>NC_090646.1:544658500-545858500 GCF_040937935.1 Hyperolius riggenbachi
AAACTCTTGTCAAAAATAAAATAAAATTTATTAATTTCCGCTGCTGTTTGCGGACAGCCGGATAAAACGACATTGCTCCATCAGCCCTGTCCACACTCCCCATCGTTTTGTTGTAATCCAACACCGCTTTGGGCTTCTCAACCTCCTGTCGACTCCTGGTAGTAGTGCGGGCAGTCTCTGAATTGTGAACAGTGCTGAGGACGCACACATCCCGCTTGTCCCTCCACCTCAGAGCCATCATTTTGCCCTTCTGCCAGGCAACAACCTCCCCCTTCTTCAGCTTCCTGGCAGTAAAGGCCGGTGGCATATGGCGACGGTTAGCCCTCACCGTGCCATATGCATCAGTCTTATGCTGGATCAGGTGTTCAAACAGTTCTGGGGAGCTATAAAAATTGTCTGTCGTAAGGCAGTACCCCTGATCCAGCAAAGGCTCAATAAGAGTTAGTACAGAGGAGGTAGCACAACCAAACTCCCTGTACTGAGGTGCAAACTTCGTTCCTTTACCTGTGTATATCACAGAGTTCCATATGTAGCCGGTCTTGGCCTCACACAACATAAAGGACTTCATCCCAAAACATGCCCTTTTGGATGCAATAAATTGCACCCAACTCAGTCTCCCCTTGTACGCCATGAGGCTCTCGTCCACGTTGATGTCTCAATCAGCTGATAGATCTCCCAAATTTTCTTCAGCTTGGGGGCGGGGTGGGTGGCCTCATCAAACTCATCATTGTTGCTGAAGTGCAGGTACTTCATGATGAGGGTGAAGCGGGCTCAGACATAACGGATCCAAAAAAAGGGGTACTGAGGATCTTGTTAGTGGTCCAGTACCACTTCTGCAGCGGCTTACTGACAACTCCCTGGAGGATGATGAGGCCCAGGAACACCCAGATATCATCACAGGTGACAGATTCCCACTTCCGGCTCAGATAGAACCTGGGTAGAGAAGCACCCTCCTGTTGCTGCGCTGCATACCGATTGGTCTCCTCCACGATCTTCCGGATGACCTCATCGGTAAGGAATAACTCCAGGTAGGACAGTGGACTGTGGTCACAAGCGATCTTCTGCCCGGGTGCCCCTGTAAAGGGGAACCTGGGTGGCGGAGCATGAGTGGGGCTCTCCAGCTCACACCAAGTGCGTGCGACAGTCATTGGCTCCTCGGTTTCACCGTCACTGCTCTCCGACTCCGAAGACAGGTCACCGGGAACCTCGCTGTCCGTTGACTCCTCAACGAACTCCTCCTCACTGTCGCGTCCCTCCAGGACATCCAGCAGCTCCTGGTCACACAAACGCCTCCGGGAAGATGAAGCCATGACCCCAAAGCAAAAATATCCAGCAAATGCAAACACACATGGACTACAGCATCTTGAAAAAGACTAATATGACTGCAATATGAATGTAGCAAAGACTGGAAAAGGCTGGAAAGGCAGAAATCACGCAAAGCACAGAAATCGCAAAGCAGAGCTGACAAGCAGACTAAGCTATGGACACTGGGACTCTGAAAGAGGAAGAGGTGTAACGGTTCTGGGCTTTTATTCATTGTGTACAGGTGTTTGTGCAAATAACTTTGAATTACTATGGCATGATTGGATTACTTAAGGTTTGTGTACTGATGTAATCCAATTATGCTGATTGCAGCGACGGTCACCGGGGGGCGCCTGATGCATGTCAGAGGAAATTACACAGGAGGAAGAGAGCACAGAGGAAGTGGCTGGGCAGCGCCATCTTGCCTGCCCAGCCGATCACCCGGAGGAGAGCTAAGGGGGACTGGGAGAAAGACACATGGAGCCTTCAGAAGCCAGCTGAGCAGCCCGCTCATCAGCCTGGAGGGATGGGAGGGGAGGGAGCAGCAGCAGCAGCCGATCAACCGATCACCCGGAGGAGAGCTAAGGGGGACCAGGTGAAGGACACAGGGAGCCCGCAGAAGCCCGCAGAGCAGCCCGCTCATTAGCCTGGAGGGATGGGACGGGAGGGAGTCTCAGCAGCAGCCAGCTGAGCAGCATTGGAGGGATGAGAACAGGAGGGAGCCGCAGTAACAGCCCATAGAGAAGTCTGGAGCATGTGGATGTGCTGCAAACAGCTGCGGTGAGTGACAGCACTGCATGACGAGCTGAGCTCGTCAGAAACACTTTCAGCTAGTTTATTCTGGACGAGCTCAGCTCGTCCAGACTGCTAGGCAGGTTAAAGCTCAAGGCTCAGTGTCATGTGACCACAGAGAATCTGGAGCTCTAGTGGCCAGTTTGGAAAGCTGCGCAGGACACTAAAGGAAGCAAGTCAGAGCAAGGACAGGAAGCTATACCGTGTTTCCCCTAAAGTAAGACATTTCCTGAAAGTAAGCCCTATCTTATATTTTGAGCATACTTGAAATATAAGACATCCCCCTAAAATAAGACCTATCAGCAGAGAGGAGAAGAGGACACAGCAGTGCAGTAGGAAGAGGCAGCCAGGAAGCAGAGAGTGGATGACTCATCCCTGCTCAGTATCAGCCTCGGCTGCCTCCTCGATCCACCAGTACTTCTTTCACTCTCTCCCCTCCCCTCTGCAAGCCCCTCTGGTGAGCGAGATGTGCTGGCTGCTGTTATCTGTTTTATTTGCTCTGGGACAGTGGGAGGGGGTGAGAAGGAGCTGTGTGTGTGAGGAAGAAGGAGACTGTGTGTAGGGAGTTTCTGCCACCACCACTTTGCTACAGTAGGCTCAGCAGAGTTAGTATGGATAAAGATGTGTGCTTTTGCTCTCTTTAGCTGTGCTAGCTGTCCTCTCACTCTCTCTTCTGCACTGCTTGTGGCTCAGAGCAGGCAGCAGGGGCAGGAATCTTAAGCATGTTGCTGTCCTCTTCTTAATCGTTAGATTTGAGTTAGATAAAAGTGTGATTGTGGGAGTAGAAATCAACCTCAGGAAACAGTACAGTGACTTGGCCATTGCCTTGCATCATTTGTCTTTTATCAGTAAATGTAAAGTGAGAGGCACATATTCTCCACAAATACTACTGTTATGTTTTCCTAATAGCCATGTGCTTTTCCCAAAAATAAGACATCCCCTGAAAATAAGCCCTAGCACATGTTTTGGAGCAAAAATTAGTAAAAGACAATGGGCTTGATTCACAGTGAAAAGCCACTTAGCACGTGCAAACTGGCTTTGCACATGCTAATATGTGCGCAACGCTTCGCGTACAAAATAAGCCGCTTCGCGTGCTAAGTAGCGTGATAAGCATACTTTGCACGCGAAGTGGCTGATTTTGCACGCGAAGCGGTCCACGCAAAACTTTACATGCGCAAACTTTTACACACGCTAAAATAGCATGCGAACATTAACAGCTTTGCTGTGCAAAGTACTTAGCACCCTAGTTTGCATGTGCAAAGCTTTTAGGTGTGCTAACTGTTATAGTACCCTTTAGTGAATCAAGCCCTCTGTCTTATTTTTGGGGAAACATGGTATAGATGCTTAAGCATGCTTTCCAGGGCACTCTGCATATGGGGAGAACCCCACAAGCCTTACCATCGTCTATACCCCGTACATAGGCCGACCCTCCACTTTAAACCCACAGTTTGGGTGTCAGAAAGAGACCCTAACCCACCGTCTGATGACGTGATCCTGTTTTTGTCACAAAAAACATGCCAAGGAATACAAGCTATTTCATGTAATATTTTATTGGCTGCCAGTACAAGGATTACCGCAAGTATATTTTTCAATTATGCTGCATAGAAACATGCTGTTTTTATTTTAATCAAGATGGAATGTCTTAACTTATAAAGATATAAATTAATTGAGGCAATTGTCTGGTAATCCTGATAAAATCCCATTTAGAGTCACTGCACAGCTGCAAATTCATTCATATTTTGGGATATAGCAGTTAAATCGTTTCATTAAAAATGTATTTACTCACAATTGTTTTATACTCTGCTGACCTATATTACCATATTAAAGAGATTAAACAGACTATACATTATTTTCCTGCTTTCTTTTGGGACTCCCATCTAAATCCCCAGCAATGGGGTTATATACAGGTAAACTACCCCAGCCAATAAAGTAAGATACCCCCGCACTGAAGCCCCGCCTTCCTATTGACTGACCTTTATTGCACAGTCTGAAGGTCATTGCAAAGGTGGGTACAATGGAAAGTCAACATCCCTCTGCCAGCTTTGCTCACATCACTACAAGAGGCTGGGCTCCAAATGAGTGAAGGTAACGCAGCAACTTAGAAGCATGCTCTGAAGATATCAGCACCAATAAATTGCAGAATTGGGCCAGGTATTTTTCTCAGAAAAATTAACACCTTTTAAATGAAGAAATTGCTTTAAAGATAAACTATCATGTTGTGTTGGTGTTTGTATTTGGTGGCAGGTGGTTTTGAACTTAAACACACTCATATAGCACCATTTTAGCACTGAACAGCACTGAACAGCACTACGTTTCATTTAACCAGTTCGCATTCAGTCGTTTTTCGCTTCATGCATCCGAACAATGTTCACCTCCCATTCATTAGCCTATAACTTTATTACTACTTATCACAATGAACTGATCTATATCTTGTTTTTTCCGCCACCAATTAGGCTTTCTTTGGGGGGTACATTTTACTAAGAGCCACTTTACTGTAAATGCATTTTAAAAGGAAGAATAAGAAGAAAACGGAAACAAATCATTATTTCTCACTTTTCGGCAATTATAGTTTTAAAATAATACATGCCTCCATAATTAAAACCCACGTATTGTATATGCCCATTTGTCCCGTTTATTACACCATTTAAATTATGTCCCTATCACAATGTATGGCGACAATATTTTATTTGGAAATAAAAGTGCATTTTTTCCGTTTTGCATTCATCACTATTTACAAGCTTATAATAAAAAAAAAAAAGAAATATTTCAATCTGACATAGATATTTAAAAAGTTTAGACCCTTAGGTAAATATTTGTGTTTTTTTTTTTTTTTTAATTGTAATGTTTTTTTTTTTTTTTAATTAAACATTTTATGTGGGTATTTTTGGGAGGGTGGGATTGAAATTGTATTTTTTTTGTAAATATATGTGTATTTTTATTTTTATTTAACCTTAAGATGTAGTTTACTTTTTGGCCACAAGATGGCAGCCATGAGTTGTTTACAGTGACGTCACTCTAAGCGTACCACGTACGCTTAGAGCGACATAGGAAGCAGAAAAAGCGTAGCTTCCGAGAGAAGCTGTCGCTTTTTCTGCGGGGGAGAGGAATCAGTGATCGGGCACCGTTGCCCGATTCACTGATTCACTGGCTAGCAAACCGCCGGCCGGGAGCGCGCGTGCACGCGCGCGATCGGCCGCGTGGACGCGCAGGAGCGCACATGGCTTCCTGGACGTGAGTTTCACGTCCAGGAATGTCAAATAGTTAAATATGATACTTCTTCCTTCGAGCTTGGAAAAAGTATCAGAGTTAAAGTGTACCTGAGCAGAAGCTTGGGTACAAAATCACATACTTACCTAAGAAGCGTGAAGCCTCTGGATACTAATGAGGCTTCCCATGTCATCTTCCAGTCCCCTGGTGCCATTTGTGGACCTAGGGCAGTTTCTAGGCTAAATTGAATCCAGAGCGAGGGTGAAAAAATTGTCCCCCCCTTCCTGTGGATCCAGGTATAGGTGCCTGCAATATAGGTTGGCCAGGTATAGTAGGTCCCCCCCCAGTATATGTAGCTAAGTATGGGTGCTCCCAGTATAGGTAGCTAGGCATAGGTGCACCCAGTATAGCCAGGCATAGGTGCTCCCAGTATAGCCAGGCATAGGTGCTCCCAGTATAGCCAGGCATGTGCTCCCAGTAAAGGTTGCTAGGCAGTAGCAGGGGAGAGCAGGCGGGCATAGCGCTACCACTCACCTTCCGAGATGCACGCTTCTTCAATCTCCTTCGTCCCAGGCATTTGTCACGATGGTGGTAACAACACCCCCTGTGATGACATCCAGTTATGTCATCACAGGGGGCGCTGTTACCAAAGCAACAGATGCCTAGGACAAAGGAGATTGAAGAGTTGTAGTGATAGGCCTGCCTACTCTGCTCGGTGCTCAGTGTGGTCGCACTGTCCGCACGGCCCTGGAAACGGGCCTGTGTGGAACCTTCAAAGATTACCGACAAGGCCTCTTCAAGCACGAGCATGGCTGTACTGTACCTGCACGAATATGGCCACGCCTGCACAGTAAGCTGCAGCTGCTCATGCACAAGTGGCTCCGTGCTATTGCACAGGCGTGGCTGTGCTGTGCAGCTGCAACACGGCTGTTCTCATGCCAGAAGATGAGTGTGGCCCCGATCACCTGGAGGGTCCCAGGCAGCAGCAAAAGCAGACCAGAGGAAGCCTCATTAGGACCCAGAGGCTTCCCTCTCCTTAGACTAGTATGTCTCTGAACTTGCTGTTCTCTTTAAAAGAAATGCACCCTGTCCTGCTGTCCAGTGCTGAATGCATGTGTTTGGGTTCGGAACCACATGGTGCCAAATTAGAACACCTACACTACTATCATGTATATGTGTGTAATGGTGTATTTAAAAAAAAAACGATGTATATAAATGTTATTAGACGTATTTTTTTTAACACATACATAGCTATTAACGTCCCCAAGATCATATGCTAACCAAGGCAATGTGTGACCATGCAGAAAAGCATGCAAAGGGCTGCACAGCCATATAAAACATCCATATTCTACTGCAGAAGCATGAACCCTGCCAACTACATCTGAGCTCGGCTTCAGTACATTTATAATGCCTAGAAAACGTAAAGTCATTCATCCCTTTCCTAATATATTGATAATTGCTCCAGTCTTCTTTGCTGGAGGCAATGACAAGGTGAACCGTTATGTTATTCTAGTTCTTGTCCAATTTCACAAATCATCTGTAGCACCAGTCAAAGTTCACCCATGGCTTGTAAAGAGTAAATTATTCCCAGATTTTACATTTTTGTTTAAAACAGTTATAGACCACCAGCACATCCATTATCAATCACGGGACTTCTAGTATAGTTAAAAACTATAGAATGTAACGTACATCATATAAATTGAAAGTATAGTTACCACCAGGAACTATTTTAATTTTCTTGCAACTATTTAACTTTATTTGCAGCTATATCATAATCAGACTATGATGAGAAAGAGTTTTGTACCAAATTTGGCCAATCTCTACATGGCTTTGGGAGGGGGGAGGGGGGGGGGAAGGAATTGCTTGTAAAACCTGTAATAACCCTTTTGGCACAAACATCATCCTCTACTTTCATTGCATAGATGATTTGAATATAGAGATGATCTCCAGAAGCAGTTAATTGAAAAAGGAGAATCTTTCCCACTGGGAATAATGTAAAAATGGCAAAAGACTGAAAACAGTGTAAAGTGTTAAAGCTGCTATGGATCAGATGATTTTGTCTTGTGGCCACCAGCTTCTTTATGCATGGCCATAGACCACAATTCAAAGGTGGGATTATGGGACACAAACCACGTACCCAGACCGATTGTTACCTACAGGCTCTGGCTTGCAGGGTAGTTACTTTAGGCATAGGCAATGATTGGAAATGATATTACTGGGCAGTGGGCAATGGTGCTCTCCTGGAAGGATAAAACGGGAGTGTTCTATGGTGCATTAACGTTTATTAGCCCAGCTTGAAAAAGATAAAAAAAAACACTTACAAGATATAAGTGGTAATCAAGCATATCACTCAACTCATGGCTTATCAGAAAACCTTCTCTCGACTCCTCCATCGAAACCGCAGCTGTGGCCAGCAGCATGGGCATTCTGGTGGTGGATGAACAAGTCCAGGTGGAGTGATAGGCAAGGGTCCTGCTTCAAAGTGCCTGCAGCGTCATAAAGTATTTCGGCGTTCCTACGACTTCATCAGTGGTGCTTTCCTGTTGTATAGCTAAAAGCTTGGCTAATGAATAGCCAGGTGTCAACTATTGATGGTTGTATAGCCATAGCTTGGCTATGGTGTAGCTGGGTGCCAGGTTATTACTTTCAATAGTTGATTGATGAAAACTGGACCAATACCCCCATGAAAACTAATTCTGCAAAGCTACTAGTTGAATATTTCAACTGATTGGTAATTGATAACAGCAAATTACTGCTAAGCATCAACCAGCACTCAAATTAACAGCCGTCTTTTATATGCATACTGAGCTGCAAAAAGGCTTACTACGATCCTCTACAATATATAGAGGCAAACTGGAGGGTCTAAACTTTTCAGCATTAGTAGAGTCTCACTTTCACATTCAAAATTTTATTTTCAGGTATTCACCTTCAACAAAAAAAGGCATTTGGGATCTGATTGATGGCTACATTCCTTTCATACAGGAATTCTTAGATAGACCTGCAATTAAGACATGTCTTCTGCTCTCACTTTATCATAGCACAGATATTTCTCTTTTTATAACAGCAAATTTTTATTAGAGCCTGATTCCAGCCTTTTAATCATTACTCTGTACTGCTGAAACGGAAAGGTGGTAGCAGTCATTACCAGAGTGGAGGTGAATAATGAATTACTTGAACTTGTCAGCTGTAATAATCATGGTGCTTTTTCAGTGCACAAATAATCCCTGTGCTTAGTTGAGATGCTGAGAATTCCTTCTTGTAGTTTTCAAGTTTTTTTCTTCTTCTCCAGTGTGTCACCCTCGGCTGACTTCAAGAGCATTTGCCTTAACAGGCATTTTCTGTTCAAGGATTTTGTAAACATGGAATATCCTCTGTCCCTTACAAGTAGATCTTTGTGTTCTCATATAGCTTTATACGACCTAGCAAATAAATGTAGGTACATCTGATCAAATATAATGAACTCACTCTAGAGTGGGTACAAAGTATTCTGACGTGCATTTCTTCAGCTTTCAATTGTCAGCACTAGGCCGATGCAAAGAAATAAAACCAACTGACAAGCAATGGCAGTGATCTTAAAGGACACCTGGCCCCAGGAAAAGTGTGCTCCCTGCTGCACTGCGCCTCTCCTGGGTGCCGCCATAGATGTAATATTATTTGTATATTCTCTCTGTTTTTGTGTGGTTTTCCTCAGGGCACTCCAGTTTCCTCTCGCAATCCAAAAACATACAGATAAGCTACTTGGCTG
This sequence comes from Hyperolius riggenbachi, assembly GCF_040937935.1. Lineage (NCBI taxonomy): Eukaryota > Metazoa > Chordata > Amphibia > Anura > Hyperoliidae > Hyperolius > Hyperolius riggenbachi. The sequence goes on from NC_090646.1 coordinate 544,667,547, forward strand.
CCTTCTAAATTGTCCCTAGACTACGATACATACATGACATGATATATCCATAGATCTATGACTATGGTAGGGAATAGATTGCGAACCTCTCTGAGGGACAGTTAAGTGACAAGACAATATACTCTGTACAGGGTTGCGGAAGATGTCGGCAGTGTATAAATACTAAATAATAATAATATGTCTGCAGCGGCCCAGCGAAATTTAAAGTGGATTGCGGGAGCCAACGACACCCCCCAAATTACTTTTCTTTCTCAGTTGCTACAACTCGGAGGGCAAATAGTATTTAATGCCGCCCGGATTTTCAGGGGCAGCATGGTGAGCCATCATTCGGCCCACCCTGCACCCAAATGACTGGACGGCCAGTACATACGTACTCAGAAAAGGTACCTAAGGTAAGCACAGAGGATTGTCCAAGTTGGATCCACATACCGCTGTGTGTTGTCTGTTCTTTTCCTCGTTACCTCCCAGTACTGGTAATCAGTCCTAGAAAAATTTGACTTAATTTCACAAAAAATCATAATTAATTTTGATGAAAAAAAACCCAAAATCAAGGACCGTAATTTTGCAGTTTTGTGTAATTTCATGCCAACTTTAGCGGTTAATAGCAAAGCCCCCTTCATGCTATCATCACCAAAATTGCTACGTAAGGGGAATAGTGAGGACAAGTCACAAAAATAATTTCAAAAATCAATTTTGAAAATGCAAAGGTAAAAATGTGTTTTAAACTTTAATTTATCTAAGTTGAAAATCCATTTGTCCTTTGTATTTTTAAAATCGATTTTCTCAAAAACTACAAGGTAAATAAATATTTGTTTTACTATTTCCCTTAACATATAAATATTTTAGTAACGATAGCATGTATGTGGAAATTGCTATTAAATACTACAATTGGCACACAAGTAAGCAAAAGTCTGAATAATTACCTGAAATTACGAATGGATTACACAAACTCAATTGAATGTTCACTCAGATCATAATTACACATGACTGTAATTGCATAATTAGTAGGTTACAATCATCACTAATCTACAAACAAGAAGAGATCTTGCAACAATATTTAAAAATGTTGTCATGGAATGATAAGAGTGCTAAACCCTTATCCACAATGCTACCCATAAATGAAAGTGAACCTGGTTTTAGTTAAGGATTGAATTCTGTAAGCAAGGGTGACACGGAGGCACCCCTGTGCTGACCTTTGCAAAACTTCTCCAGAAACTTCTAATTACAAACACTCAATTTCAGACTGTTGCTGAAAGCTGCAGTTAGCACAACTGAAGATGAAGGGTGTGGCCCCCAATAGCAGAAGTAATGCAGGAGATGGGTAGGGACAGCAGGAGGTGACAGAAGTAAATGAGGAGCAGTGGACAGAGGAACATTGTAGACCAAAAGCCTAACAGTACAATATAGATAAGGACAAAAATAATAACAGAGAGAATAAGGGAGAAAGGCAGGTGGAGCTTCAAGCCCTGTACAGAAGTAGAGCTTCTATGCCTATTTCTGTGTTCTCTACTTCAGTTAAAAAAGTGTACTTTAACCCCTTCATACCTGAGGATATTTTACTACTTGATTACAAGAGATTTCATAACCATTTCTCTATCTACATATACAGTACATTTTCCTTAGTCCCTGCACCTTCAAATAAAAGAAGATAAAATAGCCTATATCAATAACTAAACTCCTGTCCTTTAACATCCAGGGGTGGATGCCAAATGGGGCAGGTTCCCAATGTACTTATCTTATTGTAACCTATTTTGGTTCCTGGACGTAGAAACTACGTCCAGGAACCATGCGCGCTACCGTGCACTCCTGCGGCCGATCGCGTGCATGCACGCGCGCTCCCGGCCCGCGGTTCGTTAGCCAGGCAATCAGTGAATCGGGCTATGGTGCCCGATCACTGATTCCTCTCCCCCGCTGAAAAAGCAACAGCTTCTCTCGGAAGCTTTGCTTTTTCTGGCTGTAACGTACCCCATGCGTCGCTCTAAGCGTGTGTTATGCTTAGAGTGACGTCATGTAAACAAACTCATGGCCGCCATCTTGTGGCCAAAAATTAAAACTACAACTAAAAGTAAAGAAAAAAAAATTCAAACACACAATTTACATTATCAATCACTTGTTTACATCCCACCCTCCCAAAACTACCCAAAACTACCCAAATAAAATGTTTAATATAAAACAAAACAAAACATTACAATAAAAAAAACATGTAAATATTTACCTAAGGGTCTAAACTTTTTAAATATCAATGTAAAGATGAAATACTTCTATATTTTTTTTAATTTTAAACTTGTAAATAGTGATAGATGCAAAACGGAAAAAATGCACCTTTATTTCCAAATAAAATATTGTCGCCATACATTGTGATAGGGACATAATTTTAACGGTGTAATAACCGGGACATATGGGCAAATACAATACATGAGTTTTAATTATGAAGGCATGTATTATTTTAAAACTATAATGGCTGAAAACTGAGAAATAATGAATTTTTTCCGTTTTTTTCTTATTCTTCCTGTTAAAATACATTTACAGTAAAGTGGCTCTTAGCAAAATGTACCCCCCAAAGAAAGCCTAATTGGTGGCAGAAAAAACAAGATATAGATCAGATCATTGTGATAAGTAGTGATAAAGTTATAGGCTAATGAATGGGAGGTGAACATTTCTCAAGTGAAAATGACAGAACGCGAATGGGTTAATGTGTCTGTACTTTTTCGTGTGTTATACCCTTTTTATAGCTATTTTGGATAATAATAATAATCAATAAATGGAAGGCTGCCTTCTAGATAGCCTTGTGGCAACAGACTCAGCTGTCACCTTTCAAAAAAAAAAGGTTCTTGGAGGGTAAAAAAAGATGCTGATTCCCAGAGCTTCTGCAATAAACAATCTTCTTTATTCTTACAGTCATACATCTTCATCAAATTGATATGTAAAAGTACATTTGCAAACAGCATCTATTTAAAAGGGTGCAGTATAGCGGTAGAATATTGGTAAATTTACCTATATTCTACTACTTCATTCATATAGTAAAATAGCGGTAATATTTACCAATATTTTTCTATGACCTAACCTCTCCCTATTTAGGGGAGTGTGATGTAGAAATGTGATTGACATGTGTAAGGAAAACTTAGCATGTTGGGCTGAACTTTGGAGTTAGCATTGTGGAATCAAGGCGGCTGTAACGATTGGGTGCTGCAACTCAGACATCTGATTATTTGTGCTCTGCAGAACCACAAATAATCAGACGCTATACCTAATTATGTGGTGATCTGCAGTATCACCAATAATACAAGTATAGCTAGCAGAGAGTAAGGTGTGGTGTTTGGTGCAACAGTATAGACTTCTCCAGTGAAGCTGGAGAGTCTAACAACACAAATATAAACAATAGACCTTTACCAGAGGAGCTGGCAAGGGACTATTAGAAACAAGTGTCACCTCACCAGAGGAGCTGGTGGGTATAAATAAACACCTCACCAGTGGCAAGGGCCCACTGGTGAGAGGAGTGGTCAGACAGGCAAGATTCGGCAACAGAGAGGTAATATCAGTACAGAGCGATAGGCAAGAAAATAGTAGGTAATCAGGCAGAAGTTCAGCAACAGGGATCAGATAGGCGGAAGTACAGAATCAGTAAGCAAATGCGAGGTCAGAGTATAGCCAGAATCATACACAAGTAATCAATAACAATATCACAATTCCTAGTCTGGTGTGAAGTCCTTTGTTTCAACACCTGGGAACTAGTCTAAGGTCTGAGCGCTAACACAAAGTATTCACGACAGCAGACAGTTTGTGAATGACGAACGAAGGCTTTATGAAGCCTAGGAAGACTCTTAGCCACGCCCATCTCGGAACAGCCAATACGAGCGGTGAGAGTCACCTCTGACGTCAGCCGACCAGCAGGTCAGCTGACGCACCTTTTCCCAGCATAAAGGTCCTGTCTCCGCACGCGCCCGCGTGAGACAGCGACCCTATGAGCAGATGACAATACCGTTCCCAGCGTGCTAGACGCCGATGGAACGGATGAGGTCTGAGAAGAGGAAGCAAAGGCGGCTGTGGGTACACCCTGCATGTCCTCAGCCGCCATTCCTACAGATGTTAAAGCGGTGCATGGAGAGAGACCCAAGCGTGCCTTTGGTCGCATGCATTTGCGGTTGATAGGCGACTGAGTACACAAAGCGGGAATCTTCTAGAAGCTCCACGCGAGCAGACAGAGAGAACAGCGCAGGACGCAGAGGTCACAGTGGAGTGAGACACAGGCTGAGGGAACTGGTTTAAATCAGTTCCCCTCACAGCTTTCAGTCAGTCAGACGGCGGTGAACGAGGGGAGCAGAGAGGCCCAGACAGAGCAGCCACCCCATAAGGAATAGCGGGAGCCCGGTGGCAGCTATCCAGACAAGGAGGGGAGGAGAGAGTAGCCAGAGAGGACAGAGACCAGGCGGTTATGGAAAAGTACTAAAGAGACAGCAGGCCAGATCCGTGAAGTGCACAGAGAAAGAGAGAGACACTGTGAGACAGATGAGTATAAGTATTGCGACTTTGCCATAGACTGTGATCAGAGTAGTAGCCTGAGATTGGGTGAAAAGAGACTTAAAGGGACTCCGAGCAGTGCAGAAACTATGGAAAGATGCATATCATTTTAAAGCTCTCTTTCTCCTCTTTCCAATGATATATAAACCACCACCCTACGTCTTTTAGTTTTTGCTATTTTCGTGATTGAAATTGCCGCGGCCGCGATTTCGATCGCGAAAATAGAGAAAACTAAAAGGTGTAGGGCAACGATTTAGGTGTCGTCAGAAAGAGGAGAAAGAGAGCTTTAAAATGATATCCATCAAGCCATAGTTATATTGTATTACACAGGACGACACTTTCCCCAGTGTCAGCAGCTCCATTCTGCTGAATGCAGCTGCTGACTTTGACAAAAAGTCGCCCTGTGTAATACAATATAGCTATGGAAAGATGGATATCATTTTAAAGCTCTCTTTCTCCTCTTTCTGACGACACCTAAATCGTTGCCCTACGCCTTTTAGTTTTCTCTATTTTCGCGATCGAAATCGCGGCCGTGGCAATTTCAATCGCGAAAATAGTGAAAACTAAAAGGCGTTGGGTGGTGGTTTATATATCATTGGAAAGAGGAGAAAGAGAGCTTTAAAATGATGTGCATCTTTCCATAGTTTCTGCACTGCTCGGAGTCCCTTTAATTATGCGTGTGTTATCTGAAAGAAAGGCACAGTTAACCACAGTATACTGGATTTATCTTCTGATGAACGTGATGGGATCAGAATCTGCCTGCTTGATATAACCTTAAAGAGACAGTAACCTTGTGGTGACAAACAGTTATTTCTGCAACTGAGTCTTGTATTGCTTAACAATTTACCGGCAACCTAGCGTATTAAAACGTCATGCTTTTGCCTGTTAATGGCAACATGACGTTTTAATACGTTGCACGTTCCCACCGCCACTCCGCACCTGTGCGCGCCGCTACCGCCGCCGTTTCCGTTGGGTTCCCGTGCTGGGTGATTGGGGAAGAGGACCGAGAGGTCCTCTACCCAATCGCACTGCCTGGAGTGAATGGACGCGACCGCGAACAGCGGCCGCGTCCATTCATAAAACAGGAAACTGTTAAAGTTTAATAAAGAGTAAAAAAAAAGTGATCACTTCCTATACGGGAAAATGTTCATTAGCGCCATCTTGTGGCCAAAAAGTATATTACACATACAAAGCACATACATATGATGCAAGTACATACACACTATTAATAAAATTAATAAAATTACACTTACAACCCCCCCCCAAAAAAAAAACACTTGTAAAAAAAAAAATCAGCTTAAAATAAATAAATAAATAGTTGCCTTAGGGACTCAGCTTTTTTAATCTATATTTTATGGGGGAAAATGATTTTAATTTATTATATAGGGGCAACCCCCCCCCCCCCCCCGGAAAATAACACCTATATTTCAAAATAATATATTGTCGCCATACATTGTGATAGGGACATAATTTAAACGGTTTAATAAACGGGACAACTGGGCAAATAAAATGTGTTTGTTTTATCCACAGGAGAATGTTTAATTTTAAAACTATAATGGCTGAAAACTGAGAAATAATGATTTTTTTTTCATTTTTTTGTTTTTTTTCCCATTAAAACACATTTAGAATAAAAAAATTCTTAGCAAAATGTACTACACACAGAAAGCCTAATTGGTGGTGAAAAAAACGCGGTATAGATCATTTTCTTGTGATAAGTAGTAATAAAGTTATTAGGGAATAAAAGGGAGGAGCACTGACAAGTGAAAATTGCTCTGGTCCGTTAGAGTAAAAACCCTTGGGGGTGAACTGGTTAAAGAAACCGACTGTGCCCTAGTTACAACAAGTGTGAGAGAACTTTGTCACCTGGAAAGTAAAGGGCCTCTGTCAAACCCTCAATTGACATCTAGCTCAGCTGCAAGTGGTGATTGTTATAAAGAGACATTTTGCCTGTCAGCCTGTAGCAGTCATTAAGATATTTAACAGCAGAATATTGAAGTAAATCTGAAAGTGAAATTTGTTCTATCTAGATACAAGATTTGTGCAGGAGAGAGTAAGAGAGCTTTGGAGTTTAAGAGAACCTGTCAGTTAAACGAACAAGTTCTGTTAACCTGTCAGCAGAAAAGGAACAGATCTGTGTTGGAGTCACCCCTGCATCCTGCGACACTAAAGGAACTACAGTGCAAAGGAAAACAGCAAGGATAAGGAAAAGAAGTAAAAACAGAGTTGATGCTTTAAGTGTTGCTATTGCACAAGTTGAAGCTTGATCTAACCGCAAGAGAAAGTGTTCTTACTGTAAAGGGAAAGTTTGGTGCTGTTCCTGGGTGCATTTGTGTTCTTTGTTTATTTTGTTTATTTTTATTTATTTTATCCATTATCCGTTCAAAAGAGTGGAAAGTACTAAAGAAATGTGAGAACTGTTTCAGTACCATATTGGAGAAGAATTTTAACCCCCTCCCCTTAAGGTTTTGCTGAGCAATATAGCTTGGACTTGGTATCAAGGGACTGAGAATGTGTAGAACCAGGGCCGGATTTACCATAAGGCACCCTAGGCACGTGCCTACAGGCGCCTGATTGGCCAAGGGGCGGGTTTAAAGTATGTCCCTTTAAGATGGGAAGAGAAAAAGTAAACACTTAAGCCAGCGCCGCCAGCCTCTTTTTTGTGTCGGATCCGGCGGACGCGTGCTCGGCGGCGGCCTCAACTACAGTGAGAAGCGGCGGCGGCCGGCTACTGACATACTCAGTCAGTCCTTACGTGATGCCGCTCTCCCCGCCCATCGGCCGCCGTAGTCATGCCTGCACGCAGCGCTGCAACTTGACGACAGCTGCTGCGTGCATATGCGGCGGGGGGGGCGGCGCGATTGTCTCTGCAGCCCGCTGGAGATCTCAGGGCGGCTCTGACTTACCAGAGGACGGCCGGGTGCTTATGCGGCGAAATTATCCTGCCTGCGCCTGTGTGATCATCGGGGACAGAGAGGAGGACGAGTTGTCCTGGTGCAGCCCAGCCACTCAGCCAGGTAAGAAGAAGCTCCGACCCGCCGACCCCTGGCTGTCCATTAAGTTAGCTGATGTGATGTGTTGAAGTGACAGGCGGGGAGGGGGCGGAGGCAACAGTAGGACACGGGAGATAGCCCTGGCTGGCTGCACTGTCTGCATAGTTACAGCTCCGCCGGGTCTTCAAGCTGTCCTGCTGTGTGGCATTGTGTGTGTTTGTGGGGGGGGGGTCGGGTCAGGTCGGGTCTTGAAGCTGTCTCCTGTGTGGCATAGTGTGTGTGTGGGGGGGGGGAGGGTCGGGTCTTGAAGCTGTCCTATGTGGTATAGTGTGTGTGTGTGTGTGTGTGTGTGTGTGGGGGGGGGGTCGGGTCTTGAAGCTGTATTGTGCGGCATAGTGTGTCTGTGTGTGGGGGGGGGTCGGGTCTTGAAGCTGTCCTGTGCTGTGTGGCATAGTGTGTGTGTGTGTGTGTGTGTGGGGGGGGGTCGGGTCGGGTCTTGAAGCTGTCCTGTGTGGTATAGTGTGTGTGTGTGTGTGTGGGGGGGGGGTCGGGTCAGGTCGGGTCTTGAAGCTGTATTGTGTGGCATAGTGACATAAAGCTCCGCTCTGCTCCCCTCTCCTGTCCTGTTCACAGCCAGCCAGCATGTTTATTGAAGTGACAGGCGGGGAGGGGGGCAGAGGAAACAGCCGTATGGGAAAGCCTTGTCCTGTATAGGCTACAGCTCCGCCCCCTGTGTGTGTATGCTATGGGGGCTTGAGGGGCACGCTGGCTGTATCTGATCTTTCCCATATGACCTGTGACACAAGGGAGAAGGGGTCAGGCCAGGGGCACCCACATCTGCAGTGCAGAGTTTGCTGACAGCGTGATGGATTCCCTGCTGCTTCGGTTCCAGCCTGTTAGAGACATGTCACCTGGCTGCGAGAAACTTCAGCTCAAGATGCTGTGAACGGTACTTTCCCTTCGTGTAAAGTTAGCTAGCTCATTGAATGGAGTAGAGGGAGTGGTGGTTTTGTTTTTTTATGTGTGTGTATGAGAAATGGGATGGGGGGGGGGGGTGTTTTCTGTGTGTATATGACCTGTGTATGTGAGTCTGTACGTCTGTGAGTGTGTGTGATTGTGTGTGTGTGAGTTTAATCTGTGAGTGTGTGTGATTGGGTGAGTGTAAGGGCCTGTTTCCACTACAAAAGTGATGCGAATGCGGCTACCTAGCCGCATCGCATCACTTCCGCATCTCCTGATGCGGAAGTGAATTGAGATGGGACGCTGCTGCAGGCGGATGCGGCCGTACGAGAATCTGCAGAATGCTGCAGATTCTCGGATCGTTCCACACCGCTCCGCACAATATGCACGCAGTGGAAACTCTTCCATTGCCGTGCATGTGTTTTTAGCACACCTGCGTAGTCGCATCGCACCGCTCCTAGTGGAAACGGGCCCTAATCTGTGTGTGTGTGTGTGTGTGTGTGATCTCTGAGTGTTAGTGTGTGTGTGTGGTGTACGCAATGAAAGGGCACCTGAAAATGTGGGTGCCCAGGCAAGCTGATTGTAGAATATCGGTAGATTTACCAATATTTTACTATTAAAGAGTAAAGAAGGAAATGAAAGAAGTATAATATCGGTATGAAATACCAATATTTTACTATAGCTCAACCTACTCCTACTCTCGCACAGAACCATCCACCTGACACCTAACCCTAACATCCCACACTGCACAGACACCTTACTGACATAACTCTATACACCCATTCTGCACAAACACCCTACCTAACCGCCCCCTTCTCGCACGAACACCCTTCCTGATGCTTAACTGCCCTGTCCCCTCCACACAAACACCCTACCTGACGCCTAACCTTAACCGTGCCCCCACCACCAATCGCCACAGAAAAAGAAAAACATGATTTTTCATGCGCTGCCATAGACCTATTGTAATAGTGGTACTGAGGAGTAATTTGATCACCCAATGAATATCGGGTACTGGACCGATAGGCTGCTTTTTATCACTCTGCTGCTTTTTCAATGCCTTGCATAATTTTGTTTTGTAACAAAAGGAGGTGTGACTTGGGGTGTGGCCTGTGCCTAGGGGCGGGGTTTAGGGCGCCAGATCCTGTGTGCCTATAGGCTCCTCAGCTCTAAATCCGGCCCTGTGTAGAACTGAAGTTGCTCAGTAGACCTGTCCCTTCCCAAGCCCATACACAACAGCCTATGGTACTGGAATAATAAGTGTTGTATTGAGTGGTGGTTGGAGATTGTAAAAGAAAGATCTGTTGTAGCTCAAACCTGTATGTAAGAAGTTTAATGTAACCTGACTTTTCCTTCCACAGCTTCTTACCGTTTTACTGGCTGTGAAGAAGAGAAGATTGTACTGAGGTGTTTATGTGAAAAGGATATGTATTTGTGTTGAGAGTTGGTATTGGTGGAGAATTTACCAGTGGACCATTGTTAAGTTCACAAATACATTTTTGATATTCACATTTAAGTCCTCTCAGCCGGGGCTGAACACAAGGATAAAAAGAGTTACATTACTCTCACACGGAATCCCTCCCTGTCAGTACCCAACCTTTACCCCCCTGGTGGGTTTCAAACCTTAACCTCCATGGCGGCTCCTAACCCTATCCCTCCCCTGGTGGATGCCAAGCCTTAACCCCCATGGTGGGCTCCTAACCCTATCCCTCCCCTGGTGGATGCCAAGCCTTAACCCCCATGGTGGGCTCCTAACCCTACCCCCCCCCCTGGTGGGTGCCAAACCTTAACCCCCATGGCGGGCTTCTAACACTATCCCTCCCCTGGTGAGTGCCAAACCTTAACCCCCCTGGTGGGCAGCTAACCTTAACCAGCCTCCTCGGGACATAGCCTATTTAAAAGGATGCCCACTATAATAGGTGCCCTATTAAGAGGAAAGCAGGACACGTCTTGTGCCAATTTTAACTGTTTTAATTTCAATTCAGCATACCGGTGATTATAGCAAGGCTGTGTCAACACAGAAGAACATGCAGAAAGGCCGCTATGCAGAACCCTTTCCCACCACCCACTGTCTACTACCACTGGTATGTGTTTTTACATTTCAATTTAAACAAAATATCTGACTATTTGTAAGAATAAAGAAGATTGATTATTGCAGTAGTGCCAGGAGGAATTAGCATTTCTTTTCAACTCTCAGTGTTCACATACCATCATTACGTTAGACTCCCATTCAATGGTGTAGTGCTGACTTCTCCTTTTCCTTCTTCCCCTGCCCACTTTTCAAAAATGTAGGTACAGAGTCATATAGGGGCATTTATTGTAATGGCAGTGGGAAGATTTTTGACAATGCTAACCTCACCCTGTCCTTATGTGACTGCACTGCAGACTCTATATTGGGGCAGCGTCAGAAGACATAAGAAGTGGTGCTCTCAATAAAACAGTATATAGCAGAGACAGTGGCACTGGATCAAATGAACAGTACCTTTATTGTGGTCCGATGGGTACAGACAAATTGGTATGCAGTGGGGGTGGGAGGAGCCTGACAGTCATCTTGTGTAAATTTGCTTCTTCAGTAGCTAATGCATTAGCCTCTGAAGAAGCAAATACTGTATATGTGATACTGGTATCTAGTATCCACTACTGCCCCCTTTATAAGACCACAGCGCAGTATCAGTGTTTTTTTGGAAACTTAACTGTCATTGAACTACCTCAGCTTAACCATAGAGGCTGGAAAACCGTGATCGCCTGCACTCCCGTGAACGTGCGCATAAGCACAGTGGCCACAACACACCACTACACAAAAATTGTTGCTGAGAGGACTAACATTTATGTCCTGGGGGTGTCAACTAGCAAAAACAATGATTTGCTAACCTGGCGTTATCACTAAAGTTCTTTGCAGTTGTTTGAGGTGCATTAAATGCGGCATTTCATCTGTCATTGTGAACCAGGCCTAAATCTTAAAGTACCTTATTGCACTGTATGCACACCGGAGATTTTAAAGCACTTAATTCCACAAATGTAGGAATGTAATGTTATTTCTGCCCTTTAGAGATTAAAACATGACTCTGCGTAAACTAAGTAATTTTTGGTGGGACTTTTGCCATGGATCTGACATGCCACTGTCCAGGTGTTAGGCCCCTTTAAACAACTTTTCCATCACTTTTGTGGCCAGAAACAGTCCCTATAGGTTTTAAATTTCGCCTGCCCATTGAAGTCTAAGGCGGTAGAATTGTGCTGAAAATTCATGTTCGCGAGCCGAAAATGAGATGTTTGCTACATCACTAGTCACCACACTGTGCTTCCATTTAGGGACTGAGCCCACTAACACAGTTGTGCGCAGTTGTGTCCACTTTTCAGCAACACATCAATGTTACAGATGCTGAAAAGCGGACACAACTGCACACATCTGCGCACAACTGTGTTAGTGGGCTCAGGCCCTTAGTGACTTACGTCATGTCATGTCACCCTCCAAACCACTTGAAACCTTCAAGCATATTAATATAAACTAGCATTCACACATTGATTTTGAATTGTAATTGTAAGCTCACAATAGCATACAACTTTTATACTTCTTTTTGTTATTAATGTTCTGTCCTTATGTATTTCTCCATTAATGCATTTCTATATGAACCATGTATATATTTATGTTACCAAATTAATACGTTTTATTTGGCAGGGTCATTCTCCCCTCCTGTGCCATAGCTTGCAACTGTTATGTACAGTACATATGTCAATCACCTATATGCTGGTGATCGATAAATAATAATAATTTCTTACATATGTTATGTTATGTTATAGGTAATGAATTCGGCTGGAAAGTTAATGAATACCAGATAGAGTAGCAAAGTCACAAAACTATAAAGACCCCCTTGTTACACAAAAATAAATTCACTTTTATAACCAAAACCTCTAGTAAATGGTATCTGCCTGTTGTGAGTGCATTGTGAAATAATCTGGTTCTGTAACATAAGAAATGTGTAAATGATTTTGAAGCAGGCTGTTTTAAAGATTAGATACACAGGAATCTGGATTTGCACATTGCCATTGCTACATTACAGAAAGAACTGGACGAGACAACTGTTTTCACAGGTGCAGTGGGACATGCTTTCCTGTGGTTGCCAGATTTGCCTGTACTTCCCTGAATGTCTGTTTCAGCCTAGCGGTCTCACTGCCTACCATTTAGCACAAAACGGAGAAGATAAGCTATTGACTTCTACATGTATACATTTAAATGGAAAGAAATTGGATTGCTCTGTTGTACAGTCTTTTATTAATTTATTTTTACTACCTTTTCACAAGATAATAATTCCTTGCAGAGTAGCTGCAATAATGAGGTAAAATATTTTCTGAATGATTCAGCAATGGATAATTCAGTGTGATGATACTTACAAAATAAAAAGTGGATGATTAAAAAGTGTTCTCATGTTTAACCCCATGGTGTCACTTTGTTTCTGTCTGTTGAAATTATCCTTACCCTTGAAGTAAATTGCTTTTATGTAAAGGTCAAATTAGGAACATAATAAGACTGTATAAAGTTCTGTTCAGCTTTTTGGATTTTTTCAGACTTCATATGATTCCTCACAGTCCTAGTTGCTTCTGTAGCAGTAAAAATGTAAACAGTGATGTGACACCAGTACATCATTGTGTTTTCTATAGAGATGGGCTGAACTATTCGCCTGGTGAATTTTTCGCAAACAAGGAGTGTTCGTGTTCGTGAATCCATGTGGTTTTCGACCTGCTCCCTATGCATTATCATTGAGCTAAACTTTAACTCCTTACCTCACAGTCAGCAGGCGCATGGCAGCCAATCAGCTATGCCTCCCACCTGGACCGCTCCCCCACCTATCAGAAAGCCAGCACAGAAGCCATTTTGCAGTCTTCATATGTGTATCAGCACCAGTGCAATTTCTAGGCTAAAATGCACCCAGGGCGAGGGTGTAAAAATTGCGCCCCCCACCCCCCGAAGCAAGGCATGGGTGCCCGCAGTATAGGTTAGCCAGGTCTAGTTGCACTCAGTATAGCTTCCCCCAGAATAGGTACCCCAGTATAGGTAGCCGGCTATAGGTCCCCCCAGTATAGGTAGCCAGGCATAGGTGAGCCAGTATAGTTGCCTCTGGTATAGGTTAGCCAAGTAGGTGCCTCCAGTATAGGTAGCCAGTATAGTTGCCCCCAGTATAGGTTAGATAGGCAGGCATCACCGGTATAAGTTAGATAGGTAGGTGCCCCCAGTACAGGTTAGCTAGGTGGGTGCCTCTAATATAGGTAGCCAGAATAGTTGCCCCCAGCATAGGTTAGATAGGTAGATGCCCCCAGTATAGGTTAGTTAGGTAGGTGCCTCCAATATAGGTAGCCAGTATAGTTGTCACCTGTATAGGCTAGCTAGGTAGGTAGGTGCCCCCAATACAGGTTAGATAAGTTAATGCTCCCACTATAGGTTAGATAGGTAGCTGCCCCCCACTATAGGTTAGGTAGGTGCCCCCCAGTATAGGTTAGATAGGTAGGTGCCCCCCCAGTATAGGTTAGATAGGTAGGTGCCCCCCAGTATAGGTTAGATTAGGTAGCTGCCCTCTCAGTATAGGTTAGATTAGGTAGCTTCCCCCCAGGTTAGATAGGTAGCTGCCCCCCAGTATAGGTTAGGTAGGTGCCCCCCAGTATAGGTTAGATAGGTAGCTGCCCCTCAGTATAGGTTAGATAGGTAGGTGCCCCCCAGCATAGTTTAGATTAGGTGTTAGATTATGTAACTGCCCCCTCAGTATAGGTTATATTAGGTAGCTGCCCCCCAGGTTACATAGGTAGCTGCCCCCCAGTATAGGTTAGATAGGTAGGTGCCCCCCAGTATAGGTTAGATAGCTGCCTCCAGTATAGGTTAGATAGCTGCCCCCCAGTATAGGTTAGATTAGGTAGCTGCCCCCCAGTATAGGTTAGATTAGGTAGCTGCCCCCAGTATAGGTTAGATTAGGTAGGTGCCCCCCAGTATAGGTTAGATTAGGTAGCTGCCCCCCAGTATAGGTTAGATACGTAGGTGCCCCCCAGGATAGGTTAGATAGGTAGGTGCCCCCCAGGATAGGTTAGATAGGTAGCTGTCCCAGTATAGGTTAGTTTAGGTAGCTGCCCCCTCAGTATAGCTTAGATTAGGTAGCTGCCCCCCAGTATAGGTTAGATTAGGTAGGTGCCCCCCAGTATAGGTTAGATTAGGTAGCTGCCCCAGTATAGGTTAGATTAGGTAGCTGCCCCCCAGTATAGGTTAGATTAGGTAGGTGCTCCCCAGGATAGGTTAGATAGGTAGGTGCACCCCAGGATAGGTTAGATAGGTAGCTGCCACAGTATAGGTTAGGTAGGTGCCCTCCATGATGGAGGGGGGAGCCGCAGCGGCGGGGAGGGCAGCCCGACCTCTCCCTCCCTTCCTCTCGCCAGGCCGCCCTCCGTGCGATCTCCCCTCGGACTGCAGAGTAATGCAGCAGAAAAGCGCTACACAAAACTACTCACCTCCCTTGTTCCAATCGCTGCTCACTCGCCGCCAGTCTCCTCTCTCTGCATAGACGCTGATACACACGCTGCTTCCTGTTTAGACGGAAGCAGCGTGTCTGTGTGTGTATCAGCGTCTATGGAGAGAGGAGACTGGTGGCGAGTGAGCAGCGATTGGAACCAGGGAGGTGAGTAGTTTTGTATAGCGCTTCCCTGCTGCAATCACTCTGCATTCCGAGGGGGGAGCATGGAGGGTGGCCTGGGAGAGGAAGGAAGGGAGAGGTCAGGCTGCCCTCCCCGCGGCTGCGGCCCCCCCCTCCATCACAGCTCCCCCCTCCCAGCAGCGCTCAGGGCGCCCGCATGGGCCGCACGGCTGTAGAAACGGCCATGATCAGCACCAAGGAAACAAAATGGCCACCGCTGAGAGAAGAACTATGTCCAGAGTTCGCAAACAGGTAGATTATATATAATCAGTGCAGAATCCAAAAACAGAAGATGAGTCTTCAACAAAGAATAAAAGCAGGCAAATCTCCACCATAATACATATTGGGGTCACAACACAGCTCTGCAATCATGGATACCCAGAAAAAGGAATGAGGCTTTGCCGGCTGGTGACAACCCACATTACAAGGTTGTATCAATGGTTTGGTAGGACATTAGGAAGCAACAGTCCACCCAGGATGCTAGTTTGCGAAACCGGTCAGGAAGGAGACAGGAGGCACCTTTATATTGTCCTATACTGCTGACCCATACACACGTGCAACTTTCTCGGGGTTCCCATTGCATGGGCCCCATATGTAAGTTTTGTCTTTATGCAAATTTTTATGCTGTTTTTACTATGGAAATGCTATATTAAATGGTTTACACATAGAGTTGCCATTTGTTTGTTTTTTATGATATATGTTTACTGATATCGATTCGTGAGATGAATAATTGCTGAATTGATGGATCCTGGGCAGACTGTTGCTTCCTGGTGTCCTACCAAAGCGTTGATACAACCTTATAATGTGGGTTGTCACCAGCTGGTAAGCCTTTTTCCTTTTTCTGTTGTGGTGGAGATTTGCCTGCTCATATTCTTTGTTGAAAGCTCATCTTCTCTTTTTGGATTCTGCACTGATTATGTATAATTTGCCATTTTGCAGTCTGTTTGGCTTATGTGCTAGGAAAATGAGGGACAGTGTGTTGTGACAGGGAGAGAATTAGGTAGGCCTGTGTTCTGTGTCCTCAGTGCAGATTTTTGCTGCTACCACATTTTCCTGAACAGCTAAGCTATTCTTAGGGCTGATACATTTTTTTTCCCTGGTATTGTATTGCTCTTCTGCAGCCAATGCACAAGTTAGCTTTTGGAGACATTTCTGCTGGTCCTAGTGGTGCATTGACCATAACCAACCTTCACACCACTACTGGCACCTAGTATCCTCTGGCCCCTGTGTGAAACCTCAGTGCTGTAGGAGACAGATCTGCTGTTCCTAGTAGTGCACTGACCATAACCCAGTAATCCTTCACACCACTACTGGCATCTAGTATCCACTACTGGCCCCTGTATAAGACCACAGTGCTGTTGGAGACAGGTCTGCTCTGCTAGTCCTACTAGTGCACCGGCCCTAACCCAATAATCCTTCACCACCCACCACTACTGGCATCTAGTATCCACTACTGCCCTCTGTATAAGGCCTCAGTGCAGATTCAGTGTTTTTTTGGGTCACTTAACCTCTTGAGGACTGCTGTATTAAACCCCCCTAAAGACCAGGCACATTTTCATTAAATTGATCTCATTCAAAACAGAGCCCCAGGACTTTACGCCAATTGGTGTTAGGCGGACCTGGGGCTGCCGCCGCGGCCACGCCCATCGGCGTGACGCGGTCGGCAAAAGGTTAACTGTCATTGAACTAACTCAGTCTAACCATAGAGGCTGGAAAACCGTGATCACCTGCACTCCCACGATTGTGCGCTCAAACACGGCGGCCACTTAACACCACTACACAAAGATTGCTGCCGAGAGGACTAACATTTATGTCCTGGAGGTGTCAACTGGTAAAAACAAAGATATGCTCACCTGACATAATCACTCAAGGTCTTTGCGGTTGTTTGCAGACTGTAGTGTGTTAAACGTGGCATTTCGTATGTTAGTGGGAAGCGGGCGTAACCCTTACACTACCCGATCAACATGTAAACATGCCGGATGTTTTAATGCACTGCATTCCACCAATTTAGGAATGCAATGTGATTTCTGCGATTTAAACACCATTCTGCGTCAACTCTGTAATTTTTGGTGGGACTTTTGCCATGGATCCCCTCTCCGGCATGCCCCCATCCAGGTGTTAGGCTCATTGAAACAACTTTTCCATCACTTTTGTGGCCAAAAACAGTCATAATTCGTTCGATATGCGGCCCATCTCTAGTTTTCTGTCTTTATTATTAATCCATTGACTTTGTTGATGCATTCTTTAAGGTTTTTAATGTGGTGTGCAGGTAACCCTAGACATATGTTTTGTAATTTCACATAAGCTGGGTGCACACTTCAGATTACTGTCATCTAGCAGGGAGTTGGAGTTGGGACATGATCCCTTGGGCGACAGTTCAGGGCTGAGGCAGTACAGACACTTTGGAGGGGGTGGAGGGACATTGTGCGGCAAACAATGGAGTAGGAGAAGTAAGGAGGGAGAACAATAGCATCAGGCAGTTTGACATGATGATCCAGCAGGCTGGATGCCTTGTGTACACATCAGGGAGGGTTGGGGGCCACTGTGCTCCCACTAGATTCTCAGAAGAGGGGATATTTAGTGGCTGCCTCAGTGAAGTTTAACCCAGTGTGTGTATGAACCTTTACTTAGTTGTGTAGCTAGGTTGGTTGAATGGGGTTTGGGTCACCATAAGCTCTCTGGGATGAATCAGTTACAATGGGCATGAAGTGCACCGCAGTAGTTAGGTGACACTATAGGCTGCTATGTAATACAGTAAGTGTCTATAGTGGAGCTCAGTGTGTAAGGACAGCTGTTACGAAATAGTAATAGGTGCTTAGCTATATTGGGGGTTAAGTTAGCCCCAGGTCATCAAAGGAGTGATGGGTGATTGGTAATAGACACTCTAGCTACATTTGGGGTTAAGTTAAGCCCCAGGTCATCAAAGGACTGATGGGTGATTGGTAATAGACGCTCTAATTTAGCTGAGAACTGGGGGGGGGGGGGGTGAGGGAGGTTTGTTTAGGTGTCTGGTTATTGGCGGAGCAGTGGATTTATGTAGATAAGGGGATTTTGTGTTAGTCATATATAAAGAAGAGGTTAGTGTGAGGAGTAGGTTGGGGTGAGGTTCGTGTTAAGCATAATAGGGGGGAGGTTACTATTAGGTGTAGGTGGGGAGGTTAGTGTTAGGAGTAGGTGAGAGAAGGTTAGTGTTAGGTGTAAATAGGGGAGAGGTTAGTGTCAGGAGTACATTTGGGGAGGTTAGTGTTAGGAGTAAGTAAGGGGAGGTGAGTGTTAGGCGTAAATAGGAGAGAGGTTAGTATCAGGAGTACATTGGGGGAGGTTAGTGTTAGGAGTAGGTAAGGGGAGGTGAGTGTTAGGCGTAAATAGGAGAGAGGTTAGTATCAGGAGTACATTGGGGGAGGTTAGTGTTAGGAGTAAGTAAGGGGAGGTGAGTGTTAGGCGTAAATAGGAGAGAGGTTAGTATCAGGAATAGGTTGGGGGATGTTAGTGTTAGGTGTAAGTAAGGGGAGGTTAGTGTTAGGCATAAATAGGGGGAGGTTAGTATCAGGAGTAGGTGGGGGGAGGTTAGTGTTAGGCGTAAATAGGGGAGAGGTTAGTATCAGGAGTAGGTTAGTGTTAGGCATAGATGGCGGAGGTTTAATGTGAGAATTAGGATAGTAGAATAATTAGTATATTGACATTATTACCAAAATTCTACTATTAGGAATCAGGGAGGGTTGAATACTGGTAAAATTACAGATATTCTACTATTGGCATTAGCATGTGCCCATTTTACCAGACCTTTCGATGTACACATCTGGGTTTTTTTTTTAAACACTACATAAAGTGAGATAATTTTTTAAATAAGTCTAGTGCAGGTTAGAAAGTGAACAAGAGACTCTAATTTGTTTTACGGACAATGCAGACAGGCCTTTTTTAACCACTTGCCGACCGCACGCTTATACCGTGCGTCGGCAAAGTGGCAGCTGCAGGACCAGCGACGCAGTACTGCGTCGCCAGCTGCAGCTTAATTAATCAAGAAGCAGCCGCTCGCGCGAGCGGCTGCTTCTTGTCAAATCACGGCGGGGGGCTCCGTGAATAGCCTGCGGGCCGCCGATGGCGGCTCGCAGGCTAGATGTAAACACAAGCGGAAATAATCCGCTTTGTTTACATTTGTACGGCGCTGCTGCGCAGCAGCGCCGTAAGGCAGATCGGCGATCCCCGGCCAATCAGCGGCCGGGGATCGCCGCCATGTGACAGAAGACAGCCTGTCACTGGCTGCACAGGACGGATAGCGTCCTGTGCAGCCCAGATCTCCGGGGGGAGCAGGTAGGAGAGGGAGGGGGGAGAATGTCGCCGCGGGGGGGGCTTTGAGGTGCCCCCCCCGCAACATGCCAGACAGGAGGAGCGATCAGACCCCCCCTGCACATCATCCCCCTAGTGGGGAAAAAAGGGGGGCGATCTGATCGCTCTGTGTGGCCGCGGATCTGTGCTGGGGGCTGCAGAGCCCACCCAGCACAGATCCAAACAAACAGCGCTGGTCCTTAAGGGGGGGTAAAGGGTGGGTCCTCAAGTGGTTAAATACTGCAACAAACAAGGACCTTTGTGACCATCCTACATACCAGACGTTGCATATTTTTTCTTCACAAGAAATATTTAATCCTATTTTATTTCATGCAAGTCATTGAGGGACTCAGAACAATTTCAGATATGCCAAACTGTTTTAGGCTGTTAATTTTCTTTTGTTAAACTCATTCAATGCCTTTTAGCTACACAATATGAAGCTCACCTTGATGCGCACCCTTTTGTTGAATATTTGGTTTATTGTGTGAGTGTGAACAGAGAAAAATACAAGTACTTTTAAAATCAAGGTTTCTGTGAGCTGTTGGAACAATAATATATTATTGCCAGTGTTGCATTCTGAGCTCCAGAGCTCAAGCACTTAGAAGGTTGCCACACAACTTGACAACGTTTTTTAAGGAAATAGGAAACATCTAGTTTTAAGTGCCTATTTCCTGTGACCAATTAGTACACATTAGGATAATAAACTCCACTGTTTGGGCTGCCCTCATTGATTCTCTGCCTGCTGTCTGTCAATTTTACTGACAGCCGTTCAACACATGTAGGCCACAGGTTCATTTATGTGTCACTAACAGCAGCTATTATGCTACGCAGGGGACATGTTTTCTTTAGCCCCTCTGAGACGTACATACCCACAGTAATGTATGTTTACACAAGATGTTTCATTTAAAGAATGCTGAAGGTTAATGTGTAGGTCTAATTTAACAACAATATTCTGTTAATATAATTAAACCATTCATTACATTGAACACCGATAGACAAGTGAAGGAAACAACTAAACGTTTAACAAAATGTTTCTGTTTGTAATGATATAGCTAGAGAAACAGCATGTAATGGGATTAATAGGATAGCCAAATAAGAGAATGAATTATTCTTATTTCCCTATCTTGTCGTTATGATGCCTGCAATGAATTTTGAGATAGTGTTTAATTTGAAAATCCCATTTCATTCATTGTGACTAGATAGTCTGGTAAACTTTCCCAACTTTGCCTGGTATGTGAGAAGTTCTGAGGAGGTTGATCTAGTTGTTGCAAGTAATCTATCTATCTATCTATCTATCTATCTATCTATCTATCTATCTATCATATACACTGCAACTTATGCTTTGACCCAGGGGCGTAGCTAGAAATCACAGGGCCCCATAGCAAAGTTTTTGTTGGGGCCCCCTGCTACCCTTCCCCCCCCCAATGGCTACTACTCATACATGGCTTGGGACACATTCATCCTCTCTGCCAGAAGCGTGCTGCACCTGCTAAGTTGCAAGTTTTCTGAACTGCGTAGGAGCAAATGCTCCTGGCCACAGGAACATGATTAAGGAGGCGACCACAGCTGAGACAGTGCATGGGGTGACAGCAACATAGCGGTGCTAGGATCTGAAAGATAAGGTAGGTGGAGATCCCCCTATATAGGTAGCCAGAAATAGCCCACTCAGTATAGGTAGCCAGATGATGACCGCCTATATAGGTAGACAGAATTAACCCCCTCAGTAAAGGTAGCAAGAGGGCCCCCAGTATAGGGAAGCAGAAGCACTCCGCAAACATAGGTAGGCAGAAGGACCCCAGCCCTACCCCAACTAGTGAACGTAGCCAGAAGCCATCCCCACCCCCTGCCTTCCTTCCGATTAGGTAGGCAGAAGCTAGTGTTGGAAAAATGCAATAGCATTGGGGGTAGGTTACGAAAGAAATCTTGCATTGGTTAGGAGATAGGGGATATAGCATTTGGAGTATAGGTTAGTGTTAGGCAACAGGTGAGGGATTTAGCATTAGAAGGTAGGCAAGTCTTTACTAATGAGGTTCAGCATTTAGATTAGGGTTAAGATGCCCATTAATGGTACAATCCTGCGGCTGATTGTCCATTTCCAAATGCCACAGTAAACATTTGGAAACAATTGGTCATGCCCATTAACAGCCAAATTCTCGTTAACCAATTTGATCCGATCAATGGAATCGATCAGTTTTGGTTCAATTCCATTGATCTGATTGAATTCGTTAGCGGGAATTAAGCCGTTAATGGGCACAACTGATCATTTCTGATTACCACGATGGAAACGGTTGATCGGCCATGGGATTGTACCTTAAATGGGCACCTTTAGACAATAAATTGGTGTTGGGTTGGGGAAAGGTCTGTGTGGCATTCTGACAGAAATCAGCTTTTGAAGGGATCAATAAAGTGAACTTATAACTAAAAGGGGAAAAAAAGTCTCAGGCCTCTTGCACACTGCATGCGATTCCAATTTTTTTGTAAAATCCGGCTTTTGATTCCGATGAAAAATCGGAAACAATATTTGCATCATATACAAAATAGAGTTCACATGTAGTGTGCAAGAGGCCATAACTTACCTGGGGCTTTTACCAGCCCCCTGCAACCACCCTGTTTCCTGGAACAACTCTCCGGTCCCCAGCAGTGGCTACATTTCCTTTTCAGCCACTGGCCAATTGCGCGGCCATTGTGCCTGCACAGCCCTGGCTGCGCGCATCCTCGCTCACATCGCCGTCCTGCGCATTAAGAAAAATGTCATACTGTGCATGCACAGGGCGGCGACATGAGTGTGAGTGAAGACACGAATGGTCAGGACCGCACAGATGCAGCGGCCCAGCAACTGGCCAGTCATCGAAAACGAAACTTAGCTGCTGCGGTGGACTGGAGGATCGTTCCTGGGCGGCGAGGGCACAGGGCGGCTGCAGGGGCTGGTAGAAGCCCCAAGTAAGTGAAACCCGTCTCTCCCCCCCCCCCTCTTTTGTTAAGGTCACTTTAAAAATGAACAGATGCAGCCTCTGGGGAACTATAAGGCTCAGAAGGTCCTCCTACATATCAGTCAGACCTTGCTGAGAAGCATTCCTTAATAATTAAAATTATCTCTTCTTTTTAAAAGTACAAGTGCTCTGGGCATGCTGGGCCTTGTGGTCCCAGAGGCTTCCAAAGTATGTCAACAGTTAAAAACGAGGGAAGAGGAAAAATGTTAAATGTCAGGAGGAGGAGAGCTCAGTGACCTCTGTAAACTGACCTTAGGTCACCGCTGGTCTGCAAGCTCTGCAGACTTCAGTCAGGCTTTTTGTCCCCTTCATCGCTTGTGGCTGTGAGTTCCGATCTCCACCCAGCAGCCAGGACTCCCCTGCACTTCCGATAATAAAAGAGCTGCTTCGTCTCCGTTACAGAGCCAGGCGGAAGTGAGGAATGTTGCAGCCTGTTTGAAGTGCCGCGTCTAACAGAGAAGGCACATGGTCAAACAGCAGCAATGATAGAGCCTGCCTCAGAGTCACAGTCACCCTCGTATTGCCACCTGCTCCCATGCGTCCCGCCCCCCCCCCTCACCCACTCTATGCCAAGGGCCCCGTAGCAATGCTCTGGCTGCTATGCTTATTGCTACGCCTCTGCTTTGACCTGAGATGATTCCACATAGAATACAAGTAAAATCCTAGTGGAACTATAATTTTTTTTTTAGTTTCATCCTCCTAATCTGTAGTACCTGGACAAATAATCTATGAATAGATTTCTACTGTAATTTTGTGTTGCGTTTTTTGTGCATATTTAATGATGGTAGTAAGCTGACTTTGATGCAGCAACCCACTTATCAAAAATGTTAAACAATGGTAGAGGTACACCAGGGTAATGTTATATTTTCTATCTATAATGCTGTGGTTGCAACATGGTCAGGTTTTTTTTCCACAAGTTTGAGTCTTCTTTAAATCAATATTTTGTAAAGAATGCTAAAGCATAACTGATCCCACTGCAATTAGTGACAGCTGGTAGATAAATTGCACTTCTATTGGTAAGCTGTGGCATATAAAGTTATTATTATAAAACTCAGCAGTATAATTGGAGTGTCACAGCAGGAAGCATTATTATTAGGCCTTATTAGGTAGTTTATTTGTAAGGAGTCAATTAAGAAAACCCACATTCATTTCACTCAGTCCCAAAAATCTGTTCTCTGTTCTAAACAGGGGTATTGTATGACAGGAAGTGAGTGAAACATTTCAGTAGCATTATTAGCATAGATCGTAAAAATAAATAAACTACTCTTGTCTGAAATAATTACAGAAAAAATACTTCATTTTTTTCTATGTGTTCTTTGAAAACCGAAAACATCCTGCTTGCCTGAAGGATAACAATTACTGGATCTTCAACGTTTAAGTTATTAAGAGAGATTCTACTGCTGCTAAGAACACACTTCAGACCAGCTCCATACATTGCTTGCACCAAGTTGGCAGATTCTGGGCCTCCTGCTCTCCTAATCATAATTCAAAGAAATATGTCGTTTTAGTCTACAATAATATAGAAATCCCAAAACATGATATTCAACAAACTAACTCAAGGATCATAAGGTTTTTTTTCTAATACTTAAAAACATACATCTTTAAACATGGGAAGGCAACAATGAGGCCTACTCCGATACGATAACATTTCTTGGCAGAGAACATGATGCATTTCATGGTAGAAACGCAAAAGCAGATTGTGCACTAAATGATAGGCAGGGTGAAATAGGCTTAGATGAGGAGCATTAATGTTAGGTGATAGCTAAGGTAAATTTAGGTTTAGATTTTAGGATTAGGGGGTTAAGGCTAGGCTTTAGAAAGGGCTTAACGGTGATTAGAGGAAAGGGTTAAGTGTCAGAAATGGGTTAAAATTAGGAATATAAGGGGGAATGGGAGAGTGGTAAATGGGGAGAGAAGTAAAGCAGGGTGTAGGGGTGTAGCAGGGTGCTGGATTAGAGAGAAGAGGGAATAAAAAGATTTGAAAAGAAGAAGGTTTTGGTGGAAATAGAGGGAAAAGGAAAGGGGGGGGGGGGGGGGGGTAAAGGGGAAAGAGGAGGGGTAGAAGGGAAAATAACAGAAAAATGAAATAGAAAGAGGAGATAAGAAAGAAAGCAAAGAACAAAGGTGTTTGCTGTGTTTATCAAAAGGATGAAACAGTATTCATGGAAAGAAAATGTGCATTCTACACAACTAGTGAATCAGTAATAATGCAGCCACAGTGAATAAAACAAAACAAAAACACACAGAGATCAACAAAATTCTGCATGTGAAGCCATGAATTACAGCAACAGAAATGGGACCAGGAGGTCAGGAAGCAAGCAGCAAGCACTGGTCTAATACCAACTGCAATCCCAACAATGTTCCAGGGTGGGTGGAGAATGATGAAAGCAGAGTGTCTGGAAAAAAAAATGGGCATGACCATGACATTGTATGGGCGGAGCTAATGTAATGATGTAATAGCGAGGCATAAGACAGCAGTGTTTCCGCCATGATGTGGTGAAACGAGGATTCACATCATGGGTGTGCAGAAACTGTGTGATGCTATTTATTAGTATACCGTAACCCCAAAGCAGCAAATATAGCCAACTATGACCGTTAAATAATAAATGCAGCAACAGTTTCCCCAGACACCAGAAAATAAACGCAATGTGGGCAGCATTTCAGCAGAAAATAACGCAATGTGGGCAACATTTCAGCAGAAAATAACGCAATGTGGGCAACATTTCAGCAGAAAATAACGCAATGTGGGCAACATTTCACCTGCAAAAAAAAAAAGAATTTACTCACCTGACAGAAATCCCCTCACCCAGATGGCCTCTGGCGCAGCTCCCCGGACGATATTGCTCCTGCATATCTCCCGCTTAATGGAATAGCAGGGCTACAGGAAGATGGCGCCCGAAGCCCTGTACTGGACACACAAATAGTCTGCCTGCTGGAAGACTATGCAGGCTGGAGCGGGGCTGCTGGCTATGAACTGGCGCGGCGTCTATTAGACGCCGCGGCCAATTAAATGCAATGCAATCGGACGGTGGCCAGAGGACGTTTCCAGGGACATAGCGCAGCAGCGATGGCGTGCCTGCAGATGAGGCTACGCGTGCCGAGTCTGGCACGCGTGCCATAGGTTCGCCATCGCTGTGTTAGATAGATGAAGGAGTAATAACATTTTTACTTTTGTTCACAGGTACGTTCTGAGAGATGAAGCAGCAAAATAACTCCTACTGGTGGAGACAGAATCACTGAATTTCCAGTCTGGTGGGATGTAGACTGCAAACATCTGGCTGGCCAGTGCTGAGAGTTTATCGAGAGAGAGGCCGAGTGGTGTTTGAATTAAACTAAAATAAAGACGAGTGGAAACAGGTGATATTCAAAGGAGAGACTTCATACATACAGTATGAGGCAGAGCTGAGGACACAAATTTCAATATTGTCTAACTAGATTTCCCTGAGAATTTTGGAATGTACTCAGAATTATTTGCCAAATTTTGGAATTTTGGCAGATTTGGAACCAATTTCGGCCATCCCTACTTACATGCATGTACAGTATTTATTTAACACTGTATCGATAATTAAATGAAAACCCTAAATTAGCTTTTATTAAAATACAACTTTGTTATTACGTTTCAGATAGATACAGAGCTGACACTACAGTTGACGTGTACTTTAGAGGGTATACTCAATATCTGGATGCATATAGTGCATAGGGGCGCTCTCCCTGGTAGTTACTCCTGTTCCTGCGGTTGAACGTGCTAAGTATGGTAAAGAGCCAGCAACACATCAATTTACATATAGAAAGTAGTCATCCGGCACTGTTGTGTTATCAAAAGATAAAACCGCTTTATTGGATATCTAATACAGCGGTTTTATCTTTTGATAACACAACAGTGCCGGATGACTACTCTCTATATGTAAACTTTGTTATTATGTCACGTAAAACTGGACAAACATGAAATAATTCACACATAACCCAAAATTCTAGTACTACCCAGGTATAAATATATAAACCCTGGGATACGTGACAGTGAAAATTCAGAAAAAAAGCTTATAAGTGGCCCAACGGGAAATATTTAAAGAGGAACTTGACCAAAAGAGAGTAGTAAGAGGATAAAAAAGGCATTGCAAAGAATGATCAAGAAATGATTAATACTTGCTGTGTAATTCATTTATGTTGTTTAATCCGCCGTGAACCTATAAGTCATCATCTTTACTTCTGGCAGACATGAAACAGCACAAGTAGCCGTTATGTGGAAAAACACCCACTAACAGTGTGATAGGCTAAAAGTTTTTTTGTTGAATGGGGTATCAGTTACTGATTGAGATGAAGTTCAATCCAGGGTTTAAGTTCCTTTTTAAAGGCAGTTAATAATCCCCAAGAGCTAGTGAATGTATTGCACTCCAGTTGTGGATGCCTAATGCATTTATCTCCACCCTCCATACAAAGAGACACAATAATGTTCTAACTCCTAAACATATAAAACATAATATGACCCCACATTACCCAGTAATACCCTCTGTGGCTACGTCAAGGGACAGGTCTACATATAAAGTGCATCAAACAATGTCTGTGTCACAACATATTGATACAGTGTATAACTATGATCTCCCCTGGCTTTCTAAGGATCTTCATTTATTAATGCTATATTGCATCCATGTAGACGGGTTGTTTAAAATATGCATTATTTTCAAGATTGTTTCATTAAAGGAGTCATCAGGCAATCTCACAAATGTAAAACACGCATGCCTGCGTGTAACTAACCTTTTTTGTTGCATGATCGCGCCCTCCATTCCCCGTCCAAATGTAGCATTTTCGTGCGGTAAGCCCCGGTCGGGGGTCCTACCTCGGGGTCGGGCTCCCCAGTGACCCGGAACTACTGTAGCAATGCAGGTGCAATATGCTGCAGGACGCTGGCACAGTGACTTCTAATGCTTGCAGCCATACGTTCACGTACGGCTGCGCACGCGTACTGGAGCTGCCGGAGGAGGGTTTGAGCTTTCTTCGTCACTCGCAAGCCAAACCCTCCGCTTCTACCACCGCCTGTCAGACACGCCCACTCCTCTCAGCCCACTCCGACAGCCGCCACCTAGCCTCTATGCGTGCTCCCAGCACCTCTTGCCTGCGCCTCTCATGCATGGAGGATCTGTGCTGGGAGCGCGCATAGAGGCTAGGCGGCAGCTGTCGGAGTGGGCTGGGAGGAGGAGTGGGCTGGGAGGAGTGGGCGTGTCTGATGGGCGGTGGCAGAAGCGGAGGGTATGGCTTGCAGGTGACGAAGGCAAGCTCAAACCCTTCTCCTGCGCTCTACTATGCGTGTGCAGCCGTACCGAACTGTGCGGAAGCACGCAATGCACAGTAACTTCCTCCTGCGTTCCAAGTACAGGAACAGGGAAGTTTCACTTTCCTCTACCATTACTACTTCCGTGGCACGAAATACAAACAGCCTGAATTGCGGAGCCTGTGAAGCCCTGTGGGGGGAGGGAAAAACATGCAATCCAACTGAGATTGGCCTACTGAACAGCGGCAGGTAGGCCATTTATATTGTAAAAACTTTGTCTGATAACTCCTTTAAATAAAATAATTGTGAGTCACTTCATTGAGACTACAAGCACTTCTTCCAGGAAAACCACTTATTACTGAATGCTGTAGGTATACTATAAATGCAATACTTCTAGGAAAATGTATATAGAAAATGTAGTGATTCTACATATCTTCTTTTTTCCTCCAGGAAATGGTTATTTGTTAAATAGTGCTGTTTACAAACTACACACTAGCAGAGAAATTAACATTTTATTTTTCATCTTTTGACTTTCTTCTCATGTATTTTTAAAAGCACAGTTACCATGCTCCATATGAGTCAACAAGCTATTTACATTTTTAGAAACAGTCATGGATATTTATATCTGCCTATATGATGACAGCATCAGGCACATGGGAAGAGATAAGCAAGACATACTCAGAGATAGTACATAATTAGTACAACATTATTTATCTGCTGTGATTATTTGGATACCATTTAAATGTGGATGGCAGATCCATTTGAAGTAAGATTTCTGCGTACATAAAATTTTAATATGAAGATCAGATTTTTTTTTTCCCTTTAAAGTATAAACATTCACTTAATTAATTGTAGACTGAAGCCTTTCCCCCCAGTGCATCCTGTAGAGGCAGGATTGTGTTAAATGCTGGGACAACAACTTCACAGAAATGCACACAGAAATTGCAGAAAAAAAGTATGCATTTGCATTTTTCATATGTGGGCCTTTTTAACCGCTTCCAGATGGCAGTAATTGAAATCTACACCCTTTTTTGATGCAGTTATTCCTGTCAGAACATAGATTTCACATAACCGCCGCCACACGTTGCTCTCATCGCTCCCGCCAATCTCGTCACTGTCTCCTGCTGCAGCTCACTCACCCTGCCGTCTCCTGACACTGTCATCAATGTAAGCAACTCCCATAGGCTTACATTGATCACACAGTCAGGTGCGAAAGCAGCTTCTGACCGGCTCACAGAGCTCTGCCATTATAGAGACAGCAGAGTGAGTGGGCTGAGGTGACAAATGTTAAGCGTGGATGGCAATAGCCGTGGGTATGTGCAGCGATTTGGGGGTATTCAGCGGTTTCTGGTACCAGTGGTCTGTGGTCAGAGAGGCAGAGATGGCTGGTACTGAAGTAGTTAACTGTCGGGCATAAAATAAAAAATCAATTCTTTATTTTTATCTGGTAAACAAGTACTAAGGATGTGTTAACTAGGCAATCCAAAATGAAAAATCACTTTTTACTTTTCTTCTTGATAAATGATCATTCCCCAGTTTACCTGACTCTTATTTGGTATATTGCCGCACAAAGGAATTTGCAGGGTATGCTGGGTTGTCCTTTTTTGCTTCTCTACTCCCCCCCGAACACTTAACTAATGCATTCTGATTGGCTGAAGCCTCTTTCCCTCCTGTCTTCCCCTCCCATACTTCTGTTCCTCTCTGATTGGCCAATATTTCTCATGCTGAGACAATGCACTTTCTATTACAGAGCTGGGTGGCAGTGCCTGAAGACTGAGAGGAGGGCGGGCAATGCATACACAATCAGGCAGAGGAGAGTAAGGGAGGAAATTACATCAGGATTGGCTTCAAAATGGACACAGTTAAAATGGAAAATCTTAGGAAGGATTTTCTCTTTTTTTTTACTACAGAACAATCACTAAAATCAAAACATGGACAGTGCAATACATGTGTTATATAAGTAGAGCAAGTATTTATCTACTAATATATGTGTTTTTTTTTCTGAGATAATATGGCTGACAGCTCCTCCTTAATGATGGTGGTAGCCTGAATTTGATGCAGCATCCCATCCATCAAAAAACATAAACATTGGCAGAGTAGATCTGAGTAATAGATCTACTCCATTCAGAGTAGAGCTCTGAATGGAGCAGATTAGAGAAACAGCCTTCTGGTTGTACTTGAGAACAAAATAAGTTTACATAATCCTCTACTGAAGAGATCCCTACAAGCATAAGTGGACTTACACAAAATTATTCCAGGCTTTATGTAGACTTTCTCATGCAGGAGAGAAGAGTCAGAGGAGAGAAGTAGGAGTAAATCCTGCAGTAATACTGAAGGGTGGAGATGGCAATGGTTGGATTACCTCTCCTATAGAATGGTAGCCAGTACAACTCAAAAGTTGTTCGATAAAGTTTATTGCACAAATCAGACAATGCATTTTGCTGGCTTTTCCTACTTACTCAGGTTAATAACATTAAAACAAAAGTGTTGTGCAGCTTCTAGTCAACCAATGCAAGAAAGAGAGAGCCCTCATATTAGTTCACTAAATGCTGCATGGCACTTTTGTTTGCATTTCTGTTGGGAGGTTGTATTTTTAGCCTAGTTACTGTGAGGATCCGCTGGGCTGCCTGCGCAGGCAGGCAGCCTTTTGACCACTGTTCAGGTCTGCATTCTGCAGGTCTCTGGAAGAGAAACCTTTTGTCAGTTGTGCAGCTTGCTGCTGAGGAATTTGCATACGTTTGTCATGCAGATTGCCTAGCCACATCCTTTGTGGGCTTGCTCTATAAAGAGCTATGTTTCCCACAGTAAGTTGCTGGTCATAAGAGTTAGTCCTGTGTAACACTCCCCTGGAGTGTCAGCCTTGCTCTTTGTTTAAAGCTTAGCCTAGAGTGGTTCCTGGGACTGCACTAGGCAGGTTTCCCTAGTGCAGTTAGGATTGCTTATCTGTTTTGTTTGTCTGTTGCGATTGTCCTGTCCCAGCGGTGGTCGACAGGAAATCGTTCTGTGTGTCTGGGTGCTAACCGGAACAGCGGTTGTTACTGGTAGCCCCTTCTGATCTGTTTTCCTGGATCGCACCAGCCTCTTGGTGCTGTGGATCCTTCTGGTGTGCTACTCTGTACTTGGATCGCACTAGTATCTTGCGCTAGCTCTGTGGATCCTTCTGTTCTGTCTTCCTGGATCGCACGCTAGTGCTGTGGATCCTATCTCTGGCGTGTTCATGTTTTCGTGTGTCTGTCTTGTCTGCTACGAACGCTTGTTGGAGGCTCGGTGAGGTAACCGTTAAGCAAGCGCTCGCGTCCTCTGTTTCATGTTTGTCTATCGGTGGTTAGTTAGACGTGCTTGTCTCTGTTGTGCTTATCACGCGGGGACCGCGCATAAATGCGTGCACTGTTGCGAATGAGTGCAGTGTTCGCGTTTAGCTAGCGTTTGTTGTTTTCCGTATCTCCTCATTGTATGATTTGCTGTGCCTTTGCTACTCTCGTGCTCTGCCTTGCTGTAGCCTTGTGTCACCTCTGGCAATCGCCTCTCTCGCGATTGCGTTCCTACTTCATATCTGCTGTTGTGTATGCACCGTCGCGGGTTGGCGACTAGTTTGGTGCACACACATACAATCTGTCCCTGTGCTCATTCTCTTCCACAATCGCTTCTCTTGCGATTGCGCTCTCACTTGGTTTCTTCTGTTGTGGGTCCACCGTTGCAGGTGGCGGCTAGATTGGTGGACAAACATACATTCCTCATCTGTGCTTATTCGGTCTTGTGTCGCTGTTTGCAATCGCCATCTCCGGCGATTGCCTTCTCGCTTTGTCTTCCTGGTTGTGTGTTCATCATCGCAGGGTGGTGACTAGTTTGGTGAACACGCATACCCTCTGTCGCTTTGATCTCTCTCTTTCAGGGCTATCTTGCCCTACGTTTCTTCCCTTCGTACAATTCCTGTCTGGCGTGTGTGGCAGGGCAGAGGAGCTGTTCCTCTACACTCCACAGCTCCCCCTGTTGACAGGAATTTCCCTCTACAGGTGCATTGCACCTTTTGCTGGGTTTCCGCAAATTATACGCTTGTGGAGGATTTCCGCAGTGTCAGCGAACGTCTTGTGCACTGATCACGGAGAGAATTCCACAATCGTTACAGTTACCTTCTTGGTGCCTTCCTCTTCAAGAGCATGAAGCATAGGAGGATCCTCACAAACCTGAGCAGTGGTGGAAATTCCTCTGCATGCCTTATTGGTGGTTGCTTTTCTATTGCGTGTGAGTAAACCTCTTTACCCTAATAATCTCCTGGTTCTATGCTATTCTGCACTTTTGGCTCCTGGTATTTCTCTTTTGTGTTTTCTTGTTCTTTAGAATCTGTGGTTCATCCTCCTTCAAGTACATCCTGCAGTGTCTCCATTTGCTACTAAGGTGAGCATCTAAACATTTTATTTAGTAAATTAAATGAAAGTAAAGTACATCGATATTTGTAAGAATGGTCCAATGAGGGTCCTGTTAACTGCCATGGAGTATACAGACACTAGCATATCCTATTCTGGTGAGCATAAACTTGAAAAGATGAAATTGGTACCGGGAAAAGCCTACTTGACACTCAGTTTCCTTATCAGAAAAAAAGTATTTGACTGCAGTTTTTAAAGTTTTAGGCTCAGACTGACTAGTCAAGAGACTAGACTTTTTAATGCTGCAAAAGAAGCCTTTACTAATTATACAGTTTTCCCTTTTTATATAATCTGTAACTTAAAGTATTTGCTGATGTCTAACTCTCTGCTGGCGACATAATTTGACAAACCGTGAAAGCTAATTCTTTTTCTTTTAGTTTCCTTTTCTATTATTTAATTGAATGAAAGTATCTTTTAGGTCTTGCCAGAGCCCCTTATAGACTGCCAAATTAGTTCAGTAAGATTTATTACGTTTGCTTTCCAAAGAAAACAAGACACAACAAAATTGTGACAAATTGGGCATAGAGTAAGTGGTTTTGAAAGTTTATTTAAGCTTTTCTCGGATTTCTGGAAACAAATCACAACTGTTTAGCTGGAGCTTATAACATGACTTGCCAGCTGCTATTGTTGATTTATAAGGAGAACAGGAGTATCACCTATAGGATATAATTAAAATGCCTTCTGTGCTATGGTGCTTTGGACATTAATTGAATTTCCACTTGAACACGGGAGTGTGTTCTTACCGTCAGGTAGCACATGGAATTTTACTTAGGTTTAAATAACACACAAAAACAAACTCTGAATGAACTGCAGTTAAGAAATTCCAGCCTTGAATTGTGTTTTTTTTTCTTTTATGAAACCTGTTGAAACACCATTCTAATTACACTTATTTAAACAAAACCCAATTAGCTGCATGTTGAATTCTTCAAGCAAGGACATCAGAATCCCATCTGTACTGAAATCATGTTAAAGCTCTTGTTGTTTGCTACAAGACTAGAGATAAAGTGGTATTTGAGTTAAATTAAACATTTCCCCCAATTTTGTATTGATTTTGGTAACGTTTTTTTTTCATTGCACACTCCCTTCCTGCACTACCGCAGCCCAGTGTGTAAATTCAGTATGAGTATAGCACAGTAGAAGTTGTGCTCTCACCTCTCCACTGGAGTCCAGTGCTGTGCTTCTGCCTGCCCACTCACCACTCACCCTAGTGCCCAGCATCTCCTACCACATGTGGTGTGATCACATGCGACATGAGGAGAGTGAGATGCCAGCACTAGAGGGAGCAGGAGACAGCCAAGATGGCCGCACAGGCACAGCACTGGACTCAAGAGGGGAGGTTAGAGCACAGCTTGCACTGTGCTATACTCTGCTTTTTAGTCACTGAACTGTGGTGGGGGAGTGCAGGAGGGGGACTGGAACAGATAGTGGGACGAAAGGACAGAAGGAGGCACAAACGGAAAGAAGGAGACACAAAGGGGGACAGAAGGGAGACATACAGAGCAGATCACCCACAAGGCAACTTAGGCAGGGGCCTAGGGCTTTAAGAGAGTCTAGGAGCCCGGTTTATGCTAGCCCACAACAAACCTTGTCAAAAAGCTAGGTAGCGATCAAGGGTAGACCCAAAGTTGTTGCTTGCCTAGGGCACCATTTCACCTTAGTCAATCTGTGGGTGCAAGGGGGGGGGCAGAGCTAGCACAGTGGGACTTAAGATGACACAAGGAGACACAAGGAGGCACAAGGGGGGCAGAAGGAGGCACAGTGGGACAGAGGGTCACACAGGAGGGCAGAGGTGGCACTTGGGATTTAAGGAGGCACAAGAACACAGAAGGAGGAACAAAGGGGAAGAGAAAAAGGCACAAACACCTGCAGTTGTGTGACTTCATTTGGGAGGTGGGGCTTAGTTTGGGGCAGGGCTTAAGCAGGGGCATGGTTCCCCTCAGGCCCAATGGCACCCCAGGCAATGGCCTGGAATGCCTATGCCAAAACATGCCCCTCTACGTGTGGACCAGCTCAGGTGACTAGGGAATGTGTGGCATTTTGGCTCCAGCAAGTGTGGACTGGCTCAGTGGTGGAGATTGGCTATGGCACACATAGGCTGTGAGACTGGGAGTTTGGCTATAGTATTGGTCACCCTAATAGCATAACTCACGGTACACAGCCTGTGGTAGTACCAGTAATATTGCGGTGTGCTGTCTCTGCCATGCAATATTACTGCTGGCTAGTGCATCAGGCCCTGTGTGAAGATGTAGGGGCACCACGACGGGTGACAGCGGACAGGCAAAGTATAAATGCATGCATGGAGCAAACTAGGGGAACAGTGTGGGGTTCAGTTATGCTCATCGATGGTCCTGATATTGCATGCACCCGATTGAGCACGTCAGCCAGAGATTTACCAGCATGTCCGATCGATACATGCGACCAATTTCGGCACAAAATTGGTCACATCATCATTCAGGCATGCTCTTTGGAGAACTGATTTGACTTGGGGGAACTGAATCGGATGGTTGATCAGGCACCAAGTTGAGTGATGTATGGGTACCTTTAGTCAGTTGAAGGTTAGCACTGCATGATGGGGGGAAAAGAGGTGGGGTGTTGAATGGAAGGTAGCTGTAGCCATCAAATTTCATGGGAGGAAATTAATTATATACTCTGCACCATGTATATTTTATATAAATTTGTATAAATTCACTATCTGTCAAAACCATATTCTTTGCGCAAAACTCATTTCAGTGATTTTGTCAATTCATGCCTCAGTCACAGGGAATCTGAAGTGAAAATAAACTTATAAGATAATGATTTGTATGTGTAGTACAGCTAAGAAATGGAACATTAGTAGCACAGATATGAGTCTCATATTGTTTCCAGTACAGGAAGAGTAAAGAAACTTCAGTTGATATCTATGCAAAAGAGCTTCTCTGAGCTCTCCTACCCGACTTTGGTTGCTGTTTTCTGGAGCACTTATACATCAAAGAAACAGCCAGAGACAGATTTAGATAATATTTTTACTGCAGGGAAGATGAAAGGGCCATTAGTGTGACTTGTAATTGCAAATATGACAGAATTATGCAATGTTGTAAAAAAACAGAAAAGGGCTATTTATCTAAAAAATAAATACGAGACTATTTTCTTTGCTACTAATTTTCAATTAATTATCAGTACAGTACTACACATACAAATCATTACATCGTAAGTTTTTTTTTTTTAAATTTCCATTATTATCTGATGTGAAAAAATAACTTTTATTTTATTATTATTTATATAGCAGCATCATATTCCGCAGCGCTGTACAGAGTATATTGCTTTGTCACTTAACTGTCCCTGTCCCTCAGAGGGGCTCACAATCTAATCCCTATCATAGTCGAATGTCTGTATCGTGTAGTGTGTGTATCATAGCCATAGTCTAGGGCCAATTAAAGTATCTGTATGTTTTTGATATGTGGGAGGAAACTGCAGTGCCTGGAGAAAACCCACGAAAACAGGGGGAGAACAAATTTTAGGGATTGTTCAAATTATAAGCGATTTCACTGGCGATTTTAAAAGTCGCCTTAAAAGCGCTTGTGCAATGTTAGCTTATGCGAATGTTCTCACATAAGCGATGAGCTTTCTACCCAATTGCAATCACGGCTTCTGCACTATTTCCAGTGCATTTGCTATTCAATAGAAAGTATAGTAAAATTGCTAAGTGCTTGAAAAAGCACTTTGAAAAGTGATTTGCTGATTGTATTTACATACATTGTATTTATTCATTTCCAGGTCAAAGAGTTCACTTCCTGATTGATGTCATGTGCCAATTAGCATGCGCAAAGTTTGTTTAGGCGTGATAGGGGGCTTTTCACAAGCGTGCTAACAGTTAGCACAGCTTTGTGAATCAAGCCCTCTGTCTTTTAAACTATAAAGCAAAGCAGAAATGATGACCCTTTGAACTTCCCTGCAGTAAAACCTTATCTCAAGCTGCCTCTCACTGTTTCTTTGCTGTTTAAGTGCTTCAGAAAACATGACTGTATTCGACTCAGTGGGTCGAAGAGCTCATAGGAAGCATCCATCTGAAAATGGCGCCTGCGAATAATGGCGCACGGTGTTGCCGCTAATCCGTTTGCCGCTTATCGCTATTTAACGTTAAAGCCTTATTGTTATTTAACGTTAAAGCCTTATTGTTATTTACTGTTAACACACAGAACCCTCTCTGTACCTATCCCTAACCCCTAAACCCCCCTGGTGGTGCCTAACCCTAACCACCCCCTGGTGGTGCCTAACCCTAACCACCCCCTGGTGGTGCCTAACCCTAAGATCCCCCTGGTGTTGCCTAACCCTAAGATCCCCCTGGTGGTGCCTAACCCTAAGACCCCCCTGGTTGGTGCCTAACCCTAAGACCCCCCTGGTGGTGCCTAACCCTAAGACCCCCCTGGTGGTGCCAAACCCTAAGACCCCCCTAGTGGTGCCTAACCCTAAGACTCCCCTGGTGGTGCCTAACCATAACCTTGACAGTGTTACATTAAATCCATTCCCCGTTTGCAGTTAAATAAGGTCTGCAGTTTGGCTTATGTAGGGCGCTATTGATAAATAACGTTAGTGTGTGCCACTATTGATAAATAACGTTAGTGTGTGCCACTATTGATAAATAACGTTAGTGTCTGCCACTATTGATAAATAACGTTAGTGTGTGCCACTATTGATAAATAACGTTAGTGTCTGCCACTATTGATAAATAACGTTAATGTGTGCCGTTTTTCTTCTTTTTTCCCTGTGCGCCATAATTATGCAGTACTAACGATAAATAGCGATAAGCGTATCTTTTTAATGCGGCGCCATTTTTATGCATAGGCGCTGTGCGCCATTATTCACTGATCCCCATAGGAAGCTCTTTTGCATAGATAACAACTGATAACAACTCTTTCTATAATGGAAAACAATATGAGACTCTTTTCAGTGCTACTAAAGTTCTATTTCTTAGCTGTACTATACATACAATTCATTATATCATAAGTTTATTTTCGCGTCAGGTTTGCTTTACTGCTCACTGCGTCACTGTAGCAGAACAAATGTGCACATCAGGTTTTCTGGCTTAACTTTTACATGCTTGATGTAGGCACATGGCTGAAAAACCACAGAGTCTAAATGAGCTGCATCACATACTTGCAAATAACATTTATTTAGAAACATGTCAACCATGTCTAACCTCTTTCCACATTGCCCACTTTTAAATAATTTTTGTTATTATTATTGTAGAAGCAAAATAAGCAAAAAGATGTAAATGATGGGTGAATTGAGCTACAAAAGGCAGCTATTACTATAGCTATAGAGCTTAACTCTTACTCTACACTCTAAAAACAAAGAAAGCAGAGTGACAGCATTAGCATATCATAAATGGTGGTAGTGTTGTTTGTGTGTTCTGCAAATGGTGAGTATGGGTGATAAATTGGTGAACCCTTCTTTTCAGTTGGTGTACTGGATTCTGTTCCAGCTTTATGGATAGCCCTGTTTCACCAGGAGGTTTCCTCCCTAATTATGTTTATTTAGTGATTGCCCTGCAGACAGCACCATTTGTTTTCCCATAAAACAGTTTTCTTTCAGTCAAAGAAGCAAAATAAGCAAAATATGGAAAGTATTAAGCAATGGATCATTTGGACTATGAAAGATTCACTCTTATTTGTTGACCGCAAAACTTTATTTCACACTCTAAAACAAAAAGAGCTTCTCGTCATTAAGAACAGCAGGTTTGTAAATCAACAATATCTCACTAGCTGAGGATTTTTGAACACTGTACGGGTGTGAAGCTGGCTATGTGTTTTCATGCTGTTTTTAATAAGATGCAATAAAGGGGAAGTTTTAATGTTGTAACACCTGCTGTTTGGCATTTTGCTGGTGTGATTAATATGCTGGTATCTTAGGACATAACCTGCTTCCTCTCGAGCCCTGTACTGACCTAATGAAAAACTCATCGTTGGAAATTTTCTTTGCCTTTACAAAAATAGTTCACCATCTGTTTATTCCTTCCCAGGTTAGAATAATGTGTGTAATGGAATAGTATGTTCCATAGCTACCACTCATGATTGTTTTTATAATATTGGCAGCCTATGTGCGAGCGCGGACCAAATTAAAATTGAAATCAGATTGAGCTGGAAATATTTCAATAATTGTACATTCACTCAACCCAGAAATGTTTAATGTTACTTAATATCATCGTTCAGGAGGAAACCTGATGCCATGATACATGTTTTCAGTGTATAATTGGCATGTAAACAGAGAATTTCCAGCATTACATTTTATTTTCTGAAATGTAGGATTATGCCTTTTTTTATAAGTAGTTGTACTTTCTAAACAGATCTTAGGCAGAAACAGT
Organism: Hyperolius riggenbachi; assembly: GCF_040937935.1. Taxonomy (NCBI): domain Eukaryota; kingdom Metazoa; phylum Chordata; class Amphibia; order Anura; family Hyperoliidae; genus Hyperolius; species Hyperolius riggenbachi. The sequence continues at coordinate 544,706,026 of NC_090646.1, forward strand.
GGCGGCTCCAGCTTCAATTGTTTTTTTTGCCTAACTTAGGTGATAATAATAATAGCGCAAACAGAACTCAAAGGCTTTTGTCCAAATGATGGTGCTGTTATTGAAGAAAAGTTACCTACAGATGTACTTGACTAGTTTTCTGGCATGCTTTAATCCTTACTTGTTAGCAAGCTGCTCCTGTGTGGACAAATCACAGACAAATCATTCCAGCCCCCAGCCTGGGTCTGATGACTCTACAAGCAAGGGGAAGGGGTAGAGGCTGGAGGGAGAGAAACACTGTGTGTGTAATTTCTTATCTTAGCAGCTAATCATTGCAGGTGACTAGAGCTTGTATTTTACAGACAGGAAGTTTTGAATCAGGATTATTATGCTACATAGACTCAGGATGATATGGAGAATTTTTTTACATACCCTATTCTGTTCACTGTATGCTGCTGGAGCCTGATAAGCAGTTAACTGTATTTTACTAAGTGGGGACACACTCAGGGTGCACAATGATTCCCAGGGGAAGAGGCAGTGCCCCAGTGTAGCACCGCTCATGGGCAGAACTGACTTGTATGGGCACATAGGCCCCTAAGCTCAGTTTACTCTTATTTGATACATTTTTTATTCAACTGCATTGGTGGTTCACTGAACACCATCACTAAATAATTCATTGTAAAGGAGATCTTTGAACATCATTGCAACTATTAAACACAAAGGCAGTGTAATACGTCTTCACCCCATTTAGATGCACATAACAAAAAGAAAAGCAAAATGAGACAGACAATCAACAGTTCACAAGCAACACTGATGTGACATGGCAATTGAACTGCAAAGGAGATGTGACAGATTGCTATTTGATTCCACATTGGCTGAACAGTAAGGTCATTTAGAAGCATAACTGAGGATATCAAGTAAATTACTTCCACTGCACCACCAAATTTAAAGTTTTGGCTAGGCCTAATCAAAGTCCAGACCTAAATCCAATAGAGGTTATGTAGCAGGGTCCTGTGGTATTATTAAAAAGGCAAAACCTACCAAAGTGTGTAAATTAAAGCAGCTCTGTAAGATAACTGGGGAAACGCTGATGTGAAGAACTGATGTCAGATTATTGTAAATGTTTTCAGTGATCACTGCACCACTGATGGTTCTGCACCATGGGATAGTTGTAGGTCCCATTTAGATATACATTCATCTAACTTCCTGTGTGACTGTGCTTCCAATTTGGGATTTATTGATATACCTTTTTATTACTATCTGTAAAGTACCTGAAGTGGATAATGTTAATCCTCAGTCATTTATTGTAGTTGTTCTCCAACACAACATTCTGTTCTCCACCAGATTATGAAAAGTTGTTGACATCAGTGGAGAGTTGAGATCTGCCAGAATTCTGAATTGTAGGACAAATTTAGCTGGATACTTCCTGAACAAAACTTCCTATAAGTGTGTGCATGGGCTGCAATAGCTAACACTCTAATTCAATAACTTTTAAGCAACCCCTGATCAATAATCAAACAAAATGCTTTCACTAATAGCTTTGGAATGGTATATGCAGCACAAAGCTATGCAGAAGTCATTCTCTTGCACTTCATGTGCCTTATTGATAAAAAAGGGACATTTCTAACCTATGATATATCAATCAGAAATGTGATGTGTGTGTCCTAGTTTTAACCTTCTTAGCAGTGTCAGGCACACCACTTGCTGGCCTCAGGAGTCCCCAAAGCACAATTAATGTGATCAAATAGCTTTAAAAGCTTTAGCTAGCACTAGGCTAGCTAGTACAAGTGTCCAGCTCCCCCCGATTGCCTGTGATCCCCGCCGATCCACCCGTTAATACATTATCCAGCCTAGATCCAGCGATCGCGCAGCCTCCCCGCACAGCTTCAGTCTCTCTATGGTGAGGATCGAGTTTGCGCATGACGTCATGTGCGATCCTCCCCATAGTGAAGACCGGAGCTGTTGGGGGAGGCTGGGCCGATCGCTGGATCCAGGTTAGGTAATGTATAAACGGGGGAGCGGCGGGAATCGGGGGGTGCCGGACACTTGTACTAGCTAGCCTAGTGCTAGCTAAAGGTTTTAAAGCTATTTCATCACATTACTTATGCTTGGGGAGACAAACTGGCAAAACCTCCTGAGCGGCGTAACGCTCGGGAGGTTAAAGGATTATCAGTTAGTTTGGTATTTTAATTTAATGAAATGGCTAAATATCTACAAAGCTTAGGCCGGAGTTAAAAGATCTCTGTTTACTTTAGGTTAACCACTTTACCACCAGCCGTACGGATCTCTCTGTCCCTTTTTTCATCCTTTTACCACCAGGGATGGAGAAATCCGTACTTCCCGCGCTCCCGCCGCTGCCCGCGCTCCCGCTCGCTCATGCGCACACTCCCGCTCGCATGCACGCCGCCGCCCGCTCGCACGGAGATCAATTAGCGGGAGAAACCATTCCCATTCGTTGATCTAAGCCCCGCAATGATCCGCTGCTTCTATGAGAAGCAGCGCGATCATTGTGAAAAAAAAAAACTTTCCCAGCCTCATAGCACTTCCTGCAAGCGTCCTTTTGGACGCTTGCAGGTCGCATAAACAAAATGTTACTGTGGCCATCTTACTACACCCTAAAGCATTTTTCACATACAAATACATTAGTTTTACACAAAAAATTAACTCATTACCTCCCACACTTCCCAATTTTTTTTTTTTTGTAATTAAAAAAAAATAAAAAAATGTACAATTAAAAAAAATACATAAATAGTTACCTTAGGGACTGAACTTTTTAAATATTTATGTCAGGAGGGTACACCACTGTTGTAAACTATGGGCTTGTAATTAGGGATGGACGCAAAACTAAAAAAAATGCACCTTTATTTCTAAATAAAATATTGGCGCCAAACATTGAGATAGGGACAGAATTTAAACAGTTTTATAACCAGGACAAATGGGCAAATAAATTTAATGGGTTTTAATAACAGTAGCATGCATTATTTAAAGACTATAATGGCCGAAAACTGAAAAATAATGAATTTTTTCCCACATTTTTCCTATTTTCCCATTAAAACATATTTAGAATAAAATAATTCTTGGCATAATGTCCCACCTAAAGAAAGCCTAATTGGTGGTGGAAAAAACAAGATATAGTTCTTTTTATTGTGATAAGTAATGATAAAGTTATAGACGAATTAATGGAAGGAGCGCTGAAAGGTGAAAATTGCTCTGGTGCTCAATGGGGTAAAAGCCCTCAGTGGTGAAGTGGTTAATCATTTTCTATGCCCCCCCTCTTTATTTTTTGGCTTTTTCTCTTTTTATTTAATTAAATTAATAAAGCTTGTGAACAATTATAAAGGGAGGTTGTTTGCTTGTAAGTGTGTATTATACCGGCTTCTATACCATTTAAAGAGACTCCGTAACAAAAATTGCTTCCTGTTTTTTATCATCCTACAAGTTCCAAAAGCTATTCTAATGTGTTCTGGCTTACTGCAGCACTTTCTTCTATCACAGTCTCTGTAATAAATCAATGTATCTCTCCCCTGTCAGACTTGTCGGCCTGTGTCTGGAAGGCTGCCAAGTTCTTCAGTGTTGTGGTTCTGCTATGCACTCCCCCCTCCAGGCCCCTCTATGCACACTGCCTGTGTGTTATTTAGATAAGGGCAGCTTCTCTCTTCTCTCTTATCTTTTACAAGCTGGATAAATCGTCCTCTGAGCTGGCTGGGCTTTCACATACTGAGGATATTCAGACAAGGGCAAAGCTGTTTGCAGGAAGAAAAGAGCAGCCTGAAACTTCAGTGCATGAGAACAGGGGGAAAGAAACACACAAATGATCTCTTGAGATTCAAAAGGAAGGGTGTATACAGCCTGCTTGCGTATGGATGTATTTTCTATGTGTGGACATACTGTACATCAACCTACTTCCTGTTTTGGTGGCCATTTTGTTTGTTTATAAACAAACTTTTTAAAACTGTTTTTAACCACTTTTAATGCGGCGGGGAGCGGCGAAATTGTGACAGAGGGTAATAGGAGATGTCCCCTAATGCACTGGTATGTTTAATTTTGTGCGATTTTAACAATACAGATTCTCTTTAAAGGAGTTAATAAATCCTCCAAAACTCAATTTTGCAGTTGACCAAAAAACTAGGGGTTGATTCATGTATTGCCATTAATATTGGCTTGTGCAGATAGTGGGCGAAAAAATTACCAGTACTAATGAGCAGCAGCGTAACATGCATTGCACAGTTGGGGCTTGATTCACTAAACCGTGATAACTCATATCACGCGCATTTTCGCGTTTGTGTGCAATCACGAATTATCGCGTGCAATCGTGACTTGTCGCATGAAAACGTGATCATTTTCACATGAAAATTCGTGATTGCGCATAATAATTTGCGATCTTGCCCAAACGAGAAAATGCATGCGAAAACGGCCATGATATGAGTTATCACGGTTTAGTGAATCAAGCCCTTAGAGTGACTCTCTGTATATAAGTAACACAGGTGTTTCTATGGTAAACTGCATTACTTAAGTAGCATAATATATCGTAGTGCACCTTACCATAGCAATACTTATATTACCAACGTATAATGGGTTGCACTAAATGTGCAACATGTGGTACTCTGCTGATGTTAGTACCAGTAATTTTACTGTGTGCTGGCTGAGCATGAATATTAACAGTGCTACATGAATCAACCCCCATGTTGTTTTCTATAAACTGTAAAATGAATGCTGCTGTTGTTAATACAGGTCAAACATAAGGCTGGAAATTGTGATAATAGCACTAGCTTAGCTGAGAAGCACAGTCATCCAGGTTTAATGAAATGTATCCTGTAGCCTATTAAAGAGGAGCTGTTAGGTATAGGGTCTCAGAGAAAATAAACACATATATCAGTAGCTAAAGATTGGCTGTACTTACATTACATATGCATTTCACTGTCCACGTTTGGATTTCACAGAATTTGTATATAGTATATGCAGAGATAGATGCTCCTGACAGCTCATGGCAGGCTCCATGTTTGTGAAGCCAAATGTGTCGTCATGTCCTGCCTGCTTCTGATCACAGATAAGCTCGTTCTTGAACAACACGGTGTGCAGTGAATATTAATGAGCCATGTGGCTAGGAACAATAGCTGACTCCTGCAGTGTACTCTGCCCCGAGATTTATCAGTGCTTCGCGCTGGACTGATTAGAAGCTCCTGTACCGTCTCATTAGCAGCCGAGGGGAGGGCCCCAGAATGCTTTGCAGTTTAGCTGCGGCTTGCGTCTTTATGGGTCTATAACAGACTTTAAGATAAGCACACATCAAAGGTAACTGAAATGTTTATCTTCACTAATGGCTTTTGAGCTTCCTTCTAAACTGTTTAACACAGGAGAATAGAGGTTTAAATTAGCTTCTGCAGCCTGACAGTTACTCTTTAAACTAATATTAGATGTTCACAGCCACACATTAAACATTTCAGTTACAGCAACATAACTAGTTTTTAGTAAATAACATTAAAGTTCTCAGATAAGTTCCTTGTTTATCACATTACATTAATAGGGATTTTTTTTTCAACAACTGAATAAACTAAATAATTGACATATCTCTATGGCTGCAACTGAATTACTTGAGTTTAAGTATAAGATGCATTCATTTGTTTACAGAGGATGCTTTAATAACATGCAGTACATAACTAGATCACGTAGTGATGCTCGGATACCCCTTTTTATAATTCGAGTTTGGTCGAATTCGAATAGTAAATTATTCGAAATCGGTCGAATATTCGAGTCGAATATTTTTTACTATTCGATTCGACCTCGGACTTCGACCTCACTATTCGAGTCGGTATTCGAGCTCATTATTCGAGCTGGCTATTCGAATTGGCCTTAAATAGCTTCCAACACTTGTTTTGAGGGTGAATGATGCAAGAAACATCTTTTTTTCTAAGTAACAACAGCAAGTGATTATGTGGGGATGTTCCTTTAAAAAAAAAAGGTGGAAAGAGAAGTTGTGTCCAAAATGTTGTTCAGTACTGTATATACTTCTTCTTCTTCTTTATCTTCTATATCTTCTTCTTCTTCTTCTATATCTTCTTCTTTTATATATCTTCTTCTTCTATATCTTCTTCTATATCTTCTTCTTCTATATCGTCTTGTTCTTCTTCTTCTTCTTCTTCATCATCTTCTTCATCATCATCTTCTTCTTCATCTTCTTCTTCATCATCTTCTTCTTCTTCATCTTCTTCTTCTTCATCTTCTTCATCTTCTTCATCTTCTTCATCTTCTTCTTCTTCTTCATCATCTTCTTCTTCTTCATCTTCCTCATCTTCTTCTTCTTCATCTTCTTCATCTTCTTCTTCATCTTCTTCATCTTCTTCATCTTCTTCTTCTTCATCATCTTCTTCTTCTTCATCTTCTTCATCTTCTTCTTCTTCATCTTCTTCTTCTTCATCTTCTTCATCTTCATCTTCTTCTTCATCTTCTTCTTCTTCTTCTCCTTCTTCTTCTTCTCCTTCTTCTTCTTCTCCTTCTTCTTCTTCTTCTTCTCCTTCTTTTTCTATATCGTCTTCTTCTTCTTCACTTATTTCTCTTTTATATATTTTTTTTTAAAGAAATGCAGCTATTTTTGAGCGTAATAAATAGCTGGTTGCGCACGCATGTTGGAAGCGCCATTGTATGTGCTCCCTGGTGGTGGAAACACACAGACAGCAGGAGGTAAATTCAGCATCAGGAGGAGGAGGATGATTGTGTGGCAGCAGGCAGTCAATGAGGCAGGCAGCGAGACGAGACATAATAGGCTGTGGTACCTAGCGGTGGTACCAGGCCGTAAATACACAGCATGAGGTTCCAGACAGCGGTCGTGAAGCCCACATCATGTCCAATACACAACTGGGACAACACAGTTTTCAACCCGGACACCTCTAAAAATAATATCACACAGGATTAATAAAAAGTATATATAATTTTTTTGTTTTTTTTAAAGAAATGCAGCTATTTTTGAGCGTAACAAATAGCTGGTGGCGCACGCATGTTGGAAGCGCCATTGTATGTGTTCCCTGGCAGTGGAAACACACAGACAGCAGGAGGTAAATTCAGCAGCAGGAGGAGGAGGAGGAGTGTGTGGCAGCAGGCAGTCAATGAGGCAGGCAGCGTGACATAATAGCCCTGGTACCTAGCGGTGATACCAGGGCTGTAAATAAACACAGCAGGAGGTCCCAGACAGCGGTCGTGCAGCCCACATCGTGTCCAATACACAACTGGGACAACACAGTTTTCAACCCGGGCACCTCAGAAAAATTAAACCTTTTTTTTTTTTTTTTTTTGGTTTATTTGTTTTGTTTTTACAACAAATTACACAGACAGATATAGCTATTGTTTGACGTAATAGCTGGTGGCAGAGTGGCAGCAGAAGGTAATTCTGTGTACCCTGGCAGTGGGAAACACAGACAGACAGCAGCAGCAGCAGGAGGAATGGAGGAGTAATGTGAGCAACTATTGTTTGACGTAATAGCTGGTGGCAGAGTGGCAGCAGAAGGAAATTCTGTGTACCCTGGCAGTGGGAAACACAGACAGACAGCAGCAGCAGCAGGAGGAATGGAGGAGTAATGTGAGCAACTATTGTTTGACGTAATAGCTGGTGGCAGAGTGGCAGCAGAAGGAAATTCTGTGTACCCTGGCAGTGGGAAACACAGACAGACAGCAGCAGCAGCAGGAGGAATGGAGGAGTAATGTGAGCAACTATTGTTTGACGTAATAGCTGGTGGCAGAGTGGCAGCAGAAGGAAATTCTGTGTACCCTGGCAGTGGGAAACACAGACAGCCAGCAGCAGCAGCAGGAGGAATGGAGGAGTAATGTGAGCAACTATTGTTTGACATAATAGCTGGTGGCAGAGTGGCAGCAGAAGGAAATTCTGTGTACCCTGGCAGTGGGAAACACAGACAGACAGCAGCAGCAGCAGGAGGAATGGAGGAGTAGTGTGAGTGTGGCAGCAGGCCAGGCAGGCAGCGTGACATAATAGCCCTGGTACCTAGCGGTGATACCAGGGCTGTAAATAAACACAGCAGGAGGTCCCAGACAGCGGTCGTGCAGCCCACATCGTGTCCAATACACAACTGGGACAACACAGTTTTCAACCCGGGCACCTCATAAAATTAAACCTTTTTTTTTTTTTTGGTTTATTTGTTTTGTTTTTTTTATAAAAAATTACACAGACAGATATAGCTATTGTTGGACGTAATAGCTGGTGGCAGAGTGGCAGCAGAAGGTAAATCTGTGTACCCTGGCAGTGGAAAACACAGACAGACAGCAGAAGGGCAGTACACAGCAGCCCACTGTAGGTGTAAAATGTGTGGCTGCAGGCGACGTAATAGTCAAAGTGAACCAGGCTGGCTTAGTGAGCAGGAGCCAGGAGGTGGTAAAGGGTGGTAAGGCACATTAACGATGGTTCTTCAGTTCATGTCCCCCTCTCGCCGACAACAGGGGCCAGGAACTCACCTTCCACCCACGCCTGGTTCATCTTGAGAAACGTCAGTCTGTCCACAGACTTGTGAGACAGACGTGAGCGTTTCTCGGTGACCACGCCACCAGCTGCACTGAAGCAGCGCTCGGACAGCACGCTGGAAGGGGGACAGGACAGCACTTCCAGGGCGTACTGCGCCAGCTCGCTCCAGATCTCCAGGCGCTTGACCCAATACTCCATGGGATCAACAGGGGCATCGCTGTCAAGCCCGCTGTAGGACCCCATGTAGTCAGCCACCATTCGGGTCAGGCGCTGGCTGTGACCGGAGGAGGATGCTGCTGCATGCACCTCCTCTCTAGCCACTGCTGCCGGAGCCTCTACAGCTCGTTGCTGAGAGACAGCAGGTCTGTGGGGCGCTTGCTGCTGGATGCAGGCACCTGCTGCTGCCTCTGTGCTGGCTGGACAGTGGGGGTGGAAACGTCAAGGTGTACAGAGGCGCCGAAAGAGTAAAAATGGCTAAAAAGTTAAAATGTTTTGGTCGCGGTGGTGGACCGGCCGACCATCAACGGACAACAAGGCTGTTGTTTTTCAATAAATATATACAAAATTTATTTAGAAAGCTCCCAGCAAATAGTCACAACGCGTTTCACGGGTAGCAACCCGCTTCCTCAGGCAATAGGGGGCAGGAGCAATAACACAGCGTAAAGTCTGGATAAAGCTTGGCACCTCTGTTCACAGAGGTGCCAAGCTTTATCCAGACTTTACGCTGTGTTATTGCTCCTGCCCCCTATTGCCTGAGGAAGCGGGTTGCTACCCGTGAAACGCGTTGCGACTATTTGCTGGGAGCTTTCTAAATAAATTTTGTATATATTTATTGAAAAACAACAGCCTTGTTGTCCGTTGATGGTCGGCCGGTCCACCACCGCGACCAAAACATTTTAACTTTTTAGCCATTTTTACTCTTTCGGCGCCTCTGTACACCTTGACGTATCCAGAAGTCCACCCTTGGTGGAAGGGTGATCTGCCCTACAATTCTTCTATCCACAGAGAGCGACGTTTTTACTCCTGAGTGGGGACAGGCTTGTTCTCCCCACCTGCATTTTCAGTGGTTGCGCTTGTGGCAACCCTGACTTGTGAGTATATTATTTACTTTCATCATTCTCATCCCCCACTAATACATACTACACTATATTGGGCTCTCGGTCTTCTATCTTTTCAGTGGGGGTGGAAGGCTGGGGGAAGGCTTCCTCCAAGCGCTCAACAAGGGCCTGCTGCAAGCTCCTTATTTGTTGCGCTGGGTCTCCTCCTGCAGGCGGCAGGAACTGGCTCAACTTCCCCTTGAGGCGTGGGTCCAACATCCTGCTGATCCAGATGTCCTCCCTCTGCTTCATCTGGATCACCCTGGGGTCCTTGCGCAGGCACGTCAGCATGTGCGCTGCCATTGGGAAGAGGCGGGCCACGTGTGCTGGCACATTGACGGCAGTGCTGTCCTCATCCTCCTCCTCTGCCGCCTCATCCTCTCTCCACCCCCGCACCAACTCAGCTGCGCTGTGCTGATCCCCCTCATCAGCAGCAAGGTCAGGGACCTCCACCAAGTCCTCCTCCTCCTCCCCCTCAGAGGTGGACTGTGCAGCTGCATGACGCTCCTGCTGGTCCAAGGCTGCCGCTCCCTGTTCCAGCAAAGCATCGAGGGCCCTGTTCAGCAGACAAACCAGGGGCACCCACTCGCAGACCATAGCATGGTCCCTGCTCACCATGTTAGTGGCCTGCAGAAAGGGAGCCAGCACTAAGCACACCTGCTGCATGTGCCTCCAGTCATCATCGGGGACGATGGACGGGATGTTGCTGGTCCTGTCCCTTCTCTGAGCGGCGGAAACAGTGGCTTGGGCAAGGTACTGGTTGACAGCGTGCTTCTGTTCAACAAGACGCTCCAACATCGCCAGGGTGGAGTTCCAGCGAGTCGGAAAGTCAAGGATCAGCCGATGGCGTGGCAGCTCCAGCTCCTTTTGCACGTCTTCCAGGCTCGCACAGGCTGCAGCCGAGCGCCGGAAGTGACGCACAACGTTCCTTGCCATTTCCAGCAGTTCGCCCATCCCCTGGTAGGTGCGCAAGAACTTCTGCACCATCAGGTTCAGCACGTGGGCAAGACAGGGGATGTGGGTCAGGTTTCCCCTGTCTATTGCGGCAACCAGGTTGGCCCCATTGTCGGCCACCACCTCTCCGACTCTGAGGCCTCTGGGGGTCAGCCAAATTCTCTCCTGCTCCTGGAGTTTGGCCAACACATGGGTTGCCGTCAGTTTGGTCTTCCCAAGGCTGACCAAGTGCAGCAGCGCTTGGCAGTGGCGGGCCTTCACGCTGCTGCTGAGGCAGGGGGTTTGGCCAGGTGTGCCGGAGGATGGCAGAGGATCAGAGGAACCTGCTGCAGTTCCCCTGACCCTGCGGGGTGGCACCACCCACTGTGTTGCTGCTGCTGCTGTGCCCGCTGCTGCTCTCCCATCCTCACCCCCTTCCACCAAGCTGACCCAGTGGACAGTGAAGGACAGGTAGCGGCCTGTCCCGAAGCGGCTGCTCCAGGAGTCCATGGTGACGTGGACCCTTTCACCAACCGCGTGCTCCAGCCCTCGCTCCACATTGGCCATCACAAAGCGGTGCAGTGCAGGAATGGCCTTGCGGGCGAAGAAGTGTCTGCTGGGGAGCTGCCAGTCTGGGGCTGCACAAGCAAGCAGCGCACGCATGTCGCTCCCCTCCTGCACGAGCGTGTACGGCAGGAGTTGGGAGCACATGGCCCATGCCAGCAAGCCGTTCAGCTGCCGCACGCGACGGCTGCTGGGAGGCAGAGCCCTAACCACCCCCTGGAAGGACTCGCTCAAAAGGCTCTGGCGTGGCCTTTTGCTGGCACGGGAATCAGCAGACACAGCAGAGGAGGCCACTGAGGACTGGCTGCCAGAACAGGCCTCAGTGTCGGTGGCAGGAGTTGCAGAGGGGGGAGGAGCAGTGCGTTTTCGCACTCCTGCTGGTGCTGCTGGAGGAGCAGCAGGGCGGGTGGCTGCTGTTGCTGCTGCTGCTGCTGCTGCTGCTGAAGGCTGTGCAGTGATGGGTGTGGTGCCACTGCCAGCACCAGATGCCTTCAGCCTCTGGAACTCCTCATGCTGGTGGAAATGTTTCGCAGCAAAGTGGTTGATGAGCGAGCTGGTGCTGAACTTTAAGTGGTCTGCACCTCTGCTCAACTTCCGCTGACAGTGGTTGCAAGTGGCGTACTTGCTGTACACTGTGGGCATGGTGAAAAACCGCCAGATTGGTGACAAAAACAACCCCCTACGGCCTGGAGCCGCTGCTGCCTGTCTCCCTGTGGTGGTTGGGGCGGGGGCTTGGGTGCAGCTGGTGGTGGTACTGGCAGATGCTGCTGCTGCTGAGCCTGAGACACCAGCAGGCTGTGGGACCTGCCTACTGCTGCCAATGCTTGCAATGATGCGCCTCCTTGCAAGGCCCACAAGCGCATCCTCCTCCTCCTCCTCAGAGCTGCTGATGACGACATCCCCAGGTGCTGGTGGTGGCGGCACCCAGTCTTTGTCTGTCACCATGTCATCATCATCATCCTCCCCCTCCTGAAACATGTCCTGCTGGGATGATGACCCCCCAAACTCCTCTCCTGATGCATGGATGGGCTGCTTGACTGTCTCCACAGTCTTGCTGTCCAATCCCTCCTCCCCCAAAGTGCCCATCAGCATCTCCTCCTCAAGATCGCCAACAACAGCAGACAATTTACTCATGATGCTTGGGGTCAAAAGACTGCTGAATGACAGGTCGGCGAGTGACGGTGAACTGGCCTCCTCCCCAGGCCCTGCTGGGCGGCTGCTGTGAACAGGGGTGGTGGTGGTGGTGAGGGTGGAGGCCTCGGATGCAGAGCTGATGGCGGGCTGCTCATCCTCCGTCATCAGTTGCACCACAGTGTCTGCATCCTTTTCCTCAATGGGACGTTTCTGACCTGGCTGGAGGAAAATCGGAGCAGGTGCTACACGCTGCTGCTGCTGTGTCTCTGCAGCGTGAGTTGCAGATGCTCCTGCTGGGCGGCGCCCAAGGCATCCACGGCCAGTGGCTATAGGAGGAATGTTAGCCACTGACGCTGCTGCTGCGGAACTGTGCATGGTGGCACGGCCGCGGCTAGCCACAATGCTGCTCCCTCTCCTCCTGATTCCCTTGCTGCCCTTCCCCTTGCCCAAACCGTGCTGGCTGCCACTTCCAGACATCTTAGATGTTTTGGGCGTAAACACAAAAGTTTTTTAAAAGAGCGGGTGAAAAGTGGGGTACTTTAATGGAATGGGTTGGTGGGTGAGGTGACACTAATCACTAAGTGATTAGATCGCTAACTGATTAGTACAGTACAAATACAAAATACAATAATCGGTAATCAGTAAGTGTGAACAGTGAACATTGAGTGTGTCCCCTAGTACACTAACTAGAAATTACAATAATCAGTAGTAATCACAAGGAAATAGAGTGTGTGTACACTACAGACAGTGAGTGCACGCACGCGCACACACGCGCAGGAGCTAGCCTATGAACAGTGACTGAGTGAGTGTCCCTAGTACAGTAAGTAAGTAGTAACAGTCAGGAAGTACAACTAGAAATTACAATAATCAGTAGTAATCACAAGGAAATAGAGTGTGTGTACACTACAGACAGTGAGTGCACGCACGCGCACACACGCGCAGGAGCTAGCCTATGAACAGTGACTGAGTGAGTGTCCCTAGTACAGTAAGTAAGTAGTAACAGTCAGGAAGTACAACTAGAAATTACAATAATCAGTAGTAATCACAAGGAAATAGAGTGTGTGTACACTACAGACAGTGCACGCGCACACACACGCAGGAGCTAGCCTATGAACAGTGACTGAGTGAGTGTCCCTAGTACAGTAAGTAAGTAGTAACAGTCAGGAAGTACAACTAGAAATTACAATAATTAATCAGTAATCAGAAGGAAATAGAGTGTGTGTACACTACAGACAGTGCACGCACACACACACGGTCACACGCAGGAGCTATGAACAAACAGTGACAGTGAGTGTCCTAGTACAGTTATATAACTACAATACAAAATACAATCACTCAGTACTAGTAAAGGACAGCAGAAATACTGGTATAGATGAGAAATAAACTAACAGAGGACAGGAGAGAACAGCTGAGCTGCCCACACAGGCAGGCCCTGAGGCCTAAAGTTGTGTAAGCTTGCCTGCAGCAGCTGGCACTCTAGTAACACACAAGCTACTAACTAAAATACAATGTCTATCTAACTAACAACAATATAGGTGTATATAGGAGGTGTATGTGAGCAAAAACGCTAGGTGAATGACCACAATAAAGCTCTTGCTAAGCCAAAGCACAAAGGAGCAGATCTCTCTCTGTACAAAGTCAGGCAAGGACGGAAAAACCTAACATGGCGGCCGCTATTTATAGGGTAGGGGCTGGCCAGGGTCCCCCTCAGTGATTGGCTGCCGTCAGAGGGCCTGGGAGCCCTCTGATTGGCTCTGAGGACATCAATCTGGGCTATGACGCTATTCGAGCTCGGTATTCGAGCTCGAATAGCGCTGTTAGCTCGAATAGCGCGAATAGTGAATGTGCTATTCGAGTTCACTCAAATAGCCCATTCGAATATCTCCAGCTATTCGGAGCTCGAATACCGAGCTCGAATAGCTGAAAAAGAGCTCGAATATTCGAGCTACTCGAATATTCGAGGTCTGTTGAGCACCACTGTAGATCAGCTTGATTATAATGTCATTGATAATCAAACACATAGCCTAATAATAGACTTCGTGTTTTTATTATACTTTGGAGTATATATTTGAAGTTTCAATGTTCTAAACTTCAGTTCATTAGCTAGGGTATGTCCTGCACAGTTGAAGAAACCTGTCATTAATGCTACTGCAAGATTAGATAAGAAAAGAACACTGCAAGTAAAACAAACAAATCTTTGAACAGTGTATGCCCACTTTTACACCGTATAGGTGGCCATACACGTAATGATTTTTCTCATCTATAGCCGACAGAGTCGATCACTCTAATCAAATCTGCTAGAAATCAATGCCACAAGCAATGCCCGATAATTTGAATTTGTTGATCACACTGGATGGAAGATATTACTTTATCGATGGCAGTTCTGGAGAGCATTGGTAGCAGCACTCGATTGAGACGACTAATGTGCAAGTGTTGGCAGCAGCACTCACCAGTCTGTCGGCGTGTGCCCAGGCCTCTCCCTCTGTCTCTTGTCTCCATTGCCTGTGTACCACTAGAGGCCCAACGTTAGAGGTCCAGCATGTACATGGTCATGTAAAGTATGTGCCACCAGGCCTCACTGGGTGGTGATGGAGAAAAGACACGTGCCAGTGGCCAGTGGACAGGAGAGTATAAGCACCACCAGCAACACTCTGCATGGCCCGGTGTGGAGGCACGTAGATGGGGGAGGTCTGGGGGTCTGGCAGGCATTGCACAGTTCCACCAGGGGTGTAACAATAGACCATGCAAAGGATGCAGCCACAGGGGGGCCCAGAAGCCATAGGGGGCTCTGTCCTAAGAGACTGACAACTAAGAGCAAGGAGACAAAAAACGTTCTGCTCTCTGCACAATTGTTTTAATGACTGAATCTGCTCAGCCATTGATAAGGAGTCAAACAAAGTTTTGCAGACAAAGATTTGTAGACAGTTGCTATTCACAACCGCACAACACAGCACACAAGTGATCCCCCCCCTTTTCTCCCCACCAACAGAGCTCTCTGTTGGTGGGGTCTGATTGCTCCCCCATGTTTATTTTTTTTTAAATAAATATTATTGTTCATGTTTTTTTACCCTATCTCTTTAAAACCCTTCCCTCCCTCCCTCCCTCCCCACAGCTGGCCAATTACGGCGATCGGCTGTCATAGGCTTCTGCCTATGAGAGCCGATCGCTCTCT
The DNA here is from genome assembly GCF_040937935.1 of Hyperolius riggenbachi. Taxonomy (NCBI): domain Eukaryota; kingdom Metazoa; phylum Chordata; class Amphibia; order Anura; family Hyperoliidae; genus Hyperolius; species Hyperolius riggenbachi. Next base: position 544,721,369 of record NC_090646.1, read on the forward strand.
TGTCCCTCAGGGGGACAGCCGTGTCACACGGCTGTCCCCAGTGCAGCGCTGCTGCTGATCGCAGCGCTGCGCAGTGTAAATAGACAGCGATCACACTGTCTAACAGTCTCCCGAGCGGCAATAGCCGCTCGGAGACTGAAGAGGGGGCGGAGCTCCGCCCTCCGAGCATGAGATGCGTGCGCAGCGTGCGCGCGATCTCATGCAAATTACAGCCCCAGGACTTTACGCCAATTGGTGTTAGGCAGTCCTGGGGCTGCCGCCGCGGCCACGCCCATCGGCGTGATGCGGTCGGAAACAGGTTAATGATGAGCACAGAAATTGTTTAGAAAAGAAAGATCTCTAGAAGGTTGGTGTGGTTTTTATACCAGTATTGTGGAAGACTTGATTCTGATTTAATTCTGGTTGCTTGAGCTTGTTCCAGATCTGCGGATGGTACCTAATTGTGGGATATTCAATTTTTAATCAGTTATCTTGCCCAGTATTATCTGATTTTGTTTTAGGACGCTAAAAGACGTTATTGACGCTTTATAAATACCACAATAAATAAATGCCAGATCATACATTGGACAAGTAGCCCAAGTAATTTAAGTTCATCTTGTTCTGTAAGCAAGATCTAGGATATACAAGGAGGGAGGGCCCGGCCAAAGGCTTACAATCTATATGGAGGGGGTGGTAACCAAAAAGGAGGGGGGCTGCATCGAGAGGTTCTTGGCAGAGAGAGTTGGGGCAGGTAGGATAGGTCTTCTTAAAGAGGTGAGTTTTGAGGGCCTGTTTGAAGGCGCTGAAGGAGGTGACAAGCCTGATGGGCAGTGAGAGAGAGTTCCACAGGATGGAGGTGGCTATAGTGAAGTCTTGGTGTATAAGATCAAGCTTTCTGGCACTGCACGCATGCCAGGGGACAGCTAGTTCATTATTTTTTTCACCACATAGAACAGCCATTATGTACAGATCAGTGAACAAAAAAAAGGCATTAAAAAAGATAGCTACGAGAGAAGAAATAGCAACCTCGAAAAATGACAGGTACTTACACACTTGGCTTAAACCTAAGCATATCTCTGGATTTGTTATATGATTTGGTGCTTAGTTTGGTTGTTTGTCCACTTGTCAGCTGTCATCAGTGAGGCAAGCCTGAGGAGGACTCTGAGCTGAACATTAGCACACAGTTCTTCCTATGGGTAAAGGTAAAGACCAGGCTTTCTTTAGATCTTCACCCTCTGCATAGTTCCATGTCTCCTTATGTGACAAGGAGCACCCCATTAAAGTGACAGTTGTATATGTGAATAAAAGCTAAGCAGATTTTCAAGAAAACATATAAATAAAGAAGTCTGCACATTTTGTTTCTCAGCCTGGGTTTATACTTTAGTCAATATGCTCTGTGCTTCTTCAAAGCCTTTCATGCAGTAAATCGTAGAGCTTTGTTCTTTAATGTTTCATTTCTTTCAAATCTGAAAGCCAAACCAGAATATTTCTCTATGGCTTCATGCCTCAGACTCACATTTTCCTCTTCTTTTCATTGAATGTAATCCTCATTGTTTACTTAACGCAGTGAAACTTCCAGTAAGCAGAAGTAAAAAATATGAGCAGAAAGTATAATACATAATTTAATAAAAAACAAAATTCATATCAGCGCGCTACACAATATGTTGGTGCTTTATAAATCAATAATAATAATATGCATTATTAAAGAGAACCCGAGGTGGGATTCTAAGAATGAAATCTTCGCTCAGAGGCTGGGTCTGCTTATATTGCCCAGCCACTGTTGCTATTTCAATCCACCTAAAGTTTCCCCTGTGCTCCGTTCTCCCCCATTAACCACAGCCGCGCTGTGCGGGCTGTGTTTACTTTTGTCCTGACACTCTCGCCGCTCCTCCCGCCTCCTCCATAGCTCCGGTCCCCGCCTGCGTCCCTTCCCTCCCCGCTGATTGGAGGGAAGGAATGCAGGCGGGGACTGGCGCTATGCAGGAAGCGGGGGGAACGGCGAGAGTGACAGAACAAAAGTAAACACAGCCCGCACAGCGCGGCTGATGATTTATGGGGAGAGCGGAGCGCAGGGGGAACTTTGGGGGGATTGAAATAGCAACAGAGGCTGGGCAATATAAGCAGACCCAACCTCTGAGCGCAGATTTCATTCTTAGAACCCCACCTCGGGTTCTCTTCAAAGAGAATCTCCAGAATTTTTTTTTTTTTTACCAGAATTCTTTTTTTGTTTTTAAGTCTTATGTTACTGGTTTGAATCCTATATCATAATATCCCTGTCATTGTGTTTTCCCGTGTCTAGGCGGCCGTTGTGCCTGGCATACATGTATGGCACGCAGCTGTGGACAGGCTTCAGGCAGCAGTCGTGGACAGGCGCAGGGGGTGGCCCTACATGCATTACGGAGGTACTCGTCCATCCCACTGCGAAGAAGTCAATCCTCCATGGGATGGGCCTAACACTAACTAAATTCTAACCTATGTATATGCATAGCCTGGGTGCGGCTAATCAAATAAAATCGAAAATTGAACATTGCGCAAAAGGTGGATCAGCGCAACACCAGGCCGCCTCCGAATGGCCTCCATCAGAGATGCGCTGAGCCCCCCCAGGAACTACAAATGCACCTTGAACCCAAACAGTTCCTGGGGGGGCTCAGCGCATCTCTGATGGAGGCCATTCGGAGGCGGCCTGGTGTTGCGCTGATCCACCTTTTGCGCAATGTTCAATTTTCGATTTTATTTGATTAGCCGCACCCAGGCTATGCATATACATAGGTTAGAATTTAGTTAGTGTTAGGCCCATCCCATGGAGGATTGACTTCTTCGCAGTGGGATGGACGAGTACTTAATAGGTTGCATGCAAGCTGTTAATGGAAACCAACATCCTCCTCTAGTGGTAGACAGGTCATGTGTATGCTCGGTGTGTATTCGACCCCACAAGTGGGGCTTGCACTCTTTTGCAGGTAGGCACTAGTCTGTTTTTAAGTAGCGCTGCTCATTTCCTTGCTATGTACTAATGTAATTCGTTTTTGGTCAGCTGCTCCCACTTAACAGCCATGCTTTTGGTGTATATGCAGAGCTTCTGTTTGGGTTCAAGGTGCGATTGTAGTTCCTGGGGGGGCTCAGCGCATCTCTGATGGAGGCCATTCGGAGGCGGCCTGGTGTTGCGCTGATCCACCTTTTGCGCAATGAGAAAGGAAGTGACTACATTGTGACCCTCACTGATAAGAAATTCCAACAATAAAACACTTTCCTAGCAGAAAATGGCTTTTGAGAGCAAGAAAGAGATAAAAAGGGGCAAATCTTATCAGTGAGGGTCACACTGTAGTCACTTCCTGTTTGAGTCAGGACTGAGTCAGCCACTTACATACTTGATATTTAACTCTTTCAGGCAGAGAAAGAAAAAAAAGGAACATAGCATAGTTATTTGTGTACTAGGCACTGTACATACACATGTCTATCTCATCATGTCACATGTCAGTTCGGGTATCCTTTAAAAGAACAAAAATATGGTATCCTCTTTATACCTCTCGATTCAGTTGTCCTTTAAGATAGCAGCCAGATATTAATGCTGCTCGTGTTTCTGTGAAAGAAAGTCGTGTCATTTTCTTTTGCTGATGATGACATGAGAGAGACGGTCAGTGAGCAAAGGGATAGCAGCATTAGAAACTTTTTCTTTTTTTCACTGTCTTTGTCCTCCTTTAAAAAAAACTTTCCTAGTCTCTGTCACTTGCAATGAGAAAACAGTCATAACTGAGTATGACTAACCATTTGAAAACTGTTATGCCAATGTTCACTACCTTCATACCATTATGTCTGGTGGCAATATAGCTTACATAAGTAAATTTTGAGCTGATGCTGGGTGGGTAGTGGGGTGGGTGCATGTTCTGTGCCAGCAGAAGTCAAGTATACACCAATGCAGAGTGTGCACAGGGAAGTAATTTTGCTACCAGTGATATCGTGGGCGTCACTGCCTCTCTGTGTATACTGTTTATATGCTCTAAATACTGGAACATTTGCACCAACAATAATCTAGGTCTGGCATTGTTATTGCACCATAACTAGCACCATAACTAGCACCAACACTTTCCAAAAACTACACCTGCCATATACCTGCACAGTACTAAACTGATCACAGCACAAAATACTGGTCAACTGTAGTTAAAATGGTATGATGGAATGATCAGCAGTTCCAAAAATAATGACTACTGAATTATTATGCTATTCTCCTTCCATGGCCTCAATTCACTAAGCAGTTTAGACTAGTCTACTGTTGGTTTTTAGTCTACTGATGGCGTTAAGTAAATCAGTTGCATCAAGAGGGAATTCACTAATAATTACCACATTTTTTAGACCTGTTTTTAGACCTGTCCTAAAATATTAGGTAAGTAGGTCAGTAAAGCAGGGGAAATGATAAAGAGATGCAATTCACAAACAAGTAGCTATGACTGACATCCTTCTCCTCTGATGAGCTCTCCTCTGCATACAATTAAACTCCTGCATAATTAATTCAAAAGGTTCCATTCTCACGTCTAAAATACCTCATAGAATTACTCTACCAACAGAAATCAGCTGGTCTAATCTGTCAGAAAAAGTGGGTGTGGTTACTCCTTGTTTGCCTTTGTGAATTGTATTTTTTGATCATTGCCCCTGCTTTATCGAACAAATTACTGAATGTTTTAGACCAGGTCTAAAAACAGGTCTAAAACATTACACCAAACCATCAGTAGACTAAAAACCATCAGTAGACTAGTCTAAACTGCTTAGTGAATTGAGGCACATATCCTAAGCTTAATTATTGGCCCTTAGTTTAATAGGTAGCTTTACGGAATAATAGGGTAATCCTAAAGCTCAATCTGCTTTGCTTTCACTTTCATTTTAATCTTGTACCAGCTTAAACCTTTAGATCTACTGGTTGTTTTGATTTACATACAACCTCAGGCTTTGTATTTGTTCATCATATTAGCACATTCTATTGCCCAAGGTTGTGGTAGATTTGCTTAAATTCTTAACTAGCAGTAACAACTATTATTATTATTATTTATTGTATTTATAAAGCGCCAATATATTACGCAGCGCAACGCTAACTAGTCTCCTTGACTGGTGTCCTACACTATTTCAGACTCTAATATTAACACCAGCTCTGTCATAAGCTTTAACCCTAAACTAGTCTTCACTCAACCATTTAAAGAGGAACTCCAGTTAAAATAAAATGATTTAGTCAGTGTTTTCCCATTGTAAAAGCTTTCCTCTCGCTGATTTACATTCTGACATTTATCACATGGTGACATTTTTACTGCTGGCAGGTGATGTCACTGGAAGTAGCTGCTGCTTGCTTTTTTGGCAGTTGGAAACAGCTATTTCCCACAATGCAATGAGGTTCAAAGACAGGAAACTGCCAGGACCATGATGCTCACCGCTTCCTGTGGGAGGGGTTTCACCACAATATCAGCCATACAGAGCCCCCTGATGATCCGTTTGTGAAAAAGGAATAGATTCTCATGGGAAAGGAATATATTTCTCATGGGAAAGGTGGTATCAGCTACTGATTGGGATAAAGTTCAATTTTTGGTTACAGTTTCTCTTTAAGCTAAGTAACTAGCCCTGACATAATTCTGGAAACTTAACTAGCCAAAGCACTGACCGTAGACTCCCTGGTGCTAAGGACGAGCCTGACTCGTTGCTACAAAACTTGCTACAAGTGGTATTGATGAGCTAGGTTTGTCTACGCTGAAAACAGTCCTTGAAAGAGTTATAATGGTGTATGTGCACCACCTACTGGCAGTAGGCACATATTACAGCATTACCAAAAGATTCAAACTTACAGAATTACAACATATTACATATTATTACATATGATATTACATAATACATATTACAGCATTACAGAGAATTCAAACGTACAGAATAAAGTTAGAAGTTTCTGCACAGTCAGGGAATGTTTACATTCCTCTTTGCTCCAATTAAGTAAACACAAGATAATGTTATCACCAGTTCAGATGTGGATCTCCTTGCAGGGGGCAATCTATTGAAAAAGTCAGTCCTGAGTTTTAACCCTTTGAATGCTGTTGTGCTAAAAACAAATGTGGTGGTATATTATATGCTGTAAATAATCTTTAAGAGCAAAGAAGAAATTCTGGGTTTTATACCACTTGAATTTGGTTCACAATGCCTCTCTGTGGCTAGTATTCCCTAAGTGTATGACAAGCTCCAGCAAAAACTTCGTATAAGCTGGTCTTAAGCTGGGCCCAATTTTCCGTAAGGCACTGTAGGCATGTGGCCCTGCCTCCTCCTCTGATCGCTGACCTCATGAGCTTACAGTCTAATCCATGCCTTATATCACTGACCTCAAGCACTTACACCCTAATCCTTGTCATAAGTTATTAAGAATGATATGAGACAGTGAGAAGAGTGTAAGATTCTAAGGACAGTTAGTGACATAAGGCAGCGATTAGAGTGCAGAATATTTTTACTTGGAGGTGTGGCCTGTGTTCATGGGCAGAGTTTAGAGCGCCAGAATGCCTGTGGCTACAGGCCTCTAAGCTGTAAATGCCCTGGTTCTAAGCATGGGTTTTCTAAGTTGCAAATGCATGAATGTACAATCTTTAATGGGTTTCTAGACGGTCCTTTGCAAAAAGTGCCCACATGGGGAAAGTGGCATTTTCTACTGCTCATCACTATTTTTTTAGGGTAAAGGCATAACAAATAACCCTGTTGTTTGCATAGTTTAACCACTTGCCGACCGCCCACAGCCCATGGGCGGCGGCAAAGTGGATCCCCTAAGGACCGCAATACGCCTTAAGGCGGTGCGTCCTTTTGCTACGCCGGGGGAGCGATCGCGTCATTGATGACGCGCGCTTCCCCCGGCAACTGGCTCCGCCCACCCGCCGTAACATCCCGCCGGCCATACGGAAGCGCCAGCGGGATGTTAACCCCGCGATCGCCGCTACAAAGTGTATAATACACTTTGTAATGTATACAAAGTGTATTATACAGGCTGCCTCCTGCCCTGGTGGTCCCAGTGTCCGAGGGACCACCAGGGCAGGCTGCAGCCACCCTAGTCTGCACCCAAACACACTGATCTGCCCCCCCCGCCCACTGATCGCCCACAGCACCCCTCAGACCCCCCCTGCCCACCCCCCAGACCCCTGTTTGCACCCAATCACCCCCCTAATAACGCATCAATCACTCCCTGTCACTATCTGTCAACGCTAATTTTTTTTTTATCCCCCCCCCTGCCCCCTGCCCCCTCCTGATCACCCCCCCACCCCTCAGATTCTCCCCAGGACCCCCCCCCCAGACCCCCCCCCCCCCCTGTGTACTGTATGCATCTATCCCCCCTGATAACCTGTCAATCACCTGTCAATCACCCATCAATCATCCATCAATCACCCATCAATCACCCCCTGTCACTGCCACCCAACAATCAGCCCCTAACCTGCCCCTTGCGGGCAATCTGATCACCCACCCACACCAATAGATCGCTCGCAGATCCGACATCAGATCACCTCCCAAATCCATTGTTTACATCTATTCTCTCCTCTAAACACCCACTAATTACCCATCAATCACCCATCAATCACCCCCTATCACCACCTGTCACTTTTACCTATCAGATCAGACCCTAATCTGCCCCTTGAGGGCACCCAATCACCCGCCAACACGCTCAGATTGCCCTCAGACCCCCCCTTATCAATTCGCCAGTGCATTAATTACATCTGTTCTTCCCTGTAATAACCCACTGATCACCTGTCAATCACCTGCCAATCACCTATCACCCATCAATCACCCCCTGTCACTGCCACCCATCAATCAGCCCCTAACCTGCCCCTTGCGGGCAATCTGAACACCCACCCACACCAATAGATCGCCCGCAGATCCGACATCAGATCACCTCCCAAATCCATTGTTTACATCTATTCTCTCCTCTAAACACCCACTAATTACCCATCAATCACCCCCTATCACCACCTGTCACTGTTACCTATCAGATCAGACCCTAATCTGCCCCTTGCGGGCACCCAATCACCCGCCCACACGCTCAGATTGCCCTCTGACCCCCCCTTATCAATTCACCAGTGCATTAATTACATCTGTTCTTCCCTGTAATAACCCACTGATCACCTGTCAATCACCTGCCAATCACCTATCACCCATCAATCACCCCCTGTCACCTCCTGTCACTGCCACCCATCAATCAGCCCCTAACCTGCCCCTTGCGGGCAATCTGATCACCCACCCACACCAATAGATCGCCCGCAGATCCGACATCAGATCACCTCCCAAATCCATTGTTTACATCTATTCTCTCCTCTAAACACCCACTAATTACCCATCAATCACCCCCTATCACCACCTGTCACTTTTACCTATCAGATCAGACCCTAATCTGCCCCTTGCGGGCACCCAATCACCCGCCAACACGCTCAGATTGCCCTCTGACCCCCCCTTATCAATTCACCAGTGCATTAATTACATCTGTTCTTCCCTGTAATAACCCACTGATCACCTGTCAATCACCTGCCAATCACCTATCACCCATCAATCACCCCCTGTCACCCCCTGTCACTGCCACCCATCAATCACCCCCTGTCACTGCCACCCATCAATCAGTCCCTAACCTGCCCCTTGCGGGCAATCTGATCACCCACCCACACCATCCGATCGCCTGCAGACCCGCAGTCAGATCACCTCCCAAGTGCATTGCATCTGTTCTCTCCTCTAAACACCCACTAATTACCCATCAATCACCCCCTGTCACTGCTACCCATCAGATTAGACCCCCATCTGCCCCTAGGGCACCCAATCACCCGCCCACACCCTCAGACCCCAGCCCTGATCACCTCGCCATTGCATTACTTGCATCTATTCCCCCCACTAATCACACCTTGAGACACCCATCAATCACCTCCTGTCACCCCCTAGCACACCTACCCATCAGATCAGGCCCTAATTTGCCCCGTGTGGGCTCCTGATCACTCGGCCAAACCCTCAGATCCCCCTCAGACCCCCTTCCGATCACCTCCCCAGTGCATTGAGTGCATCTATTTTCCCCTCTAATCACCCCCTGAGACACCCATCAATCACCTCCTGTCACCCCCCTAGCACTCCTATCCATCAGATCAGGCCCAATACAACCGGTCATCTAAAAGGCCACCCTGCTTATGACCGGTTCCACAAAATTCGGCCCCTCATAGACCACCTGTCATCAAAATTTGCAGATGCTTATACCCCTGAACAGTCATTTTGAGACATTTGGTTTCCAGACTACTCACGGTTTTGGGCCCGTAAAATGCCAGGGCGGTATAGGAACCCCACAAGTGACCCCATTTTAGAAAAAAGACACCCCAAGGTATTCTGTTAGGTGTATGACGAGTTCATAGAAGATTTTATTTTTTGTCAAAAGTTAGCGGAAATTGGATTTTTATTGGGTTTTTTTCACAAAGTGTCATTTTTCACTAACTTGTGACTAAAAATAAAATCTTCTATGACCTCGCCATACACCTAACGGAATACCTTGGGGTGTCTTCTTTCTAAAATGGGGTCACTTGTGGGGTTCCTATACTGCCCTGGCATTTTAGGGGCCCTAAACCGTGAGGAGTAGTCTAGAAAACAAATGCCTCAAAATGACCTGTGAATAGGACGTTGGGCCCCTTAGCGCACCTAGGCTGCAAAAAAAGTGTCACACATGTGGTATCGCCGTACTCAGGAGAAGTAGTATAATGTGTTTTGGGGTGTATTTTTACACATACCCATGCTGGGTGGGAGAAATCTCTCTGTAAATGGACAATTGTGTGTAAAAAAAATCAAACAATTGTCATGTACAGAGATATTTCTACCACCCAGCATGGGTATGTGTAAAAATACACCACAAAACACATTATACTACTTCTCCTGAGTACGGTGGTACCACATGTGTGGCACTTTTTTACAACCTAAGTGCGCTAAGGGGCCCAAAGTCCAATGAGTACCTTTAGGATTTCACAGGTCATTTTGCGACATTTGGTTTCAAGACTACTCCTCACGGTTTAGGGCCCCTAAAATGCCAGGGCAGTATAGGAACCCCACAAATGACCCCATTCTAGAAAGGAGACACCCAAAGGTATTCCGTTAGGAGTATGGTGAGTTCATAGAAGATTTTTTTTTTGTCACAAGTTAGCGGAATATGACACTTTGTGAAGAAAAACAATTCAAATCAATTTCCGCTAACTTGTGGCAAAAAATAAAATCTTCTATGAACTCACCATACTCCTAACGGAATACCTTGGGGTGTCTACTTTGTAAAATGGGGTCATTAGTGGGGTTCCTATACTGCCCTGGCATTTTAGGGGCCCTAAACCGTGAGGAGTAGTCTTGAAACAAAAATGACCTGTAAAATCCTAAAGGTACTCATTGGACTTTGGGCCCTTTAGCGCAGTTAGGGTGCAAAAAAGTGCCACACATGTGGTATCGCCGTACTCGGGAGAAGTAGTATAATGTGTTTTGGGGTGTATTTTTACACATACCCATGCTGGGTGGGAGAAATACCTCTGTAAATGACAATCTTTTGATTTTTTTACACACAATTGTCCATTTACAGAGTTATTTCTCCCGCCCAGCATGGGTATGTGTAAAAATACACCCCAAAACACATTGTACTACTTCTCCCGAGTACGGCGATACCACATGTGTGGCACTTTTTTGCACCCTAACTGCGCTAAAGGGCCCAAAGTCCAATGAGTACCTTTAGGATTTCACAGGTCATTTTGCGGAATTTGATTTCCAGACTACTCCTCATGGTTTAGGGCCCCTAAAATGCCAGGGCAGTATAGGAACCCCACAAATGACCCCATTTTAGAAAGAAGACACCCAAAGGTATTCCGTTAGGAGTATGGTGAGTTCATAGAAGTTTTTATTTTTTTGTCACAAGTTAGCGGAAATTGATTTTAATTGTTTTTTTCACAAAGTGTCATGTTCCGCTAACTTGTGACAAAAAATAAAATCTTCTATGAACTCACCATACTCCTAACGGAATACCTTGGGGTGTCTTCTGTCTAAAATGGGGTCATTTGTGGGGTTCCTATACTGCCCTGGCATTTTAGGGGCCCTAAACCATGAGGAGTAGTCTTGAAACCAAATGTCGCAAAATGACCTGTGAAATCCTAAAGGTACTCATTGGACTTTGGGCCCTTTAGCGCAGTTAGGGTGCAAAAAAGTGCCACACATGTGGTATCGCCGTACTCAGGAGAAGTAGTATAATGTGTTTTGTGGTGTATTTTTACACATACCCGTGCTGGGTGGGAGGAATAACTCTGTAAATGGACAATTGTGTGTAAAAAAAATGAAAACATTGTCATTTACAGAGATATTTCTCCCACCCAGCATGGGTATGTGTAAAAATACACCCCAAAACACATTATAGTACTTCTACTGAGTATGGCAATACCACATGTGTGGCACTTTTTTTCCAGCCTAACTGCGCTAAGGGGTCCAAAGTCCAATGAGCACCTTTAGGCTTTACAGGGGTGCTTACAATTTAGCACCCCCCAAAATGTCAGGACAGTAAACACACCCCACAAATGACCTCATTTTGGAAAGTAGACACTTCAAGGTATTCAGAGAGGGGCATGGTGAGTCCGTGGCAGATTTCATTTTTTTTGTCGCAAGTTAGCAGAAATGGAAACTTTTTTTTTTTCTTTGTCACAAAGTGTCATTTTCCGCTTACTTGTGACAAAAAATAATATCTTCTATGAACTCACTATGCCTCTCAGTGAATACTTTGGGATGTCTTCTTTCCAAAATGGGGTCATTTGGGGGGTATTTATACTATCCTGGAATTCTAGCCCCTCATGAAACATGACAGGGGGTCAGAAAAGTCATAGATGCTTGAAAATGGGAAAATTCACTTTTTGCACCATAGTTTGTAAACGCTATAACTTTTACCCAAACCAATAAATATACATTGAATGGGTTTTTTTTAATCAAAAACATGTTTGTCCACATTTTTCGCGCTGCATGTATACAGAAATTTTACTTTATTTGAAAAATGTCAGCACAGAAAGTTAAAAAAATCATTTTTTTGCCAAAATTCATGTCTTTTTTGATGAATATAATAAAAAGTAAAAATCGCAGGAGCAATCAAATAGCACCAAAAGAAAGCTTTATTAGTGACAAGAAAAGGAGCCAAAATTCATTTAAGTGGTAGGTTGTATGAGCGAGCAATAAACCGTGAAAGCTGCAGTGGTCTGAATGGAAAAAAAGTGCCTGGTCCTTAAGGGGTAGAAAGACTGTGGTCCTCAAGTGGTTAAAGGGGCACTATGGCAAAAAATTGAAAAATTAAAATATGTGCAAACATAGACAAATAAGAAGTACGCTTTTTCCAGAATAAAATGAGCCATAAATTACTTTTTTCCTATGTTGCTGTCACTCACAGTAGGTAGTAGAAATCTGACAGAAGCGACAGGTTTTGGACTTGTCCATCCCTTCATAGGGGATTCTCAGCAAGGCTTTTATTCTTTATAAAGATATTCCCTAAAAAGGATTTAAACAATGATGCTGGCCAGCTTTCCTGTTTCCTACACAGTTTTTGGCAGTTGGACAGAGCAACTGCCATTCACTAAGTGCTTTTGAAAATAACTACATCCCTGAGAATCCCCTATAAAGAGATGCACTAGTCCAACACCTGTCACTTCTGACAGATTTCTACAACCTACTGTAAGTGACAGCAACATAGGAGAAAGGTAATTTATGGGTCATTTTCCACTGGAAAAAAGTACTTCTTATTTGTTTTAGATTTTACAATTGTTGGCCATAGTGCCCCTTTAAAGCAAATGTATACATTGTATTGTTTTCAATATTTTTATTGGTATTCAAGCCATTCAAAATTGTAAGTCTAGCCAAAACTTCATTAATAAAACACAGCTGGATGATTTTATTTGTAACACGTTTCAGCAGTTGTGCTCTTCTATATTGTTTTGGAGACATATAGTATATCATATTTCACCTATATGTGGTGTTGTATAATTTCTCCATCCCAGGCATATCCAGTCTTCACAGGGGGATGTGCCTATGTATATCTAAGTGTATCAGACTTATCTTCCATTTTACAATAAATCCAGCTATGACAGTGACAGCTGTGTTTGCATTTGAGATATATGGTGCAAGACACCTCTACATATTTGACATTTTGTTTGATGAAATTCCATATACCGAGAAAACATAAGTCTCCAGAGGATGAATGCACCTACATGTGTAGCATGAGCCATATGAATTCAGATATCACACTTCTGCACACACCACTGCTACAGCTCTTTTCAATGCTTTCTATCAATATTAACACATTATTTTCACATTACAATATGAGGTCATGGGCAATGTGTTTTTCTGCTTAGGTGTTACATTCAGACTTTCGCCTGATAAAATGGAAATTTTAACCCCAGAAACTGCAGTAAATTTGTGGAAATGATTAACTCTGCTTTACTTGGTGTTTGCTTTATCTCCCAGCTGTAATAACAGTTCATTCTATTATAAGATATGGGAAAATATAATGAAAATATAATGAATGTGCTTATTTGAGCAGACATGGCTATTGTTCGGCAATGTGCATGTTGTCAGTATTTCTCCCAGTAGCATTTCCTGATTACTGCCTTAAAAGTTATAACAATGACACAGTCTTTCTGGAATACTAGAGGTGGTGCCACCTTCTGTGATTACATCACCACTGTGTCAGGGCTCGGGCCAGAACATTTTTGGATTGGGCTGAAAGTGGCAGGCCGCAGAGCATAGTCATCATAGCAGGCAGCCTATTTTACCATTGGTCAGCAGCAGACCTACTTGTAACTGGCAATACATGTCCCAGTAAGGAGGCGGAACAACACAGGCTTCAGACACAACATTGAATTTCATGCTGCAATAAACAGGCACACTACATGATACGGACAAACTTGTTTTCTCTCACACCTGAAGACAATGGGCTTGATTCACTAAGCTTCACTGCTAAAGCAGCAACCTGAATGTGAAATAGCGGCCACTATGCATGCCTTACATAGCAGTGCTCGCTGCTATGTAAGGAGCATGCCTTCCTTAGGAGTGTGCCTTCCTTAGATAGGAGTGTGTCTTCCCACATAGGAAGGCACGCTCCTATTTAAGGAAGGCACACTCCTATCTAAGGAAGGCACACTCTTATCTAAGGAAGGCACGCTCTTATCTAAGGAAGGCACGCCTCTAAAGAAGGCACGCTCCTTACATAGCAGTGAGAGCTGCTATGTAAGGCATACATAGGAAGGCACGCTTCTATCTAAGGAAGGCTCGCTCCTTACATAGCAGTGAGCGATGCTATGTAAGGCATACATAGGAAGGCATGCTTCAATCTAAGGAAGGAAGGCACGCTCCTATCTAAGGAAGGCATGCTCCTTACATAGCAGTGAGCACTGCTATGTAAGGCATGCATAGTGGCCACTCCTTCACATCAAGGTGCGCTGCTTTAGCAGTGCAGCTTAGTGAATCAAGCCCAATATATAGTCCAATAAGTAGGTGGCACACCGCAGGCTTCAAAACGTTGTGTTTTATGTTGCAATAGACAAAAACTAGACCTGAGAAAGGACAAGTTTGTCTGTAACATGTAGTGTGCACGTCTATTGCCACATAAAACACAACATTTTAAATCCTGTTGTGTGCTGTCTCCTTACTGGAATGTATGTTACAGAGCAGTGGCCCTGTAAAATGTTCCCATTGGCCCAAAAGAGTATGAAGCTCACAAAATTGCAGACTGGGATTGACATACATCACAATACTTATACCCAAATAGACTATTTGACTACTATTGCACAATCACTAACCTATGTGCTTTACTAGTATTGTTCTAATTGTGATAGTGGAACTATTATTATTAAAGAAACTCTGTAACAAAATGTTAAGTCTTATTTCTTCTATCCTATAAGTTCCTATACCTGTTCTAATGTGGTCTGTCTTACTGCAGCCTTTCCTACTTGCACTGTCTCTGTAATAAATCTTATCTCCTTTCCTCTGTTGTGTCTGTCGGGCTGAGACTGGAATGTGTGGAATGTGCAGCACTGCTTGTCATTGGCAGAAGCTTTATACACCCCCTTTAAGCTCTGCATGAGTCACACAGTAAGCTAGTTCTCAGACTATGATACTCTGGTTAGAATCCAGTCTTTTGTTTGTAAACACTGCCTAAAACTGTTCATTGCAAACCAGGATTGCAGCAGGGAGTGGCAGAAACAGCACAGAGGGGCACAGGAGAGAATAAGGAATAGAATGGTATGCTTTTTATTGTAAGAATATTAGAGTACAGATTCTCTTTAAGATTATCGGTGATACTAACTTGTAAATGAAACCTAACAGGAATAAAAGCCCTCCTTCTTTAATTGTCTACAAATAAACACTCTGCAAGTTATTAGTAGGGATGAGTTGAAATTTTCACATTCAAATTTGCATATTTACCTGACTCAATATTTTCAAAAAAATATAATGGATTCTTGTTAGATGCAAATTTTTGTGAAAATCAGAACTTTCTTGAAAAAAAAAAGTGTTTTCTCATGTCCATTGAATTCAACATATTTGGTGAAAATGCAATTTTGCATGCATGCATGCTCAATCATATGTTTTTGTGCATATTCTCTCTGATCTGTGTAAAAATTGGTTTTCTCGTGCCTGCGGTCTAACTGTACACCACATTTGGCAAAGAGGAGATTTCTCCTGCCCACATATTTTCCTAAATATTCTTTAACCACTTGCCGACCGCACGCTTATACCGTGCGTCGGCAAAGTGGCAGCTGCAGGACCAGCGACGCAGTACTGCGTCGCCGGCTGCAGCCTAATTAACGAGCGATCGCGCGGCTGTAGCCGCGCGATCGCTACGTCACACTCTTCGGCCCCCATGTGACTTCAGCCCGCCGGCCAATCAGCAGCGCCGGCGGGCTGTAAAAATTCAAATCGGCCAATAGAACAGGTATAATACAGTTTGTTTACGTAACAAACTGTATTATACTGCCTGCCTCCCGCTGGTGGTCACACTTAGCGATCGACCACCAGCGAGGAGAGCAGGCACAGTAAGCACACACACACGCACACATTAGGAGCCCCACAGACCCCCCGATCACCCGCAGCACCCATCAGACACCCCCCTGTACCCCCCTGCAGCCCGCAGATCAGACCCAACCAACCCCCATATCACCCATCAATCAATCCCTGTCACCACCTGTCACTCCTATCCATCAGAGCAGACCCCCAACTACCCCTTAGGGGTATCTGATCACCCCCCACACCTCCAGATCTCCCCCCGACCCCCCCCCCCCCCCTGTATACTGAACCTATCTATCTCCCCTGCATCTGTCTATCTCCCCAGTGATCAGCTGCCAATCACCTATCAGTCACCTGTCAATCATCCCTTGTCACCACCTGTCACTGCCCCCCATTAGATCAGACCCCCAACTGCCCCTTAGGGGTATCTGATCACCCCCCACCCCTTCAGATCCCCCCCCCTCCCCCCGTATACTGCATCTATCTTCCCTGTAATTGCCCGCTGATCAGCTGTCAATCACCTATCCGTCACCTGTCAATCATCCCTTGTCACCACCTGCCACTGCCCCCCATCAGATCAGACCCCCAACTGCCCATTAGGGGCTTCTGATCACCCACCCACCCTTTCAGATCCCTCCGAGACACCCCCCCCCTGATCACATCAGCAGTCCATTGTTTACATCTGTTTTTCCCTGTAAACACCCACTTATCACCCGTCAATAACCCATCTATCACCACCTGTCACTCCTATCCATCAGATTAGACCCCCAACTACCCCTTAGGGGTATCTGATCACCCCCCACCCCTTCCGATCCTCCCCACACCGTCCTAGTTCATTGATTGCGTATATTCTCCCCCCTGCCATTGTGTATCTTATCTCCTGTCTGTAAGGCTTGATTGTGCTTTGTTTGGCTACAATTGTCTCAATTGCACTGTGATTGGCATCGATTGTCGTGTGATTGGCTTCGATTGTCACGTAATTGGGCTTCGATTGTCGCGTGATTGGCTTCAATTGCCCGTAATTGGTTTTGATTGTGCCAATTGCCCACTGATTGGCTGTTTTGCCCTGTGATTAGCATCGATTGTCGTGTGATTGGCTTCAATTGTCACGTAATTGGTTTTTGATTGTCACGTTATTGGATTCAATTGGTCCGTGATTGGCTTTGATTGCGCCGATTGCTGTAATTGTGTTGTAATTGTCTCGTGATTGTTTTTGATTATTTGTGATTGCTCTCTGATCCCCCCCCCCCCCCCCCCCCTCACCATCACTATCCTAGTGATCTAAAAACTTTTTTAGTATCACTAGTGGTAACAAACAGTTAGGCCAGTTATCTAAGCAAAAGGGTTGTTAGTGTCAGTTAGTGCTCAGCCCACTGCACCACAGTCACTAATTAGCGTCATCACTGTCGCTAATCAGCATTGGTACTATATAGTATCTGTAAGTGATTATTAGTGATCACAGTCAGATCTATATTAGGGTCTCTAGGATCCACAAAAAAACGCAGTGTTTGCCCGATCAGACCTGATCGTTCGCCTGCACTGCGTTCAGCCCGCCCCACCGCAGTGACAGAAATTTCTTTTTTCTGATCACTGCAAAAAACACTACACAAGCTGTGGCACTGTAAACATCAGTTTTGATTTTTTTTATCTAAACTCAGTGACCACAGCTTTCTACCTCTCAAGTACTCCCTTTCGCTAGGTAGGTGCTCTTTTCCTGGGTAGTCTCAGAGGAATACCTCCTAAATTTAGCAGGCCACCATGGCAAAAAAGAGGTTTTCCAATGAAGACATCTACAGGTACATGGACCAGTCGGATGAGGATGATTGGGTCGACTTATTCGACGAATCTTCGGGTTCAGAGTACGATCCTGTAGACAGCAGTGGCTCTCAGACCGATAGTTCCGATGACGAGGTTGAGGTCCCGGCTAGAGCCAGGCGTACCACACCCCATGTCACTGGACTGCAGGTGGCGGAAGATCAGTCTCAAGGGCAGCAGAGTGGCGCTGATCTGATTTTTCTTGGTGAGGCATGCACCAGCAGCGCAGCATCTCCTGGGCCTATCAACACCAGTACTTCCGCAGAAGACCCTGATGAAGTGGCGGACACCATCCTGGAAGTAGAAACTGGTTCGGTGGTACGTGAATTAAGATCCGATCCGCAGCCACCAAGTAGACGGGCCCGTACTCCCATTGGTTTTCCAGAGGTGCTGGCAAACCCTGATTGGCATTCCCCTGATCCCGCCGCACCCATACTGCCCCCTTTCACCGCCCAGTCTGGAGTCCAGGTGGAGACAGTTGAACTAGGATCGGCCCTAGACTTTTTTGAACTGTTCCTCACCCAGGATCTCCTTGACTTAATTGTGGCTGAGACCAACCTATATGCCACACAATTTATAACCGCCCATCCGAAAAGCTGCCACGCCCAGCCTTTTCGGTGGAAACCACTCCAAGTTTCCGAACTTAAAATTTTTTTGGGCCTTCTCCTCAACATGGGTATTACTAAAAAAAATGTATTGCGCTCTTATTGGTCTACACGCCAAATACATAACATGCCCGTGTTCTCTGCTGCCATGTCCAGGACGCGATTTGAGATCATCCTGCGCTTCCTGCATTTCAATGACAACGACACCTGTCATGAAAGAGACCACCCAGCTTATGACCGGCTCCACAAAATTCGGCCCCTCATAGACCACCTGTCATCCACATTTGCAGATGCTTATACCCCTGAACAGAACATCTGTGTAGATGAGTCCCTCGTACATTTTACCGGGCGCCTTGGCATCAAACAGTACATCCCAAGCAAGCGCGCCCGGTATGGGGTGAAACTGTATAAGCTCTGTGATAGGGCCACAGGCTATACATCTCGTTTTAGGGTCTATGAGGGAAAAGACTCAAAATTGGAGCCGGTCGGATGTCCTGACTACCTGGGGAGCAGTGGAAAGATTGTGTGGGACTTGGTGTCACCCTTGTTCCAGAAGGGGTACCATCTTTATGTGGACAACTTTTACACAAGTGTGGCCCTCTTTCAGCACTTAAAGTTAGAAGGAATCCGATGCTGTGGCACCGTGCGGCCTAGTCGCCGGGGCTTCCCCCAACAGCTCGTTAACACCAGACTTCAACGGGGGGAGAGGGCCGCCTTGTGTACCGATGACTTGCTCTCGGTGAAATGGAAGGACAAGAGGGACGTTTACCTTCTGTCTACCATTCACACAGACACGACAGTACACATTACACGGGCAACAGAGGTCATTGAAAAGCCCCTCGCCGTCCACAGCTATAATGCCAACATGGGAGGGGTGGACTTCAATGACCAGATGTTAGGGCCCTATTTAATTTCCCGGAAAACCAGACGCTGGTATAAGAAAGTGTCTGTGTATTTAATTCAATTGGCGATGTACAACAGCTTTGTTCTCTACAGTAAGGCTGGGAGAACTGGATCTTTCCTTCAATTCCAGGAAGACATTGTTTCGGCACTCCTCTATCCAGAAGGTGACAGAGCCCAACCCCCAAATGCAACTAGCCGGCTGCATGGAAGGCATTACGCCTACCCGATTCCCAGTACCCCAACTCAACGCAACCCCAGAAAAAGATGTCGTGTCTGCAGCAAGGCTGGAATAAGGCATGACACCCCCGTTTACTGTCCCCGCTGTCCTGACCAGCCTGGCCTATGCCTAGGGGAGTGTTATGAGAGGTACCATGAGAAGGCACACTTTTAGAACCTAGGGAACTACAGACACAGCAGTAGGCACACAAGGGTCTCTCAGTGCTATTTCACACTGGCGCGATGCGTTAGGGCAAATTGCCTAGCAAAAGTCACACTTTGCGGTCCCCCCCTACGCCGGAAGTGCTTGACTTAACGCTAGTGCATGCCTACGTTACTGCGTGGCTTCTGCGGCAATTTGGGTCGGCCCGGAAGTCATGTTAGTCTACGGCGACGCAGTTAATTACTAGGCCGAATGCTACTCTTGTGGTATTCCCTGAAGATCTATTTTGGGCGAGACGGTGCAGCGGGCTCGACCGACCGGATAGGCCAGTATGCAGTGTGAACCCAAACATCAGGTTTTGAGAGATCCAAATACACTGGCCTGCCAGAAACCTCTCCTTTCACTTGGGACAGAATGCATAATGTACTTCGCCACATATCTGTGCGATTTGCACTTTGCACATTGACCCATGGGGGAGGAGAAGTTTATCCTCAGCTCGCAGGTAAAAAAAAACAAAAAAAAAAAACAACAGGTAAGCAAAAAAGTTAATATTTGGTTACCAATGTTATTGTTTGGTTTGAACATATTTAATAAAGTTTAAAAAGTTAATGTTATTGAAGTGCTTTGCTGCTTGCTTGCTTTTTTTTTTTTTTTTTTTTTTTTTTCTTCTTCTCTCTTTTTTTCCAACCGACCAATCAGCTGCAGCACTGATGATGCATCCTGACAGAAGCATTGCGCTTCTGTCAGGTTACACAAAATCGGTGCATGCAGCGCTGTAGGACGAGATTTCTCCTCCACAGTAAAAAAGATACGTTTGCCGAGGCATATGGGCCAAGGTGTGGTGTTGGGGATTCATATGCTTTGGCAAGCACTTTGTATCAAAAAAGAACTCAAGCAATGATTTCTCCATTCACATCGATCAATGTGGATGAATAAATCAGGATTGCCTGGGCATACGAGCTGGTGGGTTTGGATTTTTGGGGTGGCAGCTCCTATGTCCAGGCGGACGCCTTCCCCTCCTTTTTGTTTTGTTTTTTTCGTTTTTCTTCTCTCTTTTTTCTATCCAGACCGACCGACCGACCGACCGACCAATCAGCTGCAGCACTGATGGTGCATCCTGACAGAAGCATTGCGCTTCTGTCAGGTTACACAAAATCGGTGCATGCAGCGCTGTAGGACGAGATTTCTCCTCCACAGTAAAAAAGATACGTTTGCCGAGGCATATGGGCCAAGGTGTGGTGTTGGGGATTCATATGCTTTGGCAAGCACTTTGTATCAAAAAAGAACTCAAGCAATGATTTCTCCATTCACATCGATCAATGTGGATGAATAAATCAGGATTGCCTGGGCATACGAGCTGGTGGGTTTGGATTTTTGGGGTGGCAGCTCCTATGTCCAGGCGGACGCCTTCCCCTCCTTTTGTTTTGTTTTTTTCGTTTTTCTTCTCTCTTTTTTCTATCCAGACCGACCGACCGACCGACCGACCAATCAGCTGCAGCACTGATGGTGCATCCTGACAGAAGCATTGCGCTTCTGTCAGGTTACACAAAATCGGTGCATGCAGCGCTGTAGGACGAGATTTCTCCTCCACAGTAAAAAAGATACGTTTGCCGAGGCATATGGGCCAAGGTGTGGTGTTGGGGATTCATATGCTTTGGCAAGCACTTTGTATCAAAAAAGAACTCAAGCAATGATTTCTCCATTCACATCGATCAATGTGGATGAATAAATCAGGATTGCCTGGGCATACGAGCTGGTGGGTTTGGATTTTTGGGGTGGCAGCTCCTATGTCTCTCTTTCTTTTCTTTTTGTTTCACATTTTTTGGCAGATATTTGTTCATCCACATTGATCGATGCGAATGAAGGGATGTTTGCCGTTCATTTTTCCTTTCAGCCCAGAATGCACTACCTGTATGCCCAATATAAGGAGTATAGCAGAAATACTGGCCATACATGTAATGATTGCAGAGGCCCTAAAATGCCAGGACAGACCCCACAAATGACCCCATTTTGGAAAGAGGACACCCCAAAGTATTCCGTGAGGTGCATGGTGAGTTCATAGAAGATTTTGTTTTTTGTCACAAGTTAGCATAAATTGTTGTTTTTTGTTTTTTTTCACAAAGTATCCTTTTCTGCTAACTTGTGACAAAAAATAATTTTTTTTATAAACTCACCATGCCCCTCATGGAATACTTTGTGGTGTCTTATTTTTAAAATGGGGTCATTTGTGGGGTTTGTTAACTGTCCTGTCATGTGGGGGGGGGGCTAAATTGTGAGCACCCCTGTAAAGCCCAAAGGTAGTCATTGCACGTTGGGCCCCTTAGCGCAGTTAGGCTGCAAAAAAGTGCCACACGTGCTATCGCCGTACCCGGGAGAAGTAGACCAATGTGTTTTAGGGTGTATTTTTACACATACCCATGATGGGTAGAAGAAATCACTCTGTAAATGACAATTTTTTGATTTTTTTTACACACATTTGTCCATTTACAGAGATATTTCTCCCACCCAATATGGGTATGTGTAAAAATACACCCCAAAACACATTGTACTACTTCTCCCGAGTACGGCAATACCACATGTGTGGCCCTTTTTTGCACCCTAACTGCGCTAAGGGGCCCAGAGTCCAATGAGTACCGTTAGCATTTCACAGGTCATTTTGAGAAATTTGGTTTCAAGACTACTCCTCACGGTTTAGGGCCCCTAAAATGCCAGAGCAGTATAGGAACCCCACAAATGACCCCATTTTAGAAAGAAGACACCCCAAGGTACTCAATTAGGAGTATGGTGAGTTCATAGAAGATTTTACTTTTTGTCACAAGTTAGCGGAAAATGATTGTTAATGGGTTTTTTTACCAAGTGTCATTTTCCGCTAACTTGTGACAAAAAATAAAATCTTCTATGAACTCACCATACTCCTAACGGAATACCTTGGGATGTCCTCTTTGTAAAATGGGGTCATTTGTGGGGTTCCTATACTGCTCTGGCATTTTAGGGGCCCTAAACCGTGAGGAGTAGTCTTGAAACCAAATTTCTCAAAATGACCTGTGAAATGGTAACGGTACTCATTGGACTCTGGGCCCCTTAGCGCAGTTAGGGTGC
Organism: Hyperolius riggenbachi; assembly: GCF_040937935.1. Classification (NCBI taxonomy): domain Eukaryota; kingdom Metazoa; phylum Chordata; class Amphibia; order Anura; family Hyperoliidae; genus Hyperolius; species Hyperolius riggenbachi. The sequence goes on from NC_090646.1 coordinate 544,744,163, forward strand.
AAAAAAGTGCCACATATGTGGTATCGCTGTACTCGGGAGAAGTAGTACAATGTGTTTTGGGGTGTATTTTTACACATACCCATATTGGGTGGGAGAAATATCTCTGTAAATGGACAATTGTGTGTAAAGAAATCAAAAAATTGTCATTTACAGAGATATTTCTCCCACCCAATATGGGTATGTGTAAAAATACACCCCAAAACACATTGTACTACTTCTCCCGAGTACGGCGATACCACATGTGTGGCCCTTTTTTGCACCCTAACTGCGCTAAGGGGCCCAGAGTCCAATGAGTACCTTTAGCATTTCACAGGTCATTTTGAAACATTTGGTTTCAAGACTACTCCTCACGGTTTAGGGCCCCTAAAATGCCAGAGCAGTATAGGAACCCCACAAATGACCCCATTTTAGAAAGAAGACACCCCAAGGTACTCAATTAGGAGTATGGTGAGTTCATAGAAGATTTAGCTTTTTGTCACAAGTTAGCGGAAAATGATTTTTATTGGGTTTTGTTTACCAAGTGTCATTTTCCACTAACTTGTGACAAAAAAAAATCTTCTATGAACTCACCATACTCCTAACGGAATACCTTAGGATGTCCTCTTTGTAAAATGGGGTCATTTGTGGGGTTCCTATACTGTCCTGGCATTTTAGGGGCCCTAAACCGTGAGGAGTAGTCTTGAAACCAAACTTCTCAAAATGTCCTGTGAAATGCTAACGGTACTCATTGGACTCTGGGCCCCTTAGCGCAGTTAGGATGCAAAAAAGTGCCACACATGTGGTACCGCCGTACTCAGGAGAAGTAGTATTATGTGTTTTGGGGTGTATTTTTACACATACCCATATTGGGTGGGAGAAATATCTCTGTAAATTGACAATTGTGTGTAAAGAAATCAAAAAATTGTCATTTACAGAGGTATTTCTCCCACCCAATATGGGTATGTGTAAAAATACACCCCAAAACACATTGTACTACTTCTCCCGAGTACGGCGATACCACATGTGTGGCCCTTTTTTGCACCCTAACTGCGCTAAGGGGCCCAGAGTCCAATGAGTACCTTTAGCATTTCACAGGTCATTTTGAAACATTTGGTTTCAAGACTACTCCTCACGGTTTAGGGCCCCTAAAATGCCAGAGCAGTATAGGAACCCCACAAATGACCCCATTTTACAAAGAGGACATCCCAAGGTATTCCGTTAGGAGTATGGTGAGTTCATAGAAGATTTTATTTTTTGTCACAAGTTAGCGGAAAATGACACTTGGTAAACAAAACCAATAACAATCATTTTCCGCTAACTTGTGACAAAAAGTAAAATCTTCTATGAACTCACCATACTCCTAATTGAGTACCTTGGGGTGTCTTCTTTCTAAAATGGGGTCATTTGTGGGGTTCCTATACTGCCCTGGCATTTTAGGGGCCCTAAACCGTGAGGAGTAGTCTTGAAACCAAATTTCTCAAAATGATCTGTGAAATGCTAACGGTACTCATTGGACTCTGGGCCCCTTAGCGCAGTTAGGATGCAAAAAAGTGCCACACATGTGGTACCGCCGTACTCAGGAGAAGTAGTATTATGTGTTTTGGGGTGTATTTTTACACATACCCATATTGGGTGGGAGAAATATCTCTGTAAATTGACAATTGTGTGTAAAGAAATCAAAAAAATGTCATTTACAGAGAGATTTCTCCCACCCAATATGTGTAAAAATACACCCCAAAACACATTGTACTACTTCTCCCGAGTACGGCGATACCACATGTGTGGCACTTTTTTGCACCCTAACTGCGCTAAGGGGCCCAGAGTCCAGTGAGTACCTTTAGCATTTCACAGGTCATTTTGAAACATTTGGTTTCAAGACTACTCCTCACGGTTTAGGGCCCCTAAAATGCCAGAGCAGTATAGGAACCCCACAAATGACCCCATTTTACAAAGAGGACATCCCAAGGTATTCCGTTAGGAGTATGGTGAGTTCATAGAAGATTTTATTTTTTGTCACAAGTTAGCGGAAAATGACACTTGGTAAAAAAAAACCAATAACAATCATTTTCCGCTAACTTGTGACAAAAAGTAAAATCTTCTATGAACTCACCATACTCCTAATTGAGTACCTTGGGGTGTCTTCTTTGTAAAATGGGGTCATTTGTGGGGTTCCTATACTGCCCTGGCATTTTAGGGGCCCTAAACCGTGAGGAGTAGTCTTGAAACCAAATGTCTCAAAATGACCTGTGAAATCCTAAAGGTACTCATTGGACTTTGGGCCCCTTAGCGCAGTTAGGGTGCAAAAAAGTGCCACACATGTGGTATCGCCGTACTCAGGAGAAGTAGTACAATGTGTTTTGGGGTGTATTTTTATACATACCCATGCTGAGTGGGAGAAATAACTCTGTAAATGGACAATTGTGTGTAAAAAAATCAAAAAATTGTCATTTGCAGAGATATTTCTCCCACCCAGCATGGGTATGTGTAAAAATACACCCCAAAACACATTGTACTACTTCTCCCGAGTATAGCGATACCATATGTGTGACACTTTTTTGCAGCCAAACTGCGCTAAGAGGCCCACAGTGCAATGACTACTTTTAGGCTTTACAGGGGTGCTTACAATTCCGCACCCCCCAAAATGCCAGGACAGTAAACACACCCCATAAATGACCCCATTTTGAAAAATAGACACTTCAAGGTATTCATTGAGGGGCATGTTGAGTCCATGGCAGATTTCATTTTTTTTTGTTACAAGTTAGCAGAAATGGAAACCTTTTTTTTTTTTTTTTTTTTGTGACAAACTGTCATTTTCCGCTAACTTGTGACAAAAAATAAAATCTTCTATGAACTCACTATGCCTCTCAGTGAATACTTTGGGATGTCTTCTTTCCAAAATGGGGTTATTTGTGGGGTATTTATACTATCCTGGAATTTTAGCACCTCATGAAACATGACAGGTAGTCAGGAAAGTCAGAGATGCTTAAAAATGGGAAAATTCACTTTTTGCACCATAGTTTGTAAACGCTATAACTTTTACCCAAACCAATAAATATACACTGAATGGGTTTTTTTTCATCAAAAACATGTTTGTCCACATTTTTCGCGCTGCATGTATACAGAAATTTTACTTTATTTGAAAAATGTCAGCACAGAAAGTTAAAAAAATCATTTTTTTGCCAAAATTCATGTCTTTTTTGATGAATATAATAAAAAGTAAAACTCGCAGCAGCAATCAAATAGCATCAAAAGAAAGCTGTATTAGTGAGAAGAAAAGGAGCCAAAATTCATTTAGGTGGTAGGTTGTATGAGCGAGCAATAAACCGTTAAAGCTGCAGTGGTCTGAATGGAAAAAACAGCGCTGGTCCTTAAGGGGGGGTAAAGGCTGAGTCCTCAAGTGGTTAAAATCTGTGCAAAAATGTGACACTTTGGTGAAAATAATTAAGCAAAATGGTCATAATCATTAATCACCACTAGCTAGGAAAAAAGTTGCAATTGAGACACAAATGACATAACAGAACTCCATATAACTGGATGCACTATGTAACTTCAAACACACAAACTAAGTTCTATGTTTTTTTCATTTTTTTATTTTAACAATAGTTTAATTTGTCAAAGATAGAAGACATAACAAACTGTGAGTTTTATTTTTGCAATGCTAGCACAAAGTTGTATTAAAAATATATTAGGATAAGCCCCACAGCACACAGAAATTCTGTTTGCAAACAATAAGGGCTGCTTGTTCACCTTAAGGGTGTTTTTGCCCTTTTTTCAAGAAAATCGCCCATAAAATGCTTGTGCAATAAATCTCTATGAGAAGGTTCATAACAGCGCGTTGCGCTCACTTTGTGGTCGGCTAAGTGGTGCCTGTACCATTTTTGGGGTGTTTTTGCTATAATGGAAGGTATAGGAAAAATGCAAAACTCTCACAAAATCGTTTTGTGCAGCAAATGCGTTTGCATTTTTAAGAATAAATACATTGTATTTATTCTTTTCCGGGTCAAAGAGTTCACTTCCTTACTTGCGTCAGAGAGTGAATTACAAAACCGCTCTGGAAAAGCGCTTAGAAAAGCACTTTTACCAGAAACGCAGTGCGCAGTGGAGCGCCGGGAGAGGGAAAAAAAGTGCACATAAATGCAAAACGCTTGCATTTGCATTTTCGTTTTTAGGTGTGAATGAGGCCTAAAGGCGGTTTAGGGCTATACTATTCAGACAAGATCATGCTGTACATCATCTGGTTTAATAGTCTACTGCAAATTCTGCATAGTAGAATCTGCCCACAGCACAAAGCAATGGTTGTACTGGTGAACAGTACTAAACATTTTAGGGCCATGATGCTTCTTAATAAGCTGTAATTGCAAATGTCCCATACAACATCTCAAAGCATTAAGCAAACAAGACTGTAAACAGCTAAAAGTAGTTTAGGACTACCGGTATATTGTACAGGCAAACAGCAATGCTGCTCAAGGCTTTCTCTGCGATGCTGCAATTGCTGCAGTGCAATAAGCTACAATAAGTCCTTTCACTGAAGAAAGGAAAGTTCAGAACAAACCTACTCACTATCTGTACTTAGTACCAAAATGCTGTACACACTGAGCCTCACATAACAATGGAAGTCCGCTATCCCCTCTGCCAACACCACCCCCAGAAAAATGTCTATCTATGCAAATAGCTATTGAGCTCTATGACTTTGAAAGTCGCAGAGAGCTCTGCCTCTGACTTCTTTTGCAGAGAACAGTTCAGGACAAGTCAAAAGTTAACTGTCTGTTCTGTAAAAACATTTAGAATGCTGAGTAATATTAAACTGAAAATATTAGAGAATGATGCAATGTTATAAAAAAAATTGCTTCAGTGCCTCTTTAAAGAGCACTTGCAACAACTTATATCAGAACATTATAATTTAAAATATCCACTTTTCCATCAGTATTCCTGGTTCCAGCATCAGAACTGGTTCTTATAACTATAAATGGCTATACATTGGTATATAACCCTGCACTCCCAGTGATGTTTAGCTTAGGCTGTGATGTCACATAGCCTTTTGCCCCAGAGCACTTTGGGAGGTCAACTGATGTTACTAGTCACTACACAGATGGGGAAAAATCTCATAGTGATTCACTTTGCCAGCAGTAAAGATGCTGGCACCACTGAGAAAAAAGCAATCATGTATATCAGGGTGAAGTAAAATTTTACAATGGTACAAACATTGACTAAGTAAATTGTAAATTAATATAGTAAAAATAAGCAATTGTATTTATTTAGTTACCTTTTTAGTTATAAAAAGTTATACAGTTTAAGTTATATTCAGTTAAGTTTGTCTTTAAAGGGGTTCTTTCACGAATGAGGAAAAAAATAAAAAAGTGATTTATGCATAAACTATTAAACATACTTGTAAAATAGTGTAAAAAGTTTTTTGAAAAAATGAATGGTTTCATCAATATAACCTATTATAAATAGTGACGGATGACGGCTGGGAGGCTAATCCATTTGTTAGGGGTGTTTTTTTTTTTACTTTCTTTTCACAACCATAACTGCTGCCTACATAGTTTTCAGTGGTATAACCCACTTCTAACAGGAATCGCTGTTATAACCCTAATAGCTGAGCTGCGCTGAGCTGCTGAATATGTGTTTACATTGTTGCTAGGCAACCAGACCCCAGTGCAGAGACTCGTTTTGTGAAAAAGAGTCATAAGCAGCTGGGAGAATCAGTCCCATCTACACCACATGATTCTTTGTCAGATTCGATTCAATTTGATTCGATTCATTGATATGATTTGATTCAATTTGACATGTCCGATTCATGATTCGATTCAATTCGATTCAAATTGAATCGAATCATGAATCGGACATGTCAGATTGAATCAAATCAAATCAATGAATCGTATAAAATTGAATCGAATCTGACAAAGAATCATATGGTGTAGATGGGACTGATTCTCCCTGTAGCTTATGACTCCTTTCACAAAACGCGCGTCCTTCTGAACCTGTGTGGACTATCATTCCCAGCCACACCAGACATGTGTTGTGTACCACCCGCCGCGCTAGACGCGGAACCAGCCGCACCGCTATCAGGGCATGCGGCGGTTTCTCCGCGTTCAGCCATACTAGCAGATGTAGGCCTATGCGTGCAAACCGCCGCGTTAGATGCGGAATCAACCGCCTTGTTCTGAGCACACGTGGCGGCTTTTCCGCGTTTTCTCACACTACACTTCAGATACTAAACAAAAAGCAGAAATCAAGTGCAATTATTGGTGATATGATATCCTAGTTAATTATACTGATCATTTGTACATTACTAAACTTCTCAGCTACTCAGCTAAACTTTTCTTCTCAGCTACTGATTTGTTCTAAATTCAACTTATTTTCCATGCATTGCTAAAATATATTTTCCTTTCTCAGTTTCTGATTTGTTCTAGAATATGCTTTCTTCGGTCTACCTTATGAATTGGGGACACCCTGTCCTTATCACAGCTACCAACATGTAAGACTTTATTCTTGACTGTTTGTTTCGTTAAAGGTTTATTTCAAAGAGGAAGAGATGGATATTGGTTATAGAAAACCAAATTGTTTTATGCTTTTTGACAAGGATAACTTGTGTCCTTCTCTGCAGTTGAAATAAGAGGGAACAGAAGCATATGGAAAGGTCAAATTTAAAAGTTGCTTTTTAGCAGATCTCAGACATTCAGGGCCAGATTTTATTTTCTGTCTTCTTGGAATCAGAATTTTACTTTAATAATCAAGAAAGTTTACATATAAGAGATATTGTTTTAGTCTGCAACAATAGATAGACAGATAGATAGATAGATAGATAGATAGATAGATAGATAGATAGATAGATAGATAGATAGATAGTGTATGTCAAAGTAGCATAGAATAATAATAATAATAATAATAATAATAATTATAATAATTATAATAAGTAGTAGTAGTAGTAGTAGTAGTAGTAGTAGTAGTAGTAGTAGTAGTAGTAGTAGTAGTAGTAGTAGTAGTAGTAGTAGTAGTAGTATTGATTTATAAAGTACATAATGATACATATGGGGTACATAATACTATAGACAGTGGTATACATCAAACACTGGTTAAATACAGAATTGGTAATTATAGTGATAAATGTAACATGATGAATAAAATGTATAATAGATTACAAGATGCAAAATGAATAACAAATTCCAAGACACAAAAGGGTGAGAGACTGGGGGGGGGGGGGGGGGGGGGGCAAGAGTGGGATAGTATGTAGTATTCATAGAGGCAGACTGTTTTAGGTTGGTTGGAGAGTGATGGGTGTGTTGTGGAAGGAATGGTGAACCCACAAAAGAAGGTTGTGTGCAGATTTGAAATTGTGGTTGGGTTGGAATCTGGAAACAAGTGAGGAAAAGTATAGGGGAGAGAGATTGTGGTGGATTATGCCAAATGTGCCCTGGGATACAGCAGCAGGCACTCAAAATGTCCTGTCTGTAAAATGTAAGCTCTAGTTTATATTTGATAATGTAAAAGAAAAACAGTAAGCTTTCAGCTAGTAAGCCTTCTTTGGACTCTATTCCTGTTGGTTGACAATGTTAGAACATACAATCAGAAGGAGGTAGAGATATTTTTTAGTAAATAAGTGTTATCTAGATACATTGATTACAGGTAATCTTGCAAGGATTGTGAGGTATTCATGACAAATGGATAAGACCCTTGGTTTACTTAATGCCTACATAGAATATCGTTCCTTGAAAGGTTTGACACCCCAACACCTTCAGAACAGCCTCAATCTAGGTGGACTGACAGATCACAACTTAGGCCTTGAATCCATGGTCCTTAAATATAACCACGATGTCTCAGCCGCTTTTGACGCCATAGCTCCCTTAAAGATTAAACGTTCCGCACCATTACATCACGCTCGCTAGTTTGACAACTCTATAAAGGAACTAAAGAAACAGGGACGCAGACTGGAACGAAGGTGGCGCAAACATCAGTCTCCTGATGACAAACTTTCCCTAATTGCTCACCTGGAAAAATATCAAACGATGATTAACAAAAAGAAGTCCTTATTCCTGTCTCACGAAATTGCAAATGCAGCCAACAGACCTGCCCAACTCTTCTGCACGGTTGACAGTCTCTGCAATCCATCTTGCAGGAAATCCAGCATCAGACCTTCACAGGAACTGTGCGAGAAATTTGCCCACTTCTTCTCAGACAAAGTCTCCTCCATACGATCTGCCATTCAATTCACAGCCCCAGAAACCCATGCAGAGCCATATAACAGGTGCAAAAATAGCCTACCATCATGGTCTGATTTTAAGGTAATCACTGAAAAAGACATCTTGGATATCCTCTCAAACCTTCGCCAGACTACCTGCGATCTGGCCCCTGGCCCCACTAAGTTCATGTTGAAATGCCCTGAACTATTTACACCGGCATTCCACAAAATAGTCAACGGCTCCTTACAAGAAGGGTGGTTCCCCTCTACTCTGAAAGAAGCAATCGTCAGGCCTCTACTCAAGAAACCATCCTTAGACCCAGATGCTCTAAACAGCTACAGACCTGTCTCAAACCTCCCCTTTCTGGGAAAAGTTATTGAAAAGGCTGTCTACCTCCAACTTGAAGCCAGGCTCTCCAGAAACAACATCCTTGACCCTCTTCAATCTGGTTTCAGGAAATATCACAGCTGTGAAACAGCCCTCATCCAGATTTGCAATGATCTGCTCATTGCAAGAGACAAGGGTCAATGTTCCATCCTGATTTTGCTCGACCTCTCAGCGGCTTTTGACACAGTCGATCATGAAATCTTACTCAACAGGCTACAAGAGTACTGTGGCATAGATGGCATTGTTCTCCGGTGGTTCAACTCCTTCCTGGCTGGCAGAACACAAAGGGTATCCTTAGGGCCCTTCCTCTCCAACCCTGTACCACTAAAATACGGTGTACCTCAGGGCGCAATATTATCCCCTTTACTGTTCACCATATACATGCTGCCACTTGGAGAGATCATACAAAAACATGGCCTGACATATCATTGCTATGCTGATGACACCCAGCTATATTTGTCATTCAAACCTGATGTCACAGACCCTACTCCACAAATAAACGCATGCTTAGCTGAGCTTCAGGAGTGGATGAATAATAATTGGCTAAAACTTAATGCTGACAAAACTGAGGTTCTTGTTATCGAGGGCCAGGGCTCAACAGCAAAGCAGCTCCAGTCTCAACCAACACCGCTAAGGATAGGGAGCTCAGACCTGAACAACTCAGACTGTGTGCGCAGCCTGGGAGTACTGATTGATGGGAAATTAAGCTTCAGGAATCAAATCTCAGCTGTTGTGAAACATTCCTTCTTTCACCTAAGGAATATTGCAAGGATTAAACACCTAATTCCTTCAGAGGATCTTCCAACCCTAGTTCATGCCTTCGTCACATCAAGGTTAGACTACTGCAACGTCCTCTACACAGGCCTGCATAAGAAAGACTTACGCCGCCTGCAATTAGTACAGAATACCGCCGCAAGGCTGTTAACGAGCCAACCCCGCCATTGCCACATAACACCAACCCTGAGCTCACTCCACTGGCTACCGATAAAATGGAGAATTCTGTTTAAGATTGGCTTACTGACATTCAAATCCTTGCACAATCTGGGCCCTGGATACCTGAAGGACTTGTTGCAACTACATCACACCCCCCACATTCTTAGATCAAAAGGACGTAACACCTTGGTCACCCCCAGAGTCCACCTCAAAACCTTTGGAGACAGAGCCTTTTGTCATGCTGCCCCTACACTTTGGAACTCCCTGCCACACCCAATCAGGACAGCCCCATCCCTGGAAGCATTTAAGTCTAAACTGAAAACCTACCTTTTCAGTCTGGCATTCATGAACATCTGACTATCTCCTCTGTAACACAACCCAGCCTGAAACCCTGTATTAATCTGAGACACAGCTATGTGCTTTGAGTCCTATGGGAGAAAAGCGCTTTACAAATGTTATTGTATTGTATAGACTGACATGGATAATTTGTTTACAGACCCGGGCCCATATGCAAATAACTTTTTCACCTGAGTTTTCTCCTAGGAGATACTTTTTCATTTTCTATAAAATTAACTTTCCAGCACTCAGCAATTGAAAAGGTACCAAAAAGTAGGTAAAAGAGTGCTATCAAAACTATTTTAAATATTTTCTTGCTTGCTGGTGGTGTAAAAGGCATTTTATTTACAAGTTTAAAAATATCACCTAGGAGAAAACTCAGGAGAAAAAACAAATTGCATATGGGCCCTGTCATGTTCAATGTAGCCTGGAAACAGTTAACTGTAAGTTACTGAGAAGGTGGGGCACTCAGGGAGGACACAGTGATCCCTGGGGTTGGGTGGGGCAGTCCCTTAGCATGCCCCAGTGTAGTGCTGCCACTGTATACAAGTATCTCACACAATATACAAACCCTCTGGAGCTGATGTCATGCTTTTAGCTAATAAACCCATAGTGAACAGTTAAAGAGAGTCTGAAGTGAGAATAAATCTCGCTTCAGACCTCATAGATAGCAGGGGCATGTGTGCCCCTGCTAAACCGCCGCTATCGCGCCGCTAAACAGGGGTCCCTTCACCCCCAAATCCCCTTGGTGCAGCGGGGGAGCGCTTCCTGGTTGGGGCAGGGCTAACCGCCGCAGCCCTGCCCCACGCACGTCTGTCAGCGCGTATCTCCGCCTCTCCCCCGCCCCTCTCAGTCTTCCTTCACTGAGAGGGGCAGGGGGGGAGAGGCGGCGATGCGCCGCTGATAGACGCGACTGGAGGCAGGGCTGCAGCCATTAGCCCTGCCTCCAGGAGCGACCAAGTGTACGACCAAGTCTTGCGGGGGTGAGTTTGGGGGTGAAGGGACCCCCGTTTAGCGGCGGGATAGCGACGGTTTAGCAGAGGCACACATGCCCCTGCTAACTATGAGCTCTGAAGCGAGATTTATTCTCGCTTCAGAGTCTCTTTAAGATCTCTTTATTCACTATTGTTTTCCCGCATGGCTGATATGAACCCTTGCTATATTAGCAATGTTCACAGCAGAACCCAAAAAGAGAGACTACTAAGACAAACCAACACAGTTAAAAACTAACACTGCCTTGGTACATATGCCATCAATGCATAATGTGTTTTCAGATAAGATCATAATCTATATAATCTGTCTTTATATCTCTTTTTTTTAAAGACTTATGCCTAGTGGTATACTGCTGATTGTTCACTTGCTATTTAAAAAGGTCTGTAGAAAACAGAAACAAAAAAAAATTCAATTATATTTACAGCTACAGCTGAAGGGGAACAAAATCAATGGAAGGAGCATACTTATTAGAGACCTGCAGTTGCCATAAAACTGAAACTAAATCACAGTGACAGTGTCTGAACTTCAAATAAATTGCTTTGTATTCTGAAGGGGAGCCCAGAGAAAAAAAATGGAAATGATATTACAGCTGTAAGAAAAAAAAAGGATAGAAGTTTCTATAAGTGTTACTTCTCCAAACTGAATCATCCATACAGCGGATATCAGCATGGGCCACTGATTTGTTACATATCTTTAACTGGCAATCACAGCTTCTAAAATAAGTGGCTCAGCGTGATAAAAGCTATCAGATCACCTTGAAAGGCATCCATTTAATCTATGACCGAGAGAGACCTCTCTGTTTTCAGAGAGAATATTTGCATAAAGGACATGGTAATGTTTATATTGATATAGGACAAAGATGTTTTGTCTCCAGAACCCCCACTGCACATACACCACTAAGGCGGTTTTGTCATCTGCAACAGTAAGCTGTCAGGTGTGTGTGTGGGGGGGGGAGTTAAGAAAAGACAGGACTACATTTAACCACTTCCTGTAATATGGACATTTGTAAACACCATTTTTGTCCACATTTAATGCAAATAAGATGTTTATATATGTTCGGCTAGTCTGCGTAATTGCACATGCATGCAGGAGCGCACGTGCACGCACACATGTTTTGGACATGTTCTGCCCATGGTATGAAGTGGTTAATGGAGGGCAGATGGGGTAGGGCTTGTATGTTTAAAGGGGAAAGAGGAGGTGAGAAGGATATGGAGGCTGCCATCTTCATTCCCTTATAAACAATGCCAGTTGCCTGGCAAGCTTTTGGCTTTAGTCGTTTTGGAGTCACACACCTGCAGTAAGCATGCAGCCGCTGGAGTCAGACCAGAGTCACCAAATCTAATCTGCATGCTCATTCTGGGCCAGCAGTCTGTGTCAAGCTGCAGTGGGTACCAAGGTCCAGTTTGTATTGGGTGTTTATTTGCAGTGGGTGCTAAGCAGTATTGGGTGCTGAGTTTGAGTAGCAAATGGTTATAAACAATAGTGGGTGCCACATGAGTGGTAATTGGTACAGGGAGCCATGTGAGTGCTGGGTACAGGCTAAGAGTGGGTACTGGGTGCATGTAGGTGCAGTGAGCAGGACATGAGTGAGTACGGAGTGCCATGTGTGGTCTGGATGTGTGCCATGGGAGAGTACTGAGTCTCATATGGGTTCGGACCAAGGGTGGGTACTGGGTGCTATTTGGGTGCTGGCCATAGATGAGTACTAGGTGCATATAATGGCACAAAGCTGGAGATCATTATGTCAGGCTGATTGGGTTAGAATGGCAAACTTGACATTTTAAAAGGAGGTCGATGCTTGAAATCATTGATCTTCCACTGTTAACTATGGTGACCAGCAAAGAAACGCATGCAGCCATCATTGCGTTGCATAAAAATGGCTTCTCAGGCAAGGATATTGTGGTTACTAAGATTGCACCTAAATCAACAATTTATAGGGTCATCAAGAACTTCAAGGAAAGAGGTTCAATTCTTGTTAAGAAGGCTTCAGGGCATCCAAGAAAATCCAGCAAGCACCAGGATCGTCTCCTAAAGAGGATTCAGCTGCGGGATCGGAGTGCAATCAGTGCAGAGGTTGCTCAGGAATGGCAGCAGGCAGGTGTGAGCGCATCTGCACGCACTGTGAGGCAAAGACTTTTGGAAGATGGCCTGGTGTCAAGAAGGGCAGCAAAGAAGCCACTTCTCTCCCAAAAAAGCATCAGGGACAGATTGATCTTCTGCAGAAAGTATGGTGAATGGACTGCTGAGGACTGGGGGACAATCATGTTCTCCAATGAAGCCCCTTTGTTTGGGGCATCTGGAAAAAGGCTTGTCAAGAGAAGAAAAGGTGAGCGCTACAATCAGTCCTGTGTCATGGCAAAAGTAAAGCATCTTGAGACCATTCATGTGTGGGGTTGCGTCTTATTCATGGGAGTGGGCTCACTCACAATTTTGCCAAAAAACACAGCCATGAATAAAGAATGGGATCAAAACACCCTCCAATGTCAACTTCTTCCAGCAATCCAACTACAGTTTGGTGAAGAATAATTCATTTTCCAGCACGATGGAGCACCGTGTCATAAGGCAAAAGTGATAACTAAGTGGCTCGGGGACCAAAATGTTGAAATTTTGAGTCCATGGCCTGGAAACTCCCCAGATCTTAATCCCGTTGAGAACTTGTGGTCATTCCTCAAGAGGCGGGTGGACAAACAAAAACCAACTAATTCTGAGAAACTCAAAGAAGTGATTATGAAAGAATGGGTTGCTATCAGTCAGGATTTGGCCCAGAAGTTGATTTAGACCATGTAATCTCATTGAATTGGCTATAAAAGCCTTTGAAACGTATTAAGTGCTTATAATTATATTTCAGTACATCACATAAACAACTGAAATAAAGATCTAAAAGCAGTTTAGCAGCAAACTTTGTGAAAATGAACATTTTTCAAAGTCTCACAACTTTTGGCCAGGACTGTACTGTGCCATGTGGGTGTTTATTATGGGGATTATAGGGTGTCATGTGGGTCCTAGGTGCAAATACTGAGTTCCAAGTGGGTACTTGGAGTGAGTACATGATGCCATATGGGTGATGGGTGCTGGCTACTGGGGTATTTGTTGTCATGTGGGTGCTAAATGCAGATGCTGGGTGCCATGTGGGTTCTGGTTGCTGGCACAGGGTGTCATGTGGATTCTGGCTTTATGGGTGGGTATCAAGCATCATGTGGGTGTTGACTGCAGGTACTCAGTCCCTTGTGAGTTCTGGGTGCATATAATGGAAGTCATGTAAGTCCTTGGTGTGGGTGCTAGGCACCAAGTGGAGGCTTGGTGCAGCTAGAACTACTGCAGCAGAAACGTGGGTGCTGGGTGCAGGTATCACCTGGGTATCACACACCATAGTCCTAGTCTAATGTCCCACCATTGCTAAGTTCATGTAAATTCGGCTTTACAAAATACGTTTTTTCACAGACTTTCTTATAGCTGACTCAACTTGTTCAGTTACAAATAAAAGACAAATCTACGTAAGAAACCACTTCTTATAGATTTCAATGCATTTTAATTTTGCAAAATATGAAAGATTGTTTTAGTGAAAATATATGTGAAGCATAAATGAGCTGCTGTGTTCAATTCTGATCTCTGTAGTTTGATAGTTACAATTGACATGGGGGTAAAACATGATGAAAATAAACTGTACATTTTTAATTATTTTTTATTTTATTATTATCATTATTTGTAACCTTTGCCTAGGGTTCAGCTTTCAGCATAATGCTTTTTTATTCTGTTCCTTCCTTATAGTTTCTATAAGGGTATGATTATGATTTCGAATTGTTTCCATACATAATTTTTAAACAGCAGCACTGAATCCTGAAGTATCATAATAAAGCTTTAATTTCTAGTCCAATGCGCACAGCATCTAGATAAGAACTCCTGGCACTAATCATTTCTGCACTGGGTGAGAAAAACTATATTGGATTCATTGAAGAAATGGCAAAGACCCAGTTACTGATGTTATGCTTCACTGGTTTTAATACAAGCCATCTAACAAGGTAATGAGCAGAATGACAGGATACTTAATATTAATTTTGCATGGGTTGTTTTAACTTTTGTAGTACGTTTCTATTTTGCTCAACGTATCTGTACAATCAGTGCCAGAAGTACTAATTTGTAGGCTAACATAAAAGATAGCCATGACTACAGATTTAAAACTTGTTAGAAAAGGCTTATGGATGCATTTCCTATGTTCCTGTGTTGCTGTGAACGCTTAAAGTCTTTATTTAATTAAAAAAATAAAATAGGTTCTATATGCCCCAGTGGAATGGCAGCTCCACAATCACCAGCCCATGGCTAATAAGCTTGCAAGAAAAGCAAAAGATGGTAAACCAGACTCTACACATGCCACCTAGCCATACTAAGATTTAGACCTCACCCTGAGAGGTAGTTCTGCCTCTGCTTCTGTCATCTCCAATGCATTCCGCAAGCCTTGCAGTGGCAACTCCACTTTAAGAGCGAATAGCTGCCATCCTCCACATACTATCTGGGCGGTTCCAGTGGGGGAATCCGTCCGGGCGTGTAGAAATTGTTCTGAGGAGGCAAGCCTTGAAGTGGAGTTGGACATTGTGGGCTCCCGTTTATCGGAACGCGGCTATCCCAAATAGATGATCGAACAAGGCAGAAAAATAGTTTTGAACAAAAGTAGACGAGAACTCTTGAACTCTAACATGCTGAGGAAAACTTCTCAATCTAATACTGATACAGTTTTTGTGACTACTGAAAGTCAGGAATATTCTCGTATTGTTCAGACTATTAAAAAATTCTTGCCGGTCCTATATGCGGATGAGACCATCAATACAGTCCTAAAACAGGGGGTCAAATTTGCCAGTGGAAAGGCACCCTCATTAGGGAGTCTGTTGTCTCCCAGTTTGTTCGTTCCAATAGATACCAACCCTGTTGGCTGACAACTATGGGATTGTATAGATGTGGTTTCTCCACTTGCAATTACTGTTCTGTTCACCAGTCCACCCGTTATATTAATTCTTTTTCCAATGGTAAGACATTCACAATGAAACAATATATCAATTGTGACATGAAATTTGTTGTTTATCTTATTTCGTGTACTATTTGCCACCTACAATATGTGGGATGTACTACCAGACACATGAGACAACGCGTTGGGGAGCACTATAGGGGAGCTGGTTGGGCGACGCTGAAAATTTCCAATGTGGCTAAACACTTTAGATCCATACATTCTGGCGATATGTCCTTGTTTGTTTTTTCAGGGCATAGAACGTATTTTGAGGCCCATTAGAGGCGGTGACATGTACAAACGCCTCCTTACTCGGGAGGCATACTGGATTTTCCAATTAGGGACACGTGTCCCGCAGGGCCTCAATGCCAAATGGGATCTAAATTTGGTCACTTAATTTTTCTTGTGCTCTATCTTCAAACTCCCCCCCCCCCCCTGTTTTCCTTTCCGCCATTTTTCTGTTAGCGGTGGCCTTTTTAACTTCTGTAGGGCTGATATTTGCATGGGTTGTTTTTTTTCATCCCTATTGTTAAAGCGGATCCGAGATGAAAAACTAACTATATCAAGTAACTTGTCTATATATCTTATCTAAAGTTTAGTTTACACAACATATCTAGCTGCAAACAGCTTTAATAGAATATGATTATTTCTTCCTGTGATACAATGACAGCAGCCATGTTGTTTATAAACATTTCACAGAGGCAGGCTTATCTGCATCTTAAGCAAAAAAACCCTAACCCCCCACTCCTCCTCCCTCCTCCCGTCTGCCTCTGAAATCTCTGGCTAGTAATACCTCACCCTCCTCCTACCATGACGGAGCTCCCATGAGCCCTTGCTACTGTCTGGAAGTGCCTTGGCTCTCTGAAAATCTGTGGGCATGGCTTGTTCAGTTTATAGGGAATTAGAGTATTAAAACAAAAACAAAAAAGTATTTGGCTTGAGGAATGCCCTATAAACAATAGGAAAGGAACACAATCATGCAATGAGTAAAAGTTCATCTTGGATCCACTTCAATGTGTCCTAGATATATACCGTTCCTCTGCATTGCTGCATTTTATTGTACTATTCTTGATCATGTATTATATGTTTGCTATTGACTGATTTTACTTCCATTCTGGGAATTTCTACCAGTTTTATGTATACTCCTTTTCTTGGGTGGGGCTTGTAAGTTTGTGTTATGTGGTTGTGGCTCTTTCTTTCTAAGAGTCACCTCTGCTACTTTGTACATATGCTATGATTAAGGGCGACACTACGTCTGAAACATGTTAGCAAGTGGTGTTTGGATATCTGTATTGATATGTGCCTGATTTAATAAAGCCAATTTTACCAAACCAGTATTGTGCAGACCTAAGCCCCACTACATGGACTTATAGGTCAAGCAAACCTGGGCTCCTGCACTGCCGGTAGGATGAGGTTCTGAGCGGGGTATCACCTACATCCATTTTGCTTAGGGAATGTGTATTTAATGTTTGTAATCTGGGGAAATCATTTTAGTTCTTCCTCTTTCTGGCCCTCTCCAACGCTCTCTGTCTCAGTGACACACCTCCACTGCCCACACAGCTAGAAACATACTTTCTTTCCGACCCTTCAGCCATCTCCTTTGTGAAATGCTTGTAACTTCTTCCTTCAAAGAGATAAGACACAGAACATTTATATGATGCTTTTCTCTTGGCGGACTCAAAGTGCCAGAGCTGCAGGCACTAGGACATGCTCTATAGGTGGTAGAAGTGTTATGGAGTCTTGCCTAATGTCTCCTTTCTGAATCGATGCTAGCTTACTGAACAGGAAGAGCCAAGGTTTGAACCCTGAACTCCTGTGTCAGAGGCAGAGCCCTTAACTATCCAGCCACTGATGCTGGGCTATTGATAACTAGCATCCCTCTTCCTGATTTTTATCATGGGGCAGTCCAGGGAGGCAGCAGCTTGTTACGGCTCTGCTAGGTGTTTGACTGAGTGGAGGGAGAAGGTACGTACTGCAGCGTGGGCTTGAAAAAGCCATATGGGGAACAACTAAAGTTGTTTGCCATAGGTTGCAAACATTTAATGCACACCACCTAATGCAAAATGGCTATAAGTAAACATTTGAAATCAAATGTATGCCCTCATGTGTTACTTTTTCAAGTTTACATGTGTATTACCATGTTTGCAAATGTACAATTTTTTTATAGTTGTCCTTTAAAGAGGAACTGCAGTGAAAATGACCTGATGAAAAAAGTACTTAACTTTTACAATAACTATTTATAAATGATAAAGTCAATGTTTGCTCATTGTAAAATCTTTCCTCTTCCTGATTTACATTATGACATTTATCACATGGCGACATTTTTACTGCTGGCAGATGATGTCTGTGAAAAGAGATGCTGCATTTTTGGCGGTTGGAAACAGCTGTTATTTCCCACAATGCAACAAGGCTCCCACCGTGTGATGTCAGCACGATATCAGCCATACAGCGCCCCCTGATGATCCGTTTGAGAAAAGGAAAAGATTTCTCATGGGAAAGGGGGTATCAGTTGTGGATTGGGATGAGGTTCAATCCTTGGTTATGGTTTCTCTTTAAAATTCAAGATTAAGCAGTGCTCTTAGATCACATCCAGTTAAACTAGAAACCACGAATCGTTCATGCAGGCACGGCAATTCAGTTTATTGGTTACATATAGTTCAAAATGCCTCTGACTACCACATAACTAAAGGAGGACAATTGAAGTGAGAGGCATATCTAACCTGCCATAATTATTTTTTTTTAATCAATACCAGTTGTCTGGCATCCTGGTGAACTTTAATGCATCAGTACTGTCTTATTTACTCACCTGAAACAAGCATGTAGAAATCCAGTCAAAATAAAGTCAGACACATCTACTCTGCATGTTTGTTCAGGACCTATGGCTAAAAGTAGTAAAGGAAGAGGACCAGCGGGGCAGCCAGCCAATTTGCATTGTTTAAAAATAATGAAATATGGCAGCATCGATATCCCTCTCACTTCAGGAGTTCTTTAAAATGATTGATGTAGATCAACATACATGCACTTCCCAGGACCCACTAGTGTGGCTGGTTGTTGCTTTCATGCAGGTATACAGTCATGGCCAAACGTTTTTAGAATGGCATAAGTACTGGTTTTCACAAAGTTTGCTGGTTTTGTTTTTACAATGGCAACTTGCATACACTCCAGAATGTTAGAAAGAATGATTA
The DNA here is from genome assembly GCF_040937935.1 of Hyperolius riggenbachi. Classification (NCBI taxonomy): domain Eukaryota; kingdom Metazoa; phylum Chordata; class Amphibia; order Anura; family Hyperoliidae; genus Hyperolius; species Hyperolius riggenbachi. Next base: position 544,763,152 of record NC_090646.1, read on the forward strand.
GATTCATTGCAAAGTCCTTCTGTTCCATGAAAATAAACTTAATCCCACCAAAAAACATTTTCACTTCATTTCAGACCCGCCACAAAAGAAGCTGAGATAATTTCAGTAACCTACTTGTTAACACAGGTGAGAGTGTTGACGAGCACACGGCTGGAGATCATTCTGTCATGCTAATTGAGTAAGTTTGGCAGACTGGATACTTTAAAATTAGGGTGATGCTTGAAATAACTCTTCTTCTTTTGTTAACTATGGTTACCTGCAAGGAAACGTGCAGTCATCATTGTGTTGAATAAAAATGGTGTCAAGAAGGGCAGCAAAGAAGCCACTTCTCTTAAAAAAAACATCATGGAACAGGCTGATAGTCTGTAAGAAGTACTGGCATTGGACTGAGTTAAAGTCATTTCTCTGATGAAGCCCTTTTCCAAGCATTTGGGACATCTGGCAAACTGACCGTCTGTAAAATAAAAGGTGATTGCTACCATCAGTACTGTCTCATGCCAACACTAAAGTATTCTGGGAGCAGAGGAGGCCTTAGGTGGGGGCAAGTGGCGTGATCGCCCTAGGCCCCGCACCTGAAAAGGGCCCTGCAATCATGCCCATTATGCTCGTACTGAGAGCCTTGTTCTTCCAAGTCGGCTCATGCTCAGGTGCTGACCCAGCGGTGCATGCATTCTTGATTGTGTGCCCAAGAACAAGAGTGCCCTGCACATCGACATCATGATTTATATCATGCACATTACACACCAGGCTACGGGCACACAAAATACCGCTGACCACTGCGAGTCTGCGACGATCAACCTCTCCCAGGACTCAGGTGCATCATAGTTTGGAATTTGCTAAACAGGTAAAGACTCCAGCAGAATCAGTCAGCCAGCAAAGTCAGGCCAACAGACACAAAACATAGCACCCTGTCCCCTGGTGGTGATGCAGAAAAGTGCCCCAGCTCCCCATTCAGCCTAGTACCCATCCCCAGCTAGTCTGGTACACACCCCTAGCCCCAGCTAGCCTAGTACCCATCCCTAGCTCCCCAGCCAGCTTAGTACCTATTTCCAGTTTATTGGTTGGTTTAGTTGACTTTAACAAACTTAACTGTTTTTAAAAAATAATAAGGCTTACTACATTAGAAGTGGACAAGCCCCTGAGCATGGTGGTATGGTAGATGGCCTACACTTATGGCTCTAGGCCCAGCATATGACTCGCCCCAGGCCTCACGCACTCTAAGGCCGCCTCTGCTGGCTGCATGCATGTGTGCGGCTTCTTCTCATCCAAGGGAGTAGGCTCAAGGCCACAGCCATGAATAAAAGATGTTACCAAAACATCCTCCGACAGCAACTTTTAGTGTCATGCAAATGGAAGTCTTTTATGTTTTGATAATGTGATGATCCCTTAGATGTGTTCCCAAACTAGATACTATCGACACATCATTAAAATGTTCAAGAAAGAAAAATAATATTCTCTTTTGTGACTGAAGATAAAAATATGCTGACAATAAAAAGAATTGGATTGACGTTCAATAATATATGCTGTGCTAAAGTTTATGTTTTAAGTTGCCACTTTCGCTCCTCTTCTTTCCCGGATTGAATTGATTAGAACTTCTTTAACTAGTTTGTATTCATTAAGAGAATAAAAGACTTTGTAAAACTTCAGTGTTCGCTTACTGAAACAAGAAAGGATAATGTCAATACAATTAAGTAATTAGAGTCTCAATTCTAATTGTGCCTCTTTAAAGTACTGTACAAATGTAAAAGTGACCTTTTCATCTACATGTAGTGCTTTAACAGAATAAAAAACTTTTTATATAATGGATGCATGTTTTATAAAGCAGAAAGATATTCACCTACACACAAGTGGACATCTGAGAAAAACTACGTATGAAGTGAAAGCTTCTTTTACAGGAAGAAAAAAAGAAAAGAAAAACTGGATGAAAAGAAAGTGATTGTGTTGTTCACAGTAACCGATAACATTTCAGTTTGAACTTTAACCATGTTTACTAGTAGTTTTTCAAAGGGTACCATGAAGTGACATGTAGCATATTCAGATAAACATTCTTACATCCAGTACCTATTCTACTAAGGTGCCCAGTTTTTATGAATGATTCTAAGATACGATTTATTTGTTAAGATGCAAAAAAGAAAAAAAAATCCTTTGTGACTATTTTCTTTCCATTTTTTCAAAGAAATGATTGCATTTGTCACATACAGACAAACAGATCATAGTTCATGAGCTTTGACTTATTCAGACAAATGTTATTCATTACAGCCAGGGTGAATAATTACTGATGACAAAAAAGATTATTTTTTTTGAAAAACTCAATCTTAAAAACCTGCTGGATATTAGTAGCTTTTATTTAAAACAAAACAGTTTGTAAACATATGTAGTCACCCTTCACAGAGGCGCTCACACGCTTTATGGACCTGAACCAGTTTTATATGCTCCTGTACTGCCTGATGAAGCGGGATCGTTGACCGCGAAACGCGTTGCGATTTTATGGAGCTGTGAATAAATTGTATATTTTTTACTCTGAATTTGAATATATGTCCACTACCAGAGGGAGGTAAGTCCACCTCGACTTCCCTCTTTTTATCATTTTTAGAACATTTTTTTACTCTGCTTGGCTCCTCTGTTCGTACATATTACAGCACATTCCAGAGTATATTGCACTGAATGGTAGAAGTTCAGATAATAGAATAGGATTTATAAGATTGAGTTTAAAAAAATATATATATTTTTTCACTTTCCATACAGTATATATGCTAATTTGGAACTTGGGTGAACCATAGGATCTCTTACTAGACCCTACTTTGTACCATTTTCCCCACTCAATGTAGTGAGAGTGTGTTTGAGGATAATCAAATTGCTGGGGCTAACGCAGTAGGGGTAGTGCTCAATTGGGTTTGAATCCATTATTTCACACTCTTTTATGTACTTTTAATTTAATGACGGTTTAGATACTTTTATAACTAGTGCTGTGAATGCACATTGTTTGATTAATTTTGTCTTGGTATTTAGGGGATACTAGTATCCATTCAGCTGCTGACTAAAGGTGGCCATACACTCAGGCTGCATTTCCACTTGTGCAGTGCAGAATCGCCGGGAAATCACTGCGGACGAAATCGCATGTGGGTGCGATTTTGCATGCGTTTTTCCCGCGATTTTGCATGCGATTTCGCATAGGGTAGTAGGTGTGCGATTTTAACCATGTCACTGCCTGTGTAAATTAACATTACCTCCTATGCGAAATCGCATGCGAAATCGCGGGGAGAGACGCATGCCAAAACCGCATGCGATTTCCCTATTAGATACATTGTATGCGATTCTCTTAGCGGTGTGCGGGAACGAATTCTGACGGCTCTGCCGTGCAGATCTTCCCCGCACACAAAAACGCTCCGCACAACGCACAAGTGGAAACAGGCCCATCCACTTGTATTGGCTGTGCGAATCCACATGCGGACAACGCATGCAGATTCGCTATAGTGGAAACGAGCCCTTACAGATTCAACCATCAGATAGATTTCTGTCAGATGCCTGTCAAGTCGAATCTGACAGGAATCTATCTGATGTGTGCCACACACTAGGAACAGATTTCCAATAGATTTCAGAATTAAATTTATTGGAAATCTATTAAAAATCGATCTACATGCATTATTGGACCATTAGATCTAATGCAACTCTATGGGCCATCGATCTGCTGCCAGCACATCGACCTAGATCTTTTCATCCTGTCAGATAGACCAAATCAATCAAAATCGATCGAAATCGGCTGCAACTCAATCGATCAGCCAATTGATTGGCAATCAATTTTCAATCAATCGATCGAAGGCTGAAATCAACTAGTGTATGGGCCCCTTAAGCTTTATTGGCACAGGTGTCTTTTAAATTTAGATTACAAGTAAATGTTATAAATATACAGTTAACAATAAATCTTTGTTAGTTAGAATTTGTTTTAAAATAAAAAAAGCAATAGATTACATATATCATGGTACAGTTTTAATTTTTTATTGTGAGGGTTAGGTTACCCATTCACTTATAGATTGCTACCTTATGCGGCAAAGCAATCGTTTCCTCTTTGATAATAATCGATTCAGAGAGGAATTGATTTTTACTACACAGCATATAGATGTTCCAGCAGGGAATCTGTTGACAAATCTTTCGAAACACAGCTTTTCACTGTTCAATGCAGTGCAATGCTATGGGATGCCTATTGACCGCCGCTGCTGCCCTGTCCCCAATCGATTTAAATCTTCCATCCAGTCCAAAAGATACTTTTGATTGAATTTTAGGTAAAAAAACAAATGAACTACAGATTCGATCACTCTGATCAAATCTGCTGGAAAAAATCGATAAGTGTATGGGTACCTTTAATAGGTCAGGGCCTAACTAAAACACAGTATCTCTGCATCTGGATGAAAAAAAAAAAAGAAAAAAAAAAGGATTTGTCCCCATTTTACACAGACGAAAAATAGGGAGAAGAAAGTTTCAAAAGGATGTGGCCAAATCAAATGCACATCAATGTTTACCTTTAGGTCGCATTCACAGTGGGACTTTATTGTCCGGTATTTATAAAGTAATTATAATGCAGGATAACGCACTGTAATGTTAAGCCTATGCAACATCCACAGTGCGACGTAAACGTTGCGTTGTAAATGTTGCATTATGGTAACTCACTGCTTGTTAACAGATACAGAGAGGCATACTTTTCATTGCCTGTATGCTCCACTGTATGTACTGTATGCCACGGTAAACCAGAGTTAATGTGCGTTAGCACCTTTTTTTGCGTTGCATTGTAATGCTGCATTGCGACTTTAACGTCGCATTACAACACAACGTCCCACTGTGAATATGCCCTTACACTCAAAGCTTACACTTACAGCAATGTATGCTGTATATAACACACAGCAATAAACTAACAAACATCCACCAGGATCGTCAAAGTTCCCGCTTTAGGATTGGCCGACTCATATCAACATCCAACAGCATGTAAGTGAGCCAATCGCGTCTATGGCCTGATCTGAGGGAGTCTGCAGCAATCAGCTGCTTCTCCTATCTTTCACTCTTCCCCCTACTGATGGCTTTTCCCTGTCACATCATTACACACTACTAGCATTAGGTGAAAGACGTGATCATCTCACACTACTTTTAACTTGGCACGGAAGAGTGGAGGAGGACAGGGGACAAACGGGAACACAGGGGGACACAAAGCGGGACAAAGGAGGACACAGGGGACAAAAGAGGACATAAAGGAGGACAAAGGAGTACACAAGGGACAAAAATAAACACAAAGGGAATAAAGGAGGACACAGGGGACAAAAGAGGACACAAAGTGGGATAAACAAGAACACAGGAGGGCACAAAGGGGGATGATGGAGGACACAGGGGACAAATGAGGACACAGGACAAAGTAGGACACAAAGGGGGATTAAGGATGACACTGGGGACAAAGAGGACACAAAGGGGGATGAAGGAAGGCATGGGACAAAAGAGAACACAAAGAGGTACGAAGGAGAATACAGGGGAAAAAAGAAAACACAAAGGGGGACAAAGGAGTACACAGGGGACAAAGAAAGACACAAAGGAGGAAGAAGGAGGACACAGGGGACACAGGAAGACATAGGAGACAAAGAATGACTCAAAAGAGGACACAGGAGACAAAGGAGGACACAGGGGGACACAAAGGGGCAAGGAGAATGACATGAGACAAACGAGGACACATGAAAACACACAGCAAGACAAAGGAGGACACAGGGGGGGGCACATAGGGGCACAGAAGAAGACACAATGGGGACAGAGGGCCACACAAGGGGGATGGATGCCAATTCATGGGGACACAGGAGGACACAAGGAGGGCAGAGAAGGAAAAAAGGGGGACAGAGGAGGGCACATTGGGAGCACAGAAGGACACAAGAGGGACAGAGGAGGGCATGTGGACAAAAGAGGTACAAGGGGGGCACAAGAGTCACAAGGGGGTTATAATAATTGGAGGGAAAATATCCGCAAGATTCCCCTGCACCGTGGATGCACCAGGTTTAGTATATTTTTTCCCCTAGTTTTTGTGCTCTATACCTAGTGCATCTTATGGTCAGGAGCGTCTTATAGTGTGGAAAAATATGGTAAATATCCCAATTACAGCAGTAAAACTTTCATGCTATTCCATATATTTTCTATGCAGAAATGCCAAAGTTATGTAGATTACTTAGGCACATTGTAAGGGTACCAAATAGAGCTGGAATTGAGGAAAAAAGTGATAATTATGTTATTCTCATTCACTCCAAAAGCTGTCAGCTTTCAAAGCGTGCAAGACTGCTAGAAAAAAATCTACTATATGTCAGAAACTAGCATTCATAGAACGGCAGTAAATTTTAATATGGACGGTCCTGAAGTATCTTAAAAGGAACTTTAAAGAGAAACTCCAACCTAGAATTGAACTTTATCCCAATCAGTAGCTGATACCCCCTTTTACATGAGAAATATAATGATTTTCACAAACAGACCATCAGGGGGCGCTGTATGACTGATTTTGTGCTGAAACCCCTCCCACAAGAAGCTCTAGGTACCGCGGTACCCTGGGCAAACTGCCACAATGTAACAATGTTCACAGACAGGAAATGGCTGTTTACAGCTGTCTGTAAAGCCAGAACAGCTAGAAACAGCTACGTAACCTGCCCACAGTAACAATGCCACCATGTAATACATGTCAGAATGTGAATCTGGGAGAGGAAAGATTTTACAATGAGCAAACACTGACTAAATCATTTATACATAATTATGGTAAAAAATGAAGCACTTTTTTTTACTACATTATTTTCACTGGAGTTCCTCTTTAAGTGACATGAGACATAATGAAATAGACATGTGTATGCACAGTGCCAAGCACACAAATACAAATGCTTTGATGCTTTTCTTCTTTCTCTGCTTGAAAGAGTTAATATTCAGCTATGCAACTGACAGCTTTTGTCCAGTCAGGACTCAGTTGGACAACTGATAAGATGTTACAGCCATAAAACATTTTACTGTAGGAAGCCCAGTTCCCTGCCATTAGAGCAAAAATAAAAAAAAGGTCAGTAGTTCATATATTTGAGCACTCAGAGCACTTGAGCACACAGACCAACTGTTACATTCAGCTGAGACAATATAGTACATCTGCTTTTTTATGCTTTTAAACATAGCATAAACTGTGGGATATTTAAAAGTCATTTTTAGGAGTAGGAGGATAGATACAATTGTTTATCTCGTTCCTTTATTTTCATTTAAGTTTCATTTTACCTTCTCATGACAATGCTGGTAATACCAGGAATGGTCCAAAATATCATTAGTTGCCAGAAAGTAACTACACTAAAGCATTATATCAACACCATGTATTTAGAGGGAAAAAATAATGAAAACTGAATTGTCATAAAGAAAAAAAAAAAACAAGGACAAGTAAAGAGTTGTTTTCTAGGTATTTTATATAGCAAGCTTTCAGTGAAGATATTACAAGGTCAAAGATTGCAACAGAATTCTGCCCTCTGGACAATGATTTGGCTTCTGCATTATTGCAGAGTCAAAAGTGTGATACAAGCAGGGATACCTGTACTTCCAGTATTGCTTAGCTTGTTTACCTTATGCCAGGAGTGATGTGTTTTGTATCACTTGCTGGCAGCAGTGTATGCGTGGTGCTGTATGACCTTCCAATGTCCAACAGCAGGGATACCTCCTGCAGACTTTGAATAGACTAGTAATTCTTCATTTCATCTGCAGGTGCTATCAGGAGCCCATAATCACTCTAAACTCATCAGCAGCTGCTCCTCATTGCCTGGATTCACCACTTCTGAAAACTTCCTTTGTGAGGGTTTCTGCTTCATAAAGCCTCACTAAAGGTTACAAGTCGTGTGTCAGTTACAACTCTTGAGGTAATGGACCAGGTTACGGGTACAATTTATTTTGAATTTCAGATCAATGGAATGAGGGATGGGCCAAATGGTGTCTACAAAAGCAGATAGGCTCTTATACCTGCTGAGTTTAGTACACCGCTACTCCAGTTCTATTGCCCGATGAAGCGGATTGAATCCCGAGAAACATGTTGCAAAATTTTGGAGTTTTATGAATAAAGAACTTTCACTGAATATAGACTATGAGTAAATTATTCCACTGCGCTCTGACACAGGATTCAGCTCCTTTGCAGCTACCCAGCGGTTTTCCGGCGGCGTCCCGCACTCTGAACGATCCCCGCTACTGCCACGGACATCACCTAGCTAACCACCGCGAGTTTCCGGACGTGATGACGTCACACGCACTGGCTCCGGAGCCAGTGCGTGTGACGTCATCACGTCCGGAAACTCGCGGTGGTTAGCTAGGTGATGTCCGTGGCAGTAGCGGGGATCGTTCAGAGTGCGGGACGCCGCCGGAAAACCGCTGGGTAGCTGCAAAGGAGCTCTAGCTTCGCCAGTGCGTGTGACGTCATCACGTCCGGAAACTCGCGGTGGTTAGCTAGGTGATGTCCGTGGCAGTAGCGGGGATCGTTCAGAGTGCGGGACGCCGCCGGAAAACCGCTGGGTAGCTGCAAAGGAGCTCTAGCTTCACCATTGAGACGTGCCTATATCAATCTACTAGTCTGTAAGTAGGCAATTGGCGCGAGAAGCGCGGATGTATTGCTTAATGTGCAGACATACTATGCAATGAGGAGGTTTTGTATTTTGTTTTAAAGTTTTTTACCAAGATTAAACGTTTTACTGAGACCGGATGGTGTACTTCACTGATGAGCAGAGTGAGACACAGATTGAGTTTGAGACCCACCTGAAAAACGAGGTGGCCTTCATCTGGTGAGCCCCATTGATGTTGGTGGTGGATTTTGAATGAAATCACGCTTTACACTAGCACGGGTGTGATAAAGCCATATATTAGACAGAATCACGCGATGTGGAGTTTCTGATTTTGTTTTTTAGCCTGAATCCTGTGTCAGAGCGCAGTGGAATAATTTACTCATCATCTGTATCTAAGGACATTTCCAAGCGAACTCACAGATTCTCAGGACATTCATACTAGGACGTTGGTATAATTTCTAGTAGCGCTGCCAGTAATAATATAATAACTGAATATAGACTATTGGGACTTTTTAGGATAGGTAAGTTCACCGCTACCTCCTTTTTAAACTATTTTTTATCCATTTTATTCTGTTTTAGCGCCTCTATTCATTATCTTTCCATAGTTCATTCCACCCTTGGTAAAGCAATGCTATCCCCATTCCTTTCTTTCTATAGAGAGTGACTGTTTAACCACAGTGGGGTCGGGTCTGACCTCCCCACCTGCTAATACAGTGTTTGCTTGAGTGACAACCCGCCTTTGCCAGCACTGTTTCTATTTATATAAGAACTAATATGGTATATTAACATACTACACTATCTTGGGCTCTTAGTTTTGTTTCTTTGTATTTCTCAAACACAAAAAACAGGTATGCTCAGAACTTTATATGAGTCTGATTGCAATCAGTATAAAGAAAAAAATATTACTATACTAATATGAAAATGTTTATTTTTTATTATCATAGTAGCTGCTGTGTTTCATTGAAAAAAAAGTTTTCCAAATAAAGTTTTTCTATTCAATGTCACAATAGTCTTCCTAATGATAGACATATCCAATAGTATTAGTAGATACCCATGGAATGTCCTTGATCTGCTTTATTTCTTCCCACCAGGCAGCTAACATTTTTCTGGCAGAAAATATTTTTAAAGACATCTAAAAACTTCACTTCAGCATGCCATTAAAGAAGAAATTCCTTGTGGGAATAAGGCAATCTGCAAAGATGTAGCAATCAATACGTACCAGTGAAATACATGTTGTAAGATGAGTTTCACTCTCCTTAAAGATCTACTTTAATCAGAAAGCTATAAGTGTTACCAAGATAAATGACAGTAATGTGGATGTACAGGTTCTATCACATCTATACTTTTCCTGCAAATGGTACAAAACAACAGAATGTTACATAGTTATATGTTATAAAGCCCTGCTATTCTCTGCACTGGCATGTACAGTATGCTAAGTGTGCACAAAATATGTTTTGCTGTTATTGGCGAATGAATTGTTGATATAGACTGAAATATAGACTACTTACTGCACCAGATGCAGTATAATCACGGCCTGGCAAACGTCACCTGAAGTACCAGGGCCAAGAAAGTTAGTCAATCGCGCTCTACCGGTCCCGCTGGTTAGCGGGGACATCAATGAATGGGAACGCATTCATTAATTAATCGAAGTCCCTGATTCAATGAATGCTGTCGTCTATGTGATGCCTGCATTAATTGTATCTTTCTTTTGTTACTGTTCACGCATAATTTCCAATTCACGTCCTTACGTACGTGAATCGGAAATTATGACTGACATCTTGTGGCCAAATAGTAAAACTACATCAAAAAGCATTTTATTCAATAAAAATACCTATGTATACATCTAAAATTAACAATTTCTCTCCCACACTTCCCCATAGTACCGAAACATTTTTTTATATATAAATATATATAAAAAAATTACATAAAAAAATACATAAATAGTTGCCTTAGGGACTGAACTTTTTTAATAGGTATGTGAAGAGGGTATAAAACTGTGATTTTTTACATTTGTGGGCTTATAATTAGTGATGGACGCAAAAATGAAAAAATGCACCTTTAGTTCCCAATAAAATATTGGCACCATACACTGTACTAGGGAAATATTTTAAACATTGCAAAAACCCGGACGAATGGGCAAATAAAATGTGGGGGTTTTATCCACAATAGAACGTTTTATTTTAACACTATAATGGCTGAAAACTGAGAAATAATGAATTTTTCAATTTTTTTCTTATTATTCCAATTAAAATGTGTTTAGAATAAAATAATTCTTAGCATAATGTACCTACCAAAGAAAGCCTAATTAGTGGCAAAGAAAACAAGATATAGATGAAGTTGTTGTGATTAAGTTATTGGCGAAAAAATGGGAGGAGCGCTGACAGGTGAAAATTGCTCTGGTCCTAAAGGGGTAAAAACCCTCAGTGGTCAAGTGGCTAAACTTCAGACAAACAACTAAAGACCTAGTTTAAATATAATATTAATATGCAGGGCAGTTTCTGGGCTACATTGCACCCAAGGTGAGGGTGTAAAAATTGCCACCCCATCCCGTTGACTAGTGACCAGCTGCTTATCCAGGAGGAAGCAGGGACCAGGAGAACACACAGGTGAACAGAGCCGGGCAAGTCGACTCCTCCATGGGCGCCGAGCACTGACAGCCTGCAGTACTGCTACAGGACATCAGGTGTCGTCACACGGTGGTGACGTGATGATGACTTGACGTCGGACGCAGGCAGCTGCAGGGCGCCCAGGAGGAGTCAAGGTAGGTGATCGCGCTGGTGTTCTATCATTCGGTTGCACTGCACGTCACCGGCTCCCTACCACCTAGCGGTTATGTCCCTCTGCCTGCGCTCTTCTTCTTGTACGTGCCGGTCTGCACCCAGGGCGGTCGCCTTTCCCGCACTATCCAAGAAACGGTCCTGTAAATATGTGACACATTCTATCTGCAAGAGATTTATTCATGCAGTCCTATACAGGGTCGTAACTACAGGAGAGCAGTCCCCTCGACCGCAGGGGGAATCAAAGCTGTAAGGGGGTCACTACTACTTTTACTACTACTACTACTACTTATACAGGTGTTATTGTGGCTAAGCATGCTATGCCTGTGAACATTATGATGTTCACACTTGCTTTATGTCCCTTTGCAAGATGAGCTCAAAGGTTGTGAGGGTCTCCAGTGGAAGGCAAGGGATAAAAATAGTAACCACACATACATGAACGTCTGAACAATATACTCAATAATATATATCACCACCACTTTACTTCACAAATATAGTACTACAGATCCTTGAGGTTGCTTTTACACTTGCATTGTACACCTGTGTTGCGTTACCCTGCTTTACTGCAGGGTAACTTAATGACAGTGCAAGGCAATGGGGCAGATGGAAGTGCCCGATCCGCAGCCGAGTGACCAGAAAGTCAACAGTGCGTTACTGGCTGACTTCCACAATGCAACGCATCGTTCCCAGACATAGTGTAAGTCAATGGGTGATGCATAAATTAAAAAAAGAAAAAGTTGGCTTTGTCGGTGCTACACAGATGCACGAAGTGATGAGAATATGACGGGGAAACTCAGGAATCCCAATGACGTACTTCCTGTCCAGCAGGGAATACGTCACTGAGCAAGGGGTGGTGAGGGGCATGCGGGGAGGGGGGGCAGTGCTATGCATATGACACACTGTGCCACAGGGTCATATTTCTGTGGTTTTGTGCATTTTGGTGTGAAGCGCCAGGAGCGGGGCATCTCACCGCAAATAAACATTTGATCTTTGTTAAACAAACTCTGATTTTTTTTCTAGCACTTATTAGTTGTCAGCACAGATGCCCAGATCTGTTCCAAATGGCAATACCTTAAAGGGAACGTCTGTTGTGTAAAACCTATAGTATACTTCTACACTGAATGAGTTGTTATTTTTATGTCACAGTGGATTTTTTTTAATATATAACATATACCTGTGTCCAGTATTTCCATCCTGCCCAGTCATTACTCTGCTTCCTTCTTGCTGAGTACACAGAGGATTGTGGGAGATCATGACATATGACCCACCCCTCTCTGCTGGAGGTGTGTATAGCCTGTAGTGAGCATGTTTTGGATTTAGCTGGCCTTCATTTATCAAGGGGAAGACACGAAAGGAAGTTAGCTGGTAGTCAGAGGCGTAGCTAGGATTTTCAGCGCCCGGGGACAAAGACTATTAATGCGCCCCCCCCCCCCCCCCAAAGTTAAGGTTGCGGCGCGCGCAGCGCGCCGCGCCAAAAAGGGGCGTGGTCACATAATAAATGTGGGTGTGGTTATGGGTGGAGCCAAATGTATATGGAGGTTAGCAGGCTCACGCTCACCCACCCTCCCTCAGTATGTACCTTCCAGCATGTTCCAAGACAAATTCAGCAATCATGAGCCCCCCCCATCAAGACAAATTCAGCAATCATGAGGCCCCCAACATAACCAACTCAGCAATCATGAGGCCCCCAACAAGACAAATTTAGCAATCATGAGGCCCCCAACAAGACAAATTCAGCGATCTTGAGGCCCCCAACAAATCATGAGGCCCGCAACAAGACAAATTCAGTAACCATGAGGCCCCCAAAAAGACAAATTCAGCAGTCATGAGTCACATAAATAGACAGCATTTCACATAAATAGGTAGAATGCCCCCTTAATATGGTAGACACCTCTCACCTGGCAGCAGTTCTCCAAAATACACTCAATCTGACGTGGTTCCCCAAAAATAGGTAGCCCCAGGTCTATAGTTGTCCCCAGAATAGGTGGCCAGCAGTATAGATGTCCCCAGAATAGGTGGCCAGCAGTATAGATGTCCCTAGAACAGGTAGCCAGGGGTAGAGATGTCCACAGAACAGTTAGCCAGGGGTATATGTGCCCAGTATATGTAGCCAGAGGTATATGTGCCCAGTATATGTAGCCAGTGGTATATATGCCCAGTATATGTAGCCAGGAGAATAATATGTGCCCAGTATATATAGTCAGGCGTATATGTGCCCAGTATATGTAGCCAGGGGTATATATGCCCAGTATATGTAGCCAGGGGTATATATGCCCAGTATATGTAGCCAGGGGGTATATATGCCCAGTCCACGTAGCCAGGGGATATATATGCCCAGTATATGTAGCCAGGGGTATATATGCCCAATATATGTAGGCAGGGGGTATATATGCCCAGTATATATAGGCAGGGGTATATATGCCCAGTATATGTAGCCAGGGGTATATATGCCAAGTATATGTAGCCAGGGGGTATATATGCCCAGTATATGTAGCCAGGGGTATATATGCCCAGTATATGTAGTCAGGGGGTATATATGCCCAGTATATATAGGCAGGGGTATATATGCCCAGTATATGTAGCCAGGGGTATATATGCCAAGTATATGTAGCCAGGGGGTATATATGCCCAGTCCATGTAGCCAGGGGGTATATATGCCCAGTATATGTAGCCAGGGGTATATATGCCCAATATATGTAGGCAGGGGGTATATATGCCCAGTATATACAGGCAGGGGTATATATGCCCAGTATATGTAGCCAGGGGTATATATGCCAAGTATATGTAGCCAGGGGGTATATATGCCCAGTATATGTAGCCAGGGGTATATATATGCCCAATATATGTAGGCAGGGGGTATATATGCCCAGTATATATAGGCAGGGGTATATATGCCCAGTATATGTAGCCAGGGGTATATATGCCAAGTATATGTAGCCAGGGGGTATATATGCCCAGTATATGTAGCCAGGGGTATATATGCCCAGTATATGTAGCCAGGGGGTATATATGCCCAGTATATGTAGCCAGGGGTATATATGCCCAGTATATGTAGCCAGGGGTATATATGCCCAGTATATGTAGGCAGGGGTATATGTGCCCAGAGTAGGTAGCCAGGGGTATATGTGCCCAGAGTAGGTAGCCAGGGGTATATGTGCCCAGAGTAGGTAGCCAGGGGTATATGTGCCCAGAGTAGGTAGCCAGGGGTATAGGTGCCCAGAGTAGGTAGCCAGGTGTCCCCCTCCCCAGCAGGAGGGGAGCAGCGCAGAGAAGAGCTGCTCTCTCTCTCCCTCGCTGTCCCCTCCAATGTCTGTCCGGTGTCTGGCAGCGGCGGGCGGAACTTACCTCCGTCTCGTCGCAGCGCCAGATGGATCTGCCGCTACTCTGGTCTGGTCCAGACCAGAGCAGCGGCTGCGCACCCGAACTTCCGGCCGGTGTTCCGACGCGGCGCTGGAGCGTGACGGAGGTGAGTTCCGCCCGCCGCTGCCAGCCACTGGACAGACATTGGAGGGGACAGCGAGGGAGAGAGAGAGCACCTAAGGTGAAGGAAGTACTACTGAGAAGAAAAGAACTAGATTCCCCTAATATTTGGTAGTTATTAGCTAAGAGTCGTGGCTAATATATGGCTAGAGACACCTGAATCAGTGAAAAAATCTTTATTCAAAACCAGCTCATAAGGTAAAAACAATTAAAAACAGGCAGCCAGACCTGGTACACAGGCCCCTGAATAACAAAAATACATAATTGAGTCAAATGTGCAATATATCATAAAAGAGGTCAATAGTTCTCCTGGGTACCTTGTGATAAATATAGTGACAGTGTCCAAAAATTATGTATAAAAAGTATAAACTAGAGACATCTGTTTCACAAATCCATATCCCAGGAGAAGCATATGATGAAATGTACAAACATATAAAATCTCCTATACGAATTCCCTGCTCAACACAAAGTGCAAATGCTAATATTCTAGTGCTATACTGGATAATAAAATATCATGGAAGGTCCACAATACTATAGTGAAAAGCCTATAAATAATCAATACAAAATCAATTTGGTTGTCAAAAAAGACATAGTGAGGAGGGGGAGTGTAAAAGAACCAAGCAGGACACCAATTGAAATACCTAGTGAAGGGATGCAAACTGCTGAAATATGGGTGCAAAGAATCAAAAAGATAAGGACCCAGCAAGTACCAAGATAAAATGAGTAGGAGAGCAAGTGAAAGAAGATGGCAGCAATCCGCATGCCAAAAGGATTCAAGGATGTGACAAGGATGGCAGAGAACAAGCACAAGACTCACCCAATGAATAAGTAGATGGACACAGGAATGGCTGCACAGCGCTACCCACGCTGCCCCACTAGTTCCGCCGAAGCTGCCAAGGGACGATTTGAAAACGGAAGCTGGCGCAGTTAAAATACTTCCCTAGACGCGGCCGCGTCATAGGCTAGCCCCCACGTGCCGTCATTACGTCAGCACGTGCGGCCAGCCAAGCGTGCATTGAAACGCATGAAAACTAAATGATACGCATGAAAAGCCCTATGGGCGCCATCTAGTGGGCAAATAATATATCACATGTAATTTCCAATGCTGAAACAGTAACGCTCATGAATAGAGAGTTTAGCCGCCACCCAGTGGAGAAAGATAAGTATACATACAATTTTAAAAAAGAAAAAAGATTTAACACAGACTCAAAATATCTCAAGAACATACACGGGCATCTGGAGCATATATGAATATTTTAGGGATAAGTATCACAATTCACTAAAATTGTACCATAGGAATATTTCTCCATAATTTAAAGCATATAATTACACGTATATGTATACAGAGTCCCTAAATTCAAATGATAAATAGAGAGCATCCCAGAGGAAAAGACCTCTTCAGAAATTAGAGTCCATAGGCAGGAACAATCACATAATATAAGATGAAATCTTCAATGCTCAGACAAGAAGGTTGCTTCATCCCAAACAGCCAACATAGTCCTAATCCTGCATTCCATGCATCAAGGTATACCCAGTTGTGTTCTAAGCTCTGAAAAATATATATATATATACAGCATATAAGAAAACGTCATACAGATAAAAACAGGGACTCAAGATCCCTACACAGAAATTAACCAATTCAACAAAAAAGAGAGCAACACTCAGGAAAAACATAAGACCAGTCCTCTTACCCAGGACCCTGAGGTCATAAACAAGTGCCTCCATCTACTCACAAAATGAAGGTCACATATCAGACGTGTGAGTCAATAAAAAAGCCCTTCTCCAAAGACATATCTGAATAAGCCAGACAGTGGACACTCAAGACAGCAAGAAGTCTGACCTCCTCACCTTAAGGTCATAGAAAATGTAGAGCTACTATAGAGTTACTATATAAGGTCAGAAAAACAAGGAGCCAGATAAAGAAATTCCACAGAGGTGAAAAAACATGTTACTGTGGCAAATAACAGCCCAAGTTAAAGTCCTCATTTAGGCCCATTGGGACCCGCGTACCCAGTTTGTGTGTCCAGCGTAATTCCCACTGTAACATTTTGGTGGTATGATTTCCTCCTCTATTGTTAGGCTGTAGTCTTTGTAGTCCATAGACCTTCCATCTCTCTATTTTACTCAGGGAGCATGTCAGCGAATGTGCTGCCACAGTGGTCAGAACTTTGTCCTCTTGATAGTCCCTAAAGGCCAATTTTAGGTTGGAACGATGTTGTTGAATTCTAAATTTAAGAGGATTTTTGGTTTGACCGACATATCTCTTTGAACATCCACATTCCAGAAGATATATCACCCATGGTGTCTGGCAATTAATGAAATCATGAAGCATGACACAAGAATTGTCCACATGATTAACAATATTCCTAGTGGCTGGCATTAATGAACAGATAGAACAATTCCCACATGGATAACTTCCTTTGATACTCAAAGGTCTTAGTGGATATGAATAATGACTGTGACAGAGTTTATCTTTTAAAGTGGGAGCTCTCCTGGCTGTTATTGATGGTTTTGAAGTAATATAACTGTTCACTATGGGATCACTTTGTAAAATCTTCCAATGGGTTTTTAAAACATCATAAATTTGATTCCAACCCTCATTATATGTCGTAATCAACCTGACCACATTATTAGCCTGTGTGTTCTTTTTTCTAACCTGAAGTAATTGCTCTCTTGGAGTGTGGAATGTGGAATGTGGATGTTCAAAGAGATATGTCGGTCAAACCAAAAATCCTCTTAAATTTAGAATTCAACAACATCGTTCCAACCTAAAATTGGCCTTTAGGGACTATCAAGAGGACAAAGTTCTGACCACTGTGGCAGCACATTCGCTGACATGCTCCCTGAGTAAAATAGAGAGATGGAAGGTCTATGGACTACAAAGACTACAGCCTAACAATAGAGGAGGAAATCATACCACCAAAATGTTACAGTGGGAATTACGCTGGATACACAAACTGGGTACGCGGGTCCCAATGGGCCTAAATGAGAACTTTAACTTGGGCTGTTATTTGCCACAGTAACATGTTTTTTCACCTCTGTGGAATTTCTTTATCTGGCTCCTTGTTTTTCTGACCTTATATAGTAACTCTATAGTAGCTCTACATTTTCTATGACCTTAAGGTGAGGAGGTCAGACTTCTTGCTGTCTTGAGTGTCCACTGTCTGGCTTATTCAGATATGTCTTTGGAGAAGGGCTTTTTTATTGACTCACACGTCTGATATGTGACCTTCATTTTGTGAGTAGATGGAGGCACTTGTTTATGACCTCAGGGTCCTGGGTAAGAGGACTGGTCTTATGTTTTTCCTGAGTGTTGCTCTCTTTTTTGTTGAATTGGTTAATTTCTGTGTAGGGATCTTGAGTCCCTGTTTTTATCTGTATGACGTTTTCTTATATGCTGTATATATATATATATATTTTTCAGAGCTTAGAACACAACTGGGTATACCTTGATGCATGGAATGCAGGATTAGGACTATGTTGGCTGTTTGGGATGAAGCAACCTTCTTGTCTGAGCATTGAAGATTTCATCTTATATTATGTGATTGTTCCTGCCTATGGACTCTAATTTCTGAAGAGGTCTTTTCCTCTGGGATGCTCTCTATTTATCATTTGAATTTAGGGACTCTGTATACATATACGTGTAATTATATGCTTTAAATTATGGAGAAATATTCCTATGGTACAATTTTAGTGAATTGTGATACTTATCCCTAAAATATTCATATATGCTCCAGATGCCCGTGTATGTTCTTGAGATATTTTGAGTCTGTGTTAAATCTTTTTTCTTTTTTAAAATTGTATGTATACTTATCTTTCTCCACTGGGTGGCGGCTAAACTCTCTATTCATGAGCGTTACTGTTTCAGCATTGGAAATTACATGTGATATATTATTTGCCCACTAGATGGCGCCCATAGGGCTTTTCATGCGTATCATTTAGTTTTCATGCGTTTCAATGCACGCTTGGCTGGCCGCACGTGCTGACGTAATGACGGCACGTGGGGGCTAGCCTATGACGCGGCCGCGTCTAGGGAAGTATTTTAACTGCGCCAGCTTCCGTTTTCAAATCGTCCCTTGGCAGCTTCGGCGGAACTAGTGGGGCAGCGTGGGTAGCGCTGTGCAGCCATTCCTGTGTCCATCTACTTATTCATTGGGTGAGTCTTGTGCTTGTTCTCTGCCATCCTTGTCACATCCTTGAATCCTTTTGGCATGCGGATTGCTGCCATCTTCTTTCACTTGCTCTCCTACTCATTTTATCTTGGTACTTGCTGGGTCCTTATCTTTTTGATTCTTTGCACCCATATTTCAGCAGTTTGCATCCCTTCACTAGGTATTTCAATTGGTGTCCTGCTTGGTTCTTTTACACTCCCCCTCCTCACTATGTCTTTTTTGACAACCAAATTGATTTTGTATTGATTATTTATAGGCTTTTCACTATAGTATTGTGGACCTTCCATGATATTTTATTATCCAGTATAGCACTAGAATATTAGCATTTGCACTTTGTGTTGAGCAGGGAATTCGTATAGGAGATTTTATATGTTTGTACATTTCATCATATGCTTCTCCTGGGATATGGATTTGTGAAACAGATGTCTCTAGTTTATACTTTTTATACATAATTTTTGGACACTGTCACTATATTTATCACAAGGTACCCAGGAGAACTATTGACCTCTTTTATGATATATTGCACATTTGACTCAATTATGTATTTTTGTTATTCAGGGGCCTGTGTACCAGGTCTGGCTGCCTGTTTTTAATTGTTTTTACCTTATGAGCTGGTTTTGAATAAAGATTTTTTCACTGATTCAGGTGTCTCTAGCCATATATTAGCCACGACTCTTAGCTAATAACTACCAAATATTAGGGGAATCTAGTTCTTTTCTTCTCAGTAGTATGTTAATTTAGGTCGGTGACCTATTCCCCAAGTATAAATACTTAACAAAGTGATTAGGTAAACAATTTGTTGCCTTGATATGTCTGCTCGTGTTGCTTTAGTGTAAACTAAGGTGAAGGAAGGAGAGGGGAGATGGCCCCCCTTCCCCACCGTCCGCACAGCTCTCTCTCTTCTCTGCGCTGCTCCCCTCAGCCCCGCAACAACAAAAAAACCCGAAGCTCAGCTGGGCGCCCTTGGGGACCCGGCGCCCCGGGGCACTTGTCCTACCCCGACCCCCCCTAGCTCCACGCCTGCTGGTAGTGCAGGTAATGATTTCTTCATCTGTTTTAAGACAGTTAAGTGAACTGTGCACCTTGAATACATTTTGTTAAACAAACCTTCCCATCAGGGAGGTTTTTAATAGAGTGCGCCATTGGGGTTGAGGTGAGCATAATTACTTATCCAAGGGGTACTTCTCCTCTGACCGACCACAGCAGTGCCGCGTTATGAACTTCCCAGGGAATTTGTGTGTACACGTCTCTTTTCTTGCATTTATGGAAACTGATTTGAAGTATTGGATGTTTGTTATGAAATGAAATATACTGAAGATGAATGTAACTACAGCTGCTGGCATGAAGTCCCATTAATAAAATGATCTTTATGTTGAGTTGTCCATGGTCCTGAAGCCAACAATCAGATAAAGACTTTCAGATCACATCTGCCAGCATCAAACTGAACAGATAGATGTGATTTGTGACTGGCAGTAACACAGTTCACACTTAAAGGACACCTGAAGCCTGAGGCTGAGATATGTTTTTCCTTTTAAACAGTACCAGCTGCCTGGCATCCTGCAGACCTTTCTTGTATCAATAGTATCTGGTTCACACACCTGAAACAAGCATGTTGCAAATCCAGTCAGACTTCAAGTCAAACACCTGATCTACATGTTTGTTCAAGGTCTATGGCTAAAAGTATTAGAGACAGATGATCAGCAGGACACCCAGTCAATTTGAATTGTTCAAAAGGAAATAAATATGGAAGCCTCCATATCCCACTCACTTCCGGTGTCTTTTAAGACTTTTCAATGCATGGGAACAAAGGCTGGGTAATTCAGGACTCTCCTACAGTCTGCGATTGTGCAAAACCAGCACTCCAGATGACTCCAGATACAGAAACCTGTAACACTGATTGTAATAAATAATCCAATATTTTCGATATACCAGGACCATTTTATCAAGGCATCAACCATACTGTCATCTGTCACTGGATCCCTCTTAACCCCTTCATGAGGATACCATAAATGAAATGACCTTTCAATTTAAAAGCAGTATAGTACCGTATTAGCCATCAGTAAAAGCAATAAGTTTTGAATCAGGATGATACAATTTATTGGCTAACTTAGAAGAAAAGCAGTAAGCTTTCGGCTATGAAATCTTTGTCTGACTGAGTCTGACAAAGGCTTCATAGCTGAAAGCTTACTGCTTTTCTTCTAAATTAGCCAATAAATGGTATCATCCTGATTCAAAACTTCTTGCTTTCATTTTAAATAGACACTGCAACAAAATATAGTAGAATGTTACACATTATTCAGGATAAACAATTTTACATTACATTTCCTGCTTCCAGTATTAAAATATACTTCCTATATGTATATATTGCTGTAGTTCCCTATAAAATGCATAGAAAATGAAGTAATTACAGGAAACCAGTATGACCCCACAAAAGCCTAATTTTTGGAGAAAAAAACAAAACAAAATATAAATCATTTAGGTGTGATAAGCAGTGATAAAGTTATTGGTGAATGAATTCAAGGAGCACTGACAGGTGAATATTGTTTCCATCCCTGTAGTGAAAACAACCCATGGGCTGAATTGGTTAACTGCATATAGCTTCAAGTTTGATGGCACAGACATACTAGTATAAGCATAAGTATTTATAATAATCGCAAACTGTGTCAGCCACTAAATGCACAGTATGTATTAGTGCTGAAGGCTGAATTGGTGATCATGCCAGTTCCCTCCTTTGTCATACAATAACACAAACCAGTTATCTTTTATATGCAGAAATATTTGCAATTACATTAAATGATGTAAACAACTTTCCACTGTGCTGGTCCATTGTAAATTAATCCTCTGGAAATTACATTTGCAAGGCTTTGCAGGATGAACTATAGTATGCTGTGCATATATTTTCCAATTAGAATTACTGTCTGAATTTGTAGAATGGATGCCCCTTTAGTTCCATGCAAGTAAGCGCCTTTTATAATAAATTAGAATATTTACTGCTTTGCTCAGGCATATTGTCACAAATTGTACGTTTCAGTTTGTTTAAACCTCACCATCTAATATATATAAAATATTTAGACTAAGCTTTCTGCAGATTACTACTATTATAGTTTATTGCTTAGCTGTAATAACATTCTGCCTGGTGCATTCACTGTTTTCAAATGAGCTTTGGTTGGTCTGCTTCCTGGCAAAGAATGCAGAATTTCTTTAATTAGTATCATAAATATTTATAGAAGACTACAGTAGACACTTTCACTTTGGATTTTTTTGCATAAATTATTCTCTATTTACCGTTTCATGCATGTCCCTTGCTTAAAGTGAATCCCAATTATTTGATAATGCATTCACAGCTCATAGGACTTGGATGCATTTGAAAGGTGATTAAACTGAAAATGACATAAGATGAAAGATGTTATACACTTGTAGCCTGTCTGTGCCAAAATATTTTTTTCCCCCAGTCACAGTACAGAAAGGCCATTGTTTGTTAATGGGGAGTTCTATGTAATAATTGTATTCAAAAGACTGATTAATATGTACACGTAAAAACTTGCTTCAAACATTTGGACAGTAATTCATTTATAGATCTAGAGGTAGAGGATAGCTGATGAGAGTTGTGAGATGCTTGCATTTTGCTGATACATGGGAAAAGAAATGGGGCATTCACAAAGACAGTGTAAATGTTAAGCCATGGGAAGTTAGCACAGCAAAAGAACCATGCACATGAATATTATTGTTGGGCACCAGTTGATGGCAAACTGGCTAAGGTACCACCACATTTTGGATTTAAACTGTAATATTAAAAAGAAGCCTGCTGCAAATTATGCCTCTGGTAATGTGAGTTTTATATCCTCCATGTTCTTCTAAAACAAAAATGAATACCTTCATAAAGAACTTCAGGAAAACAGCTGCAATACTTAAATCATGGGGTACTTTATTTGGCATTGTTTTTGTTTTTTCTAACTAGCCAATCCGGTGCGGAAGGCTGGCAGCAGTGCTGTGCAGGAAGTCATGCAGATGCAGTCCAAACCATGAGTTTATGTTCACACTAATTGTCAAAATGAGGAAAAATGTGATTGCAGTTATTTTGATCATGGCATCATGTTTGGTACTAATTTAAAAGGAATTCTTCAATGTATTCCTATGAAAATACATATGCTTGGGCTTTTGATTTACAGTATGTCTGGCAGTTTGAAAAAGCTGAAATATATGATGTTTTTTTTTTCTTACCATCCAACATTTACAATTTTTCTAAAAGCCTTACCGAGCCAGCACCACATGAAAATCCAGTTCAGGTGAAGCCTATTTCGCTGTTCCCCACCACTCCTGTGCCCAGTAATCTGCTAGTTTCATTTTGCTGTGAAAAAATATAAAAAATGTAGGAGTGGAAGGGGCGAGGAAGAAGAAGGGAAGACCCAGTGAGATGGCTCTGAGGGGTGGGGAATGGACATTATGCAGGAGTTCCTCACCTGCAAGGGATGCCGTTCCCCAGTAATATACCAACAAGCTGCTTGTTAGCAGATTCTGGGGTGGGGGGTGGGGGGTGGGGGGGTTCAGAGGGGACACAGAGGCAGGTCTGTGTTCTGCCGATCCACTACGACTAGACAAACTGCATAGGAATTTTTTGGTAAGATCCACACTATACTGGAACTACATTAAGTTGCATACTTGGAACTTTACCTTGAGATGGTTTGCCGCTGTATAGCGGTATCTACTGTGTTAATCCTATTGGACCGTTGCGCAGTGCGAATTTGACTTATTTCAGCAGCTCCTATTGTGATTTTACTGTGTATAGTTGCATATATCGTACGGGCTTCTTTGGCCATTACAATTCACCTTTGAACTGAGCTGGATGATGGCCCTTTTTAGGCTCAGTCCCAGCCCTTTGCCAATTCACTGAGCAATACAATACCATCTCTGCATCACTCAAAGACTGCAAGTGCCCTTTAGAAGATTTGTTTCCTCTCACAGCAGGAGAGAGAGTGTATGAAGGTGGTTGTGAGCGTATTTGGATGTACATTAGCGGGATCCTGCTAGTTAATTTTATTTTTGTGTATATTCTCCTCTTTTGGAATACACATATTGTACTGTCATTTTGGTTCACTGTTTATTGATAGAGTAACACATCCTAGGCCTACATATATTACTGTTATAAAAATAAGTTTCATATATATTTTTATGACTTGGAGAACATGCATTTTCAATTTTGTGTCCATCATACCTCTTCGAGCCTTATAATCTCTCATAATTCCCTGAAAATTATTTTGCGTGAAACTCAACCTGGAAAGGTCCCAATGCATTACTTGTTGTACAAGAATTTCATGTCAAACACATTTCCTTAATAGCTTAGCTTATTTTCTTGTATTTCTCATGCTCTATACTGTATATGCATAGTACAACAGTATGAAGATCTCAGTGCTCACTTTTGGTTAAAAGAAGCTAAAACTAAGAAAAAAAAAAAGAAAAGAAAACCAAGATACAATTTTACAGCCCTAAACTGCCCATTCCTGAAGACTGAGGGAATTCATAAGACCTTGGAACAGAGGTGACTTGCAATATATCCAACATCTGTTCTGCTACATCTAATTCATTCCTCATGATAACAGAGTGAACATGGTGTATCGTGATAGCAATCATTCTAAATAAAATAACATAAAACCAGATGTAAGAATTCTTCTCTTTTTTAAACCCTGTCCTTTCTAAATGAGTCTAATTCTATACCACATGGAAGGATTATCTCACTTCGAAGGTTGCAATCATATCATCCAAAAATAAATAAGTAAAAAAAGTACAGTATTTTAATCCATGTTCGTCTGATCTAAATAGTAGGAGAAAATGTTTTGATTATTTGTTTTAGTGCTTAAATATATTACTAAAATACAGCTTACCGTATATATATTGTTAAATCAGGCAAAAACATGTTTTTTTTACCACAGCTGTTTAACTGCAAGCATGGTAGCTAAAAGCAGTCATGCTTTACTATTTTGTAGCAGATAACTCTGTAGTAAACAACAGAAATTAATTGACACTTTTTAAGTCACCTGACTTGGATTCTGTAATGATTGCTTACTGCACCAGTAAAGCAAGACACCTTTCTGCTCACTAAACCAGCCGACTGCAGACGGAGATTTTGTGATAGGTAAGTGTTTGTCAGAAGGTATTGCAAGGATAGTTTAGGGAAATAAAGTTTAAGCACACATTAACAACTAAAGAGGCAGTATAGTCAGAATTTAAAAAGTAGAAATTCAGCTAAACTGATGCTAACCTGATTAATACATGCTGAAATAAAAATATTTGCCTGTTTTGTGGACTTTAAAAAGGCTTTTGACTCAGTGTAGAGCGTACAGTTAAAAATAGCGCTGGATGAAAAATGGCACACCGTTCCGCCGATAAATGTATCAAAAACCGCTATTTACCGTTTTAATGTTTAATATATTAAAACGGTAAATTGCATTTTATGATACATTTATCGCCCAAATGATGCGCCATTAAAAAAATGCAGGGCTGCTGCAGGCAGACACACATCTCTGCCCGAGATGTTTGATGTTCCCCCCGGCATAATTAATTACCCTCCCCAGCCTGGCTCACCTGCACAGAGGATCCCATCCTCGCTAGGCATGCAGCAAGCACAGAAGGGCCGGCTGAGGCGTACATTTAAAAAAGTCGCGGTCAAGTTTAGGCGCGATTTATCGGGAAAAGAAAAATATTGTAATTTAGAAATATCGATAATTTAACGGTATTTGTAATGTTAAATCGATAATTCTGATTATTATTATTACAGGTATAAAACAGATGTGAGATGAAAACAAAAATATAATAATGTTAAATATTGTAATGTAATTCAACAACACAGCTTAACCCAACCCTACTCTCACACAGAACCCTCTCTTGGTGGTGCCTAACCCTAACCACCCCCCTGGTGGTGCCTAACCCTAACCCCCCATGGTAGTGGCTAACCCTAAATGTACCTAACCCTACTCTGACAGAACCCTCCCTGTACCTATCCCTAACCCCTAGACCCCCCCTAGTGGTGCCTAACCCTAACCACCCCCCTGGTGGTGCCTAACCTTAAAATTCCCCTGGTGGTGCCCAACCCTAACCACCCCCTTGGTGGTGCCTAACCCTAACCACCCCCCTGGTGGTGCCTAACCCTAACCACCCCCCTGGTGGTGGTTAACCCTAACCACCCCCCTGGTGGTGCCTAACCCTAACCACCCCCTGGTGGTGCCTAACCCCAACCACCCCCCCTGGTGGTGCCTAACCCTAAAACTCCCCTGGTGGTGCCTAACCCTAACCACCCCCCTAAAGGTGCCTAACCCTAAAACTCCCCTGGTGGTGCCTAACCCTAACATATATTATCGTAAATAGAAATGTCAAATATCGTTATTACATCTGTACAGTGAATGTTAAATTTTCCTAATTACAAAATTATATGTATTTGGACAGAATTTGCTTACATTCCATCATTAAATATGTTCATTTACCGTTATTACACCAAAAGACTTTTTAAGTTATCGTTATGACTGACATCATTTTTCTTTATTTAGCGTTATGATATTCGTTCTGATATATTATCATAAACTTTAAATTACCGATATTACCCATACCACAACAAAATTAGGAATATTACCGAGTTTACTTTATTGATTTACGTAAAATATCGATTTTAGGCACTTGCGCCCAAACATATGCAAAATTGAGTGTAAATTTACAAAAACAATAATTAACATTAGAAATAAAGCCGCGCCCAAATCTATTAGCGCTATTTTTAGCTGATCCGCGGCTGAGAAGCAGCACTGCTGCAGGCAGACACACATCTCTGCCGGAGATGTTTGATGTACTCCCCGGCATAATTAGTTACCCTCCCCAGGCCACTTGCATAGAGGATGCCTTCCTCGCTGGGCACCCAGCGAGAAGCAGCGGAGGGTGACACACAGCTGAGCACGGAGCTGGAGCATGCATCTGGCACAGGAGGGCCCGGCAAGAATCAGCGATGTACAGAGGAGAGAGGATTATAACGCTATTTAGCGTTATAAGTGTTTGTCACACTGCATGCACCATTTTTTAACACTTATAACGCTAAATAGCATTATACAATGCAAGTCAATGGGGCGCCATTGTTATATGCTCGGCGCTGTGCGCCATTTGTATCTGCAGTGTAGCACCCAAGTTTGTTCCTGAGATTCCTAGAGAGCATAATAGGAGGGAAAACATACTATGTCATCAAAAGCTCATACACTATGAATAAGTGCACTGTGATAGTAAATGGAAAAATAATACCTTTCTTCCACCAGGGTCAGGTAGTAAGATATGGTTGCAGCCTAACCTAGCCTGCAGAGTCCAACTCTTTTTCAAAATATACATCAATAAATTGGCTGCTGCCCTAGAGGTCTCACCAGCACCAGGACTCACCCTATATAACACAACAGTGACGTTCCTACTGTATGCAGGTAATGTTTTATTGCTACCACCAACAGGGAGCAATCTACTAGACAGCATGGACATCCTGGAGAAATTCAGTACAACTGTTACAAACCTGAACAGAGGAACAGGAGATGACCACCGTGTGCAGTGATATAGACACTGAAGCAAAGATATAATGAACAATAAGGTTTATTGCAAGGCACTATTAGTGAAAGACGTGCATAAAAACATAAATGCAAATTAAATGCATAAAAACATAAATGCAAATTACATGCAAACAACATGCAATCACTCAGTGCAAGATATTAGCATTATCCTGGAAGGCTAATACCACCACAACTCAGAAGAAGGCTCAGCAAAGACTCTTCTTCCTTCGCCAACTAAAGAAGTTTGGTATGGCCCAAAAACTTCTGAGGTCCATCTACTCTGCGACAATAGAGTCAGTTCTCTGCTCATCCATCCTGGTCTGGTTTGCTGGCTGCACCACCAGTGACAGATACAAACTTCAGAGGGTCATCAGCTCAGCGGAGAGGATCATCGGGAAACCTCTTCCCCCTCTAGATCTCATCTACAACACCAGGCTGCGTAACAGAGCAATGAAAATTGTGGGTGACCACTCACACCCTGGTCACAGTTTTTTCAGGTGACTCAAACTAGGCCGGAGGTTCCAGTCCATCCCTGCAAAAACCAGTAGGCGCATGAACACCTTTTTCCCCACTGCCAATCCATTAGACTCTTGAACTCTGCCCATTCTACTAACCCCCCCCCCCCATAGCCGTCTGTAGTCTAACATCCGACCTCGGCTGCGGCTGCTTGTTATCTGCCTTGTTTAGGTCATGCCAGTGTTATCTGCTGTCACATGCTGCTGTCCCTGCTGGACCCTACCACAAATGTGTATTCTCATGTCCTGTTGTATTAATCATGTTCTGTTGTACTACTCTTACTCTGTTGTACTACTCCTGTCTGTTGTTTTGACTCTTTCTGTGCCTATCAATGTGCCAAATCCAATTCCGGGCACGGCCCACCCGTGCTTGGCGAAATAAAGGAATTCTGATTCTGATTCTGATATACAAAGAACCATCAACCAAAGTAATTCAGTGTGCACATGGACCCCAGAATCTAACTAACTAATCTAACTAATTCACACTAAAATAGCTTTTTAAGTACTAGTGATTTAAAAAGCTCTTGCTAATGCAATGCTATGGGGGATTTTTACAAAATCCCATTGCTCCAGTGAGAACACTCACATAGGATTATATTAGCAAGAGCTTTTAAAATCACAAAGAGCTTGAAAAAGCTCTTGTAGGCCTGGTGCACACCAGAGGAGTTTTTCTGAGCGTTTTGAGTTTTTAAATCTGCTGCTAATGTTATCCTATGTGTCTGTGCACACTGGAGCAATGAGGTTTTGTAAAAAACCCCATAGCATTGCATTGGGAAGAGCTTTTGAAACCTGTAAAAACTCTTCCCAATGTAAGGCCTAGTGCACACCGAGCGGTTTTTGGAGCGATCCGCCGGCCGCATCCACCTGGAAAAACGCTTGGCTAATGTATTGCAATGGGATGGTGCACACCGGCGGTTTGAGGTTTTTGCCAAGCCGCAAACGCGCCTCCTGCTGCGCGTTTGCGGATTTCGGAAGCGTTTCGTCCTCAATGTAAAGTATAGGAAAAACGCAAACCGCTCTGAAAAACGCTACTTCAGAGCGGTTTGCCAGGCATTTTTGTTACAGAAGCTGTTCAGTAACAGCTTTTACTGTAACAATATGTGTAATCTGCTACACAAAAACGCACCCAAAACCGCTAGGTATTTTTAGAAAACCTCTCTAAACATACCTAGAATTGCTCTGAAATCAGCTCCCAAAATCGCTAGCGTATTGCGGATCTGCTAGCGGTTTTGGTGTGCACTGGGCCTCTTGCTATGGGGTTTTTTACAAAACCTCATTGCTCCAGTGTGCACAGACACATAGGATAACATTAGCAGCAGATTTAAAAACTCAAAACGCTCAGAAAAACTCCTCTGGTGTGCACCAGGCCGTAGTGTGAACAAGCCCTTATATATACAAAATATACATACAAATATACACCAGGCAGCAGTACAAGAAGGAACAGACAAGCTCAAGGTCAGGACAAAATACTTGGTTCAGCAGCAGTATATCAGATATAAGCGTAGTACAAAGAAGCAAGCATAAGCAGAGTCAAGGCAAGATATAGGTTTGGCAACAGGGAATTACAGAATCAGGATCAGGTAACAGGTACAGGAGTGTCCAGAATACTCAGGTTCTAGTAAACAACAAAGTTCTGGAAACTAACAGGTGGAAGAGGTAGTTCTTAAAGTAAACTGAGATGTATTAAAAGATGAAATGTATACATACCTGGGACTTCCTCCAGCCCCCTTCAGGCTAATCTTTTCCTCGCTGTTCTCCTCTGCTGCCTGGATCTTCCACTATAGGTTCCGCTAATTCAGCTAGCTGGGGTGTAGTGCGCATGCATGGCCTAGCCGCAAGTGCGTGCCCCGTTGCGCTCCAATCACTAAGAGCGTTCTGTTCTTGCGCAGTATTGCTGTGCAGGTGCAGAACGCTCCCAGATATAAGATCGTGACAGGAAAGTCCACACAACCAGACTGTGCCTGCTCTGACTGGCTCCAACTGGCAAAATTACCGGGACCCATAACGGAAGATCCAGAGGGTGAGGAGGATTGCGAAGGACTAGCCTGAAGGTGGTTGGAGGAAGCCCCAGGTATGTATATTTTTTATGTTATAGTATCAGGTACACTTTAAATAGTCCATGTAATTAGTAACAGGAAGCAAATAGTGGTGTGCTCCTGAATCACCCACAGGCCAGAATACAAACTGCAAGTCACAGAAAGGACATCTGCTGGTGGATGGTGGATGGATGTCCAGGGTTGCCAGAGTCAAGATATAGCCACCTGCTGGTGAATAGTGGAAATCCATGGCAGTAAAAGTCAATACTGCCACCAGTACGGACCTTAACACGCGTCAAGCAAATGGCTTATCTTATATTTTTGGATGTTTTTTTGTACTGGAATGAACTGTGTATGTGGTTTTGTTACCTAAAGCTGTGTACATTATTATCTTTATTGTATGTCTGTATTTTGCACTCTATGCAGGGTCACAGAAGATGACAGCATTATACATAATAAAATAAGAATGAACTCAAAAACTGATGAATAGAACACATGCTCGTGAATAAATTGTGCCTGTCTTAATACACAGTGCTGTAATGCTCCCAGCTCCTGAGATGTCGTATTCTACATTACACAGGACATTTACACTAAAGCAATTAATAAGGCAATAAATAACTTTTGCTAGATAAACTGTCCTCTGGAGACCAGGGATTCCACAAGAAACAGAGGACAAAGTCAGCTGAGGATCATAAAACACTCAGTGTTAATACACATATTCACCATAGACTCCAAATGTATTTGGAATCCATGAAGCTGGAAAAGTTTCTCTAAGTTGAAATATGTGATAACGCCTATGGAAAACCAATGTATAGAGGTGGGCTTCAAACAAAAAATATGAATTCCATCATCAACATTTAGAAAAGAATCATAATCTAAAAAGTGTTTCATCTTCCAGATAATGTAATTTTCTTCCAAATTATAGTGTGCTAGTATAAAACATATGTTGATGTAACAACCACTGGTTACTGTGTCTCTCCACTGCCGTCGGGTTAGTTATTGTAGATACAGCACAACATGCAAAAGCTAATAAAGAAATGTATGATGTGTGCAACATCTGACCCTTTCTCTATCAGGATTCTACCAAAATGTTAATATATGCTCAGGGCAGGGCTCTCTCCCTCTTGTGTCTTGTAAAATGCAATGGACCTGATCCTAGGTGATATTTCCACATCTTATTAATAAAATGCCCTTTAAAGCAAACTTGAAGAAGCAAAAATAAACATATGAGATAATGAACTGTAGGTGTTGTACAGATAAGAAATAGAACACAAGTAGCAAAAAAAAGAGTCTCATATTGTTTTCCAGGTCAGGAAGAGTTAAAAAATAGTAAATCCTGATGTGATCATAACACTAGGTAGTCACATCTGCAATGATTAGAGGAGGAAGAGAGATGATTGTGGATTTTCTCTTTCAGTGTGCAGGGTGCACTGGATCATGACAAACATCACCTCATTTCAGTATATATTTAGTATATTGTAGTGGAAGGTCTGAGGGATCTGTCCTGTTCCTTAGACAATAGAATTAAAGTATATCTAAGACATTAAAAATAGGTACTTACCTCAGAACAGGGAAGCCTCTGCATAGTCCAGAGGCTTCCCCAATCTTCTTACACCCCACCGTTCCAGCTCTGGATCCCGCTACACATACTTGACACAATTGTTAAAGGATACATCCAGGCACTAAAAAAAAAAAAAAAAAAAAATCCACTTACCTGGGGTTTCCTCTAACCCCTCGCAGCCGTCTTGTGCCCTCGCAACAGCTCCCTTGGCTCCCAGTCTTCACCGCTGCAGAAGCCAGGTCGGCTTCCGGGTCGGCTTCTTATGCACTTCACCGCGTGGGTCACGTGGTCTGGCCGACGTCATCAGGACAGAACTGCGCAGGTGCTGAACTACTGCGTCTGCGCAGTACAGACCTGATGACATCGGACAGACCATTTGACCCGCGCGGTGGTGAGGTCGGCTTATGTAGCGGAGAAGACCGGGAGCCACCGGAGTTGCAACGGGGGCACACGATGGCTGCCAGGGGCTGGAGGAAGCACCAGGTAAGTGGATTTTGTTTTGTTTTTTACTGTCTAGACCTTCCCTATAAATAAGTAAGGCACTAAGTAATGTATCCCTCAAGTTATGTAAGTTATCTAAATTATTTTCTTAAAAATAGTTTTTGTTGCTTGTTGTCGCCTTGTAAAATGTACTTCTTGTTTGTTTCATGCTCTGTTTCTTTAGTGTGGGATAGGTTTACAGAGTCCTCACTGTGCTAGCAGCAGAAGACTCACCAACTTAATCAAGCGTTTGAACGGGCTAATAAAAATGTCATACTCATGCTCAAGAAAATTACTAGATAGACATATCAGGGAATTATTAAAAAATAAATAAAATAAAATAAAAATCCTTAGACTGGGAGAAATGTATAGTTGGGATAAAAGGGTAGGGTATGTGTTAAAGTGAGTCTGAAGTGTAAATTAAAAACAACATAGATAATCACCTAAGGAGATGGAAGGTTCTGGGTCCTATAGAGCCTTCCTGTTCCTCCTATGGTTCCAGTGTTCCAGCGTTGGATCCCCCGTTAACAGTCTCTGAATGATGCGCCAGAGACTGCTCACTTCAGCCACTGTGGGAGGCTTTGGCAATCTTTGGGAGCCTGAGTGCTTCCAAAGACAGCCGTTCTGTACTGCACATGCAGGAGTGCGCAAGAATGCTTGCTCACGCATGCACGGTATGGAGTGGCCTTCTTCAGGAGCACTCAGGCTCCCGAAGTTTGCTGAAGCCTCCTGCAGCAGAGGAAGTGAGCAGTCTCTGACCCGTCAGTCGGAGACTGCTAACAGGAGATCCAGCGCTGGAACGCGGGGGCCATATGAGGAAAAGGAAGACTCTATAACACCCAGAGCCTTCCCTCTCCTTAGGTGAGTATCTGTTTTTTTTTCCTTAAATTACACTTCAGCCTCTCTTTAAAGGGGGCTGTCAGTCTTGGATCCTTGACTGGATGCAGGGCCGGCCCGCTCATGAGGCGGGGTGAAACTTTTGCCTCAGGCGGCAAATTTCCAGGGGCGGCACCCGCCCGTCCGTGGGTGCGGGGAGCCGGCCCGCCGAGCTGGAGGGGTAGCTGGCAGGACGGGGGTATTGGGCCAGCGGCGGGGAGGGGGGTCGGACCCCCCCTCCCTCGCCTGGGTCCCCCGTCCTCCGCTCCCCTCCAGCCTAAATAGACGCAGCCGTATATGTAAGAGGCACGGGCGGGGAGAAACTCACCTCCTCCTCGCTCCAGCGTGCGCTCCACTGACATCACTTCCTGCAACGCTGCAGGAAGTGATGTCAGTGGAGCGCATGCTGGGAAGAGGTGAGTGTCCTCCCCGCCCGTGCCTCTTACATATACGGCTGCGTCTATTTAGGCTGGAGGGGAGCGGAGGACGGGGGACCCAGGCGAGGGAGGGGTTGGTCCGACCCCCCTCCCCGCCGCTGGCCCAATACCCCCGTCCTGCCAGCTACCCCTCCAGCTCGGCGGCCCCCCAGAGTGCCCCCCCCCCCCCCCGAGGGGGGGAGGGGCGGCGGTGGCAATTTTTTTAAAAAAATTTGCCTCAGGCGGCAAAAAGTCTAGGGCCGGCCCTGACTGGATGCTTCATAGTAAAAAGAGGTACCCAGCTGCAATGAACTGTAAGGGCTAGTTCACAGTGCTCAGTTGAATAACGCATGCGTTATAATGAGTGAGAACTGCAATGAAGACTGGACATAGACTTACAAAGCCTGCATGCAGTGTTCTAGAATAACGTAATCAGTTACAGTGCAGTACTGTGAACAGTTGACATGCACAACTATTTTGCAACACAACTGAGCACTGTGATCTACCCCTAAAAGATGTAAAACCTTAGTAGGAAAAACTATCTTCCACAAAAAGAACACATTTTGCAGTGTTAAATTTGCTTTCAGTCTGGATTCGCAGTGGTCAGT
Organism: Hyperolius riggenbachi; assembly: GCF_040937935.1. NCBI lineage: Eukaryota > Metazoa > Chordata > Amphibia > Anura > Hyperoliidae > Hyperolius > Hyperolius riggenbachi. The sequence goes on from NC_090646.1 coordinate 544,797,210, forward strand.
TGCATAATGAATGTGTTAAAAGTGTTTAAACTGCAATGAAGACTGGACATAAACTTTAATTCAGAAAGGTTATTCTTGTTCACTCTCCAAGTCAATGAAATGTCATGCAGGTTGACTTTAAGGCTCAGATACACTTACACTATCATCTGCACCACTCAGCCTCTGATAAATATGGGCCAACACTATTATTGATCAGATCAGTCTTCTGCACAGAGGTTACCATTATTAAACACTCTGATTGGTATGCTGTGGTCAGTCAGAAGTATTCAACATCAGTCAATCTGAGAAGGTTACTTGCTGTCAAAGCAAGGCTGCTATTGAAGCACTTAAAGGAAAGCTTTGTGCTCACTGTATAAAAACTGAAAGATGACATTTGAAAATGCAGAGAGCAGAAGATACATCTGCATTTTTTATTTCTTCTCCATATTCTTGCCTAGAGTAAATATATATAGCTGTAGACAAAAATAAGTTGCTCTCTCTAATGATCTGTAGCCTTATCCTGTGAAAAGCACAGAGGGTGGTGCTAACTGCTAACTATATCAGAACTATATTTTTATGTTTATGTTCATTTCTAGTAAGAAAATAAAAATACTGGCAGCCACAGGGATTTATCAAGCAGTGCAAGATGAATTTCAGGATGAGAAACGAGGCTAGCCAGCAGGGAGACAGCTTTTGCTCATGGAGTTAAAATAAACCGTCTCACAAATCTGGGCAATTAACACTCAGCATGCAATGGAAATTGTAATAATCTAGTTATCTTTCATGAAAAGTTCATGACAGAATGATTAGTAGTTCTTGTGATCCAGGTTCTGGATATTTCAGTTGTGTTTAGAATTTGTGACATAGTGGCCATTTTTTAGGAAATCAGATTGACCATGCCCTTAGGCTAGGTCCACACTGGTCCACTGCATTGGATTGCGACAATAATCACACTGATGATGCAAAGCAATTACTGTACTTTTCAGCATATAAGATGCTCTGGACTATAAGAAGCACCTAGGTTTAGTAAGCAAAGACCAGGGAGAAACATATACTAAACCTGGTGCATCCATGGTCCAGGAGCGACTTGTAGATGTTCTCCCCAATTATTATGCCCCCCTTGTGCCTCATGTGTCCTTCTGTGTCCTCATTTGTCCTCCATGTGTCCTCCTGTGTACCCCATGTGTCTCCATCTGTCCTCCATATGTACTACTCTGTCCCTGTGTGTCCCCCTCTGTCCCCATGTGCCCCCTACTGTCCCTGTGTGCCTCCTTCTGTCCCCATGTGTCCCCCTCTGTCCCCATGTGTCCCCACGTGTCCCCTTCTGTCCCCATGTGTCCCCTTCTGTCCCCCATGTGTTCCATTTCATCCCCATGTGTCCCCTTCTTTCCTCTTCTGTCTCCATGTGTCCTCTTCTGTCCCCCGCTACTCCATGTTCTCCTCTGCTTCCTCTAAATAGCAGAAGTCAGCACTCTGGGAGCCATGAGGGAAAGGTCTCTGATGGATTAGGTTATCCATGCTGTCACTGCTTTCATTTACTCAAGGGGAGTGTAACGCTTGGAGGTGTATTCTCCACAGTCAGCATGCAACGCATGAGCTGGCGTGGAGGAGGTACACACACTAGCACCAGGAAACAGGCTATCCCTAGTATAGTGGAGGGGAGGACTGACTCCAATAGGAGATTGTGGCGCACAGAGCCGGTGCAGATCTGACAGCCACAAACAATGCTTTCGTAATAACGTCTCAGCGCAAAGTAGCGCTGAGCGCACAAACCAGAACTGAGGAGATCAGGACAGGTAGACAGAATGAACGCTTGCTAGCCAGCGGCTACTTAGCGACAGCAAGCGTCCAAAACCAGACAGACTGGAATGAGGCAGCCAATGCGCTGCGGCGATGGTGTGCCTCACAAAGACAGGACAGGACAGTCAGAAAATAGCAGGATTAAGATAGATAAACGTAACACAGATAAATATACAATAAGTATGTTTTCCTAGCGTATTACAATTACAGCTATCAATGAAACTATTTGTAAGGTCTGACTAACATATGTATATATCGGCAATGAACCGATATATGACATAAGCAGGAACGCTGACTAGGAATGGAGTAACGCAGGGAACAGGACTCAGAAGGATTCGCTATCTCTTCGCAGAGATGAACGCAATCCACAAACGGTAACAGAACAGGATTCAGAAGGATTCGTTATCTCTTCGCAGAGATGAACGCAATCCACAAACAGTAACAGAACAGGATTCAGAAGGATTCGTTATCTCTTCGCAGAGATGAACGCAATCCACAAACAGGACCAGGAACAGGATAACTAGCTCAGCACGGGTGTTCACGGTACGCGCAAACTACCAAAACGTGCTGGAAAACTGACTAACTGAACACAGGAAATAAACAGTTCGTGTACGTATATATCAGCAACACTGATATATTAACGTAACACAAATACAAGGAAAATAATAAACGTGCTGGTATACATATATATTGGCAATGAACCAATATATGATGCAAAGACCAGCAAAGTATCTTTAACAAGAAACACGATCGGGGGCTAAAGCGACAGCAAGGCAGGCTTAAGCTGAAGCTATGAAAACCCAAGGAAACCCTGCAGGAAGCAGATCTTTATACTGAGGTCATCCAATGGGAGCAGACATGCAGATTCCCACACAGGTGAATGATAATCAGTCACAAGCTGACAGCAGGGAAAGACAGACAAAGCTATGCAACTTGCATGGAAATAGATCAGAACTGCCTGAGCTGCAGCACTACTTCCAGCAATAGCTGCTGCAGCAGCGATCATTACAGTACCCCCGCCTTTAAAAGTGGATTCCAGACGCTTTTCAAAACTGAAATTTCCAACAAAACAGTCTGACTGATAATTCATGATGACCGGGACAGCCCGGCAAGACCGAATTCCAGAATCAGTCCCCACAAGACTGGACCCATCAGAACCAGAACCTACAGAACCATGCCCATCCGTACTACAAGCCCCAGTGTGACACCCATCAGAACCATGATTTCCAGAAGAAGGCCCTCCGAAACTCCCTGAGCGATACCCACCACCTTCCAGGAACCGTTCAGAAACGCCAAAGCCTTTGCAATGCCCACCGGTACTGTCTTTACCAACACAAAACCCACTGTTGAACCAGTCCAAGGCACCAGGACAAGTTTTCTCAGAGACCTCCCAGAACACCTTGAAGCTCCAAAGAGATCCCCATAGGTCAGAATGCCCTTTAGGCTCACATGGAGAACTATCAAGAACCCCTATGGAACCTAGGGCAATTCCCGAGTCAGGGCCACAAGGACAAACATCAATATCAGGGCTTTCAGGGACCAGAACCATCTCTGGGCATGCAGGCAGACTGGCAACATCAGAACATGTTCCCACTAAGGAAGCATCAGAGCACGCTAACACCTTAAACACACTTGGGCATTCTGGCACAAGAGAAACCTCTGGGCATGTCAAGGAACTGTGAGCCTCAGGGTCAGCCAAGACAGGACCAAAACCAGGACTGGCCAAAAAAAAATCATCATGACTAGACTTCGCAACTACTGGATTTTTACACGAGAATGCAGGATCAGACTTAGATGTCGCTGATTCCAGCAAAGTCAGTAACAAATCAGATTCAGGGGCACTAACAAGACAGGACAAATCTTCTGATGTATGCACTGAACCAGATAGGGACTCCACAACTACCTCTGGACTGGACAGAGACTCATCTAATACACTGGATTGGAGCTCATGAGGCGCTGCAGAACAAGTCAGCATTGCAGCAGCCCCCACTGGACTAGGCAAAACTGAGGAATTCCCTGGACAGGAAGGGGACTCTGGAACCTCTGCCACAGCGGCCAGAGAACCAGAATCTTTCAGGATACAGGGCTGGGTTTCAGGAACACACATCAGACCGGACTGAAATTCTGAGATTTCTATTATTTTGACCAGAGAATCAGAATTATCCATGTTACAGGGCAAGACTTCTGAAACATTCAGAGGACAGGGCTGGAGTTCCTCGGCTGTTACAACACTGGAGAGGGACTCAACATTGGTTAAATCAGACTGTGTACAGGGCAAGGTATCTGACACAATTGCTGACGAGGACAATATTTCAATGGCTTCTGCTTTGCTGGGCAGAAATTCATCAAGTTTTATTAGAGCAGACTGTAATTCCAAAACAGCTGCTAGACAAGTGAATATTACTGCAACACCAACTGAGGTAAGCAGTGCTTCAGCCTCCTCTGCTAGAGGGTTTAAAGTATCCAAAGTACTGGGTGAAGCATAAGACTCTGCGACCACAGCTTCACTGGACAGGATCACTGAACAGTCCATATTGCAGGGCAAAACCATGGAAGCACCTGCTGGACAGCATAATGATTCTGTGACCTGAGTTTCATTGGAGAGATCTACTGCACAATTCATGGTACAGGGCAAATTTATTGGAAAATTTTCTGAACAAGGTAATAATTCTGCGATTTCAGGTTCACATAGCAGATGCTCTGAGCTATTCACGAAACTAGAGCGAGGTGTAGAAACAGGAAGATCAAGACACAATGTTTGCGCATCTGAATCACCATTCATTTGTAAAATTGGAAAATTCAGATGCTGGGGTTCTGAGTTTACTAGACAGGATTGCTGGGACTCGGAAACTGATGTAGTGCATCTATTGGCATCTGCTGGATCAGACAGGAGTTGAACTTTATTAACACAGGTAATTTCTGCAGAAGTGTTTGCAGAGACAGGCAAGATTTTTCTGGTGTCTGTTTCACTAAACAAAGAGTCATGAGTACTGGCTAGGCTGGACTCGGAAGTCAGCAGGACCTCTGGATTCTCTGCTGAGAAATTTGCGCAGGGCAAGGTTAAGAATGTATCAGTGGCTTCTGTTTTACTGGGAAGTAACACTGAGTTATCCATGGTACAGGGTGGAATTGCAGGAACTTCAATTTCACACAAAAAGAGCTCCGAATCACCTGCTGAATCAGCCAAAGGTGCTGAAGCAGGCGGGTCAGAACGCCAAATTTGCGAATTCGGAGTCACATAAAAATCATCCAAAATCAGTTCCCACACATCAATCAAGGGAACCACACAGTCATACCTACACACACCAGCCTCTATTAGGTTATAGGCTGACTTAATGCATGCGTTCAATACCATTTCACTTTTTGCCCTGTAAAATTGACAAAATGAACTTGAATCATTCTTCCATTCACAGACCAGGGCTTCCATCTCTCCCCTCTCGAATGGAGGATCCCATGCATACTTAACAGCGAAACATTTAGGCTGATCACAGTCTGCAGATATGATTGTGGCAGGCACATGTATAGGGTTAATTAGCAGGTGATTGGCAGATTCCTTATTCTTAAGAATATCCAATACCTGTAGCAAGTGTTGAACTGTAGTGTATGCAAACTTCCCTTGGTTCACAAATAAGTTGATTTGTTCAATACTCTGTAATATCTCATCATAATCATACTCAGATAATTCTTTTAAACAAAAATCTTTATTTTCCCTAGCCAGGGAGGAAAGTTCATTAGTAGTTTCATAAGTCCATTTAACTCCCCTGAAAGACAATTGCATTTCATTATCTGTTAATGGCAGAATCTCATTATAGGTCTCAGTCGCTAAGGATAACGATTCTGCAGATTGGACACGTTTCTTAGAACGTTTGCGTTTTGCCTTTGACCTTGCGGTTTTTGGTGATTTATTCAAAGCTGCAGGAAAATTATCAGTAACACTTTCTGCTTGCTGCTCATTCTTGCAAGCAATTGAAGGAGCAGCTGATTGGCCTGCTGCCAGGAGTTCATTAAGAGGAAAAGGCAATGGATCTATGCGCAACCAGTTATGGATCACAAACGCTAGAAATTCCAGCGGTCTATCTTTCAAATCGGAATGATTGAGAACATCAAATGCCCACTGGAATAATTCCCCTTTAAACAAAATATAACTTAGTTGGAGTGCCCAGGTTGAAACAGGAGTCGCTTGGAGATCAGGATTGGTCAGGAACCTGGCACATTCAGAGAAAAACTCATTTTCTGTTTCAGAGCTAAGTTCTTCAAATTTCTTAAAGGAACAGGAACCATAATTAACAGTGTCATACTTTCTGGGAATCCCCCCCACAATGGGGATTGGTAATGGGGTTTTCATAATGTAACGCTTGGAGGTGTATTCTCCACAGTCAGCATGCAACGCATGAGCTGGCGTGGAGGAGGTACACACACTAGCACCAGGAAACAGGCTATCCCTAGTATAGTGGAGGGGAGGACTGACTCCAATAGGAGATTGTGGCGCACAGTGCCGGTGCAGATCTGACAGCCACAAACAATGCTTTCGTAATAACGTCTCAGCGCAAAGTAGCGCTGAGCGCACAAACCAGAACTGAGGAGATCAGGACAGGTAGACAGAATGAACGCTTGCTAGCCAGCGGCTACTTAGCGACAGCAAGCGTCCAAAACCAGACAGACTGGAATGAGGCAGCCAATGCGCTGCGGCGATGGTGTGCCTCACAAAGACAGGACAGGACAGTCAGAAAATAGCAGGATTAAGATAGATAAACGTAACACAGATAAATATACAATAAGTATGTTTTCCTAGCGTATTACAATTACAGCTATCAATGAAACTATTTGTAAGGTCTGACTAACATATGTATATATCGGCAATGAACCGATATATGACATAAGCAGGAACGCTGACTAGGAATGGAGTAACGCAGGGAACAGGACTCAGAAGGATTCACTATCTCTTCGCAGAGATGAACGCAATCCACAAACGGTAACAGAACAGGATTCAGAAGGATTCGTTATCTCTTCGCAGAGATGAACGCAATCCACAAACAGTAACAGAACAGGATTCAGAAGGATTCGTTATCTCTTCGCAGAGATGAACGCAATCCACAAACAGGACCAGGAACAGGATAACTAGCTCAGCACGGGTGTTCACGGTACGCGCAAACTACCAAAACGTGCTGGAAAACTGACTAACTGAACACAGGAAATAAACAGTTCGTGTACGTATATATCAGCAACACTGATATATTAACGTAACACAAATACAAGGAAAATAATAAACGTGCTGGTATGCATATATATTGGCAATGAACCAATATATGATGCAAAGACCAGCAAAGTATCTTTAACAAGAAACACGATCGGGGGCTAAAGCGACAGCAAGGCAGGCTTAAGCTGAAGCTATGAAAACCCAAGGAAACCCTGCAGGAAGCAGATCTTTATACTGAGGTCATCCAATGGGAGCAGACATGCAGATTCCCACACAGGTGAATGATAATCAGTCACAAGCTGACAGCAGGGAAAGACAGACAAAGCTATGCAACTTGCATGGAAATAGATCAGAACTGCCTGAGCTGCAGCACTACTTCCAGCAATAGCTGCTGCAGCAGCGATCATTACAGGGAGCAAAGGAGAACACAAGGGGGAGCATAAGAGACATGGGGACAATACAGGGAATCCCCGGTATTGTGGCGGGTCTGTGCTTCATATCGGCTGGTGTTTGTAAGTCAGGGTCTCCCTGTATTTGGCATCTAAGACAGTGACTTTTTCTCCCCATTTTGGGGGGAAACGTTTGTCCTATATGCTAAAAAATACAGTATATTGTAATGGTTCATTCACATTGCCGTGTTGTTTGTTGGCCAATGGGACCAGCCATCACAGTTGGATACTAATAAAAATAAAAGGCTTGAGAGATGAAAATTGGGGTTAGCATGAGTACTTATAGAAAATTCAAAGTTTACACAATGCTAAAAGAGGAACTGTAGTGAAAATACCATAATGAATAAACTTGGTTACTTTTTTAGTCAGTGTTGGCCCATTGTAAAACATTTTTCTCCATCTGATTTACATTCTGAAATGTATCACTGGTGGTGACATCTTATGTTCTGCCTGGTTATCTGTACTGGATGTTCGTTACTGAGAGTTCCATGCACAGAGGGAGATTCTGCTTGCTGGGCAGTTGGAAAAAGCTGTTATTTCCCACAATGCAAGAAGGTTCACAGAAAGCAAACTGTCAGGACCATGGTCATGACATGAAAGTGTGGGAGGGTTTCACCACAATATTAGTCACATAGACCCCCGCGATTATCTTTTTAAGAAAAGGTAAAGATTTCTCATGGGAAAGGGGGTATAAATTACTGATTGGAATAAAGTTTAATCCTTGGTTACAGTTCATTTTTAAGCATGTTTTATATATTTGACTGCTGTTTGCTCTGTTATAGGGGGTAACTTCTGATTACTTGACATATGCACTCTAAAGCCTTGCACACATGTCAGACTAGACTTGTATAAGAACATCATGTGTATCCGGCCTCCTGAATATAACGCCAAGTGACGCAGAGTGTCCTATCATCTTATCCAAGTGCATTGTTCTTCTCCTTACCCTTTCCACTGTAAGCTGTTACATTGTTCTCTGCATCATCGTCCCTCCTTCCCCTTCCACAACAAAATAATACATTGCTCAACAGCCATCGTCCCTCCTTCCCCTTCCATAACAACAGAGCACATTGCTCGGCAGCCATCATCCCTCCTTCCACTTCCATAACAACAGAGCACGTTGCTTGGCAGCCATCGTCTCTCCTTCCCTTTCCATAACAACAGAGCACCTTGCTCGGGAGCCATCGTCCCTCCTTCCCCTTCCATAACAACAGAGCACATTGCTTGGCAGCCATCGTCCCTCCTTCCCTTTCCATAACAACAGAGCACCTTGCTCGGCAGCCATTGTCCCTCCTTCCCCTTCCATAACAACAGAGCACGTTGCTCGGCATACATCTGTACAGCGCTCAGCAATCAAGTCCTGATCGCTATTGATGACAGTCATCGATCATGTGTATGCTTAAAGGAGTTATGCGCATGCGCAGTCCGCTCCGGCACACGTGGCGGTGATTGACAGCACCGACCGCGCAGGTGCAGTACAGAGCGGCCTGGAGGTCGCTCTGACATCATCGCCGGGGACCGGGACGGACCTGCGCGAACGGGAGAGCTGCGGCGAGGGACGTGCTGGGAGCTTGGAGCTGGAGGATGCCCCCGGTAAGTAGCGTTTATTTTCTTAAAGTTTGCCTGATAACTCCTTTAAGTGAAAAAGTTAATTGTCTAACTACAGGACCTGATTTTATTTTAATCCCATAATAAGTATAATACATACAGTTTACAGGAAGGATCTACTTCAGCCAGAACGTCCATATAAATACTTTACTAGAGGAAAAGGAAAGTTCCAGGGTTGCTGTAAACTTTGTGGTGGGTGAGACAGCTCATTTAAATGTTACGCATACACTGCTGGATTGCCTGGAGGGTCCTTAATGCCTCAAAACTCTGCACAGCATATTTTCAGAATCACTGCATTGTCACTCAACAGTTTTTTAATCCTTAAGGAATAGTCTGCTCCTGTCAGGATTTGCTGAATAATATGTGTTGAATTATTGGGAGGCATTCATAACACTTGACCACTGACAGTTCTGTTTAAGATATGAAATTATTTATTGCAACCTTGTTTTCAGCAGGCTTAGAGAGGGTGAGTTCTAAATAAATGTTACTGATCTATTGATTTTAGCACACCTATTTATTATGGCCCTTAAGCAATGACAACAGCAGCAGCGAATAACGGAACATCACTTGAATTTTCATTGCACATTAAGTACAATAAGTTTACCCTCAAAACCCCCAATCATATTTTTATTTAAAAAATAAATATACGGTATTAACTAAAACCTGGAGTGAGAGGAATATGGAGGCTGTGTGATATTTATTCTGTTTTAAAGATGTCATTTGTCCTATTGCTATGCTGATGTTTTGACTTTTTTGAAGCACTCATGGGGCCATATGCAATTCACTTTTTCACCTGAATTTTCTGCCAGGTGATATTTTATGAACTAATAAAATGCCTTTTACACCATCAGCAACAAACAAATACTCAAATTAATTTTTGCTGCACTTTTTCACTTTATTTTTGCTACTTTTTCCATCGCAAAGTGCTAAAAGTTATTTTGAATCGAAGATGAAAAATGATCTCCTAGAAAAACACTCAGGTGAAAAAGTGAATTGCATATGGGCTATGCAGTCAAATGAGTCTGAGTAAGGCCAGAACACCTGGTCCCATATGCAATTCACTTTTTCTCCTACGAGATAATTTTTAATCTTCTATTTAGAATAACTTTTCAGCACATTGCAATTAAAATACCATAAAGTAGGTGGTAGTACTATCAGAACTAAAGTATTTTCTTGCTTGCTGGTGATTTAAAGGCATTTTACTGAGAAGTTTAAAAAATCACTTAGGAGAAAACTCAGGAGAAAACTCAGGAGAAAACGTTAATTGCATATGGGAACTGGTCTGTATACTAATTCTGAGTCAGTGGCTCAGAACCAGTAAGAAGCATACGATCAACATGAAAGCTGGGTAAGTACTATCTCTAAAATGAAATAGACAATTGAATTGTTCTCTGAAATAGGCAATTGAATATTTCTCTGATTTCAGATTTCCACCAAAGGCCTGGTTCAGGGTCCATTTTAGTGCATATTCAAATAAACTTGCATACAACAGTAAACAAAATTTGTAAATAACTTAACCCTTTCTACAAGCTTCACAGTTTGTGCACAAGGGATAAATAAAAACACATCAAGAATTTTATTTTTTTATTTTTTACTGCAGCCAGGGAAGGGTGATGATGGATACAGAATCCATTTATAAACACACTGAGTAGGGTGTTGGAAGGTTTAAATGCTGTATTATACAGGAAAAAAATGGCTAGGAAGAGAATTAGACTGCGGAGCTGCAGTGATGGCCACAATGATTTAATCTCTTACCAGCAGAGGGAGGAGGTGGGCTGCATCAGGTGATCAGGTGTACTCTGATGAAGAGCAAACGTTGTTTGTTCACCCTGGTACTGTTTGTTTTCTCCGTGAAACATGGATCACATGAATATTTTTTCCAAAGGAAATTAATTAAAATATGCCGCATCAAATATTACAATTGTGAGAGTAATATTCCCGATTTACCTTTTGAAACAATAAAGAAAGCTTGAAGGGAAAACTAGGGCTTTGAAGCCTAATTGTACAAACTATTTTAAAGCCAACTTTCTATGCCATCTCCCTTAAGTTGTTCCCCCCAAAAAATCTACTTAGAGTAGTCCTTAACTTTGGAGGTCACATGACACTACCTTCAAGTATATTTCCTGTCACCTCCTTGCAACAATGGGCTCTATTCACAAAACTTCTCATAAATGACCCATTTATCACCTAATTGATATAAACAACCTTTCAGCACATTTACAAGCAACATAATCACTCAAAGTAAGTTGTTCCTGATTAACTTCATTTCAATATTACCTTTCTTACCCTAATTGTATTATATTTTTGCTCTTTGAAAGCTTAAAAATGTAACAGTTAGGGAGAAACAGTGAAAAACAGGTGAAAAAGCTTTGTAAATAATGCCCAATGTGTAGGTCAAACTTTCCCAATGCCAATCCTTAGAAGAATGGATGGGAGGCACATCACCAAACAAGCCTCTTCTCTTGTCATGCCACAGTTCAAAAACTCGTCAAAACACGTCAATCCCACAATGACATGCTTCCTGGTCAGAATAGGAAGGGAAGATTAGTGAATGTAACAGCTTCGACAGTAATGGACGATGAAGGGATAGGTGACTTTGTGAGGCCAGGCTGCTGTAAGGATGTGGTAGCTATACTCCAGAAGAAAGAAGGATCCTTTGTATCTCGGAGTGTGACTTTTTTACATACACCTCTTGGACAGCATGGTTGTGCAGTGGATAGCACTCTTACCAAGCAGTGCTAGAGATCTAAGTTTAAATCTCAAGCAGGGCACTGCGTGGGTTGTTTTCTGAGTGGGTTGTCTCTGAGTACACCAGATTCCTCTCAAATCCCAAAAACATTATGTTAAGTATACCAGGTACCCCTAAATTTAACCTTAGGCTGAGATAGGACCATAAGACTATAGTGTGGATTTTATTATGTTAGTGACATCAGATGGCTTCAGACGATGTCATATAAATGCGTAGTATTTGATTGTGTTGTCTTGTTTTAAGGTATGCAATTCTGCACCCATGCTAGGGCTCTTGTCTTTATATAGCTCTTTCCCAAAGCAGTGTTACCTCTGTGGTAGTATGTGAACTTTTAGCCATCCCACAGAATGTAGACTTGAAAGCTTTTGTATTTGCCATTAATGACAGAACAGCGTAAAATTAATTATACTTTTTATGCTTTGATGCTTGCAAGAGACGATCCTATCAATAACTTTGCATTTAAAGGACTACTATGGTGAAAAAGTATACAATGTAAAATTCATAGTATAACAAGTACATTTGATCTAGAATTTTCCTATGTCACTGTCCCTTACAGTAGGTAGTTAACATCTGACAGGTTTTGGACCCTCATGAGGAGATGGACTAGCATAAAACCTGTCAGGTCTGTCAGAATGTTACTGCTTACTGTAAGTGACAGCAACATTGGCAAAAAAGTTATTTGTAGCGCATTTTACTCAGGGAAAAATGTCATCTTACGTGTTTATATGTGGTTTAAAGAGACTCTATATAAAAAAAAAAGTTCCCCTGGGGGGCACTCACCTCCAGAGGGGGAAGCCTCAGGGTCCCAATGAGGCTTCCCCCTCCGCTGTAGCTGCAGGCAGTCCAGCGCTGGCTCCCCCGAAGTGTCCTGGAATCCTCACTCGACAAGTCTCGACGAGCCTCCCCGCACGGAGATAGGCGAAAATAGCCGATCTCCGTAGGGTCCGCTCTACTGCACAGGTGCAGGAGACTTGCGCCTGCGCAGTAGAGAGACCCGACGGAGATCGGCTATTTTCACCTATCTCCTTGCGGAGAGCTGATAGTGCTCCTGCGCTGGAGCCAGGGAGGTAAATATTTACATCGCTGCCGTTCCGGGAGGATTTTTGCCGCCGTTGTGGGACCGAGGAGGACGGGGGAAGCCTCAATAGGATCCGGAGGCTTCCCCCACCCAAGATGAGTACCCCCCAGGGGATGTTTTATTTGTTACAGGTTTTCTTTAAATCTTACACATTTTTACGATAGTGGTCCTTTAATTATTATCCCATTTTCTAATGTGCTCCACTTTAGCCTTGTATTCTGTTGTAACACCACAGAAAATCACAAGTTTAAATGCTACAACAAGCTAGAAACTTTAATATATACATCTATTGATTCATATCGGCCTGTGGTAGTGAACCTTTTCATGAGTAGCAAAGTTTAACAGGAAATCCATTGGGGAAGAATTCTGTATTATTCCTGGCACAAGAAAGCTCATAACTTAGAAACAAGCTTGCAGAAGAGAATGAGCAATGACTGGATGATTCATTCTGACAACTGTTCTAACTATAGAAACCCACGCAGCTAGTGCTGTATTGCTACCTGTGGCCAAAACACTAATGTCAGTTGCAATCTTTTCCTACCGATGAAGGGTAGTTAAGTTGTGAATAATACTAGTGTATATATTTGGCTTAATCGTTATTTTAATCTCCGATAATATTTTTAGAATCCAGATTAACTCAATAAGTCTGAAACAATTGCAAAAACACATTTAAAAATAGCAGTTCCTCTTGTTATGGAATTTCTGTGAAATTACTGCGTAGCTGGCAGAGCAGGCTTTTTGTATGAACTGTATGTGGAAAAGTGCATGTGATATGTGTTTAAATAAGAATATTTTTAAACTGTGTTGCATCCCTGCAGTTTCATGTGAACAGACTTGAATGAGTAGAGAAAAAACAATTTATGAAAATGTTAGTTTTAATGTTTACCTAAAACCAGTTTCATAATGCAAGCTTTTATAAAGAGCTGCAGCATGTGAGTTATCTATTGCCCCAGCATCGCACACAAGTAATGGGAAGATTTGATTCCCAGATCCCAAGTCTTGTTAACCCTTTTTTCCCCATACCAGGCGGTAATGCCTAGTAGGACAGTATGGTACTCCATCACCTGAACAATACCAACCTGCATGATCCATGACATGTTATTGGGAGGTAAAGGGTGAGTTGGGCTCTGCAAGAAGGGGCCATTTTATTGATTGGGTGTGAAAATATCACCTAGGAGAAAACTTAGGAGAAAAGGGGAAATGAATGAGGGCCTCTGTGTTACAGTGATGATAACAACTACACAGGTATTATACCTTGAGGAAGATGATCCACAACAAGGAGCACTATAAAGCATCAAACAAACTTTTACTGCTTTCTGAACATCCCCATTGTCTGAGACCTAGAAACCAGCATGTTAAAGTCTGGATTAGGGTTCTTTCACGCTACACACGATCCTGATTGGATTCTGATGTGATTTTAACAAATACTGCATGCTGCATTGTTTCTCCATGTGTTCCTAGCATCCAGTGAAAATCACATCTGAATCGCATAAGAACCGGAATCACATTGTGATTTGCAGTGTAAGGGCTGGTTCATGCTGCAAGAGCCTTTTCTAAGATCTTGTGATTTGAAAAGCTCTTGCTAATGTAATACTATATGTTTATTATAATACTATGGGCTTGATTCACTAACCGGCGCTAAGCCTTATCTGAGGTTAGTGTGCCTTATCTGAGTTAGGGTGCCTTATCTGAGGTTAGTGTGCCTTATCTGAGTTAGTGTGCCTTATCTGAGGTTAGTGTGCCTTATCTGAGTTAGGGTGCCTTATCTGAGTTAGTGTGCCTTATCTGAGTTAGGGTGCCTTATCTGAGTTAGTGTGCCTTATCTGAGGTTAGTGTGCCTTATCTGAGTTAGGGTGGCTTATCTGAGGTTAGTGTGCCTTATCTGAGGTTAGTGTGCCTTATCTGAGTTAGTGTGCCTTATCCGAGTTAGTGTGCCTTATCTGAGTTAGTGTGCCTTATCTGAGTTAGTGTGCCTTATCTGAGGTTAGTGTGCCTTATCTGAGTTAGGGTGCCTTATCTGAGTTAGTGTGCCTTATCTGAGTTAGTGTGCCTTATCTGAGTTAGTGTGCCTTATCTGAGGTTAGTGTGCCTTATCTGAGGTTAGTGTGCCTTATCTGAGTTAGTGTGCCTTATCTGAGGTTAGTGTGATTTATCTGAACTTAGTGTCCCTTAAGTAGCTTTGTGTACACTAAAAGATGCACAAAGCTACATCGCGCACTGCACGATAACATCACACCCGCTATACTGTACATGATGCGACCTTAGATACGACCTAAATGGCGCATCAGGGCACCGTTATCATCGCATCCTATGCGACCCTATGGTCGCATCATATACAGTATAGCGGGTGCGACGTTATCGTCGCACCGTGCGCAAAGATCGACGCAAGATTACGCTGTGCGCGGTGCAGTGGGCGATGTAGCTTTGAGCATCTTTTAGTGTGCACAAAGCTACTTAAGGGGCACTAAGTTCAGATAAGGCCCACTAACCTCAGATAAGGCACATTAACTCAGATAAGGCACATTAACCTCAGATAAGGCACACTAACATCAGATAAGGTTAGCGCTGTAGTTTGTGCCCACTAAGTGATAAGACACACTAACCGGCTTAGTGCTGGTTAATGAATCAAGGCCTATGTGTTTATTTTCACTTGAATTATGTGATATTATAAAAATCACCCATGGATTTGCATTAGCAAGAGCTTTTCAAATCACTAGCGCTTTAAAAGCGGGAATTAAACAGGCTAAACTCTCTAAATACATTCATGGTACATTGCTTTACGTTTTCCTTCTGTCCTTTGCAAAAGTCCAGGTCCACCTTAAATGTAAAAGTGACCTAAGGGCCCCTATGTATGTATATCACCCCCTATGCTGCTATTGCGGCCAGGGGGCCACAATAGCAGCATAGGGGGTGATATACAGGCTGGGAACGTGAAGAATCACTCGCGTTCCCATGCCTGTCGGCCGGTGACGGCCAAACCGGAAGTGTTCGCCGACGGGTCCTGGACCATCGGAGCGGGGCTGCGAGGGCACCGATCGGCTGCAGGGGGCTGAGGGAAGCCCCAGGTGAGTTAATCTCATTTTTTTGACTTGACTTTAGGTTCACTTTAAAGAGACACCAAAGCGGAAAAAAATTATGATATAAAGAATTGGTTGTGGAGTACGGATAATTACTAGACCATTAGTAGCAATGAAAATATTCTCATATTTTTATTTTCAGTTATATAGTGTTTTTTATAACATTGCATCATTCTCTAATATTTGCAGTTTACACACTACTCAGCATTTTAAATGATTGTACAGAGCAGGTCAGTGTGCTATTGAACTGTCCTCTGCAGAGAAAAATAAAATACCGTGACTGAGAGTTAAGATAACAAGCTTCAGAAGACAGAGCTCTCTGCGATTTTGAAAGTCGTGGAGCTCAATAGCTCTTTTGCATAGATAACAACTGGAGTTTCTTCAGTCCTGGGCCGAAATTACGCATTAACGTAATTACGCATCGTAATTCACTGCAAATGCACCGTAAGCGTTACGTGTAAGGTTACGGTATTACACTTAATTAATTACGCGTAGACCGTAGGTTACGTTATTACGCGTAACAAATTACGCGTAAGACAGTAAACTCCTATTGAAATTACACAGTCTGCCGTAATCGCGTAATATTACGCTCCCGTATAATATAAAAAAGCCGCCGACTTTAAGGGTTAATAGCAAAGCCCCCTTAAGTGCTAAGAGCCTCAAATTTGGAGAATATATTAAGGAGATCAGAAGGAATAAGAGGAAAATTCTTTTTTTCAAAAAGACCTTATAGTTTTTGAGAAAATCGATGTTAAAGAGAACCCGAGGTGGGTTTGAAGAATATTATCTGCATACAGAGGCTGGATCTGCCTACACAGCCCAGCCTCGGTTGCTATCCCAAACCCCCCTAAGGTCCCCCTGCACTCTGCAATCCCTCATAAATCACAGCCACGCTGCTGACAAACAGCTTGTCAGAGCTGGCTGTGTTTATCTCTATAGTGTCAGTCTGCTGCTCTCCCCGCCTCCTGCAGAACTCCAGTCCCCGCCTGCATCCGTTCCCTCCCTGCTGATTGGAGGGAAGGGACGGGGGCAGGGACCGGAGCTATGCAGGAGGCGGGGGAGCAGCTGAGACTGACACTACAGATGTAAACACAGCCTCACAGCACGGCTGGGATTTATGAGGGATTGCGGAGTGCAGGGGGACCTTAGGGGGGTTTGGGATAGCAACAGAGGCTGGGCTGTATAGGCAGATCCAGCCTCTGTATGCAGATAACATTCTTTAAACACACCTCGGGTTCTCTTTAAAGTTTCAAAGGAAAAATATATACATTTAAAAACCCGCCGACTTTAACGGTTAATAGCAAAGCCTGCTTAAAATTTAGGAACACCAAATTCCCAGGGTATATTAAGGGGATCAGTGGGAATAAGAGGAAATTTTTTTTTTCCAAAAGACCTTATAGTTTTTGAGAAAATTGATTTTTAAGTTTCAAGGGCAAAAATGTCTTTTAAATGCGGAAAATGTCAGTTTTTTTTGCACAGGTAACAATAGTGTATTATTTTCATAGGTTCCCCCAAGTGGGAAGAGTTTTACTTACTTCGTTCTGAGTGTGGGAAATATTTAAAAAAAACGACGTGGGGTCCCCCCTCCCAGACCTCTTTAACCCCTTGTCCCCCATGCAGGCTGGGATAGCCAGAATGTGGAGCACCGGTCGCGTGGGGCTCCGCACCCTGACTATACCAGCCCGCATGGTCCATGGATTGGGGGGTCTCGGAAGGGGAGGGGCAGCCAAGCTTTCCCCTCCCCCTCCGAGCCCTTGTCCAATCCAAGGACAAGGGGCTCTTCTCCACCTCCGATGGGCGGTGGAGGTGGAGGCCGCGATTTCCTGGGGGGGGGTTCATGGTGGCATCTGGGAGTCCCCTTTAAAAAGGGGTCCCCTAGATGCCCACCCCCCCTCCTAGGAGAAATGAGTATAGGGGTACTTGTACCTCTTACCCATTTCCTTTAAGAGTTAAAAGTAAATAAACACACAAACACTTAGAAAAAGTATTTTAATTGAACAAAAAACATAACCACGAAAAAAGTCCTTTAATATTCTTAATTAACCATTAATACTTACCTGTCCCTTTAAATAAATGATCCCTCGCAATAGCCTCGGAAATGTTCTATCAGTTACAATGTAACAAAGTTATTACAATAGATGCAATAAGGATACAAAGTCGGCACTGCTGTTGGTGTGTTTATTGCCAGATGGTGCTTACATCATATTGCGTGCAAGATATAAGAAAAACACATACCGTGCAAAAGAGGCATGTAGCTGTGAGCTGGTGGTGGGCGCTGGGTGCAGGAATAGCCTGACGGCCGTTTCGCGCTGTCTAGGCGCTTCTACGGAGGCTGACAGCCTCCGTAGAAGCGCCTAGACAGCGCGAAACGGCCGTCAGGCTATTCCTGCACCCAGCGCCCACCACCAGCTCACAGCTACAAGCCTCTTTTGCACGGTATGTGTTTTTCTTATATCTTGCACGCAATATGATGTAAGCACCATCTGGCAATAAACACACCAACAGCAGTGCCGACTTTGTATCCTTATTGCATCTATCTGACGTCTACCTATTCCAGTCAGAGCACGCTGAGTGCGCCACAAGAGTTCAACTCACTACAGCCCCGCAAGTCCTGTACATGAACAGATGTGAATCCTTTGCAGTGCCGACCTTTTCCTCTTCCCCTCCAATGTCTCTCCTATGAATGAAAGTTATTACAATGTAACAACTTTGTTACATTGTAACTACGCCGCACCCGACGTCACTCGCGCTCAGCCGCCGCATACACTTACGCGTCCTTGCAGGACGCTAAGTCCCCGCCGGCTCCCGCTGTCCACCCCGCCCACATCTGTCACCCACATGTGGGTGACATGTGGGTGACATGTGGAAGAGGCGGGGAGGGCAGCGGGAGCCGGCGGGGACTTAGCGTCCTGCACGGACCCGACAGAGCTCTGAGCTATATAGCTCAGAGCTCTCTAAGCATCTTTGAATTTGGGCTCCAAGGAGCCCCATTGGTCCTTAGCAGACCAATGGGGTTCCTTCAAATCAGAAGGAATATACCCTGGGAATTTGGTGTTCCTAAATTTTAAGCAGGCTTTGCTATTAACCGTTAAAGTCGGCGGGTTTTTAAATGTATATATTTTTCCTTTGAAACTTTAACATCGATTTTCTCAAAAACTATAAGGTCTTTTTGAGAAATTTTTTTTCCTCTTATTCCTTCTGATCTCCTTAATATATTCTCCAAATTTGAGGCTCTCAGCAATTAAGGGGGCTTTGCTATTAACCCTTAAAGTCAGCAGTTACCTAACATTGATCCATGCATCAACTTTTCCGCTTGGGAGCATTGCCTTACGCATTAATTGCTAATAGGAAATTATGCGTAAGGCAATAACGTAACAACCGGCATTACGGTATTCTTACGCGTAATTGCGTAAGGGCCATGCGTAATTACAGACATGAACCGTAGATAAATGTCTACGCCGTAAGCGTAATTCCGTAATGCGTAATAGCGTAAAATTACGCGTAATGATCCGTAAGCGTAGTTTTTTCCATTACGCCCAACACTAAGTTTCTTAACTCTTCTTGTACTGGAAACAATATTAGACTTATGTCTCTGCTCCTAATGTTTTATTTCTTAGCTGTTAAATCATTATTATTATTTATTTTTTTGCTTCAGTGTCTCTTTAAAAAAGCCTAACTAAATATAAATGACAGCTGCATGAAGAATACTGTAAACCAATAAGCAAAAGTTGGACTTTTAAAACGTATCACTAACAAGGCCCCTGACAGGCTATATTATAATATAGAATGTGGCTTTTTTCAGGACTGCTGTGCCCTGAAAGAAATAACCAAGCCTCATCCCTTGTTCCTCTTCTTTCACCAGTTAGTGTTGCTTTTATATGTGGAAAAGACAGGGCCGGATTCACAACTCAGAAGGCTGTAGGCACAAGCGTTCTGGCGTCCTAAACTCTGCCCCTCAACACAGGCTACACCCCAAAGTAAACAATATTTGAACTCTAATTCCTGCCTCATGTCATTAACTGCCCTTAGAATCTTACACTCTAATCATTGTCTGATGTCATCCCTACTAATATGAATAAGAAGTAGGATGTAGGCTCCTGAGAACCATGATATCATGCAGGGATTAGACTGTAAACTCCAGAAGGCAGTTAGTGGCATCAAGCAGGGAGCCCCCAATATCCCTGGCAGTCTAGTGGTCCCCAAGCAACCTTTTGCATTCTGCCATCATATCATTGCAATGGCCCAACTTTTTTGCAGTGTCTTCTGAAGGGGACATGGCACACACTTCACTCATTCCTTCTCTTAGGAGGAAGCAGTAGGGGTGTTTGTGGTCTGTCTCTCATATGGATGTATGGCAGATTACACAGAAGGCTAGGTTGGGATATTGGGCGGTTTGGGATGTGTCCTACAGGTTGTGGGATGGGGCCTCTTACTACACCTTATGATTGTGCCTCACAAGCCCCAGACTCTGCTCCTCCCTCCGATACAGTTAGATGTACGTTGCTGCAGGCAGAATCACTCAGCCTCTGTCCCGCTGGCTATGGCTCTGCACTGTACTACATCGGTGGCATCCTTCTGTATTGTAAAAGTTTTGGCTTTATCCTCATCAAGCGAGGATGCTTAGAGACACAAACAATACAGAAGAATGCCACCAGTGTATTGCAGTGCTGAGCCCTTGCAGCTGAAAAATTATTGAACAGTGAGTGGCTGGAAAAGATCCCTGTCTGATCAGATGTCGATCAGAGAGGGATACATTTTTTGTTGGACAAAAGTATGTCAGTCAGCGTACAGCAGAGTTTGGATGGGGGCTGTCTGCCTGACAGGCAGGATCTCTCTGTGGCCAGTGAGTTCTGTTTGCTGGGGAAAGTTTAGATTTTAAAATGGACATTTGAAAGCAGATAAACCATATTGCACCAAATGATGTCTTCACCTTTGGTGTGTGCCATGGCCAGTTAGTTAAATATTGGATTACTGCTGCTGTGAGTTGAGGCATGAGCTGATCTGAGTTTCCCTGTGTTAATTGAGCAGAGGGGGAGGGAAGGTCAGGATGAATGGCTGGATTGTGGCATCCAGGTAGAGGAGCGCAAACTTGCTTTGCTAGGAGACTTGTGACCCTCTTGGGAGCAGAATAGACATACATGAAAGCAGCAGAAGCGAGGGGAATGTTTGAGAGCAGAGCAGTCACTACCGGGACTGTGAGTAACGTAATTTCTCAGCGATTGCTTACCTCTGCATAGGAAGTGCTCTGCTCTCCTCTGTAATCCCGTTACAGCTCTCCATTCCGACTTTTACCATTCTACCGCTGTACTTGAGGGGGGGGTTGGGTCTGCCACAGAACAGTGCACTGTAGCACAGGGAGAGAGGAGAGGAGCAGTACATTAAATAATTTGTGGGGTGCCGCCTTTCCCCATAAGACACTTGTAGGCACATGCCTGCAGTGCCTTATGGGAAATCCAGCCCTGGGAAAAGAACAGAAAATAAGCAAGTTACAAAAGCACCAATTCACTTTACTTAGGCTTTGTTTAAGATTTTCCCATAGAAACAAAGAAGTGTAGTAAAATCAGCAGTGATGAGTTACAAATGTCATCAAATAGAATTTTGCTTTGGACATCACATTTTTACGAATTCAATCATTTTTATGAAAATTCACCAGTTCTGCTGCTTATCAGTGTCTGGAGATTTAAGCTAAAACATCTTTTCTTCAGTTTCTGGCAGTTACATAGCAATTTTAATCAGCCATATCCTCAAGCAGTCAGTTAGAAATTATTATTTGCTATCTGTTTTGCTGTAATCCATATGGATTTATCTTACTGGTTGTCATCTTCTAGAAGGAAGAAATGGTTACAGAAGAGATAATAAGGAAATGATCACCTTGCTACTTACTGCTGCGACCACATAACCTCTTTACAAGTGTTCTGTTCAGATTAGGGTTATTATGTATTTAACAAGAATAATTGCTCTTCATTGTATGTCAGAATAAACTGAGTAACTGTTACTGTTGATGCCTTGATCACCTTGGATGCCTACAGCATCTGGGGGTCCCTTGTTAAACAGGACCCCCACATGCCGCCAAGAACCCACCCTGGGCCTACACCGCCACTTACTCTTGGGCACTGGAAGTAGGGAATAGCTGCTTGTCCATAGTATTGGCAAGGGATATGGGGGAGAGGATGAGGCTTTGGAGGAGACTTCTCCCTTTCAGAGCTTCCCCATATCAACCGCCATGAATGTTGGTATAGCTCAGGGTGCAGAGCCCCACACAGTCTGGGCTCTAAATTCTGGCTATACCATCCTAAATGGGTGACAAGGAGTGAAAGAGACTTGGGGGGGGGGGGGGTCAAATGCTATCCATTTTCTTAAAATGTATGAATTAAGTATACAGAACTCAGAACTTGGTATATATTAAAGTGAACAGCAGCAAAATGTAATGTTACAGAATTCCAAAAAAAATATTCTTTGTATAATTTTTACAAATATTTTTTGTCAAAAACTACAAGGTCTTTTTGAAAAAAATGTTTTGACTTGTTACCACTATTTTTCATAACATACATACCGTCTCTGGTAACAATATAATGTATGGGTGACTTTGCTATTAACAGCCAAGTTCTGGTTGAACATCAATTCCACATTGGAAATTCCTAATTCTGAATTCCAAATTCTGATTCAAAGCTCAAAATTTCAAATTCCTTAAAATTAGATTTCTCTCCCTATTAGTCATGGAATAGAAATGTAGAATATAGCAACATGTTCTTCAGAAACTCACTGGTCTTTCTATGTAATTTTGTTTTGCATTTGGCTGCTGTAGTTTCTCTCGGGAGATCTGAACAAACCACCAGAACTTTTTCCTATTCACTTTTGTGGTATCCAGCTATGGGAACTACTAGAATATCAAATTTTACATCACATTCAGCACATTTTTAGACTGATTTTAACAGTAGAGCTCCTATCTGATGTCTAGAAATGTTTTGCTCAAATAGTTCCCAGAACCAGTAATGAACAGAAAAGCAGATATTCTTTTCACATTCATTAAAATAATGTTAAATTCTACTTTGCCATTGAAAATCATTTTGTAGTACTTGATTAATTTTTCACATTTTTTTTGGCAAATTTTCACATTTAAATAAACTTCTTTGTGTTTTCACAAATTTTCGCAAAAACATTTCTGAAAATCAAAAATGCCATTTTCGATGTGAAAAAGACTTTGGTGAAAATTTGTGAGCAACTTTGCTCAGATCTCCTTAAATGCCATTCAGCTAAATTTGACCCAATTTTTTTATTTTAGTAAACCCCGGTGGTGAACAGTGCACCATATACGTTATTAGGAAGAAAATTCTGATGGTCTGCTGTGATGGAGATAAATTACAGCAGTCAAACAGAACAGAATAACAAAGGATGACCATTTTGGAACTTGTGGATATTTTTTTATCTTAAAGGAAAAAAGTATAAACAGTGGTAGGGAGGGAACATTTTCCACTACTTTGAAGTTAACCTGAGAAATCCTTCCATTTCCAGAACTGTAGTGTTCTTGCCAGCTAAGGCTGGGTTCACAATAGGGAATTGAGTTCCCTGTAAAACAGAAATGCAATGCAACGGAACATAAAATTCCTTCAGTCCTTTATCTGACTATTGTGCTGCATACAGTGAAGCATGTTAATGGAAAGTATGCTTCACTGTCACTGTTAGGCTGGGTTCACACATAAAAGGTGTTCTGACCTGTCCTGGCAATTTTTGACAGTTAGCATCAATTTTGTATGAGTTTTGTATGAGTTTTCTGTCTTATCATTTTTCCATCAATTTTGTATGAGTTTTCTATGGCTTGGTTCACACATAAAAGGTGTACATTTCTGGATCAGTCCAATCCTGTCAGGTAAAACAGATAGAAAACTAATGCAAAACTGACAGGACAGGAGCAGAAATGTACACCTTTTATGTATGATCTAAGCCTCAACATGCAGGTTTTGTGGTAACACACTGCATGCAGTCTGTACTGCATGCAGTGTGTTGGGTTTCCGCGTGCGGTTAGACCACACCACACCAGTTGCACTATAAATGAACATCAGCATGCATCAAAAAGAAAGGATTCCGGGCACCAGTTGGGCTTGCTTGTCACCTTTTATTTAAATGCTCCCAACACCTTCATAACGATTTGCAATGATTCCTAGCCTAACAGGAATCCTTTCTTTTTGATGCATGTTGGAGTTGAGTCTTTCATCCGGTGGCACAGTTGTTCGCATCTACCTGCTTCCTAACTGCCAGTCTGACATCTGGTGCCGTTTTCCACTTCCTCTGCTATCATATAAATGAACATCACATTGCTTTGCTCAGCTCTTGCCAAAAAAACTCAACTCATGTGTGTCAGGAAGAAGTTCACAAAGCATAACATAATTTGGAGGAGGGAGCTCACAAAAATGGACAAGCAGTATGATTTTATTTATTGCAATACAAGGACTTTGTTAAAATAAAAATGTTAACAACAAAATGCATGCATTAAAAAAAATAAAAAATAACACAAAAAAACCAGAATTATGTCTTTAACTACTTTGGCCTCCTGGACGTACTAGCTACGCCCAGGAGGCCATGTGCGCGTCCACGTGCTCCCGCGGCCGATTGCGCGAGTGCACGCGCGCTCCCGGCCGCGGTTCGTTAGCCTGGCTATGGTGCCCGATCACTGATTCCTCTCCCTCGCTGAAAAAGCGAAAGCTTCTCTCGGAAGCTGCGCTTTTTCTGGCTGTAACGTCCCCCATGCGTCGCTCTAAGCGTATGTTACGCTTAGAGTGATGTCATGTAAACAAACTCATGGCCGCCATCTTGCGGCCAAAAAGTAAAACTACAACTAAAAGTGAAAAAGATAAAACTCAGGACACATTTACATTATAAAGCTATGGCTTACATCTCACCCTCCCAAAAATACCCAAATAAAATGTTTAATACAAAAACAAAAACATTACAATAAAAAACAAACAAACATGTAATTATTTACCTAAGGGTCTAAACTTTTTACATATCAATGTAAGGATGAAATTTTTCTATTTTTTTTTTTATTTTAAACTTGTAAATAGTGATAGATGCAAAATGGAAAAAATGCACCTTTATTTCCAAATAAAATATTGTCGCCATACATTGTGATAAGGACATAATTTTAACGGTGTAATAACCGGGACATATGGGCAAATACAATACATGAGTTTTAATTATGGAGGCATGTATTATTTTAAAACTATAATATCTGAAAACTGAGAAATAATGATTTTTTTCCGTTCTTTTCTTATTCTTCCTGTTAAAATGCATTTACAGTAAAGTGGCTCTTAGCAAAATGTACCCCCCAAAGAAAGCCTAATTGGTGGCGGAAAAACCAAGATATAGATCAGTTCATTGTGATAAGTAGTGATAAAGTTATAGGCTAATGAATGGGAGGTGAAAATTGCTCGGATGCATAAAGTGAAAACAACTGAAGGCTGAAGTGGTTAAAGTGTACCCGAGGTAACATGTGACATGTTGAGATAAACATGTATGTACAGTGCAAAATACATTAGTTTACTTGTTTAATTTGCTGCCTGAAAGAGTTAAAATTTAAGAATAGAAGTGACAGTGTGAGGAAACGCGGAAAAGCCGCCGCGAGTGCTCAGAGTGAGGCGGCTGTTTCCGCGTCCAACATGGCGGCACAACGCGAAGAAACCGCCACATGCCGCATGGGCAGAGCGGTGGAGTCCGCGTTGGATGCGGCGGATTGTGCGCATAGCAATACTATTGACACTGTGGTAGAATGCGGGGAAGCCGCCGCTTGCTTGGAGAGCAGTGCGGCGGCCCCCGCGCCCGAATCAGCGGATACATTGCAAAACATGTCTGGTGTGGCTGGGACTGCTAGTCCACACAGGTTCAGAAGGACGCGCGCGCTAAGAGGCAGAGCTTACAATATATGACAGCCAGAGAAGAGTCAGCTGACCAAGCTGGTCAGCTGACATTTTTACCACTTTCCATTGGTCCAGCACTTAGGGGTGGCGCTGGAGAGCGCTATAGTATATATACTGGGTGCTGGTCATTTCTCTGGTGTCTGGCGTTGCGATCACTACGTGGTAGCACTCAGACCTTGTCTGTATCTGTGTTCTAGCATAGTTTCCAAAGGTGTTGACATCAAGGAGCTCACACCTTAGCATTAAGAATATTGAACTGTATTATTTGTTATGACCTTTTGCCTGCCCGACTATTCTTCTGAACTCTGATTCTGTACCTTGCTATTTCTGATATCCTGTTGCCAAACTCTGCTCGTTCCTGGACTCTGTATTTGCCTCCTGATTCTGTACCTTGCTATTCTCTTACTCTGTTGCCAAACCCTGCCTGTTCATTGGATTCCGTATCTGTCTCCTGAATCTGTACCTTATCTGTCTGTGTGATAACGACCTGGCTTGCCCGACCTCGAGAACTTGCCTTACTGTTAGAGGCAGTTCCCAGACCTGTTAGTGACACCCTCTCACTGGTGTCACTCACACTCTGTCCTTCCTACTTTCAGCCTAGTCCCTCCTCTGGGAGAGTCTAGGCCAACGGAAGGAACATACTTCCGTGCAGTACTCCTTACTGCATCTGTACCTTCTCCTGAAATGCAGTACTCAAAGTATTACTGTTGCACCAACACTCGCATATCTCAGGTGTCCAGAGGTTAGCAGATATATCTGATTATCGGTGATACTGCAGATCATCAATAATTGGGTATATTCTGTATTCTCGGTGATACTGCAGTTCACCGGTAATCAGACCCTCTCTGTGTTACACCGATCGTTACAGACAGCCTCTGTCTCTTGTCGGGAATATAGTAAACATCACTGATAAGCAAATTACAGCCAGAAAAGTTTTCCTGGCAGAATACAACTTCTGAGAGTAGGGGGGATATAGGAAAAGGTCAATAGTTCATGTATATTCATTTAGGGACACTTAATAGATTGTCACTGAGCAGAGACAACAACACATTCAATCTACTCTGTAAATGCTTAAATATAAAAATAAACCCATGGGATTTATAAAAAAAAGGTCATTTATAGGAGTAGGAGAATAAATACAATTGTTTATCTCATCAGTTTATTTTCACCTGGGGTTCACTTTAACAAATGGCTTTCTTTTATTTTGTTTAATATATTTTTTTTAGAATGATTCTGGCTAACATAAATATCATAAATATACTGTATATGATTTTAAAACGTGTTGTATTTGGAGTAACATTTAGGAAAAACATTTCCAGATAATATTCCTTTAAGTTTTAATGAAATGTGTCTTAGCAACACTTATCTTGCTACGAAAATCAACAAATAGCTGTTAGAAGGACACACAGCCTCACTGCATATTTCACATGTTAAATAACTCCAGTTATGAGTCTCCAATGTCATTTTTATACCTGACAATTACACGGGTGTTGGTTTAATAGTTGTAATAGCAGAACTTTTAAAGGACTGGAATTAGAATTGAGAGAAGTAATAATAAAAATCAAATTTATCCAAATTATGTTTAAGGGATGAGAGTGTCACTTTTTACAGAAAGAAATATAAAATCTGCCAGGTGGAACCTAAAAAATAAACCTTTACATCATAGTCCAAACAGGCAGATCAAAGGCTTTCATATGCTCACATTTGCAATAAATTCAGTTGGACTTACTGTATTTATATATTTTTTATGCATGATTTTATATTGCTTTACAATTTTTATGATCCATTAAACAATCCACCCTGTTACAGTACATTTCCATGTTATTACAGGAGAAGTGTTCTACACTTGCAAAGAACCATTCATTTAAATTTAAATCCCTTATAGTAGGAATGACAGTAGCATGCTAATACCTAAATTTTATCCTGTAGGCTCCCTGAACCCTTATACCAGGCACACTGAGTATGTATTATTTTAATACTAATAAAAAAACACACTTTCAGAATTAGTGTTGTCAGATTCTTGCCTTTCAGGTCACGATCATTGGATCTGGCATATTAAAGTGTAACTGTTGGGCATAAAATAAAAAATCAATTCTTTATTTTTATCTAGTAAACAAGTAATATGGATGCTAACCAGGCAATACAAAAGTTAAAAATCACTATTACTTTTCTTGTTGATAAATGATCATTCCCCAGCTTACCTGACTCTTATTTGGTACTTTGCCGCACAAAGGAAGTTGCAGTGCATGCTGGGTTTTCTTTTTTGCTCAGACTTACCTAATGCAGCCTGATTGGCTGAAGCCTCTTTCCCTCCTGTTTTCCCCTCCCACACCTCTATTCCTTTCTAATTAGCCAATATTTCTCATGCTGAGACAATGCACTTTCTATTGCAGAGCTTGGTGGGAGTGCCTAAAGACTGGGAGGAGAGCGGGCAATGCATACACAATCAGGCAGAGGAGAGTAAGGGAGGAAATGACATCAGGATTGGCTTCAAAATAGACACAGTTAAAATTGAGAATCCTATGAATGATTTTCTCTTTTTTTTACTATTGAAAAATCACTAAACTCAAAACGTGGACAGTGCAATACATATGTTATGTAAGTAGAGCAAGTATTTATCTACTTATATATGTGTTTTTTTCTGGGATAGTATGGATGAAAGCTCCTCTTTAAAAGCAAAACTTAGTCCCTCAGCCAATAAAAAATATAGTGTTGTCAACAAGATCACTTACACTGCAATCACACACGTTTCTGACCTCCCCGTTAATGGGCAAGCCCATTACATAGAGCATATGGTCAAGTCGATTTTCTTAATATAACCTACCCAATCCAAAGGAAATTATAGCATGAGAGAAATCTGGTTTAATGCTGAAAAGTGGCCATAGATAAAATTACAGCTGTTAAATAATCAACAGTAGCACTGCCTCAGGAGTCCATGGTGAGGTATTTCCTGCAGGTTATCAAACCAGCAGACAGAACTGAGGCAGGCCCTATACTTCAATTAACACAACCACTCAGTACCACATTATGGACATGGTACCTGAAGCTTAATTTGGACAAGTGTGAGCTTCTGATCATGTAGAACATCACTATCGAAAATACTACCATCCGCCCTACCTCCCAAGCCCGCTGTCCAGGTGTTACCCTGGACTCTGCACTCTCCTTTACACCCCTTATCCAAAGTATTGCCTGATCCTGCAACTTCCACCTCTGCAACATCTCCAAGATCCAATACTACCTGTCCCCTGGCACCACTAAACTCCTCATCCACGCTCTTCTCATCTCCCGCCTAGACTACTGCAATTCTCTTTTGTCTGGCCTCCCCTCTAACCGTACTGCCCCACTTCAATCGATAATGAATGTGGCAGCCAGACTGATTCATTCTTCTCATCACAGTGCCTCTATGACTCTGCTCTGTAAAGCCCTACACTGGTTCCCCATCAGCTTAAGAATCAATTTCAAAATCCTGTGTTTGGCCTACAAATCGGTGCACAAGACCTGCCCGACCTACATCTCTGATCTGGTCCACAGGCACATACCAGCCCGCCCCCTCCGATCCTCCAATGACCTGCGCCTAGTTGCACCATCTCTATCTCAGTCCCATGTACGATTGCAGGACTTCACTAGGGCTGCCCCCACTCTCTGGAACTCGCTCCCACCAGCCATCCAACTTGCCTCCACCTTTAATACATTCAAACAAGCTCTCAAAACTCACCTTTTCATGCTCACATACCCCCCTACACCACCCCCTATGTTCTGTTAGACACACTCTCAACAGATGCACCTATTGTCTCCACCCCCGCCCTTTAGATTGTAAGCCTCTGGCATGGCCATCCTCCCTAGTGTTTCCGGCTTGATTATGCAATCTTACTGTCAATCATTCCTCTTGTGGACTAGAACAATCTTTATTTTGACCTATGGCACTGTATTTTTACCAAATAATTTGCATGATCTTGTTTTGTTGTGAGTTTCCTGTATGTCCTACCTTGTATGTTAACCCTTTTATCTATTGTGTAGCGCTGCATAATATGTTGGTGCTTTATAAATACAATAAATAATAATAATAATAATAATGGTCACCTCCAGTAAAGCAGGACCAGGATCTGGAGGGATGAGGAGCAAGAGAGGTTAGAAATTAGGGCATTCAAACACACCATCACCTGCTACATGCTTCCCACACTGGTAGCTGCCATACAAGTTCTTTGTCAACCTCCTCCACTGGAGATGAAAGTTCTCTTTCACGTATGGACGTATTAAACCTGGCCATGTGTACGCATTGCCGAGGCAACGCGGAAGTGACGTCAACACGGAACCGGAAGTCCAGTACCAGTACGTGGCGGCCTTTCACAGATGAGCCTATTGGCGTCTAACGACCAGGGATGCTCGGGTAGTGCTTTTTATTACCCACCCGGATCCGGATCCGTGTACCCAGATATCTGGATCCGAATCCGGGTATCCGGAATTCCGGATCCGACCTTGTGGATATCCGGATCCGATCCGGATATCCGACCAAATTACCCGCGGGTACCCGACCTATTCGGGTATCCGGATTGAAAACCCGGAAGTGCCCTTTAAATAGCTTTAAAATGGTTTTTAGGGTAAATGATGCATGTAGCATCATGTTTTTTTAAAGGGAAATACTAATTAATTATTTGGTGGACATAAAATGAAAAAAAAAAAAGCTGTCAATTAACATCATAACTAGGTTCCAGACAGCTGTTGTGCAGCCCACATTGTGTCCAAAGTCCAATCGCACAACTGGGACATGACAGTTTTCAGCCCAGACACCTCCAGAAAAATGACACCGCAATTGTGTTTTGGGTTGAATATAGGAGGCGGTATCAGCAGCAGTGGCCTGTGGCACCGTGGCGGCCAGATTGGGGAGGTGAAGATTCTCCTGTGGCCAGAATGGGATGCTGCGGCTTTTCTCTCTGTGGCGGTTGGGGGTTGAGTGGTGTGGCTGGTGGTAGCGGAAGAAGGATGTGGTGGGTCCCGCAATCCACGGCCACTGTCTGCAATGCTGACCCTCGTGCCAAACCCACCGACGCATCCTCCTCCTCAGAGTCAGAGCTGACATCCCCATCCTGTGGATGGTAGTCACGGCCCTTCATCCCATCATCAACATCATACCCCCCCTCCTCAAAACCCAGAACATCCTCCTCAAACTCCTTGCAGCTAACGCCCCTGAGTTCAATCACGGCGCCTGGAGCGAAAAGCTCGCTGACTGAGGGTAGGCTGCCCGCTGGGGTCGACACTTCTGAGGGTGGCTGTAATGTTGCTCCCTGTCCTCTTGCCCTTGCTGCCCCTCCCCCAGCTGCCGGTGCCGGCAGACATAGTACAACTTATACGTGATGATGTCACCAGATGATGTGGGGTAATTTTACTTTAATAAAATCGGGGTTGGACTTTACATCAAATCAGCACGGAGTGACAGACCGCAGAGTAGAGGACAGACGTGCACACTGTGTTATGGTGGCGGCCTGGCGGGTACACACGGTGCGTTCCTGCACTCGATTTCCCGCTCGATTCCCGTCGACTCGATTATTTCCCACATGTCCGATTTGCGTTTCGATGGATCGTTAGGTCGATTTGGCATACTTTACATGTGAATCGACCTAACGATCCATCAAAACGCAAATCAGACATGTCGGAAATAATCGAGTCGACGGGAATCGAGCGGGAAATCGAGTGCGCGAACGCACCGTGTGTACCCACCAGGCCGCTGCCATAACAACTAACTGCAGTACTAACTACAATACAATAACACAGTAATCCTCCTATTCCCTATACTGTCCTGCTGGCCTACACAGACACAGACACAGACAGGACCTAACTGAGTGAATGAAAGCAAACAATTGCAAGCTAGCTAGCTAAAAAAAACAATAGAACAATAGAGTAGTGAAGATGTTGTATACAGCACTTGCTAAGCCAGCACTGGAGCAAGTCTGTCAGTGACCAGCCAGCCACACAAGCAAGGACGATCTGTCTCATCATGCCAGCCCTCCTTGCTATACAGGGGGGCTGGCCAGGGTTCCCTTCTGTGATTGGGTGCCAGGACTTAGGCTGGTAGGCTTCTAAATGGCTCAATGAGGTCAGGTGGGGCTGGCCAGGGTTCCCCTCTGTGTTTGGTTGCTAGGGCTTCTGCTGGGAGCCCTCTGATTGGCTGAATGACATCATCTCCTTACTAGTTACACTATCCGGATCCGGATATCTGGACGGATACCCGCGGGTATCCGGATTATGCAGCTAGCTATCCAGATAGAATCCGGATAGTGCTATCCGGATAGTGGCCCAGATATCCGGATCAGAATCCGACCCAGATAGCGGAAAAATGGTCGGATACCTAGGTTTACCCGGGTACCCCGGACCCGGATGAGCATCCCTGCTAACGACACACAGCGGTGCAAAGCTAGCGCCATTTAAGTTATACAGGGCACAGGAATGGATCAAAAACCAGCCACCTTGTTCAAAGGTAATGCCTGTGCATGAGTTAATAGGAAGGGGTGGAGGAGTGTGAGGGTGATGCCCGAAAGGGGTGGGCCAGTCCCAGCCTCCACAACATAATTATACCCATTGTGTAGATGGGCACTTCAGCTCTGACTTGAGCCATTTGATGCTGGGGGATACTTTGGTGGTGGTTGGGGTTTCTCTATTTATTATTTTTGCACGTTATTTTGCTCCTGACGAAATCTGTTTAAGATGAAACATGTCGAGCACTGTTAGCACTGTACTGTATATATGTATTGCACTCCCTAATCCTTGTACATATACCCTGGCCGCGATCCGTAGTAGTGTGAGGGTGACCTGTAGCGACCTCTTAGGTGCAAAGAGCTGCCATATTTGAGCAATTCAGGACTGCTCTATTGCGCACCTATTGTACCTGTACTTGTCCCTATAGGTTAAAACGATTGCATTCCCCACACAATACTGTGATTATACTATGAGAAACAATTTTGCATTGCAATCTAAGTTTCTAGGGCTAGCCAAACCCCACAGGTTGTGCGTACAGACCAACCAGCTGTCCGCACACTTTGACAGTGAACTGTGTGTGTGTGTGTGTGTGGGGGGGATAGGCAAAGACACCCGCTTTGGCCTGCAATTCAAGCACTAACATACATTTTAACTAATGAGTAAATAAATGGATGTTTAGTCTTCTAGCAGACTTATGATAATAAGGTGTAGTGAACTACGACACCACCCGAGTACAATTTAGGAACTCTGAGCCAATTTTTGACTTCAGTGTTGCATGATTCATTTTTCCTGTACATCCATTGGCTTTGTTTATTGTATTAATACTCTTTCTGTATTAGTCAGAAAGAAAGTAAAAAGCACTATACGTCTGCCCTCTAACAATGAATTACAGTATATGAGAAAAAGAGTACTGCTTAGGCTTCCCACTGTACTTACCTTGTGCTGTTCCCTCTGTACAGCACAGTACAAATATATCCAGGTATTTAGAGGTGGGAAGACTGGTGGTTGCATTCACTTGCATTGAATAAAGGTCTATGCTGTATGCTTTAGAACACCACCAGCAGTGGTGCCAAGCAGTGTGAACTGTAAATTAGAGTTGTCTCGAACCAGCGGATTTTGGTTCGCGAACCGCAAACGTGAACTTGTGAAAAAGTTTGTGAACCGGCCAATCAACGCGAACCGCAATAGACTTCAATGGGCAGGCAAACTTTCAAAAACTACAAACACTAATTCTGGCTACAAAAGTGATGGAAAAGATGTTTCAAGGGGTCTAACACCTGGAGGGGGGCATGGCGGAGTGGGATACACACAAAAAGTCCCCGGGAAAAATCCAGATTTGATGCACAGCAGGATTATATTCCCTAAAGGGCAGAAATCACTTTGCATTCCAAAATTGAAGGCCTAAAGTGCTTGAAAACATATTGTTTGTGTAGACATGGATCGGGTAATGTAAGGAGAGGACTGCTTTACACTGACAGGCCAAACTCACTGTGTAACGCACCGCACACAGATGGCCGTGCTGGTGCGCACGTTGGAGAGAGTGCAGGCGATGGCGGCTTTCCAGCCCATATGGTCGTGCTGAGGTAGCTCAATGACAGAACAACAGTGACTGTCCAGCTAATCGAATTTGGTCTGTCCACAATAAAGCAACAACCTTATTTTCTTGGGTGTGCCCCCCAACACACTCATATAGGTCATTGCTTCATTGTGATATGCAAGCCCCTTCACCGCTGCAAGGTAACGATCACAAAGGGGAATTGACACATGTACATGCCTTTTGTTTTGTTGTTGCAGCTGCAGTGCAGCCAGAAAAATTAGGCAGGCATGTACACGCACCAGAAAAATTATTGTAACGGCCGCTGCTAGCAGTGGCCTTAAAAATTCAGGAATATACCTGGGGGTTGATGGCACGTGCCTTCTTCTGAACACTGTACTTTGGTCGAGGGCTTCAGGAAATCACGACAGTATGACCTCAAACAGACCTGCAGGGTGGCCTGCCTCTGGCTCTGCCTCTGCCTGTTGTTTTGTCCATATTAGGGAGGATGAAAGGAAAGGTATGCACTGACTTGACTAATACAATGTGCAGCCACACAGATGCAGAGAAAGGTATACACTGACTGCTGTATAATGATGAGACGAATACACTTGAAATCCTATAACGAGAATCTGTTATGGAGGGCAAGTCTGCCATCCATTCATGTGAAAGGTATGCACTGACTGGTATAATGCAATGTGCAGTCACACAGGTGCAGTGAAAAGGTATGCACGGACTGGTATATAAAACAGCGTGCGGTCACACAGGAGCAGTGAACAAGTATGCAGTGACTGGTATATAAAACTGCGTGCTGTCACACAGGTGCAGTGAAAAGTATACAGTGACTGGTATTTCAATACAATGTGCAGCTGTCACACAGGTGCAGTTAACAGGTATGCATGGACTGGTATAAAAAACACCAGGCGGTCGCACAGGTGTAGTGAAAAGGTATGCACAGACTGGTTTATAAAACAGCGTGCGGTTACACAGGTGCAGTGAACAGGTATACAGTGACTGGTATATAAAATTGCATGCTGTCACACAGGTGCAATGAACAGGTATACAGTGACTGGTATTACAATATAATGTGCAGCTGTCACACAGGTGCAGTTAACAGGTATGCATGGGCTGGTATAAAAAACAGCGTGCAGTCATACAGGTGCAGTGAAAAGGTATGCACGGACTGGTATATAAAACAGCGTGCAGTCACACAGGTGCAGTGAACAGGTATACAGTGACTGGTATTACAATGCAATGCGCAGCTGTCACACAGGTGCAGTTAACAGGTATGCACAGACTGGTATATAAAACAGCATGCGGTCACACAGGTGCAGTGAACAGGTATGCAGTGACTGGTATATAAAACTGCGTGCTGTCACACAGGTGCAATGAACAGGTATACAGTGACTGGTATTACAATACAATGTACAGCTGTCACATAGGTGCAGTTAACAGGTATGCATGGACTGGTATATAAAACAGCGTGTGGTCACACAGAGGTGCAGTGAACAGGTATGCAGTGACTGGTATATAAAACTGCGTGCTGTCACACACAGGTGCAGTAAAAGGCATACAGTGACTAGTATTACAGTACAATGTGCAGCTGTCACACACACACATGCAGTGAAAAGGCAGGCACTGAAAGTGCTGGGCCTGGCACAGTATAGAAATTAGCAAGAACCAGCTGCGACAGACAGGGCTGTATATGCAAGTGTCAGTGGGACACACACACACACACACACACACACACACACACACACACACACACACACAATAAACACATCACAAGAACATTAGCTCTCGAAAAAACTGTTTTGATGGTGCTTTTCAGCAACAAATATCAGCAAGGAGCAAGCTAACAGATCTCCTAACTATCGCTTTCCCTATCTCTCCAATGTCTCTCCCTTCTCTCACTAATACTGCAGCACACAGAGTGAGAACATGGCCGACACTGCTGCCTTATATAAGGGGGGGCTCCAGGAGGGAGTGCAGCCTGATTGGCTGCCGTGTGTCTGCTGACTGTGATGTAGAGGGTCAAAGTTTAGCCCAATGATGTAGTATAGGGGGCGGGTTGAACTGCCATAAAGTTCGTCTTTCACCGTGAAAGCAAATCCATGATGTTTGTGCGAATAAGTTTGTGTGCGAACCATTCGGGACAACGCTACTGTAAATAAGGCTGACAATGCCCTGCACCCACCGTCACCCACACCGCTTCTGACACTGTTATGTTGTAATTGTTTTCACTTTGAAGTGTATTGCCAATTGTGCCTCACTATGTAATAAATGGAGCTTTGCAGTGCCGATCTTCCCCTCTCCTCCTTTCTCCAATACAGTCTCGCTGTCACGATCAGAGCACGCAGCCTCACCATAGTGAGCAAAGCAAAGTGGGCCCTGCCAGCTCCCCGCTCAAGTTCATTTCACCTGCTGTAGTGCCAACCGCACTCTCTTCGTACATTTGAACTGTAAATACCCTTAAAGGGAACCTAAAGCGAGAAGTATATGGAGGCTGCTATATTTATTTCCTTTTAAGCAATACCAGTTGCCTGGCAGCCTTACTGGTCTATTTGGCTGCAGTAGTGTCTGAATCATCCCAGAAACAAGCATGCAGGCTGCAGCTAATCTTGTCAGATTGGACAGAAATGTCATAAATATCTGATCTGCATGCTTGTTCAGGGTCTATGGCTAAAAGTATTAGATGCAGAGGATCAGCAGGACAGCCAGGCAACTGGTATTGTTTGAAAGGAAATAAATATGGCAGCCTCCATATACCTCTCGCTTCAAGTTCCCTTTAAAGGGACTCCGAGCAGTGCAGAAACTATTGAAAGATGCATATCATTTTAAAGCTCTCTTTCTCCTCTTTCCAATGATATATAAACCACCACCCTACGTCTTTTAGTTTTCGATATTTTCGCGAATATTTGAAATTGCCGCGGACGCGATTTCAATCGCGAAAATAGAGAAAACTAAAAGGTGTAGGGCAGCGATTTAGGTGTCGTCAGAAAGAGGAGAAAGAGAGCTTTAAAATGATATCCATCAAGCCATAGTTATATTGTATTACACAGGGCGACACTTTCCTCAGTGTCAGCAGCTCCATTCTGCTGAATGCAGCTGCTGACTTTGACAAAAAGTCGCCCTGTGTAATACAATATAACTATGGCTTGATGGATATCATTTTAAAGCTCTCTTTCTCCTCTTTCTGACGACACCTAAATCGTTGCCCTACGCCTTTTAGTTTTCTCTATTTTCGCGATTGAAATCGCGGCCGCGGCAATTTCAATCGCGAAAATAGCGAAAACTAAAAGGCGTAGGGTGGCGGTTTATATATCATTGGAAAGAGGAGAAAGAGAGCTTTAAAATGATGTGCATCTTCCCATAGTTTCTGCACTGCTCGGAGTCCCTTTAAGTTTAAATTTTTGAGAACATGGGAAGAAGATTTTCACATTTCTACCTCCATCCCAACTTGGATGCACTGTTGAACTAGCGCAGTGATCTGCAAACTTGGCTCTCCAGCTGTTAAGGAACTACAAGTCCAACAATGCATTTGCCATTATGAATCATGACTGTGACTGTCAGACTCCCGCAATGCATTGTGGGACTTGTAGTTCTTTAACAGCTGAAGAGCCAAGTTTGCAGATCACTGAACTAGCAGAAGGTAGTTAAAAAAACCCTCATTTACAGAAATGTCTACATACAACACAAATGACCCCAATTAACCATTTAAACTTCCTGGACGTAGAAGCTACGTCCAGGAGGCCATGTGCGCTCCCACGGTCGATCGCACGCATGCTTGCGCCCTCCCGGCTGCGGATCGTTAGCCCAGGAATCAATCAATCGGGCCATGGTGCCCGATGATTCATTCCTCTCCCCCACAGAAAAAGCGACTGCTTCTCTCGGAAGCTTCGCTTTTTCTGACTCTTGCGCCCCCCTACATCCCTCTAAGCGTACATGTTACACTTAGAGTGACGTCATGTAAACAAACTCATGGCTTGTGGCCAAAGAGTAAAACTACAACTAAATTTAAAAAAAAAATCAACACATATTTACATAAAAAAATAACTATTTACATCCCACCCTCCCAAAAATACCCAAATTAAAATGATTAATAAAAAAACAACAACATTATGATAAAAAAATAAAACGTAATTATTTACCTAAGGGTGTAAACTTTTTAAACATCAATGTAAAGATGAAATATTTCAATTTTTTTTATTATAAGCTTGTAAATAGTGATGGATGCAAAACGGAAAAAATGCACTTTTATTTCCAAACAAAATATTGTCGCCATACATTGTGATAGGGACATCATTTAAAAGGTGTAATAACTGGGACAAATGGGCAAATACAATACATGTGTTTTAATTATGGAGGCATGTATTATTTTAAAACTATAATGGACGAAAACTGACAAATAATGATTTTTTTCAGTTTTTTTCTTATTCTTCATGTTAAAATGCATTTACAGTAAAGTGGCTCTTAGCAAAATGTACCACCCAAAGAAAGCCTAATTGGTGGCGGAAAAAACAAGATATAGATCAGTTCATTGTGATAAGTAGTGATAAAGTTATAGGCTAATGAATGGGAGGTGAACATTGCTCAGATGCATAAAGCGAAAACGACTGAAGGCTGAAGTGGTAAAACCCAATAAAAAAAGTCTCGACTTCTTCTAATGTATATTTACGGCTCTGGAGAATTAGGCAACCCTCTTGCATGTAATATGGTGGACCCACTGAATTGTATTTAGGTTTTGGTTGCAAACGACACGGAAAATATGTTAACGTTTTATAAATAAATAATAATAATAATAATAATAATAAATGACCAACATTTTTCCAGGGGATATAGGTTTCCTTTATTGTCATGCCATTCATTTTATCTTGGCTAGAAAGCAATCTTTCTCTTAAAGGGGTACTATAGTGAGACATGTAAAATATGTGCAAACATAGACAAATAAGAAGTACATTTTTTCCAGAGTAAAATGAGCCTTAGATTACTTTTCTCCTATGTTGCTGTCACTTACAGTAGGTAGTAGAAATCTGACAGAAGCAACAGGTTTTGGACTAGTCCATCTCTTCATGGGGGGATTCTTAGGGATTTATTTATTTTCAAAAGCACTGTGAGCGAGTGTTCAAAAGCACAGTGAATGACAGTTGTTCTGTCCAACTGCCAAAGAACTGTGTAGCGAACAGGGAAAGCTGGTCAGTATCATTGTTTAAATCTTTTTTAGGCAATATCTTTATAAAGAATAAAACCTTGCTGAGATTCCCCTATGAAGAGATGGACTAGTTCAAAACCTGTCATAGACCTTGTCTATGTTTGCACATATTTAAAATTGTAACATTTTTCGCCAAAGTGCCCCTTTAAAAATAATAAAAAAATAAATGATGGAGTCACTTATTATTTGAATTAATCTGTTATAAGAGTTAATCACCTCTTCAGATCCCGTTTTAAGTATTCTTAATTATATCTTTCTGTGTGAATGACAAAATAAAGCGTGTGACTAAATGAAAGAAAATATTAGACTGCAATATGAGAATGACTCTAATGTATTGTGGTTAAACATGACATTGAGTAAGGGGTCACAAAGTCAACTGCATGCACAACACTTATGTAAAATGACACCATTTAAGAAGACAAATGACAGTGGGCACAAGAACAAAGATCTTTTCTGTAAGTAATTTTCTATAATTATTTGATAACAATCTATTGAAATCTCCTCTGCATTGTCATATCTTTATTCCATGAATGCATTCAGTCATTGTGACACCATAGTCATTATTAGCATTACAGCCACCATGTTCCTCTCAACAATACAACTACACAATGGTTATCGCTAGTGATATCCATGTACAGTGTAATCTTTCACAGAAAGGGCTTGCAAAGTACAGTATACACATGCATATTAGAAGCCATTCATCTGCTATAAAGAGGGCAGAGTGGAACATTTACATAAAAGTCACTATGAAATGAAAACTGTTATAAACGTGTAACATTGCCATGTAGTAAAGGCAAGTCTAAGTGATTAAAATACATATATCCAGTGTGTTCCTATCACTAGAAACACTGTACTGAATTTCAGTTTCATTCAGTTAAAGAGAACTCAACAGAGAAGGGTTTTTTTTTTGTTATTAGCATTGACAGTGCCCCTTGCCTGGTTGCTGTGCTAATCCTGTGACTTTAATACTTTGAATGACTGCCCTAGAATCATTATGCATAATAAGTGTTCTCAGGCCATCATCTGTGTGCCTTAAAAACTACTTAAAGCAGGATTGTCAGCCATAAAATCAAATTCTGTTTACCCACTGCTCTGTGTTTATTATGCAGTCTACAACTTGACTCTGCATTGCAAGCATTCCAATACAATCATAAATGTTTCTGCTGTAATAAATCATATCTCAGTCAGCCTTGGTCTATATGGTAAATTGCCCAGGAGAGGCAAGCTTGTTATCTCCCCTCCCACATTCCTGCTCCTCACTGATTGGCTGAGGTAAGTTTAGTGTGACACGCGGCTAAAGGTGGCCATACACTGGTCGATTTGCCATCAGATTCGACCAACAGATAGATCCCTCTCTGATCGAATCTGATCAGAGAGGGATAGTATGGCCACCTTACTGCAAACAGATTGTGAATCGATTTCAGCCTGAAACCGATCACAATCTGTGGAGCTGCCGCTGCTGCCCCCCCCCCCGCATACATTACCTGTTCTGGCCAGCGCGAGGCCCCGCTGTCTTCTTCTTCTCTGGCTCCGCTCCGCTCCGGCTACTGAACTTCCTGTCCAGGGGAAGTTTAGAAAGTAGAGGGCGCTCTACTGTTTAAACTTCCTGCCGGGACAGGAAGTTCTGTGTAGCTCTGGAGCCCGAAGCGGAGAAGAAGACCAGGGGACTTGCGCTGGCTGGAGCAGGTAATGTATTACCGCTGTATTGCGTCGGTCGTCGGGCATTTGAACGCCGCTAACGACGCACTCCCGACCCGCTGGCGACCGAAAAAAATCTTCCGCATGGATAGGTCGACAGGAATCGACGGGAACGATCAGGTATATCGGCGGGAAAATCGTTAGGTGTATGGGCCCCTTTAGAAGGGAAATGCACCTCATCCCTCTGCATAAGCTTCTGAAATAAAATCTTTGCTGTGCTCACATGTATTTACAATGCAAGCTAGATATGACAGTGCAGTTTGTAGGGGAAAAAGAGTTAGCGAGGAAAGGACATCAGGATTGGCAGTTAACATGGCAGTTAACATGGAAAATGCCTGAAACAGTTTTCTCTTTATTTACTATATAAAATTAACAGAAATCAAAACATAGAAAGTACAACACATATGTTATCTAAGTAGAACAAGTATTTATCTACCTCTGTGAAAGTATAGTTGCTGCTATAAAGTGACCCTGTAACAAGATGGGACATTGAAGTTTCCATATTTATTTTTTTGAAGTACTGATAACATTGCTGACATTACAGTCACTTTCCTGATTGTAGCTTTCCTTGAACAATACAATATTTGCACCTTGACTAGCTTGTTAGAACTGACCTAGCTAGGGAAAAAAGCATTCTCTGCTGTTTCTATCAGTTGTTTTCATGTGTCTGCATACATCACTTTGTCCGGAGGTGTATAAAAATCTTTTCTTTCCTTGTGTCTGGCCAGTGTCACACCAAATTAATGACCATTAAATTGTGCAATATCTTTTTTAATAGTCCAACTGTAGAACCTGTTTCTTTTATGAATGGCAATGTGTAAACTTTCACAGTGTATGTTTAAGCATTTAGGCAAATTAATTGAATATCCTTCTGTGCACTGTTAAAAGGGTGAAGATGTTGAGTGCCAAAATAAATAGACTGAGTTTGCTGAAATAAAATGGAGCTCTGTAGATCAAACATGTGCTGGGAGCCACAGAAGGGTATATAGAGTAAGCAGCTGCCACCTTTATACAAGGTGATTTAAAAATAATTTCCAGCAGAAATTGTTATTCTAGATTTGGATAGAGTGTGAAGGGTTTGGAATACTTGTACACTAACTGTTTTTTTTAACAGTCTGGTTTTTAGTCTGGGCAGGATCATTGAAAACAGGAAGTAACATCTCCTCTACAGGAACAATGAAAGTACTATAAACTATTGCCTAAAGCAGCCCATACACTCAGCCGATTTTCTGGCCGACCGATCGATCCCGATCGATCGATCGATCAATCGATTGCAAATCGGTTGGCCAATCGACCGATCGATGGCCGATTTCGATCGATTTCGATGGATTTCCATCGAACTTGCAGGGTGGAAAATTTAGGTCGATCTGAAGAGATTGCTTATCAGTTTGCATTGGCCTTAATGGAAATCTGATGGCAAAAAAATGCCATCAGATCGAATTTCAATAGATTTCAAACTGAAATCTGTTGGAATTCTATCCTGGTAAAAAATGTTCTAAAAACGCATCAGATAGACCATCAGATGCATTTCTTATCTATCTGCTGCCAATCTGACGAGTGTATGGGCACCTTTAATGTAGGTAAGGACTAATGTGTCTGTGAGGTTTTTGTAATTGCTGACTGTGTTCCCATTTAAAATATTTTCTAACTTCCTGCTCTGATAGCAGGGAGAGACATTGGGAACCTGAAATCAGTAAAATCTCTATATTGAAAGGCACAGACAGTAATGCAAATTCAACAGTTTATCATACCCCCACATTCTATCCAGCAACAATACAAAACATGGTTGAATGGGGCCCTGGGGAAAAGTAACTTGGGGGCACCCCTGACCACCACCCCCTGACCTGCTCCCATCCCTGCCTCAGATACAAGGTTCTCCAGCACTTAAGAGAGGCAGAGATTCCATAGTGTGCCCCCCGAATTGTGTCTGCCCCAGTATAGGTAGCAAATGAGACCTCTGCACAGTTTATCTAGCTAAAGGTGCCCTTGTATTAGGTAGGTCCTCCCATATAGATAGCCAGATGTCCCCCCAGTGTTAGCTAGGTAGCCCCCCTCACTATACATAGCCAGATGTGTCTCCAAGGATTAGGTAGCCTCCCCAGTATAGATAGCCAGATGTGCCCCCCAGGATTAGGTGGCCTATTCCCCCTTGTATAGATAGCCAGAAGTGTCCCCCAGTATTAGGTAGCTACCCCTTCCAGTATGGATAGCTAGATGTGTCCCCCACTGTTAGATAGCATCCCCCTCAAGTTATACGTTGAAATATGGCCCCACCCCCTAGTATTAGGAATTCTCCTCATTAATATCGATAACCAGAAGTGTCCCCACATTTTAGGTAGCCTCCCTCCTCCCAGTATGGATAGCGAGCCGTCCCTCGTTTTTAGATAGCCTCCCGCTCCACCCATATGCAGAGTGATGCAAGCAGAAGTGACAGTACAACTCATCTGTCAGCACCTCCAGGAACTTCAGCCTTCTCCCTATCACACAATTCCATATCTCCTCTCTGACTCCTCCAGTGGAGTAGTTATAAGAGGCAACACTAGAGGGCATCAGAGAGGAGACATGGAACTGTGCAATGGGGAGGAGACTTGTTGAAGTTCCCGGTGCCGATGACAGCTGAGTTGTGCTGAGTTGTATGGTCGTTTTCACTTGAATTGCTCTCCAGTATGGCAGGCAACGAGGGCAATTGGAGGCCCTGCTTCCTTCCCCTGCCTGCTGCTGCTTCCTCCACCAACACCACGGTACCTGGCAGCCCAGCTCATGAATTTAACAT
Source organism: Hyperolius riggenbachi (assembly GCF_040937935.1). Taxonomy (NCBI): domain Eukaryota; kingdom Metazoa; phylum Chordata; class Amphibia; order Anura; family Hyperoliidae; genus Hyperolius; species Hyperolius riggenbachi. Next base: position 544,840,743 of record NC_090646.1, read on the forward strand.
TTTTAATGGTGTAAGATGTGAGTTGCTTAAGGAAGGGGGGGGGGGACTGGGCTTTGTGGCAATTGCCCATTGCCTTAAAAGCAGCACCGGCCCTGCAAGCAGGTAGACCTGCACTCATGTCAGCTTGCATCCTGCTTTTTAAACCTAGCCTTCAACTCTTTAGGAAGAGAAGGAGGAGGTGTACGCAATCAACCATTCCTCCCAACAAGGACACAGCAAGGTGTGTGGCTGAGTCATTAGACCCCCCCCCCCCCACATTATGGTGAATGGCAATGGGTGGTTTAGAGATGTGTGCTGTGTGTGCAGGGAAGGGGAGAATGGAGATGGGGCGGGCTAACAGGGTCTGTTAAAGAGACTTTGATGATCTCTGCATCAATACAGTCAGATTGCACAGATGCTTTAAGATGATCACTTATATGCTTGTGTGATTGAGCAGAATGTTAAAGAGAATCTGTAACGTCAAAACGTCCCCTGGGGGGTACTCACCTCGGGTGGGGGAAGCCTCAGGATCCTAATGAGGCTTCCCACGCTGTCCTCCGTCCCTCAGGGATCTCGCTGCAGCCCTCCGTACAGCGGTGACGTCAATATTTACCTTCCTGGCTCCTGCGCAAGCGCTCTGACGGCTGTCGGCTCCGAAGTAGGCGGAAATACCCGATCGCCGTCGGGTCTGCTCTACTGCGCAGGCGCAACTTAGTCTCCGGGCCTGTGCAGTAGAGCGGACCCGACTGAGATCGGGTATTTCCGTCTACTTCGGAGCTGAAAGCAGCCACAGCGCAAAGGTAAATATTGAATTGACAGTCGGGTCTGTCGGCGGCTGTTCGGAGGGCTGTAGCGAGACCCCGTGGGACAGGGGACAGCAAGGGAAGCCTCATTAGGATCCCGAGGCATCCCCCACCCAAAGTGAGTACCCCCCCAGGGGATGTTTTTGATGTTACAGTGTCTCTTTAAGTGACAAGTGTTGCAGAAGATGTCAGCGCTATATAAATATAAAATAATAATAACAATGTACTGCAATAGGGGACTTTTTTAATTCTAAATACAAACTGCATCCAAATGGGTTAATGGAGGGTGAGGTAATAATGACAATGCTTTGAGGGCATTCATATTGGGTTTCTGACAAACTTTCAGTCAAAGTGAAAGATTCTCTTGTCAGTTGCAAATAATTAAAAACATGACACGCAGAAAGCAGAAGTTGCCAGAACTGTAGAGTAATATTCAATGTTGTTTCTTTTCATTAAACTTTGTTTGAAGTGAGTTAATTCACTTCCTTTTGTTTATTTACAAAATGTCAGTAGCTGTGTGTTATTTATTTTTTTGTTTCTTTCTTTCTCTTCATTCTATCGCAGGTGTGTTAAACTCAAATACACAGTTGGCTGAAATTGAAAACTGGTACCAGGGCACTGGGAAGGGTAATGGTAATCAACAAGGGCCCGGAGTTTGTGCAGAAACAGAAATGGCCCACACTGCCAACTAGAAATGGCCCGAACGGTTCGCCGGCGAACGATTCCAGGCGAACTTCCGGTGGTTTGCGTTCGCCACGTAACGCAAACTTTTCCGGAAGTTCTGTTTGCCCCCATAGTGCACCATTAGGGTCAACTTTGACCCTCTACATCACAGTCAGCAGGCACATTGTAGCTAATTAGGCTACACTCTCTCCTGGAGCCACTCCCCCCTTATAAAAGGCAGGTAGCGCTGGCCATTACACTCACTCGTGTGCCTGCATTAATTAGTGAAGGGACAGCTGCTGGCAGACTCTCAAAGGGAAAGATTAATTAGGCTCTTGTAGGCTTGTTAGCTTGTTCCTGGCTGATTGTTATTTCTAAAATAGCACCCCTCAACAGCTCTTTTGAGAGCAAATGTTCTTCTGGTGTGTTTTTGTGTGTGTTGCCCACTGACACTGCATTATACAGCCCTATCTGTTGCAGCTGGACCTTGGTAATTGCTATTACTGTGCCAGCCAGGCCCAGCCTAACTATCTATACTGGGACATCTACCTTTGCCTACTTAACTGTGGGGCACCTACTTACCCATACAGGGACACCTACCTATGCCTACCTACCTACCTATACTAGGGAACCTACCTATGCCTACCTACCTATACTGGGTCTCCTACCTATGCCTTGCTAACTACTGGGGCACCTACCTATGCCTATCTACCCATACTGGGACACCTACCTATGCCTACCTACCTATACTGGGACTCCTACCTATGCCTAGCTAACTACTGGGGCACCTACCTATGCCTACCTACCTATACTGGCACTCCTACCTATGCCTAGCTAACTACTGGGGCACCTACCTATGCCTATCTACCTATACGGGGGCACCTACCTATGCCTACCCACATACAAGAAGATAAGAAGGTTGTTGCTTCATTGTGGACAGACCAAATTTGATCAGCTGGACAGTCACAGCACACAAAAGCAAAGCAACACACCACTCTGGAAGATACCAGGCCGAAATTATTTCTCAAAAAAGGAGATACCCAAACTGTACCGTAATGTTGAAAGGCAAGTGATGTCATCTCTGGCACACAGAGTTGGGTCAAGGGTCCATCTGACCATGGATGCCTGGTCTGCAAAGCATGGTCAGGCCTGCCCGAAGACTAAGTCAGTCCCCACACACAGCATCTCTGCCTGCACGCCGTGTGACTGCCTGCCCCAAAACTAGGTCGGTCCCCATACAGCATCTCTGCCTGCAGGCCGCTTGACTGCCTTCTCCGCCACCACCAACAAGGTCCAGGACTCCAATAATATTTTTTTCTGGTGCGTGTACATGCCTGCCTAATTTTTCTGGTTGCACTGAGGCTGCAACAACAAAACAAAAGGCATGTACATGTGTCAATTCCCCTTCGTGATCGTTACCTTGCCTCGGTGAAGGGGCTTGCGTATCACAACGAAGCAATGACCGGCTATATGAGTATGTTGGGGGGCACACCTGACCTAAGATAATAAGGTTGTTGCTTTATTGTGGACAGACTAAATTTGATCAGCCGGACAGCCACTGTTGTTCTGTCATTGAGCTACCTCAGCCCGACGACCATATGGGCTTGAAAACCGCCATCGCCTGCACTCTCGCCATTGTGCGCACCAGTCCAGCACAGCCATCACTACACAAACAGCTGTTTGCGGTGCGTTACACACTGAGTTTGGTCTGTCAGTGTGAAGTAGTACACTAATTACACTACCTGATTGATGTATACACACACAAGATGTTTTAAAGCACTTTATGCCTCCAATTAGCAATGCTATGTGATTTCTGCCCTTTAGGGATTATAACGCTGCTGTGCGTCAAATTCGTAATTTTCCCCGGGATGTTTGGCATGTATCCAACTCCACGCCCGCCTCCAGGTGTTAGACCCCTTGAAACATATTTTCCATCACTTTTGTGGCCAGAATTAGTGTTTGAAGTTTTGAAAGTTCGCTTGCCCAAAAATCGCAGGTTTTAGCCATCTCTACTACTCATACACTATCTTGAGAGTTGGAGTGAGCAATTGCCATTTAGTAAATGCTATGGAAAATCAATAGATGCCTGAGAACTTGAGAAGTGACATAGATTTATAGTACATTTTATTTTGGAACAAATGTACACTTTATATGTATACAAGTGGATTTTTTTTATAGTGGCCTTTGAAGTGAAGACCAGAGTGACTCCTGAATACTAATCCAATAATAATTTTTGTTAGCGCAAATTAAAGTGAATCACACAGAACCTTTTCAGATCATATGAGTGCTCCAACATGGCTACAATCATCTTTTATTTAAAATGGGTTTGAAATGTATTCTTTTGAAGTACTGATTAAACTTGTGAAAAAAACTTTTTCAGTATAACAACCGCTCATTCCATCCACAGTGCTCTAATATATTTGAGAAATGACTTTTCCATGCATTAAACAAAGGCATCCATTTTCTCTGTCTACTGTCAGCCACAGGAGTGATGGCATTCATATTTCATCAGAATGACACACATTCTAAATAACTGAAAGCATCTCATCCAGAACCATCACAAGCTTTGAAGTATTGCACACTAATGTAGATGAATTCCAAGATGTATGTAGCAGTTCCCGTGCCGAAGACTTCCCCCCCTTGCTGTTATTTATCAAGTTGATTCACTTTTATTTATGTTGAAAGAAAAACAAAATACTAAATCAAGTATTGATTACTGTTCACTTGTATAGAAGATTAAACAATTCTGTAATTTAAAGGTCACGGATGGTTTTCATATTGCAGCTTGCGCTTGTGGATTCATGAAAACAGGCCATGAGTCATGTCTAATAGGCTATGTATTCCTTTTACTCTGAGCAGCTGATTTCAACTGTGAAATCATCCAGTTTACCTTCACTGAATGCACTGGGAAGTATTGAACATCTTGCAGGAAAAGGTTATTATGAAAGCAATCTTGCAGCCACCAGAAAACTCTCTAAGGAGGGCTGTACCTATATATACCAGCGGATAAACACACAGATAAAGGCCCACACATCTTTCAACAACAGCTCAAAAGCTAAAAGGATATTTTGCAGCAATGAAGATCAGAAAAAATCCATGCAAAAGGAAAAGTGTTATTATTATTATTTATTTATTTATTTTTTGCAATATTTTACAATACAAAAAATGGATTCTTCCCAATGTATGGAAGCCTTTTCTTGACCTATCCATGCAGCATGTATCTAAATTGTGAAAATCATGTTTAACTAGTTAACAACTGAGGGTTTGTTCCCCTTTAAGACCAAAACAATTTTCACCTTTCAGCGCCCCTCCCTTTCATTCGCCAATAACTTATCACTACTAATCACAACAAAATGATCTACACCTTTATTTTTTTTCACCACCAATTAGACTTTCTTTGGGTGGTATATTATGCTAAGAATAAAAAAAAAAAAATAAGAAAAAAAAAATGAAATGTTTGTTTACATTTTGCAGCAGGGGACAATTAGCTGTCCCTCCGAGCTGTTCCTTTCATAGGCTGATGTCTATGAGAGGCGGGGAAAACTTCTGATCACCGCCTGGGGACAAATTAGGGGGAGGAGGGAGGGTTAACTGGTATTTTTTTAAAGGCTCTTTTTATATAATACAAAAAAACGAATGATTGCAGCAGCGATAAGAGCCCACCAACAGAACACTTTGTTGGTGGGCAGAAAGGGGGGGGGGAATTCATTTGTGTGCTTGGTTGTGTGGCTCTGCAGCAGGTTATTAAGTTGCAAGAGCCCTAATTTGTAAAAAATTGCCTGGACACTAAGGGGTGTAAGCCTGTGGACCTTATATGGTTAAAATATTGTGTGCTACCGTAATTAAAACCCAAATATTTTATTTCCCCTTTTTTCCCAGTTACTGCACTGATTATATTATGCCCCTATCACAATGCATGGTGACAATATTTTATTTGGAAATAAAGATGTATTTTTTTCAGTTTTGCTAATTAGTCCCTAATTACAATCACTTTTCTTGAAAAAAATTTTTAATTTACACTCTACATATACTCACCTTAAAGAGAACCTGTACTGAGTAAAAATACTTAAAATAAACACATGAGGTAACTTCAAATGAACATTGCATAGTTACCTTGCCATCAGTTCCTCTAAGAAGGAAGAAGGACAATAATCCCTTCCAGTTTTGACAATATTTTGTCAGATCTGAAATATATCAGTTGCTGTCAGTAAAATATCAGTTGCTGTTAGTTATAGCTGAGAGGAAAACTGAAGTACCAGGTAATGTCCATGTTTCCCTATGGCTCAAGTGGGCGATGTTACAGTTTAACTGTGTGCTGACCAGAAAGCTGTTATGGGTAATGGCCATTTTCAAAATGGAGGATGGAAAATTCCCTTGATCACAGTGAACAAAGAGGACGCGGGACAGGAGAAAGACACTGAGGAGTAGACTACATGGAAGGTAAGTATGACTTGTGTATGCTTATTGTGAGGAAACGTGGAAAAGCCGCCGCGAGTGCTCAGAGTGAGGCGGCTGTTTCCGCGTCCAACATGGCGGCACAACGCGGAGAAACCGCTTCATGCCGCATGGGCAGAGCGGTGGAGTTCGCGTTGGATGCGGCGGATTGTGCGCATAGCAATAGCAATACTATTGACACTGTGGTTGGCTGCGGGGAAAACGCCGCTTGCTTGGAGAGCAATGCGGCGCCCCCCGCGCCCGAATCAGCGGATACATTGCAAAACATGTCTGGTGTGACTGGGACTGCTAGTCCACACAGGTTCAGAAGGACGCGCGCGCGCGCTAAGAGGCAGAGCTTATATGACAGCCAGAGAAGAGTCAGCTGACCAAGTGCTATAGTATATATACTGGGTGCTGGTCATTTCTCTGGTGTCTGGCGTTGCGATCACTACGTGGTAGCACTCAGGCCTTGTCTGTTTCTGTGTTCTAGCATAGTTTCCAAAGGTGTTGACATCAAGGAGCTCACACCTTAGCAATAGGAATATTGAACTGTATTATTTGTTATGACCTTTTGCCTGCCTGACTATTCTTCTGAACTCTGATTCTGTACCTTGCTATTTCTGATATCCTGTTGCCGAACTCTGCTCGTTCCTGGACTCTGTATTTGCCTTCTGATTCTGTACCTTGCTATTCTGATACTCCGTTGCCAAACCCTGCCTGTTCATTGGATTCTGTATCTGTCTCCTGAATCTGTACCTTATCTGTCTGTGTGTTAACGACCTGGCTTGCCCGACCTCGAGAACTTGCCTTACTGTTAGAGGCAGTTCCCAGACCTGTTAGTGACACCCTCTCACTGGTGTCACTCACACTCTGTCCTTCCTACTTTCAGCCTAGCCCCTCCTCCGGGAGAGTCTAGGCCAGCGGAAGGAACATACTTCCGTGCAGTACTCCTTACTGCATCTGCACCAACACCCGCATATCTCAGGTGTCCAGAGGTTAGTAGATATATCTGATTATCGGTGATACTGCAGATCATCAATAATCGGGTATATTCTGTATTCTCGGTGATACTGCAGTTCACTGGTAATCAGACCCTCTCTGTGTTACACCGATCGTTACAGAACGCCAGACCAAAATGCAAATAGACGCACACACTGACCGTCTGGGCGCACTTGCCACTTCGGTGGAAAACATCAACCAAGTGCTGGGTAGTCACAAGACTATGATTGACGCCTTGTCTGGTTCTTTACAAACCCTCCAGACAGCAGTGGATGAGGTGTGATCCCCTCCTAGCTCTGACATACGTTTGCCTGTACCTGAGAAATTTTCTGGTCACAGATCTGACTTCCGAAATTTTAGAAGTAGAGTGTTATCTTACATTGAGTTGAGACCCCGATCTTCTGAAACTATGGCCCAAAGGGTCACATTTATTAAGACCTTGTTGTCAGGCGATTCTCAGACGTGGGCATACAGTTTGCCCACCGGAGACTTAGCCCTCACCTCAGTGGAGGAATTTTTTAAAGCTATGGCAGTAATTTACGACGACCCAGACCTTGCTGCGACTTCTGAGCGGAAGCTCAAGCTTTTGCATCAAGGCAAGGGTCCGGTCGAGGATTACGCAGCCGAATTTAGGAGGTGTTCAGTTTCAGCCAGGTGGGACACCTATGCCCTCTTAGATTGTTTCTTATCAGGGTTGTCAGATGAGGTCTCAGATCTCATGTTAAGTCTGCCTGAACCTAAAACAGTCGATGAGGCCATTTCATCGGCTATTCGAGTCGACCGCAGGCTGCGCTATCAGAAACAGACCCGGGGTAGTAGTCATGTAAGAATGGTGTCCTACGCTGCGCCTCCAGTAACTCCACCTCCTCCCGTCTCGCCTCCACCCGAACCAATGCAAATTGGTCGGTCGAAACTATCCCAAGTGGAGCGAAGACGTAGGATGTCTGAGCAGCTGTGTCTTTACTGCGCAGAGGGGGGTCATAGAGTACGTAATTGCCCTAACAAGTCGGGAAACGCTACCGCCTAGGAGTTGTAGGGGGTAACACCCTAGGCACACAACTTTTACCCCTAGAAGATAAACGATTACTTCTTCCTTGTACTGTTACATGGGAAGATAAAACTGAGGTTTCTGAGGCTTTTTTTGATTCCGGCTCTGCAGCTAATTTTATGGATTTCGAATTTGCAAAGAAATTGGGTATCCCGCTCACCCCGGTAAAACCACCCATTCAGTTTACGGCAGTAGATGATTACCCCCTGCAAAGTAATCATCCGCTGTCTCAGACACCAGAGGTGGAAGTCACTATAGGGGTACTACATAAGGAGAAACTGCAGTTTTTTGTGTTACACATGACCACCTCCACAGTCATCCTTGGCATGCCATGGTTGCACCTTCACTCCCCACAGATCAATTGGGCCACTGGTCAGCTAGCTAGCTGGTCAACTCATTGTTTTCAGCAGTGTTTAGGGAGGGTGACACTGGGCCAGACCAGGATTCATTTGGAGGGTGTACCAGTCCAATATTCCGAGTATTCCGATGTGTTCTGTCCCAAGGCTGCTGATAAGTTACCTCCTCATCGCCCGTTTGATTGCCCCATCGATCTCTGATCTGGTTGTATGCCCCCTAGGGGTCATCTCTACAATTTGTCTGGGCCAGAGAAAGGTGCCATGCAGGAGTACATTCGTGAAAATTTAGCCAAGGGGTTCATTCGCCCTTCCCGGTCGCCCGCTGGCACAGGGTTCTTTTTTGTTAAGAAAAAAGATGGAGGCCTGCGGCCATGTATTGATTACCGGGGTCTGAATAAAATCACAGTGAAGAATCGCTACCCATTGCCCCTGATAGATGACTTGTTTACACAGGTTACTGACGCCAAGATCTTTTCAAAATTGGATTTACGGGGTGCATACAACCTGGTGCGGATTCGAAAGGGCGATGAATGGAAGACGGCCTTTAACACGCCCGACGGGCATTACGAGTACTTAGTGATGCCCTTCGGGCTGTGTAACGCCCCGGCCGTCTTCCAAGAACTAATTAATGAGGTATTCAGGGAAGTGTTGGGCAAATTCGTGTTAGTATACCTAGATGATATACTTATTTTCTCAAACAACCTCTCTGAGCACAGAACACACGTCAAGTTTGTATTAGACAAACTAAGGCAAAACATGCTTTACGCTAAATTGGAGAAATGCATCTTCGAGGTAACATCTGTCACCTTTTTAGGGTACATAATTTCCACCTCAGGCCTGTCTATGGATCCTGCCAAGGTCTCTGCTGTGTTGGAATGGCCTCAACCAGTTGGGTTAAAATCTCTTCAGAGATTTTTAGGCTTTGCCAATTACTATAGAAGGTTCATAAAGGGATACTCCACTGTCATTGGAATACCCCTTGAAGTACTAAGAAAGGGGCAGATACTACCCACTGGTCTCCAGAAGCTCTGCATGCATTCTCCACTTTGAAAGATTTGTTTTGCTCTGCACCCATCCTAAGACAGGTTGACACCTCCTATCCCTTTATTGTTGAGGTGTACGCCTCGGAGGTCGGGGTAGGGGCTGTGCTGTCCCAGCGGTCAGGGTTGCAGGGTAGATTGCACCCATGCGCTTATTTTTCTCGTAGGTTCTCTCCGGCAGAGAGAAACTACGATATAGGCAACAGGGAGCTCCTGGCCATCAAATTGGCCTTTGAAGAATGGCGTCATTGGTTGGAAGGAGCAGAACATACAATTACAGTTTACACTGATCACAAAAATTTGGAATACATCGAGGGAGCTAAGAGATTAAGCCCCCGTCAGGCTCGATGGTCATTGTTCTTCTCAAGGTTCAGATTTGTAATTACGTACACTCCGGGTAGCAAAAACATTAAGGCAGATGCCCTGTCCAGATGCTTTGAGCCGGAGACAGCACAGCCCTCCTCCCCAGAGACCATTGTCCCACAGAAACTGGTACTAGCAACAACTGAGACTTGGAAAGATTGGACAGAGACTTTAGGTCCCTTTCAGCAGGACGTCCCGGAGGGGAAGCCCAAGGGGGGTTATGTTTGTACCACTGCCATTCCGTCTTCAGATTTTATAGATGTTCCACTCACACAAAAATGCGGGACACCCTGGGGCCTCCAGAACACAGGATCTGGTTGCCAGGTGCGCATGGTGGCCTTCTCTGGCAACAGATTGCAAGGAGTATGTTAGAGAGTGTGCGGTGTGTGCGAAGATAAGCCCTCCCGGCTGGCACCTGTGGGAACGTTGCAGCCCTTGCCCACCCCGAGTGAACCGTGGACCCACTTGTCCATGGATTTTGTGGGTGAGCTTCCCAGGTCTGAGGGCATGTCGGTCATTTGGGTGGTAGTCGACCGCTTTAGTAGAATGGCCCATTTTGTGCCTTTGAAAGGACTCCCCTCGGCCCAGGAGTTGGCCGATTTGTTCATCAGCCACGTTTTCCGATTGCATGGCATTCCGGAAAACATAGTGTCGGATCAGGGAGTCCAATTTGTTTCGAGATTTTGGAGGGCATTTTGTCACCAAATGGGCATGGAACTGTCACTTTCGTCGGGCTACCACCCACAGACCAATGGGCAGATGGAAAGAGTCAATCAATCATTGGAACAGTTTTTGAGGTGTTACGTTGCAGAAGCACAAAATGATTGGGTCACGTTTTGGCCCTTCGCAGAATTTGCGCACAATAATTTGAAAAGTTCTTCCTCGGGATTTTGTCCATTTCAGATAGTGACCGGGAAGTTGCCTAAATTCTCCCCATTGCCAGTCGCCTCCACTCTGTTTCCAGCTCTGGAGGCCTGGCAAAGGTCATTTAAAGACATGTGGTGGATCGTGAAAATTTTTTTGGAGAAGGCGTTTCAAAGTCAAAAAGGTCAAGCTGACAAAAGAGTGCAGGTTTCAACCAGGAGACTTAGTCTGGGTGTCCACATGTCACTTGACCTTGAAACAGCCCTCAGCCAAGTTGGGGCCCAGGTTTGTGGGTCCGTTTCCAGTAACTAGAAAGATCGACAATGCTACTTATGCCATTGATCTTCTTGCCAGTATGCGTGGCGTAAGATCCTTTCATGTATCCCTGCTTAAACCAGCAGTCCATGTGGGTCCCACTCCTCCTCCTCCTGTGATGATAGATGACCAACCTGAGTACGAAGTAGAGAAGATTTTAGACTCACGAATAGTTCAGAACTCAGTACAATATCTGGTTCATTGGAAAGGGTATGGTATTGAGGAGAGATCATGGGTACCTGAAGGTCGCATGCATGCTGACAAATTAAGAAGGGAGTTCCACGCGTTGCATCCTGAGAAGCCTGGTAGGAGTTGTCCGGAGTCCACTCCTTAGGGGGGGCACTGTGAGGAAACGCGGAAAAGCCGCCGCTAGTGCTCAGAGTGAGGCGGCTGTTTCCGCATCCAACATGGCGGCACAACGCGAAGAAACTGCCGCATGCCGCATGGGCAGAGCGGTGGAGTCCGCGTTGGATGCGGCGGATTGCGCGCATAGCAATACTACTGACACTGTGGTTGGATGCGGGGAAGCCGCCGCTTGCTTGGAGAGCAGTGTGGCGGCCCCCGCGCCCGAATCAGCGGATACATTGCAAAACATGTCTGGTGTGGCTGGGACTGCTAGTCCACACAGGTTCAGAAGGATGCGCGCGCGCTAAGAGGCAGAGCTTATATGACAGCCAGAGAAGAGTCAGCTGACCAAACTGGTCAGCTGACATTTCTACCACCTTCCATTGGTCCAGCACTTAGGGGTTGCGCTGGAGAGCGCTATAGTATATATACTGGGTGCTGGTCATTTCTCTGGCGTTGCGATCACTACGTGGTAGCACTCAGGCCTTGTCTGTTTCTGTGTTCTAGCATAGTTTCCAAAGGTGTTGACATCAAGGAGCTCACACCTTAGCAATAGGAATATTGAACTGTATTATTTGTTATGACCTTTTGCCTGCCTGACTATTCTTCTGAACTCTGATTCTGTACCTTGCTATTTCTGATATCCTGTTGCCGAACTCTGCTCGTTCCTGGACTCTGTATTTGCCTCCTGATTCTGTACCTTGCTATTCTGATACTCCGTTGCCAAACCCTGCCTGTTCATTAGATTCCGTATCTGTCTCCTGAATCTGTACCTTATCTGTCTGTGTGTTATTGACCTGGCTTGCCCGACCTTGAGAACTTGCCTTACTGTTAGAGGCAGTTCCCAGACCTGTTAGTGACACCCTCTCACTGGTGTCACTCACACTCTGTCCTTCCTACTTTCAGCCTAGCCCCTCCTCCGGGAGAGTCTAGGCCAGCGGAAGGAACATACTTCCTTACTGCATCTGCACCAACACTCGCATATCTCAGGTGTCCAGAGGTTAGTAGATATATCTGATTATTGGTGATACTGCAGATCATCAATAATTGGGTATATTCTGTATTCTCGGTGATACTGCAGTCCACCGGTAATCAGACCCTTTCTGTGTTACACCGATCGTTACACTTATTTTGACTTTTCATTTTCAGTTCAGGTTTTCTTTAAGGATGATTAGGAACACCTGTTCAATTTCTCATTAACCAGCCGGGCGGTATGGACGAGCTCAGCTCGTCCATCACCGCCGGAGGCTGCCGCTCAGGCCCTGCTGGGCCAATTTTCATCAAATAAAGAGCAGCACACGCAGCCGGCACTTTGCCTGCCGCGTGTGCTGCCCGATCGCCGCCGCTCTGCGGCGATCCGCCGCGAGCAGCGGCGAAAGAGGGTCCCCCCAGCCGCCTGAGCCCAGCGTAGCCGGAACAAAAAGTTCCGGCCAGCGCTAAGGGCTGGATCGGAGGCGGCTGACGTCAGGACGTCGGCTGACGTCCATGACGTCACTCCGCTCGTCGCTATGGCGACGATGTAAGCAAAACAAGGAAGGCCGCTCATTGCGGCCTTCCTTGTTTATTCTGGGCGCCGGAGGCGATCGGAAGAACGCCTCCGGAGCGCCCTCTAGTGGGCTTTCATGCAGCCAACTTTCAGTTGGCTGCATGAAATAGTTTTTTTTAATTTAAAAAAACCCTCCCGCAGCTGCCCTGGCGATCTTAATAGAACGCCAGGGTGGTTAATGCAATTATCTAATCAACCAATCACATGGCAGTTGCTTCCATGCAGCAGCACTGCGTAATATGTTGGCGCTTTATAAATACAATAAATAAACAAATTTAGGGGTGTGTTCCTGGTCAAGACAATCTCCTGAACTCCAAACTGAATGTCAGAATGGGAAAGAAAGGTGATTTAAAGAGGAACTCCAGTGAAAATAATGTAATAAAAAAAAGTGCTTCATTTTTACAATAATTATGTATAAATGATTTAGTCAGTGCTGCCAATTGTAAAACCTTTTAAATCCCTGATTTACATTCTGACATGTATTACATGGTGACATTTTTACTGTTGGCAGATGATGTAGCTGCTGCAATCTTTTCCATCACTTTTATGGCCAGCATAAGTGTTAGTTTTCAAAGTTCGCCTCCCCATTGAAGTCTATTGCGGTTCACGGAAGTTCGCGAACCCGGTTTGCGAACCGAAAATCGGAGGTTCGGGCCATCTCTAGTTATCATATGGTCAGATTATGTTTGAATCATTTAAACACTCCAGTGTTTAACCTAAAACACTCTTATCATTTCCACAGAGAAAGTGTAAAAATAAATTCTACAACACTACATGACACCAGTTATGAAGTCCAGTAAAAATAGTTATTTCTTTTCATCTTTTCAAGTCACACATCTCTCTGCCTAGCTGGATCTGGGGCAACTTCAAAGGCTAAGGTTTCATTTGCAATGGCAATGTGATACAAATTTTCTGGAGTGGCAAATCCACCTTTGTATTCATTCTGTATGAATCTGGTCACAGACTTCCGCCATAGCTTGAATGAGGGGCATCTGGACATATGGCCGGAGATCATACACCTTCCACCACCATGCTGAGAAAAACTCCTTATGGGATTTAGAAAGGGGAAGTATATTGAACAGTACTGTAAAATTTTGACATCAGCAGAATGATGAAAGGATACATTGTCCCAGACGACAATATATTGTATCTGGTCCCTTTAGTTTGTTGCTGTAATATGTAACGTTTTGTAGTGTGTTCAACATAGGTTGGCATGGCAGTGGAGGACCCTATTCTGTGAAATGGCACCACAAAGGGTACTTTTACTTCCACGTGCGCAGCGTGTATGGTGTGCGACACACAAGAACATCAGAAGTGCATAGACAGCACTTCTGATGTTCATATTATATGCGTTGCACAGCAGTACGTTGCACTGCTACATGCATTTTCAGCAAAGCGCAGTGCTGATCCCATTTATTGTAATGAACGTGACCAGCAGCGCAACGCAGATGGCGTGCGATCACATGCATTGTGTTCCAAACACAAAGCCATCTGCGTTGCCTAATGTGAATGAGGCCTTACAGTAAATCCAGCCTCATCAATATATACAAATTCATGTTAGACTTCCTCTGCATCCATTTTCAAAACTCTTTGAAACACAGTAAAAGATCACATTGTATAGATCAATATACTGTAGTTCTGCTATACAATGTAAAATGACATATACAGTCACAAAAGGTGCAATGCCACACTCAGTGAACTAATGTTCCTCCACATACTCATGCTGCTGGTCTTTTGCCCTGTCTAAAGTTTTCTCACTCTGCACTCTGTACAGTTGTTTCATCAGAGCTTGATATTTTTTAAAATACAAGACATTGAGCAGACTTGTACATAACTGCAAATAGTGTGATGATTGACAATATCGGTTTGAGTATCCTAAGGGAGGGACCACACCTGTGTCTGCAGTAGTGTTGGGCGAACACCTGGATGTTCGGGTTCGGGTCCGTTCTGCCGAACATGGGCCAGATGTTCGGCATGTTCGGCCCGAACCCCGAACTCAATGGAAGTCAATGGGACCCCCGAACATGCCGCTTTTGGGGGCCCTATGGGGTCGCAGGCATAAGGGGGGAGCATGCCCCGATCGTGGGGGGGGGTCGGAAATTCCCCCCACCCCCTCCGCTAGCGCTCCCCCCTCTGCCCGCTTCCCCATAAAAAAAGTTTGCGGAAAGTTAATAGTACCTGGTGGCTGGCTGGCCTGGCAGTGACTAGGAGACGCGTTGAGGCCGGGCAGCGGGCGGTTCAACGGTAGTACCCTTGTGGTACTTCCGCCCTTTCTCTGACCTCACGCCCTCTACGTGATGACGCATACGAGGGTACGAGGGTAAAAATCTGGGTTTAAAAACGTTTAGCAAGTTTAAAGAAAATTGCAGTCAGTTGTAGTCTTGCAATCACACACATGCACAATAAGAAAAACTTAAGAAAAATATGTTGTTTTCATCAATCAAAGGCTTTATTTTAAATGTCACATACGTTTGTTTAAGATGATAAATATTTTTCAAAAAATCTAGTCAGAAATGTTCCTTGTTGAATAAGAGACAGTTCTAAAAATATAACGTTAAGTTTAATCATAAAAAAATGCATACAGAATGACAGAAGTTACTTTAACTATTTTAATTATCCATATTTGCAGCTTGAAAATATTTTTCTGTTATTAAAATTCTAAGAAGTTATAGCAATGTTCAAAGAAAGACATTCTATGCAAAATACAGCTATAACGTTTCATTTCCTGTTGTTGCTGTTGTAGTGGTCAAATGGATCATGTTACGGCTGCATTATTCTTAAAGAGGGAATAATGCAATGAAAAAATTGCTTATTTTTAAATAGCATTCATGTATAAATCAGTCATTGTTTGCCCATTATAAAATCTTACTTCACCTCAATTCACATTCTTCCATTTTTAGGGATTTTTGCAAAGCAGGAGAGAAGGCTGCATGATTAGGGATTATCAATGAGATGCAAATATTTCCAAATTCACACAGGTTATGTAAATTTGTATGCAAATACTGTATATATACTTGAAAATGGACCAATCAATTTAAACCTGGGTGAGACTTGATTGGTCCACTTTAAGCTGCATATATTTCCATACAAATTTACATAATCTGTCATGAACTATGAAATATTTGCAACTCATTAATCATACCTATGTGTGACATCATTGCCTAGGTGCGGAAGGTGGGGCTATATACCAATATATAGCAATATATGGGTATAAGAAAAATTTCTTGCATGCAAACTAAAGTATTGGAGGTAAACATGAGTGTCCTGAATAATTTACCATATTTTTTGGACTATAAGATGCTCCTGACCATAAGACACACCTACAGGACAAAAAACAGGGAAAATATATATATAAACCTGGTGCATACATGGTAAAGGGTCAACTTGAGGATTATGCCCCCTTTCTACTTCATGCCCTCTTGTACCCCTTGTGTCTCCCTGTGTCTTCCTCTGCTCCCCTTGTGTCCACCTGTGTCCTCCATGTGTCCCATCTCTTTCCTCCTTGTGTCCTCCTCTATGCCCCTTTGTGTCCTCCTTGTGTCCTCCTCTATGCTGCTTTGTGTCCCCTTGTGTCTTTCCTTTCTCCCCGACTCCCCGTGTCCTCATTTTGTCCCTGTGTCCTCCTCTGCATGGGCACAGTACAGGGAGTGCCCAGCATTGCAGTGGGTTAGAGGTTCGTATTGGCAGGTGTTCACAAGTCAGGAACTCCCTGCATTTGGACTATAAGTGGTGCATGACTATGCAGTGACTTTTCCCCCCACTTTAGGGGAGAAAATGTGAGTCTTATAGTCCAAAAAATAAAGTATTACATTTTGCAATGTGTCCTTACAGTTCTCATTTAATATATTTGCAATAAGGGATTGCACTATGCTTGAGCAGGCGTTTTTTTATCTAAACTGATGGGGCCCTACCAGTGTCGTCAGTAGCTGTGGAAGACGCAAATAACACTAGATTCAGAACAATTTGACCAGGAAGAAAGAGCAAAATAAAGTGAGAGAAATAAAAGGTGGTCGTACATGAATAGATGGCCACCAGATTCGACCATCAGATAGATCCCTCTCAGAACAAGTCTCATCTAAAAGGGATCAACTCCTTCCACTCACTAGACACAGATTTTCAATAGATTTTAGTATGAAATCTATTTATTATCTGTGGAGCCATGCACTGCCTGCCTGCGGAGTTCACATCACAAACACAATTCCTCTCATATCTTTACTTTGCACATCTCAAGCTGTTTTGAGAAGATAATGACTGTTTAAACATTCTGTTCCACTTTTCTCAAACTTCCTGTCCATTTCTATTGTAAACATTTTTACCTCAGAGAATCTTGAGGTGCATACACACTACTTACTGTCACCTGCAAGAATTGGGACTTAAGAAGGGATGTTGATGTGGCATACAACCAAGAGAATTCACGTGGGTGAGGGGAGTGGGAAACAATGGGCTTAGCATGCACTCGGTAGAGACAATCCTGCACTCTGGATCTGTCAGTAATACACTGGGGCAGCTGCACCATACATAAACTAGATTCCTGGTAGTGACTAGTGAACCATCTAGCATGTGTACGAAGCTTTAGAGAACAGAGCATGCCAGAGATGAGATCAAGTGAAGAACAGTTTATACAGGCAGCAGTCGGTTGATTTCAGGTTAAAGGAAACCTAAACCTAGCCTAAAAAAAAGAGTTTCACTTACCTGGGGCTTCTATCAGTCACAGAAAATGAAACTTAGCTGCTGCGGGTGACTAGAGGATTGTTCCAGGACTGCGCGGGCACAGGGCGGCAGCAGGGGGCTTGTAGAAGCCCCAGGTAAGTGAAATGTTTTGAGACTGAAAATAAATTCAATATCTATCTATCTATCTATCTATCTATCTATCTATTTATCTATCTATCTTTACACACACACATTCTGGCACAGATATATTGGGGCAAGCAATTCCTGGGTTGCTTAGGACTCACCAAGTATCAGTGAAATTTATTTTTCATATAAAGTAAAGGGAAAAGAAGTGACTGAGGTGAAAAACAAACTTAGATCTGGTATTTAATCAAGCTCGAGTGATTCAGAGTCTGCACATATTCTGCTGTTTGATTGGATGTAATTAGTACCGTGGCAGCAATTTTTCCTCTATGATCCCATAAAATGTTTTTGTGCAGTCATTTTGAATTCTCGAGTCAAGTTAGGACGTTCATTGATTTTGTTTGGTACCATTGATAAGGACACAAGGCTGAGAGAGGCATCAATGTGAAATTACTCTTCAAACAAAGAGAACATTGAACATTTTTATATCGGCTTCAAGTGGATGTTTCATGACTGGCCATCAGGTGCTCATTCTTATTTTCAAAGCCATGATACATTATGAAAGTGGCACTTATTTTGTTAAACTCACAATAAAAAGTTATTGTGCATGCCAATTCAAATATATGTAGCTGCCATTGCAAGTAGAAATGCAATGTTTAAAGCATAACATGTAATGCCACTTTTATTATAAAGATTGATTTAATGTACCATATAGAAATTATGCATGGTCAATATAATGGAAATAATTCTAAATTGATGCAGGATTATGCACCTGTTGTATGCAAATTTGTGCAGCTTGAAAATGAACCACTCAAGTCCCACCAAGATTTAATTTGATTGGTCTATTTTCAAGCCGCATATGTTTGCATACATAATTTGCATAATCCTACATCAACTCTAAATTCTTTGCATCTCAGTGATAATCCCTAAGAGAAATGTTACATATGTGCACTGGCCAATGGAGTATGTTAGCAAAAGTCTTCACATAGCATGAGACCTTAATGATGCAGGAAAACAGTTGCTATATAGCCAGGAAATGGCAATAGATTGTTTCAGGCTGCAGTTATTGTAAATGCGTACATAGGTGTAAATGTAATTTAGGGTTCATGTTAGCAGGGCAGAAAATCTATCTATCTCTCTCTCTCTCTCTCTCTCTCTCTCTCTCTCTATCTCTATCTCTATCTCTCGCTGGCTAGTAGGTTCACAGTGGGACGTTGTGTTGTGATGCAATGTTAAAGCATACAGGCAATGAAAAGTATGCAAGCAGTGTGTCACCATAACGCTACACATTACAATGCAACGCTTACGTCGCACAGTGTACGACGCATAGGATTAGCATTGCTGTGTGAAAAGCTGCGTTATAAGAGTTTATACTGCAGCCCCGCAATGTCTTACTGTGAACCTAGCCTAACTCTCTCTATCATCTATCTACTTCTATCTACTTTTCTATCATCTGTACCTATATATATTCATATACCCATTTTCAACTGCTGAGAGTTAAGCGTGTGCAATGCTAACTAAACTGGCAGAGTTCCATTTGTGACAACCATTTTATTAAATATAAATTTACAAAGTAAAACAGATGCTCTGCAAAAGTAATTTGTTTTACGAGTTAGACTTTTATTTTCTTCTTTTTTCACGAGGGTTTTAATATATTAACTTTGGCTAAAATTTAATTAGTAATTAAAACGGTTATTTTTATAATCCCAGTTGGTCGCTCATGTTGCTACATTTTACTCTGATTGCAATTCACCATGAAAAGTTTCATAAACTACCATTAAAATGGAAGCGGCGCAAGAAAAAAAAGATAATATGTCATTCTTGCACATTTTTATGATAAAGATGAGTTTCACTTTCTTCTCTCTTTTCAAAGTAGAAGCAGTAGATTATTGTGCCATATAAGCCATCAGTGAAAGCAAGACTTTTTGAATCAGGATGATACCATTTATTGGCTAACTTAGAAGAAAATGAGTAAGCTTTCGGCTATGAAGCCTTCTTTAGACTTGATTCCTGTATACTGACATAATTTAGAGCTCACAGCTTATATACACTGGACATTAAAAATGAGATTGTTCTGCAGATATAAATAAATGTCATTGGATGCCTTAATTACAACATCAAGAGGGTCTCACAGGGAGGCTAGCTAATTTATGACAAACATATATAGTGACCTCATACACAGTGGTGTTCTAGGGAAAACAGTCATAGTATCTTCTCTATAAAATGTGTAATTTTTGGACCCCTTTCTTGTTATGGATAAAGCCAGTGTTCTCATATTGCTACTCCCGATGCCTTCGACACTTAAAAGAAAACAGAAAGCGGGGCAAGGTTAGTAGCTTAATTTTTTTGTCATTAAGTCCTTTTGGCTATGTTCAGAGTGGGGCATTATGGTGCAGCGAAACTGCTGCTTTGTAATGAGGCTAGCCTCACTGCAATGCACTAGTGTTGAGTTACGCATAGCTCAGCTGTTCATAATCAAAGTTATGAGTACAACTTGCTGGCTGCAGCAGAGGAGGGTTAACTTACCCATGTAGCAGCTTATAGCTGATGTGCTCCACGTCGCATTCACTCACATTCCATGTCACTCCCATGCTTCCCCCTTCTCAGGTTTGAAGGAGTAAGCAAGAGAATGATGTGGAGTGCCAGTGAACGTGTAGCTCAGCACTACAATACACCAACTATGCAACGTTCACAGTGCAGCAAGTGCGGTATAACGTTCTGCAGCATCATAACACACTGCATGCAGTGGGTTACTGCAAAATGCTTGCCAGTTGCTATAACAGTGAAACATTATTTTCATTGACTGTATGCTTCACAATATATGAAGCAATATACGGATAACGTGCGGACTGTGGAGCTACTTTACCAATGAGTTGCGCTGTTGTTGTGAACCTAGGCTTAGAAAAATAAGAAGACAAGACAAATAACATTTATATTGCACTTTTCTCCTGGAGGACTCAAAGCGCCAGAGCTGCAGCCACTAGGACACGCTCTATAGGCAGTAGCAGTGTTAGGGAGACTTGCCTAAGGTCTCCTACTGAATAGGTGCTGGCTTACTGAACAGGCAGAGTCGAGATTCAAACCATGGTTTCCTGTGTCAGAGGCAGAGCCCTTAACTATTACACCTTCCAGCCACTGAGAATGATGTTATATAACAAAAATTAGGATCCAGTTGCTCACAGTGCTAACTTCTGTTTAAAAATAGGATATTTTATATGCCAACAGTAAAACAACAGAGCTTACCAAAGAAGATAGAGCCCCACTCCATGAAAACATGAATGAGGAGGGGGGAGGGGGGCATGACCCTGGTAACTAAGCCCTGCAGTTTGGACCAGTTGCAAACACCTTACACACAGCAAAACACACAAGCCGGCATAACATGTATATATGTGCTGAGCCTGGTCATTTTATTCCCCATTGTTTTCTGCTATATACCTGTTAGAAAGTACAATTGTAACAGTGCATTATTTGTATTACCCTTGTTTGTATTGTGCGGTTGTATGTATAGTTTGTTTGTAGGGATGGTCGGAAATGCTAATT
The DNA here is from genome assembly GCF_040937935.1 of Hyperolius riggenbachi. Taxonomy (NCBI): domain Eukaryota; kingdom Metazoa; phylum Chordata; class Amphibia; order Anura; family Hyperoliidae; genus Hyperolius; species Hyperolius riggenbachi. The sequence goes on from NC_090646.1 coordinate 544,861,835, forward strand.
TCCGCTTCCGTGGAAAATCTGCTTTCCGCCATTGCCGATTACTGCTACCAATTTTGCTTTCCGCTACTGATTTCCACATTCCGATGTGGATTTCCGTGGAAATTTCTACCGAATTTAACATCGATTTTCTAAAAAACGTCAAGGTCTTTTTGAAAAAAAATGTCCTCTTGTTTCCACTGTTCTGCTTAACATACCCTGAACATTTGGTGTTTCTAGCGCCTACGGGGGCTTTGCTATTAACCTCTAAAGTTGGAGGAAATTGACTGTAGTAAAATGCGGAAAATCTGCATTACCAATATGCAGTAATTTTATGACAATCAGAAGACTCAGAATGAATAAACCAATCAGAGAATGGGGATTTAGGCGGAATTTTCTGAATTCTCTTATTGGCTTATTTATTCTGAGTCTTGTGATTGGCTTAAAATCACTGCATATCGGTAATGCGGATTTTCCACATTTCACATTACAGTCAATGGCCGCCGACTTTAGCGGTTAATTGCAAAGCCCATGTAGGTGCTAGAAACACCATTTTCGGGGTATGTTAAGTAGAAGAGTGGGAACAAGAGGAGGAAAATAATCTTTCAAAAAGAAGTTTTTCAGAAAATCAATGTTACATTTGGCAGAAATCGCCACAAAAATCCGCTTCGGAATGCGGAAATCGGTAGCGGAAAGCAGAATCGGTAGCGGATTCCACAATTTCCGTGAAAATCCACTTACCGCGCTTGTATTACCGATTTCCGAATTCCAATGCAGAAATTAAATTTCAGATCGTAAATGCGGAAATTGTATTTTTGCGGAATCCGAACGAGCATCCCTATTTGTTTGTGCCACTGCAATCATAACGCACCATAGGATAAGCTGACGCTATATAAAATAATAATAGTAGTAGTTGTCGTTAAATACTGTGCTCACTTTCTGTATTTTAATACTGTTGAACAATGCATCTCTCGACTGAATCATGCTAAAAGTTACACTCCAAAAACTAAGACTCAGGAATGGCTGAGCAACTCTGTGTTGCCAGTACAGAATGCTACATTTGTTTTATGCCTTGTTTTATTATTTTAATTTTGAGAAAGCAGAGTTTCAGCTAAAGCAAATGTAATCACTAGTGCGTAACTTTAGAAGAGGTGAGATAATGACTTTGTACCTGGGCACTAAGATTTACATTTTTAAAGTGCATCTTATAGCATTATAATAGCAAAGCAATTTCACTAACCAGAAATGTAACAAGGGAAGCTGTGTGGTGATATTTTAAACAGCGGGAGGCTGTACTTCGGTCTAGCTTTTTAGATAGGCCCCAAAGAATCCCGCTCAGTGTGATGCCAGTGCTATGTCTGATTATAATGAATGGTATGATAAATTAAGCAATGAAGCAATGTTCTAACAAGATTTAAAATTAGAGTTGGACAAGCAAATAGTAATAACTCATTGCAAGCTTTGCTAGTGGCTTGGTTTGAAAATAATATGAAATTAGTTAGAAGAATGTAGATTGTTTTCTGAGGCAGGATACCATTTAGACAAACTATAGCCCTGAAAGAAAACACTCTTTGACCTGGAATCACTGTTTACTTATAAAAGAATTGAGCATAGCTATCATTCAGTGACAGCCAGGACTCTTGTTCTTCATTCAGTCTCTACAATAGAGAAAAAGTCATGTCTAGCAGAGGAAATGACAGTAAAGGACATGGGAAAGAAGACAATTAGCATTGGCACCATCATTTCCCCAACAAGCATGTCCGGCATAATTATCCGCCTCACCTACAAGTTAAAGTTACCAGCAGTGGTGTAGCAATAGGGGATGCAGAGGTTGCGACCACACCGGTGCTCCTGGACCATCGTATTAGCTTTTCATTGGTGCTATTCATACTGGTAATTAAGCCCTCCATATGTGCATTGAATAGTAGTAATTGTTTCCTTACTCTAATTACACTACTTTGACACTGAAACTGTCCTTGGTAGGTTTTGAGGCTTCATATCAATAGAGTGATTGGGGTCCCATGTAAAACTCGCAATGGGGCCCCAAGCTCCTCAGCTACACCACTGGTTATCCGTATTACTATTTCTTTCTCTTCCTCCCCAAGAGCTGTGGCCAGAGTTACTCACTTTCCCCACTCAACAGTGGGGTCACACCCTACCCAGTGTTGCAGCAACCAAAACATAAAAACACAAGGAAGATATGGTCTGATATGGTCATCCTGTTTGCTGCAGCTGTTCTGCAATCCTTTGTCTTAGTTTTACCTATGGTGGTACTGGCTATCTAGCCCAGCAAGGGGGGATATCTGGTCTTCATCCACGTTGCAGCTGTAGAAAAACAGATTTGACTCATCACTGAAGGAGATAGCAAAAACAATTGCAGGCAAGACCAAGACGGAGGATTGTAGAATGTCTGCAGCAGTGGAGAAGACTGGATTGACCCCGTCACAGTAGGAGATAACCAGCACCTCTGCTGGCAAGACAAAGGATAACAGAGGGTCTGCAGAAAAGGAGTGGACTGGATCTGCACTGGTGCTGCCTTGAGGGGATACCCAAGGTAAAATGTGTAGGAGTACGTTAATACCCATTAACCATCCCCATCTATAGTCTAAAATTAAGCAAGTTTTAACTTAATTTTTAAACATGATCCAATGCCACTATACTTAAAATAATGTTCCCATGCTGATATCTCAAAAACAATTGCATGCTGCATTTCCATAAAAAATGCTCCATGACAAATAAACAATTCCACAACATGTCTATAGGAGGACCTGGCATACACATAAGTAACTTCTAAGACAGCTTGGGAGGAGAAACAGGAGATAAGACAGAAATTAAACTCATTTGCCACATTCCTAATCAATCTTCTTACAAAATGATCTTGTCCGTGATATAATCCATAATTATAAATAAATAATTATATTAACTGGAAGTCTCTGAAACGTGTCATAATCTCTTAGGATGTAGCATGGGGGCATAAAAGCAGTAGTCATCTCACCCATAACATATCTTAAAGGGGAACTGAAGAGAGAGGTATATGGAGGCTGTCATGTTTATTTCCTTTTAGACAATAACAGTTGCCTGGCAGCCCTGCTGATCCTCTGCCTCTAATACTATTAGCCATAGCCCCTGAACCAGCATGCAGCAGATCAGGTGTTTCAGTGATTCAGACTTATAAGTCTGATCTGACAAGACTAGCTGCATTTTTGTTTTTGGTTTTAATCAGATACTACTGCAGAGAAATAGACCAGCAGGGCTGCCAGGCAACTGGTATTGATTAAAAGGAAATACACAGGACAGCCTCCATATACCTCTCTCTTCAGTTCCCCTTTAAGTATGTTTATTTGTGTTCCAACTGTATATTACATCCTAGAATAGGTTTTAGTGCCTAGTGGTACCCCTGAGATTCGATTGTTATCTCCAAAGGACTAGGCAAGTGATTCCATGTCCAACATGAAAATAAAAGAAGACGGGGCATCCCTGCCTTGTGCCGTTTGGCATCATTATTGCGTAGGACAGGCAGGAAGCCTCCATTGTTCCATTTCTGATGGAGTTGTCTAAAGTATATTTCATAAAATTAAAAAAAGTGGATCATTGAGATAGATAGATAGATAGATAGATAGACTCCTCAAAAAGAAAAAAATAACAATAACAGGAAAAAAAATCTAATCATTCTGGGATGTTTGATGCCGGACTGAACAGAAATCTATTAATATAGATAGTGCCCCAGTAAAATGTGTGTTAGACTGAGGGGAATCATTGACTGCTTGTCAGCCTCTGTGAAATGCCTCATTTGGAAGTGAGTGGAAGCTGGCCGGACATAAGCAAGGCAGCAAGTGATTATTCTCTGCTGACTTTTATGACGTGTCATTTGTTTTGAAGCATAGTTTTTTAAAACCCATTTATACCACTCAAAGTACCAATTTGTTCTGATTTATGTCTCAATAAGAGTTCATCTAGAAAAGGCCACTGAATGTCAGTGTGAGGAGATTACACATCCTAGCTTTATTTTTGCTCCCTTCTGGATATTTTTACAGTTTATTCTATTCTTGTATAGATATTAAACAGGCAGCTGTTGTCTTTTCCCCATTTTTGAAACTGCAAAAATAGCAAAAATAAGGTCAGCTGAAAACACACACACACACACACACACACACACACACACACACGCACACACGCACACACACACACACACACACACACACACACACACACACACACACACACACACACACACCTACACACACACACCTACACACACACCTACACACACGCACACACACGCACACACACACCTACACACACACACACCTACACACACACACACACACACACACACACACACAAACACACACACACACACACACACACCTACACACAAACACACGCATACACACACACACACACACACACACACACGCACGCACACACACACACACACACACACTATAAACATAAACAGTAGCGGCTGCAGTTCCATGATAGGACAAGTCTCACCTGATCTGGTTGCTGCAATCGCAAGCCGTTAGCACATCTGCCCCACTCAATGGTGGGAACCGAGCTTACACCGGCAATTAACTGTGGCATCCTTAGTCTGGGCATGTAGTGACTTTCGGTGATTCCTTCGGTCCTCTGCTGCATCAGCCAATTCACCATGCTATGTGTTTCATGTGGTTCACTCCCCACTTGAAGAGGAATAAACATGTTTTATACTAAAGCCATCTAATTGCAAGATAACTGTTATCATTATCTTCTGTGGCGCTGTACAATAGCATATACAATACAAAGTATATATAACAACAGTTGATACAGGGTAGAACAGCTACTACAGTGAAAAAATTAACTACATATTTTTACACAGGGGTGGGAGATATGCACACACATTACACAGCATTGTGAGACAAAAGGGAAGAGAGACCTGGCCAAAAGGCCTTACAGTCTAAATGTTTAAGGGATGAGACAATAGGTAAAGGGAAGGTGTGTGTGGAGTGGAAGAAATAGTGGTTAGTGGGCAGGGTCCTAGGTAGGAGAGTGCGCTTGCCTGAACAGGTGAGTTTTCAGATTGAGCCTAAAAATAGTAAGTGTGGATGAGTGGCGGATGTGTTGAGGGAGAGTGTTCCAGAAGAGGGGAGAGGATCGAGAGAAGTCTTGTAAGCGGGAGTGGGAAGAGGTGATCAGGAAAGAAGACAGAAGGATATTGTTAGCAGAGTGGAGATTGTGTGTAGGATAGTATCTGGAATAAGTTGATTTAAAGGGAACCTTAACTGGTGGGGGAAAAAAATTCACTTACCTGGGGGCTTTCCCAAGCCTCCTGCAGCCGTCCTGTGCCCGCGCCGGTCCTTCGGTGCCCTCCGGTCTCCCTCCGCGGCTAAGTTTCGTTTTCGGCCGACTGCCAGTCGTCCTCGGGCAAAGCGTCCTCTTCTTCCGCATTCCCCGTCGTAAAGAGCCATAAAGCACGTCCGCATGACGCGTATTGCTCTTGGAAATAAATTGCAAGCACAGTAGACTATTATTTATAGCACATAAATAAACAAACTTGTAAAAAAGATATAACTAAATCTATAGAATTCATAAAAAGCAGAAGGAGAAGCTCATTAGATGATAGAACTGACATTGCACTACACACCTAACCTAGCATGTAGAGATAATAAACACCGAAATGCTGTAATAGACATTCGTGCAATAGTGATAGAGTAACTTGCTTCATTTTAGTTAGCAGCTGTATAATTGCATGTTTGTGTGGATTCAGTCATGCTGCACCTTCCAGCCCATTTCATGTGCTATCACTGCTTTCACCATGTAACTCACACATGAATAATAGGTAACACATCGAGATGCCTGATGTCCCTGTACAGCTTCTTTATCTTCAGCTTGCATCAGCAGGCTTAACTCAAGATATCCTCGTATCCAGAAACACTGATCGATAATGTTCCATCTGACAAAGAGATGAAAAATGAGGCAGTCTAGTTAGATAAAATCTGCTATTTTATTAGAAATGTGGAGAGCAATTTGATCATGCAATCAAACACACTTCACCATGTCTACTTGCCCTTATGGCATTATATTCTGGTAAAAAAACTTTGGTGATGAGATTAAAAGCGCAGGGTATTTTTTATGTGACTGTTAAATCCACTAAATAAATTTATTTTTCTAGGAATGCAAAAAAGCTGACATGCGAGCCTTATAATAAGCTATACTTTCTGCTGACTGACAGCTCACTTCGCTAAGAATCAATGCTACCCCAATAATATTGTGAGCTTTTCATGGTTCATCTGGTAGATGTCATGGCACAGAAAAAAAAAGTTCAATTAAAATGGACTTGAACTGTTGCACAACACAGAAGGGAAACATATAGCCTATGTAATTCCCCCTCCTCTGTGACTAATCAAAAGTGTAATTTGATGCCTCAGCTGTGTCAGCTGGCTGCCTCAACAGAGCAACTAATCTGTAAACACGGATGTTAACCATATGTCTGCTGCCATGAAGGCACAAAGTAGTCACACTGCGGATTTATTGCAGGATTTGTATCAGCTGTAACAAAGAAATGTTTATCTTTAAAGGTTATTATGCTGTTGGTTATCTTTTAGAGCAGAGAGGAAGTTCTGAGTTCAGGCCCGCTTTAAACTTTTGCACAAAAGATGCTGTAAAGAGTGTAAGCAGTGAACACAAAATAAGGCTTTGATATGTTGATTTGCACTACATGGTCACACCCCCTCCTAGCACTTGCTGACAGGCATATAATTGCTGAATGGTGTGAATGCAGGCTATTTTACCTCTAGATTTTATGCTGCCAGTGTATAATAACTAGACCTGAGCTTGCAGTCCCACCTTAACCTTTTGACAAGACCCTACTGGAATAAATACACTTGTAAACATGGATCAATATGCAGGCACATTGGCAGGTGGAGTAGGGATCGCCAGACAGGGCCAGTTCCAGTAACAATGGCGCTCCCAGGCAAAATAAATCCGGCCCCCCTGACAGACACCCCTAAACCAGAAAGCAGCATAAAGGACCCTTTGTTGCTGACAAATTCCCCAGGGCCCCTGAACTAGCTGCTGCACCCCTCCACCAGTCCCCAACTTAATTTTTTCTCCTTGGGGCCTCTGTGGAGTCTTTGGCAGAGTAGTGTTTCACCTGTCCTGGCGTGTGAACTGCTGTGATTCTGTGCATTCCATTCTTCATACTCACAGGGGAGCCTCTCCTCCATGACCCAGCACATGTTATTATATAATGTAATGCCGCCGGTCACAGAGCAGCCAGCTTTGGATGAAGATGGGAGTGAGCGGAGCCACAGAACGACAGAGGGGTGCACCTGTCAGAACAGGTGAGATGCTACTCTGAGAGCAGAATCTGCAGGGGACTAAGGGAGCAACAGTTAAGTTGGGGGAGACACATTGAAGGCCCCTACGGGCTCTGGAGCCCTGGGATAGTTCCCACGTTTGCCTCCATGGAAGCGCCAGCCATGTCACCAGATAGAGTTTATGAATATTACCAGCACACCGCAGTTTTCATAATAAGCACATGCCTTGATAAAGAGGGACCCTGTGTGGCCCCCGAAACAATTGTTGGATTCATCTGTGGAAACTGGCACAATAAAGTGCTTATTATGAAAACTGCAGTGTGCTGTTAATATTCATAAACTGTATCTGCTGTGGCACTGCCTATGCCACTTTACAAAGTACCAGATCTCGTCAAAAAGAAAAGTGAGTGTGGCACTCCTAAAGGGTCAGGAATGATCCGTGGGTAAAGAAGAAAATTTCCCGCTGTAGAGTATCTCTTACACCATTTGACATTCAACCACTGACGTGTGCCTCGCACGTATAGTAGGAAGGAAGCAAATCACAAGATCATTGTTGACACGAAGCAGATTCGGGCACCATCCGTCATTCAGCTCATTTATTGTAAAACAACTTGTGCAGTACAAGGTATCAAATAGTTGTCACCTGGTATTCCATGGCGATACTGTGCGGGGTAAGGTGGAGGTGGGTGTTCAGGGCTGCAGAAGGGTCGGCGACGGCCGTTTCGTGTCCACCAGGACGCTTGGTCACGCTGCGTTCCACAAGAATGGCGACCGAAGCGCCACCGGCATATGACGGGGATAAGCCCCGCCCCTTTCGGCTGCGCATTGGCGCCAGTGCTAGGAGGTGATTGGTCGGCGGGCAGAAGGAGCTCGGCTCACAGCACGCATGCGGGACCCGGTGACGCGTAATAGGTGCGACCTTGAGGTCGCACGCCAAATCAAAATTAAACATTTACCCTTAAAGTCTGCCGGCTAAGGCGTAGCATTATCAGCCACGTCGCCCTATTCTTACGCGTATACGGAAGTCATGCGACCTCCATGTATGCCTATACAGTACACACCACCAAGCCTCAAAAAGCATGCGTACATAGGGCCCGGGCGCCATCTTGTGGCCGAAACAATTAGTGCACTACTATGTGCTGTGCAGACACAAATATACATAGTGACTAAAACCAATATAAGCTGGGGCGAGGTAAACAGGAGACCATCCAGTTATAAATATTCCGGAAACTCCTTAACCCAAATAGCCTAAACATTCAAATACAATATTGTTGGCTACAATAAAGGAATATGGAAAGTACTTCACAGTATCACCATCACAGTATGGAAAGACTGGGGGAAGGCACCAAACCCTATAAAAGACCTCAATTATTAATAACAATACAAGAAACTATACAATCTCATCGTTACAAGATCTCATGAACAAGATTTCATCAGAGGGGGCACCTCAGGGGTCCAACATACAGGAAAGCTCTATTTTATCATTTAGACCAAGGGGGCCCATAGCATTAGTTTGTAGGATCAGCCAGGTCTCCTCAACAGCATTCTCTCTCTATCACCTCCTCGTCTCTGTGGCTCAACTCTTTCCAACACTGCGAATTTTAGACCCCTACCAATCCCCCCATGTGCCTCTTTCATGTGCGTCACAAGTCTTGTCCCACTCTTTCCGGATTTCACCGAGCTCAAATGTTCTCCTATCCTAACTTTTAGTGGGCGAGTCGTTTGGCCTATGTAATAGCGGCCACATGGGCAGAACATCACATAAACAACATAATCGGTGATGCAGGAGAAGAAGGCCTTAGCCTGGAATACCTCCTTTCCCACTTGTATATTCCTTTGGAGTAGCATGTGGGGACAATGAAAACAATGTCCACATCTGAAGTTCCCCTTCGGGATAGTTCTATTTAACCAGGTCGTCTTCCTAGCGGAAACAAACTCACTCCGGGTGAGCATATTTCTCAGAGTCGGTGCCCGTCTAAAGGCTACTCGTGGCACCCCTCCTACTTTCCTGGACAGATCGGTATCCTTCATGATGACCTCCCAGTGTCTAAAAACAGTCTTTCTAATCTTTTCTGCCATGGGGGTGTAGTCAAATGTAAAAGTCATTCTTTTAGTGTCCGACTCCCTTCTTTTTTTAGGGATTAACAGGTCTACCCTATCTTGCTCTTTGGCCCGTTGTCTGGCCATTCCTAATTGGACAGGATCATAACCTCTGTTGATGAATCTTTCTGTCATCTCGTCCGCCTGTCGGTCAAAATCGGACTCTTTTTTGTTATTCCTCCTTAGTCTTAAATATTGTCCATATGGGATTGCTCTAATAACATGTTTCGGGTGGAAACTATTAGCATGTAAAATTGCATTTGTGGCCGTCGGTTTTCTATAGCCCTTGCTGTGGATCCCATCATCCTGAATCACCAACTTCAAATCTAGAAACATAACCTCTGTGTGGCTCAATTCTGCCGTAAATTCCATATTGATATCGTTAGTATTCAGGTATCCCATGAATAGATCAAACTCATGGTCAGAGCCCGACCACACCACCAGGACGTCGTCCACATACCTCGACCATTGTCTGACGCATCTCCGGAATGGATTGTTTTCGGAGAATACGGCAGACTCCTCCCACGCCCCGAGGAAGAGGTTCGCAAAGGAGCATGCCACAGGGGTCTCCATGGCGGTACCAGCGGTCTGTTGGAACCAGCGCCCATCAAATAAGAACGCATTGTGTTTCAGCACAAATTCCAAACATTTACATAAAAATTCCACATAATCCTCATCCTTGTCGGTACGTTTCAAGAATTGTCTAACCGCTAGTACCCCCAAGTCCTGGGGGATTCGGCTGTACAGGCTGACCACGTCAATAGTGGTCAGCCTGAAACTATGGGACGTCCCGGCGGTGCGGTCATAGACTTGTGCAGTTTGGGGATGTGGTACCATACGGGACGTCTTGGGAAGGGGGGCATTAGATCTACAGCCAATTTCTTGGACATGAAGCCCCTCTCAACCCCGTCCGAGGTATGTGGACGACGTCCTGGTGGTGTGGTCGGGCTCTGACCATGAGTTTGATCTATTCATGGGATACCTGAATACTAACGATATCAATATGGAATTTACGGCAGAATTGAGCCACACAGAGGTTATGTTTCTAGATTTGAAGTTGGTGATTCAGGATGATGGGATCCACAGCAAGGGCTATAGAAAACCGACGGCCACAAATGCAATTTTACATGCTAATAGTTTCCACCCGAAACATGTTATTAGAGCAATCCCATATGGACAATATTTAAGACTAAGGAGGAATAACAAAAAAGAGTCAGATTTTGACCGACAGGCGGACGAGATGACAGAAAGATTCATCAACAGAGGTTATGATCCTGTCCAATTAGGAATGGCCAGACAACGGGCCAAAGAGCAAGATAGGGTAGACCTGTTAGTCCCTAAAAAAAGAAGGGAGTTGGACACTAAAATAATGACTTTTACATTTGACTACACCCCCATGGCAGAAAGGATTAGAAAGACTGTTTTTAGACACTGGGAGGTCATCATGAAGGATACCGATCTGTCCAGGAAAGTGGGAGGGGTGCCACGAGTAGCCTTTAGACGGGCACCGACTCTGAGAAATATGCTCACCCGGAGTGAGTTTGTTTCCCCTAGGAAGACGACCTGGTTAAATAGAACTATCCCGAAGGGGAACTTCAGATGTGGACATTGTGTCCATTGTCCCCACATGCTACTCCAAAGGAATATACAAGTGGGAAAGGAGGTATTCCAGGCTAAGGCCTTCTTCTCCTGCATCACCGATTATGTTGTTTATGTGATGTTCTGCCCATGTGGCCGCTATTACATAGGCCAAACGACTCGCCCACTAAAAGTTAGGATAGGAGAACATTTGAGCTCGGTGAAATCCGGAAAGAGTGGGACAAGACTTGTGACACACATGAGAGAGGCACATGGGGGATTGGTAGGGGTCTAAAATGCGCAGTGTTGGAAAGAGTTGAGCCACAGAGACGAGGAGGTGATAGAGAGAGAATGCTGTTGAGGAGGGAGACCTGGCTGATCCTACAAACTAATGCTATGGGCCCCCTTGGTCTAAATGATAAAATAGAGCTTTCCTGTATGTTGGACCCCTGAGGTGCCCCCTCTGATGAAATCTTGTTCATGAGATCTTGTAACGATGAGATTGTATAGTTTCTTGTATTGTTATTAATAATTGAGGTCTTTTATAGGGTTTGATGCCTTCCCCCAGTCTTCCCATACTGTGATGGTGTTACTGTGAAGTACTTTCCATATTCCTTTATTGTAGCCAACAATATTGTATTTGAAAGTTTAGGCTATTTGGGTTAAGGAGTTTCCGGAATATTTATAACTGGATGGTCTCCTGTTTACCTCGCCCCAGCTTATATTGGTTTTAGTCACTATGTATATTTGTGTCTGCACAGCTCATAGTAGTGCACTAATTGTTTCGGCCACAAGATGGCGCCCGAGCCCTATGTACGCATGCTTTTTGAGGCTTGGTGGTATGTACTGTATAGGCATACATGGAGGTCGCATGACTTCCGTATACGCGTAAGAATAGGGCGACGTGGCTGATAATGCTACGCCTTAGCCGGCAGACTTTAAGTGTAAATGTTTAATTTTGGTTTGGAGTGCGACCTCAAGGTCGCACCTATTACGCGTCACCGGGTCCCACATGCGTGCTGTGAGCCGAGCTCCTTCTGCCCGCCGACCAATCACCTCCTAGCACTGGCGCCGATGCGCAGCCGGAAGGGGCGGGGCTTATCCCCGTCATATGCCGGTGGCGCTTCGGTCGCCATTCTTGTGGAACGCAGCGTGACCAAGCGTCCTGGTGGACACGAAATGGCCGTCGCCGACCCTTCTGCAGCCCTGAGCACCCACCTCCACCTTACCCCGCACAGTATCGCCATGGAATACCAGGTGACAACTATTTGATACCTTGTACTGCACAAGTTGTTTTACAATAAATGAGCTGAATGACGGATGGTGCCCGAATCTGCTTCTTGTCAACAATGACTTTACCAAGTACCCTAAACAACCGACGGTGTGCCAACTTCACCCTGTGACATTGCTGTCACCAGATAGGGATACGTTATCTCTGTTGCTGAATTTACTGCAGTAAAATGACTACAATGCCTGTTTTTGAACAGAAGCATTTAGACAATCCATACTCTCATAAAGAGTCCCTGTTTTTATGCAGATCCTAGCCCTTTAACAAATACAAATTATATTATTTCCTGTTTTTCAGCAGAAGTGATCAAAGAGTCAATGTCTTTAAGTCCCTTTCTGGTATGTGGGATACAGTTGTTACTTACTTATAAAAATACTAGAGAGTTGTCTATCAAAAGTTTAGCCCTTCGATTACCCAAAGGAAGCTGAGGATGGGATACATGGGGCCATATGCAATTCATTTTTTTAGCAGAGTTTTCTCCTAGGTGATATTTTTAAACTTGTCAATGAAATGCCTTTAAGCCATAGGAAAAGCAAGGAAATACTCAAAATAATTTTGATGGTACTATTTCACCTACTTTTTGGTACTTTTTTAGTTGAAAAGTGCTGAAAAGTTATTTTAAATCGAAGATGAAAAATTATCTCCTGGGAGAAAAGTCAGGTGAAAAAGTGAATTGCATATGGGCCAATGTCTGCAAACTCAAAGAACCTAAAGGAAAAAGACATAGAAAGAGAATGGAATGAGTCTATGTAGAATATGCTACTGTACAGAGTTATAGAAGGACAGAAGGCCCAGTGGTAATTGTAGATTGAATGGTCAGGATGACAAATGTGGAGAGATTATGATTATTATTGATAACTAGCTGATTGCCCGGCGTTGCCCGGGAATATATTTGGCTGGTGTCGGCTCCAACCACTTTTTCTAACCCAAACAATTAATCAATGACCAAGTTTGTGAGCTTTGTGGTCTTTGGCATCAATAATTTGTATTGAAATGAAAAAATCTGATGGGTTGTTTGTGGCTCCACCCCCTTTTCTGAATGTGAACCCCAGTCACCCAATGACCAACTGTACCAGGTTTGAGGCCTGTGCCATTAACAGTGCAAGAATGGTAGCAATTAAATATTCCACTTGAAAAGCAATAGGTGAATTTATACACTATTGTAGGCTCCACCCACTTTTCTGAATATTAATCCCATTCACTGAGTGAGCAACAGTGCAAAGTTTAAGAACCCTCCAATTAACAGTGTAAGAATGGCTGCAGTTTACATTTTCCCAGTGAAATTTGTATTTGTCTCCACCCACTGATGACCCGGCATTGCCCGGGTATGTATTTGACAGGTGTTGGTTCCGCCCACTTCTTCTAACCCTAACGCACAAACACTCAATGACCAAGTTTGTGAGCTTTGGGGTCTTTAGCATCAATAATTTGTATATTCCCATAGAAATTAAACAAATCAGATTGGCTGCTTGTGGCTCTGCTCCTCTCCAGCATTTGAACCCCAGTCACCCAATGACCAACTGTAGCAGGTTTGAGGCATCTGCTATTACCAGTGTAAAAATGGCAGCAATTTAAATATTCCCCTTGAAAATCGACAGGTGAATTTTGATTGGCTAGTATATGCTCCACCCACTTCCCTGAATATTAATCTCAGTCACCCAGTGACCATCTGGGCAAAGCTTGGGAACCCTGCCATTAACAGTGTAAGAAGGCCTGCAGTCTACATTTTCCCAGTGAAATTTGGTTTTGGCTCTGCCTTCTTTTTGTCACCCGGACATACAGTCACTCAATGACCAAGTTTATGAGCTTTGGGGTCCTTAGCATCAATAATTTGTATTTTCCAAGAAATGAAACTGTTTGTGGCTCTGTCCCCTTTTCTGAATTTGAACCCCAATGACTAACTGTACCAGGTTTGAGGCTTGTGCCATTAACAGTGCAAGAATGGCAGACATTTTAATATTCCCGTTGAAAATCAACAGGTGATTTTGATTGGCTTTTTTAGGCTCCACCCACTTTTATGAATCTTAATCCCGGTCACCCAGTAACCAATTGTGCAAAGTTTGAGAACCCTGCCATTAACAGTGAAGAAGGGCTGCAGTTTACAATTTCCCAGAAAATCTGTTTTTGACTCTACCTACTTTTTGTAACCTTGACACACAGTCGACCAAGTTTGTGAGCTTTTGGGTTCCAGGCATCAAAATTGTGTGAATGGAAACAGTTAATCCAAAAAAAGCAAATCTGATTGGATTTTTGTGGCTCCACCCCTTTAGTGAATTTGAACCACAGTCACTTGATGATCGACTGTAGCAGGTTTGAGGCCTCTGCCATTAACAGTGTAAGAATGACAGCAGTTTCAATATTCCCCTTGAAAATCAATAGGTGAATTTTGATTGGCTCTTGTAGGCTCCACCTACTTTTTCGTATATTAATCCTAGTCCCCCAGTGACCAACTGTGTCAAGTTTGAGATCCCTGCCATTAACAGTGTAAGAATAGCTGCAATTTATATTTTCCCATGTAAAAAGTTGTTTTTGGCTCTGCCCACTAACCATGACTTACAGTCACTCACTGACCAAGTTTATGAGCTTTGTGATCTTTGGCATCAATAAGTTGCATGTTACCATTGAAATTAAACAAATCTGATTGGCTGTTTTTGGCCCACTCCCTTTTCAGAATTTAAACCCCAGTCTCCCAGTGACTGACTGTACCAGATTTGAGGCCTCTGCCATTAAGAGTGTATGAATAGCAGCAATGTAATTATTCCCCTTGAAAATCAAAAAGGTGAATTTTGATTGGCTGTTGTAGGCTACACCCACTTTCCTGAATATTAGTCCCAGTCACCCAGTGGCAAACTGTGTCAAGTTTGAGAACCCTGCCAATAACAGAATGGCTGAAATCAATTTAAAAAATCTGATTGGCTGTTTGTGGCTCCACCCACTTTAGTGAATTTGGACCCCAGTCACCCAATAACTGACTGTATCAGGTTTGAGACCTCTGCCATTAAAGGATACCACAGCTGAATAAACAGATAACTCCAGTGTGTGGGGGGTCAAAAGTACATACTGTGACCTCCTCCTGCCCCCTCCGTCTGCCGCTATTCGTGCACTATTCATGTCCCGGCGACTTGCTTGACCCTTGACCTGAACATATTTCTTCCCTCTTCACTTCTGGCCGGCGCATAGCTTTCGGCTCAGAAGCACGCTGTCTTCTCCGTCTAATCTGGGCTGCGTGTGCGCTCCATTACACCAAGCGTCACATGATTAGCATGTGACGCTTGGTGTATTGGAACACACATGCAGCCCAGATTAGACGGAGTAAAATGTAATGTAAATGTTCCCCCTTGAAAATCAATAGGTACATTTTGATTGGCTGTTTTTAGGCTTCACCCACATTTCTGAATATTAATCCCAGTCACTCAGTGGCCAATTGTGTCAAGTTTGGGAACAGTGCCATGTAAAAAATGAAGTTGTTGGCGCCGAACAATTTTTCTAACCTTGACATACAGTCACTCTATCAAGTTTATCAGCTTTGGGGTCCTTGGTATCAATACTTTGTATATTCCCATTGAAAAATAAACAAATCTGATTGGCTGTTTGTGGCTCCGCCCCCTTTCTGAATTTGAACCCTAATTACCCAGTGACCGACTGTACCAGGTTTGAGGCATCTGCTATTAACAGTATAAGAATGGTAGCAGCTTAAATATTCCCTTTGAAAAATCGAAAGGTGAATTTCTATTGGCTGTTTTAGGCTCCACCTACCTTCCAAATTCTTAATCTCATTCACCCAGTGACCAACTGTGCAAAGTTTGAGAACCCTGCCATTAACGGTGTAAGAATGCCTGCAGTTTATATTTTCCTAGTCAAATTTGTTTTTGGCTCCACCCACTTTTTGTAACCTGGACACACAGTCACTCAATGACCAAGTTTGTGAGCTTTCAGGTTCCTGGCATCAAAAATGTGTGAATGGAAGCAGTTTATCCACCAAGGAAATCTGATTGGCTGTTTGTGGCCCCACCCCTTTAGTGAATTTGGACCCCAGTTGCCCAAAGACACACTGTAGGAAGTTTGAAGCCTCTGCCATTAACAGTGTAAGAATGACAGCAGTTTAAATATTCCCCTTGAAAATCAATAGGTGAATTTTGATTGGCTTTTTTAGGCTCCACCCACTTTCTTGAATCTTAATTGCATTCACCCAGTGACCAACTGTGGCAAGTTTGAGAACCCTGCGATTAACAGTGTAAGAATGGTTGCAGTTTACATTTTCCCATTGAAAATGAACGGCTGAAATTTGATTGGCTGTTTTATGCTCCACCCACTTTTCCTATATTTGTAACCTCGGTCACCAAGTGACCAACTGTGCCAAGTGTGGGGACTCTGGCTTGATTACTGGCAGAATGGCAGCCTTTTACATTTTTTCCATTGACTTGAATGGGTGAAATCTGATTCACTGTTTGTAGCTCTGCCCACGTGTGCAGGGGGGCCGCAAGACCCCCAGAACATATCATCCCAGGTAGTAAGGGATCTGTATACCAAGTTTCGTTCAAATCGGTCAAGCTGTTTTCGCGTGATCGCGGCACATACACACACACATAGATACATACATACATACATACATACATACATACATACATACTGTACATCTGATTTTATATATATAGATCAGCATGTTAACAGTTAAATGACACTAGCATGGGACTGGTTCAGCTGCTGGTGGTAGTATCTTCAATACTGAGACAGTGATGTTAACTGCATTAAAAAATAGGGGAAAAAATAGCTTTATAATGTTTATATAGTCAACTATATGCACTGCAACCTTTCCACATTAGGGCAAAGTCTTATCTGCATTTATTATTTTGATGTTGATGGACATAAACACAGTGAGTTCATCAAAGGAAATACTTGTTGAAAGGTTCTCCCTGCTGCTATCACCTGATAAATCCCATGTTTGTAAAAAAGACAAGTGCTCTCCCTATGATGAAACAAGTGAGTTGTAGCCTGCTGATGGTAATGGACTCAATTAAGAAAATCACTTTTGATAAAATGGTTTCCTGCTGCCAAAGCTCAGGTTGTTTCCATAAACCTTGATTAAAATGACCTCAGTATTGAGAATGAGAATATATATATATATTGCAGCTACCTGTCCTCTAGCAAACTTGACAGCAGACTTGCCAAGAAGGCAGCTCTACAGCTCCCATATGATGGTGAATAGTTGGACAACATCTACACAGCCACTGCAGAATCTATGTACCTGCTAAGGAATCCATAACAAAAAATGGAAATCTTGTAGCTATGCATAAAGAGACACTGAAGTGAGACTAAATCTCGCTTCAGGTCTTATATATAGCAGGGGCACGTGTGCCCCTGCTAAAACGTCGCTATCCCGCGGCTTAACGGGGGTCCCTTCACCCCCAACCCACCCCCCGCAAAAGTTGGTCGGAAAATGGTCGCTCGTATTCTTCTTCCTGGAGGCAGGGCTAACGGCTGCAGCCCTGCCTCCAGTCGCGTCTATCACATGCGCATCGCCGCCTCTCCCCCGCCCCTCTCAGTGAAGGAAGACTGAGAGGGGCGGGGGAGAGGCGGAGATACGCGTCTGACAGACGCGCATGGGGCAGGGCTGCAGCGGTTAGCCCTGCCCCAACCAGGAAGCGCTCCCCCGCTGCACGGTGGGGGTTTGGGGGGACAGGGACCCCCGTTAAAGAGAATCTGTATTGTTAAAATCGCACAAAAGTAAACATACCAGTGTGTTAGGGGACATCTCCTATTCCCCTCTGTCACAATTTCACCGCTCCCCGCCGCATTAAAAGTGGTTAAAAACAGTTTTAAAAAGTTTGTTTATAAACAAACAAAATGGCCACCAAAACAGGAAGTAGGTTGATGTACAGCATGTCCACACATAGAAAATACATCCATACACAAGCAGGCTGTATACAGCCTTCCTTTTGAATCTCAAGAGATCATTTGTGTGTTTCTTTCCCCCCTGAGGGGGGAGTGCATAGCAGAACCACAACACTGAAGAACTTGGCAGCCTTCCAGACACAGGCTGACAAGTCTGACAGGGGAAAGATACATTGATTTATTACAGAGACTGTCATAGTAGAAAGTGCTGCAGTAAGCCAGAACACATTAGAATAGCTTTTGGAACTTGTAGGATGATAAAAAACAGGATGCAATTTTTGTTACGGGGTCTCTTTAAGCCGCGCTATAGCGGCGTTTTAGCAGGGGCACGCATGCCCCTGCTAGCTATGAGGTCTGAAGCGAGATCTATTCTCTCTTCAGACTCTCTTTAAGCCTTTCCTGCCATCACATATGTTCCTGTAGCACATACCCTGTGCTTAAGGAAGGCTTATATACTAACTGTACTGTTTTCCCTTGTGCTTTCATTCAGGCACTGATCAGTGGCCATGTTACAGTCTATTGGCTCAGAATTTTAAGCATTATCATAGATTAATCAGTGTAATTTCACCATGAAGGAATTTCATTGGTTAATGCATAGACAGACTTGTAGGAAACCCAACAGGATATTCAAAAATGCATTTGCCAGGGTTTCAACGTGTTTGCAATGGCACGGTGTCGTAGTGGTTAGCACTCTCGTCTTGCAGCGCTGGGTCCCCAATTCAAATCCCAGCCAGGGCACTATCTGTGCAGATAGTGTCCTGTCTGCGTGTATGCATGGGTTTCCTCTGGGCAATCCAGTTTCCTCCCACATCCCAAAAACATACAGATAAGTTAATTAGCTTCCCCAGAAATTGGCCCTAGAGTATGATACACTACACGATATATACATACACATATGACTATGGTAGGGATTAGATTGTGAGCTCCTCTGAGGGACAGAGCAAGGATGAACGAAAATGCCAATATTTTTTTTCGCATTCATTTTCACAAAAATAATGTAAAATTCTATTTTGGAGTGAGAATTCCATTGAAAATAAGTTGCGTTATTATTCGTGTTTTGTGCGAATTTTCTCGGTAAAATATGGTTTTCGTGGAAAAATAGTCATGGTAAAAATATTGTGTTTTCACAGTAAAAATATTGATTCTCTGCTGTTTCATGGCAAAAGTACAGTTTTCGTGTTTACATGAAAAAGCAAAAATTCAAGCACTTTTTCACAAAACTTTTCTCAAAACGAAAATAAGATTTTCAATGCAAAAATGACTTTGGCGAAAATTTGCAAGCAACACTGCAGTTTAGTGACAAATCAATTTACACTGTACAGCGCTGTGGAAGATGATGAAAGGGTGTCCAAAAAGCTCCCTTGCCCACTAGGCAGGATGCTTTGTGATGTTGGGGTTTTTGCAGTCCCCTTTGCAATATACCCTTCTTAACTGCTCACAGGCATAGTGAGCTGGTATCAAGACAAGACACAGAAAATTTATATTGTGTGTTTCTCCTGGAGGACTCAAAGCACTTGAGCTGCAGCCACTAGTGCTCAGTAGGCAGTAGCAGTGTTAGAGGGTCTTGCCTCACTGAATAGGTGCTGGCTTACTGAACAGGGAGAGCCGTGTCAATACACTATCCAGCCACTGCTGGATCAAGAGTATAATGGAACCCTCATGCTCATAAGGTTCCTCTGTGCTCTTTACCAGATGCTATAGCGGGAAGACAGGTGCTTGTATAGGTTAGTGTAGGACCCTTATGCTGCTTTTTAAAAAAATAAAATAAAAAAAGATTTTAATATAAATATAATATTTATCAGTACTTGCACTGATGTTTTACAAATGTTTACTATGATGAAATCCAAATTCATAGTGTAGTCCTGTCAGTTATTTCCTGGCTCGCAATGTAGCTCTTACCTGGCTGGAACAGAAAGCTCCATGGTGATGGGTGGAATTATCATCATGGATTCCTGATGGGGAGCATGAATAAGGAATCAATGAGTGGTATTTTTTTTTATATAACTGGGTCTGACCATCTCTTCCTGTGACATTTGTAAGTCAGGGCAGTGTTCTGGACAGATGTCCCTGTGGCCAGCAAATATATAAGCATTATGATTACACTAATTCTGTCCAGAGGAGCCTTCCACAGACTGAAATTACCAACCAACAGTCAGAAATGGCCTTTAAAAAAATTCTTCAGGCTCCTTGGAATTGCTGAGTATGATTAGTGCTCATAGTTTATTGTTTATAAGAGATTTCCTTTTCTGATGCCAAAACAATAATGATTCATTTACATAGTCATTACAATTTAAAAATGTCACACCTTGAGAAATTATACATGTTAGCTGTTTTTTTCTGGCCTTAATAAATAAAGACAGAAATAAATTGATTTGTTTACTTTAAAGTGTGCCATGTAAATGATTATGCAGATGTTGCTAAATTGGCCATCTGCTATCAATATGTCTATCTATCTATCTATCTATCTATCTATCTATCTATCTATCTATCTATATCCATCCATCCATCCATGGGTCTGTGACTGGGTAAATCAATGGCAATTAATTTATATAAAAATACATGTCAAGTTTTTTTTTCTGTTCTCAATTACTACATAAAAAAACCCAAAAGAGAATATTTGAAGATATACAGTACATAACATAGCAATGAATGATAGTGGAATAGGAGGATGATACCCAGTTATAGGCCATATCGTTGTTATCCTAATGTAATAAATAATTCCATTTATTTGTACTTGGGGTGCACCTGATATAGAAAAACTGCAATCTAAAGGTTAGGTTAAAGTAAACTCACAGATTTCTTCATCAATGTAAACAAAAGTCTACATTGTACAATGTGTTCTTACTACAGTATAATCATGTTTTTATTTTAAACTAAAATTCCACTTTCATTATAACATTCCTATAAGTATGTTTCAGTGCTGTACAAGTCTTTATGTAATTTAATGACATAAAGTATAATCTTACCACTTCAGTTTGGAATCAACTTTGAATTTCATGTACTGACTATAAGCTTAAGTGGCATTTAGTTTTAAGCCTGGAATTTATTGTTCTTACAGTATTGATAACTATTCAAGTATTTTCTTCCTCCTGCATGTGTAATTAATTTTGTGCAAGGAGCAGGAACTCTTGTTACTTATTTATCAAACCTGTAGTAAAGGAGTGAATAGAAGCAGCTTTCACCTCCCCAATCTGACAGTCTCTATTATAAAACATATGTACTGATTGTGCTTGTATGAATTAAAGAAGGTTTGTAAGTCAAAATAATGTCTGCCATTAATTGCTTCACTGTTTAAAGCTTAACTGTAGAATTCTCAAAAAAGTGAAGTTTCACATTAATATTAAAAAACAGAACACCAGTTTTTGTAGATGAGTAACCTGTTAAATTAATTATGAAAATCACAAAGAAACAAACTTTCGTGTTCCGAAATGAAGGTCCTGCCCCTTCCTCTCCATGGCCCTTATTCAATTCACTTTTTCTCCTTAGTTTTTTCCAAGGTGATGTTTTTACACCTTGTCAATAAAATAACCCTCAGCAAGCAAGAAAATACTCAAAAGCATTTTAATAGTACTTTTGGTACTTTTTTAATTGCAAAATGCTGAAAAATATTTTAAAGAGAAGATGAAAATGTATCCCCTTGAAGAAAACTTAAGAGAAAAAGTGAATTGGATATGGCCCCTTGTATTTCCTGAAACTGCTCACAACATAGTTTCATGTCAGGTTTTCAATAATGCAACCCTAATGTAAACTTGTACAGTGTAATCTGGCCATATCAGTATAAACTAGTAGAGTACTTAGACATGTCACATCAAACTCAAAGTGACAGGTGCCCCGCCCCTTTTTCACACCCTTCCCCGCCCCTTTTTCACACCCTTTCCCCGCCCCTTTGTCACACTCTTGCCCCAGCCCACACAGTGAAACACCGCCCCACCATATATTAAGCATGACTGACAGGCAAACCACAAGCAGGCAAATGCCTTCTACCAAAGAAATTTTGAGAAAGCATTATTATAATTTAAAAGCCGCCGGTTCTTATGGCGGTGTCGACAGCCTGCATAGAGTTGTTCGGAAGTATGGATTGAGCAGGAAAGCTGTCAAAAACTGGCTTAATAGAAAAGACACATATACTTTGTTTAAACCTATTAAGAAAAAATTTAAAACTAACAAAATTGTTGTCTCAGATATAGACGCACAATGGCAGGCGGACCTGGTGTCTATGATAGATTTTTCAAGTTACAACGACGGTGTGAAATATATTTTATCAGTCATAGATGTTTTATCTAAATATGCTTGGTGTGTTGGGCTGCGCAATAAAGCTGGGGGAACTGTGGCTAAGGCTTTTGAGTACATATTTCGCACTAGCGATCGAATACCCAGAAAACTAGAAACCGACAGAGGTCGAGAATTCATGAATAAACCTATGAAAAAGCTTTGTGCAGAGCGTGGAATAAAACATTTTTTTACAACAAACACAGTCAAGGCAGCCATCTTAGAACGTTTTAATCGCACTTTGAAAACCAAGCTGTGGCGCTATCTCAGACACCGAAATACATACCGATACATCGATAATTTACAAAAGATCTTAACAAGTTATAATAACACATACCACGCCTCTATACGATGCAAGCCGGCGTCCGTTACAAAAAACAATTCTTTGTTAATCTGGAAAAATCTGTACTAAGATTATACATCTATTAAAAAGATTAAGCCGGCGCTTGCAGTTGGTGACCACGTGAGAATTTCCTGTTATAAAAGTATATTTAAAAAAGGTTATGAGCAAAGCTACACAGAAGAGATCTTTACAATACAAGCTATCAACACCAGAGGTCTCAGGCCTCTTTATAAGTTGAGAGATCTGGCTGGGGAAGTCATTGAGGGATCGTTCTATGATGATGAGCTACAAAAAGTGCCGCTTCATAAAAACAGAATTTATCGGATAGAAAAAATTATAAGAAAAAAACGAGTGAAGGGTAAAAATTTGTACCTAGTTAAGTGGCTCGGATACCCTGAAAAATTCAACGAGTGGATTCCGGAAAACCAGCTGACCGAAATATAAAATATGCAGACGGATTCCTTTTTTATTACACTACCGTGCAATGCCTCATCAAAAATTTACCCAGAGAATACCATCTCAACCTATACAACTAAATTGGCTAAATCTGTGGACCTTCGTGGCGCATGGGAAGTAGCAATCACCGAAATACAGTATCCGCATTCATGGTATACCTTTGAAGTGCCCGAGGGTATTTTTCACGCCGGGAAACGTGGAGAACCGTTAAGAGATTATTATGTTAGAGCCGGGTATTATCACACTTTTGACGATCTTATCAAAGGAGTTAATCATAGACTCGAAAAAGCAAAGCTACCCCTGGACCAGATTAAATTGACCTATGATGAAGCGGAAAGAACTGTTAGCCTGTATAATTCAGTGTATCACTTTAGAAAAGGACTCATGTAATCAATGCAATCTCGGGATTACAAAAAATATTCCCAATAGAAAAAGCTTTATTGATACATATACAAAAGGGTATATCCAAAAATAGAAAAGTATAAAAACACACAATTCTTCGATATCAAGCAGTGGGTCCTCATAGAGCCAGAGACATAAAAACACTATCTGATTTAGCTTGGTAAGTGATTATTGCTTTGTGGGTATTAAATTTTTCAAGGCAACGACACATGTTCGTTTCGGGCTTTTGTAACCATATATGCCCTTCGTCAATCGTCAGGCCAAGATACCCAGCTCTGTATGGCTCAATCAGGCGAGGAAAACCAAATAAGAATCAACGTCCTAGCGTATTCACCGCTGTTGGGAAGGTATTGTGTACGCCTGGTATGTTCAGGCGCCCCCAGCATATCACTTGTTGATTCTTATTTGGTTTTCCTCGCCTGATTGAGCCATACAGAGCTGGGTATCTTGGCCTGACGAAGGGCATATATGGTTACAAAAGCCCGAAACGAACATGTGTCGTTGCCTTGAAAAATTTAATACCCACAAAGCAATAATCACTTACCAAGCTAAATCAGATAGTGTTTTTATGTCTCTGGCTCTATGAGGACCCACTGCTTGATATCGAAGAATTGTGTGTTTTTATACTTTTCTATTTTTGGATATACCCTTTTGTATATGTATCAATACAGCTTTTTCTATTGGGAATCTTTTTTGTAATCCCGAGATTGCATTGATTACATGAGTCCTTTTCTAAAGTGATACACTAGCTATAGCGGGCAAGGTGGACTGCCCTCAAAGAGGACTGTGTTTTGATCCTTCACAATATAAAGGATTTCACCCAACAACTTATTCTTTCAAAGCCTGTATAATTCAACCACACACTTTTTCATACCGGGTAAAAAATTGGGGCATATATTAGGTTTACCTGTACCAACACCTGATCAGCTGAAACTTCTAAAAGCCGGTCACCATCCTTACTACCAACCAGATCAGAGCCAAATACCCCAAAACACCAAAATATTCTACCCTGATATCAGAGCAGGATTTTATACACTCTTTGTGTACACAGATATAATAGAACAGGACTTGGAGTATTTGGGAAGTAACAATCATCGCGTGAGTGCTATGGCAAATGATTTATTATGTAGTGTTTGGAACAGTTATATTTTACAAACAGCCATACCATCACCCTCAAATGCCGCCGCTTTAAGAGAGGTACGTGAAAAGCACGACACATTGATGAGATATGTGGTGTTATATGAAAAAGATAGCTGTGACAATGCATGACTATGTATGTTGGGTAGTGGTATTACTGGCAATCTCCTGAAAAAAACAAATAAAACACGTCTGAGCAAAAGGTCTAGAGCTTTAAAACGGGCTATAAAGATGTTACATACAGCCAGGCGTTCTCTACACGCTAGAAAAAAGAGGCTTTCTAACAAACATGTTGTACCTCCTGGGCCCCCGAACAATCAAACAAGCCCCAATCAAAGAGACAGACCACTGCGAAGGCAAACACAAAAAGTTGTTACTGTTGACATTCATCAGCCTAACGCACAAACGCTACATACACCTGGTAATTCTGCACCGTGTGTCGGTAGTAAGCAGATTGACAGGCACATAGCAGACAGTACCGCACAAGGTCCAGACAATGACACGTGTGAACAGACCGACAGCTCCATAGCGGACAGTTCCTCACAAGATCCAGACAATGACACGGGTGTTGCTTCTGGGCCGGTTGGCGCTGCCCCTGTATTTTTAGACCATGTTTTCCATCACCGGCGGGAGCTAGTACATTTTAATGGTTTGGAATATGTTGATCACTTTCGGTTTGTAAATCTTGACAGAATACAGAGCTTTGTTGAGGCGCTACGTGTTATCCATTCTGCTATTCAGGAACTGCTGTCCCAGATAGTTACTGACATAGAACCGGGTGATTTTGTTCAGCTTAGACTCGATGGCGGGGGCGCGTTTCACCCAGTTGTGTCAGCTAAGCAATCTAGAGAGGAGTTTAATGCTGAAACATTTCTGAACAACATTGCAAATGCTTTACAAAGCAACGCCGAATGTGTGGCCTGCAATTCTCTCAAACTTGCTGTCATTGTAATCAAGAATAGGCGTGGTGGTGCTAGAAGGATTTTGAAGTCTATTACATACAGCCAGATTATTAAACGTAAGAAACAATGGCTCTATGATTTTAACAATTATAGCACTAATGCCTGTCTAGCTGCTAGTCTGCATGCTCTTTTGGCAGGTAAAGACATAGACGACCATGTTTTGTTGGCAAAAGCTTGTCAGACCCGTAAGGATTTGAGCATACCAGACGGTCAAATGGTGTCGTTCAGTCAGATAACAATGTTTGAAAACTATTTTGATGCCACGATTAAAGTACTGTATCACGACCGTGGAAAGTGGCAGTGTTATCATACTGACCAAACCCCTAAAGAGAAGACTATGTTTGTTTTACACCATGAAAACCATTATTATGGTATTAAGAACGTGAAAGCCTTTATTGGTACTACTTACTTTTGTGAGAGATGTTGTTCAGTCTATACCCACAAGTTTAATCACGGTTGTGTACAGTTTTGCAAACGTTGTCAAAGAGCAGATTGCGGAGAGGTGGTTGGTGAACAGCCTAGGTGCCCCCGTTGTCGTGTGTTTTGCCGATCATTTGTTTGTTTTGAAGAACATAAACGTTTAGCGATTGATAATACAGCTTTCTGCAGGGTGAAATCTTTTTGTGACTCTTGTTACCGTTTTGTCAACAATGGTGAGGAGCATAAGTGCAGTGGTCTGAAGTGTAGCATTTGTGGGGGCTGTGTCTCCAGATTTGACAGTCATATTTGTTATATGCAGCCCTACAGTGTTAAACAAATGACAGAAAAGTACATTTTTTATGACTTTGAATGCATGCAGGAGACCGGCACACACATACCCAATTACATTTATGCAACAATGTTATACGGTCCAACATCCTGGGAATTCAGTGGTAAAAACTGCACACGCGATTTTGTACTGTTTTTCACCAGCGGTAAATTTACCGGCTATACCTTCATAGCGCATAATGCCGGTAGGTATGATACCTATTTTGTTGTTCAGGAACTGATCAGAGAAAAGCTGGAAATGCGTATTGTGAATCAAGGGGGACGTCTGCTGTGTGTGACCCTGGTGGGTTTAAAAATGAGATTCATAGATTCTTTAAATTTCATACCTATGAAACTCAGTAAAATGCCCGCCGCCATGGGCTTTTCAGGGTCTAAAGGCCATTTTCCACATTTTTTTTAACACAGAAACAAACCAGAGCTATGTAGGCCCCATGCCCGACATAGAGTTTTATGGTGTGGAATACATGATGGCTGGTGAGAAAAAAGAAGTCTTGGCCTGGTATGAAGAGCACAAGCATGATACGTTTAATTTTCAGGACCAGTTAAAAACTTATTGCAAACAGGATGTGGAGATTTTGAGAAAAGCTTGTGAGTGTTACAGAGAGCGGATTATGTAAATGACTAGAAAAGAAGTGAGACAATATTGCCAACGTAAGAAGGAGCACGTTATAGTGACTAAATGCATTGACCCCTTTCAACTCATCACGTTGGCCTCTGTCTGCATGGCTATGTACAGATTTAAATTTCTACCAACCGACACAATAGCCATTCTGCCTGCTGATAACTATCATAAAACACAGAAACGTTATTCCACACCGGCTATACAATGGCTTATGTATGTTCAACATTCAGAGGGCATCTCTATAAAACACGCTCTAAGAGGTGGTGAAAAGCAGGTAGGGCATTACTTTTTGGATGGTTATGCTTTTGTTGATGGTACACACACCGCTTTTGAATTTCAGGGCGGTTTTTATCATGGTTGCCCTGTGTGCTATAATGAGGGTGATAGTAACGAAGTTACTAAGTCTACATACGGACAGCTGTACAATGCATTCTTGGTGAAGAAAAGTTACCTCTTGAAATGTGGTTTTACACTTCGTATAATGTGGGAGCATGAGTGGAATGAAATGGTTGAAAAAGATGACAGGGTCAAAGATTTTCTCCTTAAAATGGAGTTCTCAGCTCCTCTGGACCCCTGTGATGCTCTTTATGGTGGGAGAACAAACGCCATCAAACTTTATCACAAAATTCAGGATGGTGAAAATATTCATTATTATGACTTCACCAGTCTCTACCCTTTTGTCAACAAGACTAAAACATACCCTGTGGGGCATCCAGAAATTATTTTTGACAACTTTGGTTATATCAAAAAATACTTTGGCATTGCTAAGGTGAAGGTGTACCCACCTAGAGATTTATTTTTTCCAGTTCTACCTGTAAAACTCAACAAAAAACTCATGTTCCCCCTTTGCTACACTTGTGCTTTGAATTCCCAACCAGACATCTGCAACCACACAGACGAACAACGTTCCCTGACAGGTACGTGGTGCACTGTAGAGCTCATTTTAGCTGTAGAGAAGGGTTATAGGATTGCAACTGTTTATGAGATCTGGCACTTCCCAAACACCACAGATGAGCTGTTTGCCCCATACATAAAACTACACCTCAGGGATAAGCAAGAGGCTTCTGGTTATCCCAGCTGGTGTAAAAACGATGCTGACAAAAAGCAATACATTGACTCATTTTATGAAAAAGAGGGTGTTGCCTACGAGCTGATGAAATAGCGGTGAACCCCGCTAAAAGACAGATATCCAAACTTTTCCTGAATTCTTTGTGGGGTAAATTCGGTCAAAGGTCAAACCTGCCGCGCACCAGCATCGTTTCAGATCCTGATGAACTTTTCAAGCTGGCATTTTTACCGTGCCATGAGCTGTCTGAGGTAAATTTTATCACTGATGAGACAGCTGTGGCCAATTGGAAATATACCAAAGACTGCTATACCGCCAACAAAAACACTAACATCTTTATAGCCTGTTTTACCACAGCTTATGCCAGATTGGAACTGTATCAATTACTGGACAGACTGCAAGAACGTGTTCTTTACCACGACACAGATTCTGTCATTTTTGTTAGTAAAGAGGGTGAGTGGAACCCTCCGTTGGGTGATTTTCTTGGGGAATTGACTAGCGAAGTGGATGATGATACATACATTACAGAGTTTGTCTCTGCGGGCTCCAAGACCTATGGCTACAAATTAAATACAGGGAAAACGGTCTTGAAAGTTAAGGGTATAACGCTCAATGTGGCTAACGCACAGGTTATTAATTTTGACAGCTTGAAAGATCTTGTGTTGGATTACCCGGGCAATTCAGACTCTAAGACGCAGAAAAGAATAGGCATAGGACAGCCTGGTATTGTCAGAAATAAGAAGCTTTGGCGCATAGAGACAAGGCCTCTACGCAAAACACAGAAGTGCGTTTACACAAAAAGACAACTGGTAAATGACTATACCACACTGCGTTTTGGCTACTGAAACACATAGTTATGGACCCACGGATTCAACACCCTTTCTCATGCATTTTGGCCGGCCCCTCCAATTCTGGAAAGAGTTATTTTGTAAAACAGCTCTTATTACACTCCGACACACTTATGTCGCACAAACCTGAAAATGTTGTTTGGTTTTATGCATGTTGGCAAAAACTGTATGATGACCTCTCTCGTTTGTTTTTACACATCAAATTTGTTGAAGGGTTACCACCTACTTTTACAGATGAGGAGCTGTTCCCACCTGACAAGGTAAATTTGGCAGTTGTTGATGATCTCATGGAAGCGGCTTGTGAAAACCTTGAAATACAGCAGGCATTTACCAAGTATGTTCATCACAGAAACCTGAGCATAATGTATCTTGTCCAAAATGTTTTTTGCCAGGGTAAAAAAAGCAGGACCATAAATCTGAACACTAAATATATGGTTCTTTTTAAAAACCCGAGTGATAAATTACAAATCACCACGCTTGCTAGACAAATGTACCCTGGTAAAATACGTTTCTTTTTAGAGGCTTTTGAAGATGCCACACACCCGCCTTACGGCTACTTATTGGTAGATTTACGGTCGGATACTCCGGAGGAACTCCGCTTAAGATCTGGTCTGTTCCCTCCGGACCTACCGGCTGTATATTTGTACAAAAAGCAGAGCTCTAAAAAGTAATTTTTCCATCATCCTTGTCATTCTTGGCCGGGCATACACAGCTGTAAGATGTCTAACAGATTACGCAGAAACTGGACCATTTTAAAAGTTCTGGTGAAAGCAAAACCAGCGGTCCGAAAATCAATTTTACGTAATGCCAGTAACGATTTGATTTCAGCTATTGGTGAAATCGCACTCAACATTTTAAAAGGAAAGATACCCCTGAAAGAGCGTCAAAAAATATACTTAAAAAGTGGCGCCGCGCTATAAAGAAGTTGAGCGATAAAACATTCCCCATTAAAACCAAGAAACGTCTTGTGAACCAGTCTGGTGGGTTTATAGGACCGCTCCTCGGCTTTGCAATTCCCTTAATAACTGGGCTGATTGCTAACAGCGTTGGTGGTTAGTGATGGACCATGCTGAGAAAATGTTCTTGGTGTCCAAACAATTGTCTTGTCTACTTTTTCTCTTGTATTGAGCATAAATAGTAAATTTTAGGCCAGCAATTTCAGGCCAGCAATTTCAGGCCAGCTTCAGTTGGTATAGTGGTTAGTGTGCTTGTCCACCATACAGTGATACCCAGGTTCAAATCCCAGCCAATGTGAGTTGGCTTTTTTGCTACAAATCCTTAAAGGGAACCTAAATGGAGAAGGATATGGATTTTTCCTTTTAAAATAATACCAGTTGCCTGAATCGCCTGCTGATCCTGTGTCTCTAATACTTTTAGCCACAGCCCCTGAACAAGCATGCAGATCAGGTGTCCTGACTGAAGTCAGACTGGATTAGCTGCATGCTTGTTTCAGGGTGTGATTCAGCCACTATTGCAGTCACAAAGATCAGCTGGACTGCCAGGCAACTGGTATTGTTTACAGGAAACATCCATATCACTCTCAGTTAAGGTTCCCTTTAAAGGAGAACTGTAGTGAAAGGTATATGGAGGCTACCATATTGATTTCCTTTTAAGCAATACCAGTTACCTGGCTATCCTGCAGATCCTCTGCCTCCAATACTTTTAGCCCTAGACCCTGAACAAGCATGCAGCAGATCTGGTGTTTGACATTTTTGTAAGATCTGACAAGATTAGCTGCATGCTTGTTTCTGGTGTGATTCACACTACTGCAGCCAAATAGATCAGCAGGGCTGCCAGGCAACTGGTATAGCTTAAAAGGAAATCAATATGGCAGCCTCCATATACCTCTCACTACAGTTCTCCTTTAAGCAACCTAATGGTTCTATTGCATTGAGCATAAATGGTACATTTTAGGCTAACTTCACTTACTTCTGTAGTGGTACAGTGCTTAGGGTGACGTGCCCACCACACAGTGAGATCTGGGTTCGATTCCCAGCCATGGTATGATGTATACTGGTTTTTAAAATAGTATAATTCCCTGGCAGAAGAGACCCTCCTCCCTCCGGTAGGAGGGAGGAGGGAATAGGTAGAAGGGTAGGAGAGAGGAGGGAGGAGGGAGGCCAATTAAAATCTCCCTAGCAGAGTGTGTAGCAGCTGTCCCATAACTAATTAGTGTAGGTAGGCAAATGGTATAAAGGACCTTGCTTGGAGGAGGAGGAGGAGGAGGAGGAGGAGGAGGGAGGGAGGGAGGGTGGGTCCTCCAGCAGTGATATTTCACTCAATTAGGTGTGGCTGCAGGTATTAGAGCTTTTGAAACATGTTTTCTATCATTTTTCCAGTTGATAGAATTTTTTAAAACTTTGAAAGTTCGCCTCCCCATTGAAGTCTATTGCGGTTCGCGAACTTTTTCGCGAACCGAACCTTTCGCGGAAGTTCGCGAACAGGGTTTGCGAACCTAAAATCGGAGGTTCGGCCCATCTCTAAACTGTACCTGGATCAAACATGGTGGATCTAGTCCGCTGTGCGACCCAGAGTCATGCTATGGCCGCAAGTAAAACACCTCCTGGTTGGAAAATATTTATGGATGCTATGGCTGAATTAAATGTCCCCTCTACCGTGGTTGGTAACACAAGGACAAGAGGCATGCTCGACAGCCTCAAAAAACAGCTGCACGGCGAATCACCCGCAACGCCTCATACACCTGTCAGTCGCAGGATGCTTATTCCATCACCAGGACTAACACAGGAGATTTTGTTACCTAAAAAAAGAGTACTTCCAATGCTGCAAACACAATGGCTAACGCTCTAATTCTTTTGATGAACGGACTTAAATTAAAAGGAATGCCCAGGGGCTGGAGTCGAACCCGTGTCAGATACGTAACCGTATTCAACGAAAACGCCACCCGTGGATTAGAACCTTAGACCATCCTGGCAGACCTGCTCAAGTACAGAAATTAGATACTTTGAGCGATATATGTACTGGGATAAAATGTTGCTTTGCATATTTTGCTTATTGTGTATAACGAATACTAGAAGTTATCTTTTAAATTTGAACAACGCATTTATAAAACATGTACGGAAATAAAATTATATTTTGTTCAATGTATATAAAGAATATTTTGAGTGGTGTGTATAAAAAAATGTTGAAAATTATATTTTACAATCGTATGCTATGACCACAATTACTATTAAGCCTTATATATTTAATAAACACATAAACCTTTTACCGTGTCTTATTTTATCAATTAACAGTTCATGTCTCATGAAAACTATCCAAGGTGGGGTGCTAAGGTGTTAATACGAACATAATAAAACTACAGATCAAATAATGTCAAATAACACGCTTTGGGGTAACATGGAGGTGGAGATCTCTGTAAAGGGGGCATTATGCCGTGTGCTTTCTTTTTGCTGCGTGTGGGGTATTGCACAACCTGTATATAGACAGCCTATTTTGCTGTGGATTGTGTTTTTTTTCACAGCGACACCCTGTGTGTGTGTTCTAATAACTTAAAACAACTCCCAACCATAAGCTCAGAGTAGATAAGAGGTGTTATCTAAAAATCCTGATCGTGCATTTTGCAATGTGTAGAGGGATGCTGATGACAGAACAAAAGACAGACCCTCAGATGTGATGAAATTACATTTTTTTATTAACCAAGTTTATTGTACATTGTCAAAATAGCATTCTGTTCATTTAAACACATTTATTGTACGTTGTCAACATAACAAACACATGATTGATTGTAGTAACAACAGTTCATTTTACTTTTTAATCTACGACCCACAAATGCTTGTACAAAAGCGTCATTAGTTTTAAAATTATTGTCAAATCTTTTCAATAACTCTTCTAGCTTATATCCTCTGGCTAGGTGATGGAGCATATAAACGCAGTAATGCCCGCACACAGCGCTATCTGTAGACTGCCGCTGTTTATTGTTATAGGTGATACAGTCAGAATTCCTGTTTAAGAACTGTATGAAATCCTTAGGAAAGATGATATTATCTGGCGACATTCCATAACTGTCAAAAAAAAGTGATGTATCCTCGTTCAATAACATTATTAAAATCCAGTGCTGCCCCCGACGCGAAGAAGGATCTGTATTCACAATATACGCAGCGGGTCTCTGAACGATCTTATTTGTCGGTAAAAAATCACACGGTATTACACCTCTAAAGATTCGTCTTGCGCAAGAATCGGCTTTCACAGCGTTCTCGATTTCAAAATTATTCATTATTGTTAATAATCATATAGAACTTCTCTTTTATGGTTGATTTCAATAACGTTATCGTTTAAAGAGTACACAATCATGTTCAGGGTTGTTGGGGTGGGGTCGGAAAAACGTAGTTCTGCCCTCAGGTTACCCGTTTTTACTAGAGAAAAGTGCCCTGACCCCGCTTCTTGATCCGGCGTTGTGTCAAACGCGAACAGGGTGTAACCATTCATGTATTCCGACCTGTCAAACGATAGTGCGTTGTCAGCTTTTTGTTTGCCTGTGATGTGCACCAGCGCCATATACTCGCGTATTGCCGTTTCTGCCTGAAAGTTAGGCTGGAAAGGTTTTGCAGGTATCTGTTGACCGTCTAAATACAGGCAGGCATAATTTACATTATAGTGACCGAACTGCAACGGGTTTCTCGGGTAGCTTCCAGAAAATTCTTCATTTCCTACCAGAGCGAGTATCACGATTTTTGGTATATTGCCGAGAAATAGATTTTCATGGTTGGAAATTCGTGTCCCGGCCGGTATACTGTATACTTTGAGACACGCCCGGTCAATGGCGGTTAACAGCGCCTGGCTTTGACCGATCCTCACGGCTGGTGAGACTTGAACCCTTTTAATATATAACGACGCTGTTTGTATCTGCACTTTAAACGCCTCAGCTTCAGCACTCATAAGGCAAAAAGAGTCTTTATTCCTGGTGAGTTTAATCTTCAGGTCTAGCCCATTCAGGACCAGCTTTGGCTGATTAAAGATATCGGCGTAAATTGGACCCACTAGTTCGACGCTTCTGGACCGTGCTGTAAATTGCGCTCTTTTGATGAAGCCTGCATTGTTACCGTCCAGCGCACGGTCATCAAAATGTCCCGCTGTATCCTTATAGAATAAACCGGCTGTAAACTGTGTCGCCAAAGTCTGTGTGTTATAGTTTAGAAGTGTTTCTATATAGGCTCTGTAGGTATACAGATTATCGCTTGTAGATATTAATCGATCGCCGAGTGATATATCTAGCTGACTGAAAAGACTGGCTATAGGGTAATTAACCAATGCTACACGAGCGCCATCTTGCAGGAGCGTGTTGTCCGCTTTAAGTATTCGGCAGGTGATATGTAGCTAGGTATTATTTAAGTCGTAATAATATTCGCCGCTTCCGGATATAAAGAATTCCAAGGGAGTGCCGTCAGCTATTGCGGCGATAGGGTGTATTTCTACATAAATTGATTTTTCTATACTTGTTTGTGTCGGTGGTATTTGAAAGATATCCAATTCTGATTTGGCATACTCGGTCGAGCAGTCGTGCACGAAAGCCATGTCGCCGATTAAAAGATGTCGCCTGGTGAACGAGCTGGTGATTTCTGTCTTCTGCGCTTCTTGCGACCATTGGTTTTATTGAAAAAAGGTGGAAGAACTATGCTGTCAATATGTCTTTTTCGTTTACGTTGTTTTTTGCGTATATACACAACACCTGACCCGTCCTGCTCTTGTTTTGAACGATTGATTCTATCCATGACAGCCGTTGACACTGACGCTACGGCATCTTTAGCGATGTTTTTGGCTGCTCTTTTTACATGCGGCTTTACAAGTTCAATGCCTTTTCTAAACAGAGGAACAACCCTACGGAATAACCCTCTGAATAGACCTGCTAGGCCCGAACCATGCATAAATTCCTCTCCCTGGAAACCTTCCAATCCATAGCCCGCTTGCGCAAGGTAATATCGCGTGTAGATATTCGGGTCTCCATACAACTTCTGCGACAACATTTCAATTCGCTGTTACGCGCCGTTGTCTGAAATGAAGTCTCACAACGGATTTTCCGTACTTAAACCTAACAGGTTTCCCTTGATCGGTTTGAATTGAAATGGTTACTGAATCGAAGTGGTGCTTGCAGAGTGGTATATAGTCGGGTCTGCTGTATCTTTGTGTGCTTATCCCACCACCTTTCCCGCTGATTTCAACGGTCCTTAGTAATTGAACGTAGGCATCCCCTACTAGCTGATGTTCTATTATATCTGTGTACACAAAGAGTGTATAAAATCCTGCTCTGATATCAGGGTAGAATATTTTGGTGTTTTGGGGTATTTGGCTCTGATCTGGTTGGTAGTAAGGATGGTGACCGGCTTTTAGAAGTTTCAGCTGATCAGGTGTTGGTACAGGTAAACCTAATATATGCCCCAATTTTTTACCCGGTATGAAAAAGTGTGTGGTTGAATTATACAGGCTAACAGTTCTTTCCGCTTCATCATAGGTCAATTTAATCTGGTCCAGGGGTAGCTTTGCTTTTTCGAGTCTATGATTAACTCCTTTGATAAGATCGTCAATAGTGTGATAATACCCGGCTCTAACATAATAATCTCTTAACGGTTCTCCACGTTTCCCAGGCGTGAAAAATACCCTTGGGCACTTCAAAGGTATACCATGAATGCGGATACTGTATTTCGGTGATTGCTACTTCCCACGCGCCACGAAGGTCCACAGATTTAGCCAATTTAGTTGTATAGGTTGAGATGGTATTCTCTGGGTAAATTTTTGATGAGGCATTGCACGGTAGTGTAATAAAAAAGGAATCCGTCTGCATATTTTATATTTCGGTCAGCTGGTTTTCCGGAATCCACTCGTTGAATTTTTCAGGGTATCCGAGCCACTTAACTAGGTACAAATTTTTACCCTTCACTCGTTTTTTTCTTATAATTTTTTCTATCCGATAAATTCTGTTTTTATGAAGCGGCACTTTTTGTAGCTCATCATCATAGAACGATCCCTCAATGACTTCCCCAGCCAGATCTCTCAACTTATAAAGAGGCCTGAGACCTCTGGTGTTGATAGCTTGTATTGTAAAGATCTCTTCCGTGTAGCTTTGCTCATAACCTTTTGTAAATATACTTTTATAACAGGAAATTCTCACGTGATCACCAACTGCAAGCGCCGGCTTAATCTTTTTAATAGATGTATAATCTTGGTACAGATTTTTCCAGATTAACAAAGAATTGTTTTTTGTAACGGACGCCGGCTTGCATCGTATAGAGGCGTGGTATGTGTTATTATAACTTGTTAAGATCTTTTGTAAATTATCGATGTATCGGTATGTATTTCAGTGTCTGAGATAGCGCCATAGCTTGGTTTTCAAAGTGCGATTAAAACGTTCTACGATGGCTGCCTTGACTGTGTTTGTTGTAAAAAAATGTTTTATTCCACGCTCTGCACAAAGCTTTTTCATAGGTTTATTCATGAATTCTCGACCTCTGTCGGTTTCTAGTTTTCTGGGTATTCGATCGCTAGTGCGAAATATGTACTCAAAAGCCTTAGCCACAGTTCCCCCAGCTTTATTGCGCAGCCCAACACACCAAGCATATTTAGATAAAACATCTATGACCGATAAAATATATTTCACACCGTCGTTGTAACTTGAAAAATCTATCATAGACACCAGGTCCGCCTGCCATTGTGCGTCTATATCTGAGACAACAATTTTGTTAGTTTTAAATTTTTTCTTAATAGGTTTAAACAAAGTATATGTGTCTTGTCTATTAAGCCAGTTTTTGACAGCTTTCCTGCTCAATCCATACTTCCGAACAACTCTATGCAGGCTGTCGACACCGCCATAAGAACCGGCGGCTTTTAAATTATAATAATGCTTTCTCAAAATTTCTTTGGTAGAAGGCATTTGCCTGCTTGTGGTTTGCCTGTCAGTCATGCTTAATATATGGTGGGGCGGTGTTTCACTGTGTGGGCTGGGGCAAGAGTGTGACAAAGGGGCGGGGAAAGGGTGTGAAAAAGGGGCGGGGAAGGGTGTGAAAAAGGGGCGGGGCACCTGTCACTTTGAGTTTGATGTGACATGTCTAAGTACTCTACTTAAACTCTAAGGCTACCTACGAGGAAATCGCAAGTATAAAAATCAAGAAGTAAAGGAGATTGGAGTAGATGTATGTAGAACTGAGAGTGAAGTGAGCCGAGCTCCTAAACTTCCAGTTGATTAGTAAAAACATCCAGTCCATCAGTGCTGCTTGTGAATTTTTGCTAAAGTCAATTTCGCATTAAAAATGCTATATTAGTTTTTGGGAAAAAAATCATGAAAATATATTGTATTTTCACAATATGGCAAAAAATCACGCAAAAATGCAAAATTGTTTATTTTTAGAGCAAAAAATTACAAACTTATTACAAAATTATTTTCATTGGCTTTGTCATTCGGAAGTTGTCAATTTTTTTGTTAAAATGAATGTGAAAAGAATATCAACATTTTTGCTCATTACTGCAGTCCATCACATTAAATGACCAATAGAGAGGCTTGGAAGATAACAAGGAAAGGACTTCCTTTTGACAAAGAGGAAGTTCCACCTAGTACTGGGAGCAAAAATCATTTATACATTACCATCACAAACTCAGTATATATCGTCCAAGTTTACGCCAGGGTCACATTAGATATTATGCATTTCCTATTTTGTTTAACTTCAAGCACTTTGTTAAAGCCTTGAAAGCGTGTTCTAGTCAGTGATACATTTGTTTCCCTTATGCTGATAGTAATAATGACAGTAACATTGTCACGTCTTAGCTTGCACCCATGCCAAAATTTGCAAAATGCAAATTCATCAGATCTACTTAAAAAATGCAGCTGCCCTTGTGCGTCTATTAGTACCTAAACTCTTCTTGTCTGGCCACTGCAATTATTGGCAGATATAATGAAGATTAGTGCAATCTTCCTCAAAATCCTTGCGAGTATAATAGATATAATTATTTTTTCTGATTACCTGGAGCCACTTCAAGCCTCTGCTGTTTAGATAAGCAAATCTGAAGAGCAATTTAAATGGTACAGAGTAGGTGTAGAAAAAAAAATATGAGAAATAGCAAAATGCCTGAGGTTGTTATGCTTGTCAAACTGTTAGTATGTATTGTGTTTATATTTAGACATAATCAGCTCTCTTTTCATTCTCTCTTATTTTAACATGCCTACATTCATTTTTGTGTCCCTTAAAGGGAACCTTAACTGAATGGGGGGTAAAGAGTTTTACTTACCTGGGGCTATTACCAGCCCCCTGCAGCAGTCCTGTGCCCTCGGCGCCGCTCTGGAATCCTCTGGTCCCCCGCTGTCACTTAGTTTCGTTTTTGACGACTCACCAGTCGCCGGCCGCCATGCGTATTATTGGACGCATTAACCAATGCAATTAGAGCTATTGCGGACCACAACGCGTACAAAAATACGCGTTGCCGTATATCTACGCGTATTTTTGTACGTGTTGCGGTCCGCAATAGCGCTAATTGCATTGGTGAATGCGTCCAATAATACGCATGGCGGCCGGCGACTGGTGAGTCGTCAAAAACGAAACTAAGTGACAGAGGGGGACCAGAGGATTCCAGAGCGGCGCCGAGGGCACAGGACTGCTGCAGGGGGCTGGTAATAGCCCCAGGTAAGTAAAACTCTTTACCCCCCGTTCAGTTAAGGTTCCCTTTAAGAAACCTTACTATATTTTTTATACGGCTGCAAATGTTACAATAATAAAAGTAAACTAAAGGTTTTTTTTAACAACTGTTCCATTGAAATTAAGATATATAATAGGCACAGCTTGCACTCATGATATACTTTTTCTTCTATAATTTGGTAACTGTCAACATACTTAAATCAGCAGCTTTAGTCTGCCTGGGGGCCTGCTTTCAAAGTTTTTCCATTTGAGCTTGTTTGTGGGGATGTGCCATGCAGAATGGGTTTGAACGTCTGCTCAGAATGAATAAAATTCTTCAAACAACCACATAAATATTTTTTTTTTGCTTTTTCATATCTAGACTGTGAGAGGAAAGATGTAATTTTACATAGCTAAATTTCCATGTCAAATAAGAAAAACCTTAAAACGCAAACTAATTTAAAAGTTTAGGATGTGATACTGTGTCTGAAATTGTTGGGAGATAAACACTTCGAACCCATTTTTTTATGCAAGGTAGTTAGATATGCACGACAAATATATTCCAAATGCTACTCATGGTTACAGGTCATGTTGTGATAAACAGATCTTGTGGAATAAATACATTCTGCTATTACTTATTACAGCAGGATGAAGTGTAAGGGCCTGGAGGAATATCTCAGTGTTGCACATGTTACAAAGAATGCGGTGTTGCATAAAAATAGACTGGTGCTGATGAATTTATCTTACTGCCCAAGTAAAATACACAAATGACAAACAGACCAAAGTATGTTAAAGAGCAACTCAGCAAAGCCCTGTTTCTTGTTTTGGCTTAATCTGCAATGACAGACCATGGCAGACAAATTACGGGTAACCCTTACTTGACATGCTAACAAGATACACACACAGATATATATAAACATATATTCAGCTAAATAATACAGGCTGAAATACAATATTTGGGAAATGTCTTACTTGGGTATGTAAGTAGAAATCCTGAGGTACCTTTCAAGGTGTAACTGCATCTCGGCTCTTCCTATTCAGTAAGCCAGCACTTCCTATTCAGTAAGGAGTTCTTGGGCAAGAATCCCTAACACTGCTACTGCCTACTGAGTGCGCTCTAGTGGCTGCCTTGCAAGCACTTTGAGTTCAACAGGAGAAAAGCACTATACAAATACTGGAATTACTGTTAAGTATTATTATCATGGTGCTACCGAAAAAAAGGGTGATAGTTCCTAGTTAAATGAAATAAGACAATTTTGCTTAGCCAAAAATTTTACTTAATTTGTGAAAATAACCGCCCTTACGTATACTTCCCCACTAGAAGTAACTCTTGAAGTTAAAGACCCCCAAATTATGTTGAAATAACAAAATAAAATGGTTTTGTATATATTTTAAGGGTAGTACCATAAATTTTACCTGCCAAAAGATTTTTAAACCTGCGAATTAAGTTAGCAGCTAGACCGCACAGCCATGAGACATCATTTCCTTTTTTTTCAATCCTATAAGGAAGCTCAAAATGTAATATTGGCATCACTAGATTGCTCTTCCCCCCTCCCACCACAGACAAACTTGCTCTTAGAACCCCACTTCAGGGAATTTTTATGAATGTATGTGAAATATGTTTTTTGGATTGTTGCTGATCAACTGATCATTATTTTCCCAGCCTATATTCAGCCCCATTGACTTGAGTAGCATGTATTGGGGATGGGACTGGTCTCTCGATTAAACACAGCCCTCACTACTAACTAGAAAATGGTAAGTATTGGTGGGAGACATGACTTCAGTGAAGATTTCCATCTCATTCTATTATTCACAATATCACAATATCACTGGTACAGAGTTCAGTGTGAGAAAAGTGAGCACCAGCTGCAAGTTTGCAGTTGGGAGACTATCATCTATCAACTCCTGGAAGACTATCAACAGTTATCTGCTGTTTCATGTACTATATGCATATGGACCTCAAGTGAACCTTACAGATAATCCATCCATTTCCCCTTGCTGTCTAGTAAATACATAAGAAAGGTTTGCCTACATTTATACTTTTATAATATGAGCAAACACTTTTTAGGAGCATTTGAATACCATTTTCTGGTTAACAAGGTACATTACTGCAGGAGCACATGGACTAATCAAATTCTGAGTCTTCTTATCGTTTTTATTTATGTACAAAATGAAGCATAATTGTTGGGTGAAATATATTACCTGCCAATGGTGTCATGCCTTTGCTATAGTCCTTAAAACACAAAATTGATCCCAATGCTAGCTCTATTGGTGATTCACTTGACACAAGACAAGACACAGAACATTTATATTGCGTTTTTCTTCTGGCAGACTCAAAGCGCCAGAGCTGCAACCACTAGGGTGCGCTCTATAGAAACCAGCAGTGTAAGGCCTCTTGCACACTACATACGAATCTGATTTTTTATACAATCTGATTTTTTATTCCAATTAAAAAAGTACTGCATGCTGCTACATTTTTTAATCGGAATAAAAAATCAGATCGTATAAAAAATCGGAGTCGCGTGTAGTGTGCAAGAGGCCTTAGGGAGGTCAAAGTCTCTTCACTGAATAGGTGTTGGCTTACTGAACAGGAAGAACCAAGATTCAAACCCCAGTCTCCTGTGACAGAGGCACAGCCCATAATCTGTCTTTAACAAGACTGACTAATTTTCTGATTTTTTTAGTAATTTCCTGTCCAGTGTTATCTTTTATTTTTTCTGAAAACTGAAAAAGTGTACCTTTTTTTTCCACATGCATATATTCTCAGAAGATGAGGCACAGGGGAGTCCCAAAAACATACGAGTCACCATGAAGGAATCACCAGTAGAGACACCATTCACTATTTGATTTATATTTCAAGAAGGCATCATACACAAAATGAAACTGCCTTTTCAAAACATTAAGTACATGCTGGTGAGGAGGACTGGGCTCTTAAAGTGACCCAATGCAAGAAAATAATGAACCAGTATATTATGTTGGTCTGCACTGGAAAATTTCATTCCATGTTTAAAGTGAATGGGAACCGCATTTAAAAAAAATGAGACAGATACTTACCCAAGGAGAGGGAAGGCTCTGGGTCCTATAGGGCCTTCCCGCTCCTCTCCTGGTCCCCTCGTTCCAGTGCTGGCTCGCCCGGTAGCAGTATTTGATTAATTTAGTCAAATACTGCTTTACCCCACCGAAGGAGGCTTCAGAAGTCTTCAGGGAGCCCTGTACTGCACCTGCGCAAGCACGCTCTTTTGCACGCTCACACCTGTGCAGTATGGAGCCGCATGTCTTCAGGAGGACACGGCTCCCGAAGACTTCCAAATACCGTTTCGGTAGGGGACTGAAACGGGGGGGAGACAGCACAGGATAGAGAGCACCGAGAGAGGAGACGGAAGGCTCTATACAACCCAGAGCCTTCCCTCTCCTTAGGTAAGTATTTGCTTCATTTTTTTTTTAAATGTGGTTCCCATTCACTTTAATGCCTCAGAAATTTTCAGTGTTCTATTTATATTATTTGTTACTTAATTTTGCTGTTTTGATATTCATTATTAGGTCTCTGTTGGTAAATAATCAGGAAACATGTGCGGACTGGACCAAGTAAAGTTCCTAAA
Organism: Hyperolius riggenbachi; assembly: GCF_040937935.1. Lineage (NCBI taxonomy): Eukaryota > Metazoa > Chordata > Amphibia > Anura > Hyperoliidae > Hyperolius > Hyperolius riggenbachi. The sequence continues at coordinate 544,904,050 of NC_090646.1, forward strand.
ATCTCAAATGTATGACATCCTTTTAAGATATTCTGATTCCTGTAATATCTTTTGGGGAATGAGTGGTTCCGAAGAGCCCAGTGACCATGTTAGCATGGATTTGGTTTGCTACTAATTCGAGATAATCTTAAATGATGGTGTGTTTATGGTAAATGGTGAATGAGGTCCTAAATAATCATGTACAAAACAAATTAATTTTATCTATGAAAAATTAAAATATACTTCTGAAGGGTCGTTTTTGAGCAACTTTAAAAGGAAATTTCATTTTCACATTTTTTTAAATGTTGCAAATACAGACCAGCACAGCGCAAGTCTCTTAGCCATTGAGTGTTATTAAGAATTATCTATCCATTCAAATCTTAATACAGCTAAGAATTTCCAAAGCTGATATCAAATTCCTCTTATTTGCAATGATAGTACATTTGCCATGAGACTGTGTAGAAAAACCAACAATGCTCGCATGAAAATTCGCATGAAAATTCTCATAGACCCGCATGCGAAATTCGCATCCGCATGCAGATTTTTACCGCTGCGATTCGCACCGCACAAGTGGAAACGGGCCCTCAAACTATCCATAAGTCTCCGTTAGAAACTCAATGGAATGCTTATATTTTACAAGAACATATACATAAAATAATTAAGCTGAAAAAGATGCTTGCGAGTAGTCCTCACAAGCCAAACTGAATGCAATAGGTTTTGTTCAACAAAATTGGAATTTTCCCCTATATGTCCTCCCATAGTTTTCAGAACCAGAAAGGGTCCACTCTCCCTCCTGGACCCTACAAAAAATATTTTTCTTTTTAACACTAGTAAGTATAAGTATAAGTAAGTATAAGTATACGAGCTGCAAAAAAAAGCAAAGGTTCCCATCTTTTTGTGGGGTCACAAGTCTTTTTTTTCTAAGAAAAACAACAGCATTATGTAAGTCAGTGTGGTAGGGAGATTGCCAGCTTTAGGATACTGGTGAAAGGGAGGTTTCAAACTGCTAAAGGGGTGTTGAAACGAAACCTCTTGCATGGTATGATGACTTAGGGGAAGTCATAGAGAAATTGCTAAAACATAATTTTGAATAGCTACTCATTTCTTTGTATTCCCAACTTCCCAGAGCAATGTCTTGGGGCTATCTGATGAACTTTTTTTTCAATCTAAACACAGTTGGATTGTTCCATAAAGAAGTGGGTATTGTTTTCAACATTGGAACTGCACACTTATGGTGCTTGGTGCACATTTATGCACACTATGTTTTCTACTTCAGAATGATTATTAAATGTATTGTGTATCGTTTTCTGATAGTTGTGTAACCTGGTGCCTCTTGTTTCATAAAGAAAAAAAAGTCCTTCTTTAGAAAGAATGCCTATTCCTTTTGAGAATATTTCATCATTGTATATTGAATATATTGTACATTGAATATGTCATCAATAAAACCTGCCAATAATTCAGAGGGGACTAATTTGGTTCCTGTTAGATGCAAAGACATAGATTTATCCTACTGTGGCCCGTCCTAGATTCATTTTTGGATGAGTGCTATAGGAAAAGCCATAAAAAGAATTCAAAATAAGTATTGGAAACCTTTCTTTATAGGTCTGTCTTCTCTGTCCTTTCCACAGATATTTTTACTAGAATTAGAGTATATGATATTGAGTCTCTTGTATACATTTATACAAACTTACAGTGTCAAAATTTCTGGTAAGTTGCCATGGGTAAAACTTCAGAATGCTCCACAAAATAAAATACATCAATATAGTACAAGTATGTGTGAATATTACTTAGACTCCATTTTGCAAAAACAGAAAAATGCTTTTGAAAAAGGGGCATATCCATGGATAAAACCAATCAAAAACTATCAGGAGGGACAAGTCCTGTCATATATGCAAATTGAAAACAAATAAATAAATATATAATCGTACTGTAAGGCCTGGCAGCTCTCTCACCTTCACTCAGCCTCTATACCCTAATCTGATATCATGCTCTCCACCTAAACCCAAGCCACAGCGTAAACAGCAGACAAGTTGTGCCTACACAGCAACGATTACCCCCAGGTCTTAGCGTGCACAGTATAGAGGCTGAGGGCCAGGAAGACAGGAGTACCACCAAAACCCACTAGGCAAGGACAGGCAATGCTGAGTAATATCACAAAGTAATGTGGGATGCACTGTGGAGGAGCCAACTCAGAACACAGCAGGATGGAGTAGACAGACAAGAAACAGGAAGGAATGTTGCTCAGAGTGACTGCAGCTCTGAGCTTCTATTAACTTCCAGAATAAATAAGACGAGGATGGTTGCTCAGAGCGACTACAGCTCTGAGCTTCTGGTAACCACCACAGGCAGGATGGAACGTTTATCAATCCAATTGCTAACATAACGATGGTAAATGTCCACACAGAAATAACAATACTGGACAAGACAGGAAGGAGCCTTATCAATAGCCTTTCAACTTATACCACATGGCCACCTTAAAGAGAAACTCCAACCAAGAATTGAACTTTATCCCAATCAGTAGCTGATACCCCCTTTTACATGAGAAATGTATTGCTTTTTACAAACAGACCATCAAGGGGAGCTGTATGACTGATTTTGTGCTGAAACCCCTCCCACAAGAAGTTCTGGGACCGCGGTACTTTTGGCAGTTTGTTACAATGTAACAAGGTAACACAGACAGGAATTAGCTGTTTACAGCTGTCTCTAACAGCCAAAACAGCTAGCAGCAGCTACATAACCTGCCCACAGTAAAAATGTCACCATGTAATAAATGTCAGAATGTAAATCGGGAAGAGGAAAGATTTTACAATGAGCAAACACTGACTAAATCATTTATACATAATTATTGTAAAAATGAAGCACTTTTTTTATTACATTATTTTCACTGGAGTTCTTCTTTAAAGGACTTCCGAGGCCAAAATCCGGGCCCAAAACATAAAAAAAAGTTAGCTACCTTCATGGCTTTGTAAGGCACGGAGGACGCCGTCCGCGCCCTCCGTGCCGTTCCGCCTGGTCCCCTCTGGTGAATAGCCCCCCGAAAGGCTGCGACCCCACGGTCTGGGTCGGCATCTTCTGCCCCTATAAAGATGGCCGCCGGAGCTGGCCATGGCTGCGCAGTCCGCATAGCCGCTACTGCGGCTGCGCAGCTCTAGGGCCAACCCTCCGATCCACGCTGCCTGTTACGTGATCGGGGGTTGGCCCTAGAGCTGCACAGCCGCAGTAGCGGCTATGCGGACTGCGCAGCCGTGGCCAGCTCTGGCGGCCATCTTTATAGGGGCAGAAGATGCCGACCCGGACCGTGGGGTCGCAGCCTTTCGGGGGGCTATTCACCAGAGGGGACCAGGCGGAACGGCACGGAGGGCGCGGACGGCGTCCTCCGTGCCTTACAAAGCCATGAAGGTAGCTAACTTTTTTTATGTTTTGGGCCCGGATTTTGGCCTCGGAAGTCCTTTAAGGGGGAATTCTCACTGGGTCAAAAGGGGAGTCTGAGTGGAGATTTGGAGGAATAAAAAATCTATAATGTACTCATGTCCTTATTTTCAATCCTGAGGGTTGTGGGAATATCTGGAAGCCTTAAGTATAAGTCACCCCTAGGGTTCCATGTCCATAGCTATGGACACTGAGGTGAGGAGTCCCTTGTCCTTGGCATGGATGGTTTGCAATGAGAAAAGGGGGGCGGGGGGGAGATAAAAATGGATTATATGTGCAGATAATAAAAAAAAATACAGACTGAGTTTTAATGTAAGATATTATATTCTAATTAACACCCCCCCCCCCCCCCCAAAAAAAATGTTTTTTTTAACCATAGCTGCTTTCTTACTCAGCTTGGGAAGGGTTTGGGGTCCAATTTTTGAGTTTTCTTTTCTAGTAGAGTACTCTCCTTAGAAATGCATTTCCTTTATATGTATAGTGTCTCTTAGAACACATACTGCATGTTCCTTCTAATTCAATCTACAAAAGCAATGGTCCTTACAAATTTCTGGGAGGTGTAAAACAAAATTAACAGTCCCTGCTTTCAGTTTAGGCAACCAATGGGATTGCAAGGTTCTTGAGACTCATGTGAATGCCCGTCTTTTCACTAGATATGGAAAAGCAAAATCACACTTTTCTGTTGAGAAAGTAATTTCCCGTTAAATGCCTGTTCATCCCTAATTACTGTTTATATGAGAAGTTGATCCAACTAATATTACTGGAAGCACATTGATTCAGTCACACTGCAATGCATAGTTTAACCTGCAATGAACTGTGGTCCAATGGATTTTTAATTTTATTATTGCTCACTTTCATGGTATGTGTGTATGTATATTAAATGTATGCCACATGTGTGATATAGATTGTATGATCCGTTAATAGCATTTGAATTCAAAATGAAATTTTATATTCTGAGCACAGAATTGCTTATGTTAAAGTACATTGCATATACAGACATATTTACGTTTCCAAAACAAAGTAAGAATTTTGCCATATGTAGTTAGCTGTTAGCATTACTCTACAGCAAGCAGTTATTTGGGGTCACACAGAATGTGTACTATCAAAATGAAAGCAATAACATTGATAAAAATGTGTAATTTTTGTTTTTGAACTTATACTTTCACCAAAAAAACTGCCTTTACACTAGTTGAAAAATAACAATAATACGGTATAAATATGTAAAGATATAACCTATTAGTGATTTATTAAAGGAGACAAGCAATGAAATGAAACGGTGAAATATGTTCACATATCGGGCTTGATTCACAAAGCAGTGCTAATGCATAGTACGAGCGTGCTATGCATTTAGAACGCAATGTGACAAACACAGAGGTTTGTGCGCATAAAGATTTATGTGCGCGTGCAGCCAAAGCTTGTCGCGCGGTAATGCACGCACTTTGCCTGGGTAGCGCGCGCATGTAACCTTGTGCTAAACTTTGCGTGCGTTACATTGCGTGCTAAATGCATAGCATGGTCATACTAGGCATTAGCACTGCTGTGTGAATCAAGCCCGCCTCGTGTAAAATTGTGTGGTTTTTTTTGTTAGCCATTTTAATTATTAGTGAAAAATACAGAGAAACAGTCACAGAAAGAGACACATGTGGCATAAGCTTACAATCGTAAGATATTATTAAAGAATGAAATTACTGAGTTGGGTAAGAAGAAAGCTTTAGCCACCTAGAGGCATCCTGTTATGTACGCAGTGATTTTTTTCACCACACTACCAAAGGTCTTGTGAAACTGGAGGGATGGTGGCAGAATGCATAGAAGTTTTATGTATAGCATGATAGATAAGAAAAATTGATCATTATTATTTAGCATTTATACAGAGCTTAAATCTTTCACAGCGCTGTATAGAATATATTGTCTTGTCACTAACTGTCCCTCAGAGGGGCTCACTATCTCAGAATCGGAATCATCTTTATTATCGCCAGGTACACCTATTGGTGTGCCCGGAATTATTTGTGGTTCACATGGCAAATGGCAGTACAGGAACATATAACAATGCAGGGCAGACATAGCAAAGCAAAGCAAAAACATACAAAGCAAGCAAATGAAGCAACACAAGTTTGAGTCTTGGGAGGGTCAGAGTTTACGGCTGTGAGGAAGGGTTGCCCTAAAGGGCTAGAGTATCTCAGTGGTGTAGCCCGGGGGAAGTGGAGGGGGGGGGGGTCTTGAGTTCAGTGAGTTCAACAGGAGAACTGCTTGGGGGAAGAAGGTGTTCCTGCGTCTGGTGGTTTTGGCGGGGATGGATCTGAAATGGCGTCCCAATGGTAGGGCCTCGAAGTAGCGTCTGCCCGGGTGGGAGGGGTCGAGTAAGATCTTGGAGGTCCTTGTCTTCATTCTCATGGAGTAGAGGAGATCTAGCGAGGGTAGGTGGGTGCCAATGATCTTTTCTGCTGCGTTTATCACACTATGTAGTTTGTATTTGTCCCTAGCGGTTGCTCCTGCATGCCAGACGATGATGGAGCAGCAGAGGATGGATTCGATGGTCGCGGTGTAAAAGCTGGTAAGCAGTTCCCTTGGCATACCGAATTTCTTCAATTGGCGTAGGAAGAATAACCTCTGCTGTGCTTTCTTCTGAGTTCTGGTGATGTTCTGCCCCCATTTGAGGTTGCTTGTTATGGTTGTGCCTAGGAACCGGACACTTTGAACTCTGGAAACCTCAGACCCTTCGATGAGCACAGGGAGAGGGGTAGGAGGGAGTTTTTGGAAGTCCACAATCAGTTCCACAGTCTTTGCTGTGTTGAGAACAAGATTGTTGGCCTTGCACCAATTACAGATCTTCCCAATTTCATTTCGATAAGCAACCTCGCCGTTTCTGTCAATGAGGCCAATAAGCGTGGTATCGTCTGCAAATGTAATAACTTTGACGGAGTCTGTGGCTGAGGTTCAGTTGTTAGTATACAGGGAGAAAAGGAGTGGAGACAGCACGCACCCTTGCGGTGCACCAACATTGGTGGTTCTCTCGCTGGAGATGCAACTACCAAGCTTGACCCGTTGTGTTCTGTTGGAGAGAAAGTCCTTTACCCACCTGCAGAGGAGGGAGTCTACCCCAAGGTGCGCGAGATTGTAGATCAGAATGTCCGGACAGATGGTGTTAAAAGCCGAGCTGAAGTCGAGGAAAAGGACCCTGGCGTAGGCACCTGGCCTGTCGAGATGCTCCGAGATGTATGCCAGGCTGACATTGATGTCATCGTCTACCGAACGGTTCTCCCTGTAGGCAAACTGGTGTGGTTCAAGGAGGGTGTTGGTGGAGTGCTTCAGGTGGGCCAGCACTAGCCTCTCGAATACCTTCATGATGATGGGGGTCAAGGCTACAGGTCGAAAGTTGTTGAGCTCCGTGTTCCCTGTTTTTTTGGGGACTGGTATGATTGTGGACCTTTTGAAGCAGGGGGGGACCTTCCCTTCTGATAGGGATCTATTGTAGAGAGAGGTGAGGATGGGAGCTAGTTGGTTTGCACAGGTTCTCAGGCAGTGTGGGGACACTGAGGCTTTCCTGGAATTGAGTCTGTGAAGGTGTTGTAGCACATCCTCCTCACGCACTGCGGTCAAAGCGGGGATGCCCCTGGCCTCTGGGGGCCCCGGGCATCCTTTGTCGTGGGTGTCATGGAATCCAGAGCTGGCCCGGGCTGCTTTGGTTGGAGTACAAATCTGCAGTAGAACTCATTGAGTTCCTCCGCTAGTTGGATGCTGGGGACTGCGTGTTGCTGGGGGGGCTTAAAGTTCGTTGCCGCCCTGAGACCCTTCCAGACTTCCCGCGAGTTGCTGGACTGGAGGCTGAGGCCTACCTTGTTAGAGTAGGTCCTTTTTGTGGCTTTCAGTTCTCTATTCAGGGTATTTCTGGCTTCCCTGAACTCTTCTGAGGTTCCCGACTTGTGCGCCTCTTCCTTGATTTTCCGGAGACGTCGTAGATTGCTGTTGAACCAAGGCTTGTCATTTGGGTAGACTTTGAAGGTTTTGGTTGGGATGCATGCGTCCTCACAGAAGCGAATGTAGGAGAGGACATTCTCTGACCATTCCTCCAAGGTGGGTGCCTCCAGTGTCGACCAGTCGGTGCATACCAAGCATGCCTGTAGCCTCAGTTTTGCATCCACAGACCACTTTTTAACAGTTCTAGTGGCAGGCTTTGTCCTCTCAAGCTTCCTTTTGTAAGTAGGGATCAGGTGGATCAGGCAGTGATCTGAGTTCCCTAGGGGAGCGCCTCAAGTGGCCTTGTAAGCATTTCTGAGGGCCGTGTAGCATTTATCCAGGGTATTGTGGTTCCTGGTGGGGCAGGTGATGTGCTGACAGAAGTGGGGCAACTCCTGTCGCAGGTTTGCGCTATTGAAGTCCCCTAAGATGATGATGAGGGCCTCAGGGAAAGCAGTTTCCCACCCCGAGATGTAGTCGCTCAGAGTTCTCAGGGCATTCCTGGTGTTGGAATCAGGGGGAATGTATACCCCTACCAGAATAAAGGAGGAGAACTCCCTAGGTGAGTATCTGGGTCTGCTGTTGATGGCTAGGAGTTCGACATCTGGGGAGCAGATCTTGCTGAGGGGTGTTATATTGGTGCACCAGTTAGAGTTTTTCGTAAAAGCATATGCCTCCACCTCTCATTCTCCCAAAGAGTTCTTGGTCACGATCTGCATGGAAGAGAAAGTAGCCTGGTACCTGTAGGGCATTGTCCGGGATGTTTCCATTGAGCCAGGTCTCCGTGAAGCAGAGCACTGGGGTGTTTCTGCTTAGCGAGTGTTTGCAGCCAAGCAGTAGGAGCAGTTCATCCACCTTGTTTGGGAGGGAGCAAACGTTTGCTAAGAGTATGGCCGGTATGGGAGTGTGTAGTCCCCTTCTCTTCAGCCTCACCCGATCCCTTGCCCTTATCTCCCCGTGTGGCGGCGTTTGTTTGTAGGGCCCCTGGCACTACCATTCATGAGTGCAATGTGGGCGCTCACTGTCTCCCACAGGGAAGTTTCAAGGGGCTGGTCACAACAAGCAAGGGGCTCCCATTGCAGGATTTCCATTCGGGATAGGATGAGGATGGGTTTTATGACCCGAGAGAGTTTCCCTGCGCTCATGCTTAGGAGGGCGGCAGCTGGTGCAGTATGGCCTAGGGAAGCAGAGCGGGTAGCAGGCATGTATTTGCAGGAGCTGACAAGGCACAAGGGGAGCAGCAGGCTGGGTAGTCTAGTAGGGGGGAGAGTGCATTGGGCATGGCGCAAGTGGAAGCAGGCATAGGTGTGGGTCCAGAGAGCAATGCATCACAAGAAACAGTAGTGCAGTAATACGTTTAACATAGTCTTAGTCTCACCATTTCCTCTTGTCCTGTCCTAGTGTGGGGAGGCCAGCAGCAGACATCAGCAGCGCTGAGGGAGTAGGGCCAATGCGAGGCTCAGCTGCAGGAGTGGGGTCCCTTGTTGTTGCAGGCAGCGGCTTTCAAGCAGACCTAGGGCCAGTGCTAGGCAGAGCAGCCAGAGTGGGGACCCCAGCTGTGGCAGCATGCAGCAGTTACGAGCGTGTCTCCTCCTAACGTCTCGATAGAGGAGTCCTCATTGTGGGTGGTCGATGGTGTGCTGCTGCAGATGCGCTTCTCCTCTCCGCGAAGTAGGACGGCTTCCTCTCCATGTGGTAGTGCACAGCAGCAGATGTGCTTCCCCTCTCTGCGATGTGCTACGGTGGATTCTTCCCGGGAGAAGAGAGGAGGCCAGGCAACCACGTGGTAGCCACGTGGTGGATCAGCTGGGTGTCAGCGGTGATGGATCCGGCTGCAGGGACTCGGGGCTTCAGCGGGCAGTGAACCAGAGCTTCCTTGCTGGAGGACCTGTCCCTGATGAGGAGGCCAGCTGTGCGTTTCTGGAGCCGGTGCGCTGCGGTCCGCGGCTGGTGAAGGGAGGGTCGTGCAGGCCTGGAGATGGCACCGCTGCTCTGGAGAGCGTGGAGCCCAAGAAGTGGTAGCCTGCTGGTGAGAGGAGCCAGTGGCTGTCGCTGCGTTCTGGGTGCCAGAAAGCGCAAGGTCAGTGGTGTTAAGTCCTGGGATGTGATTCGAGTGGCTCCACTTGCTGCCGCTGTGGTGGAGGGTTCCTTCCGTCCCCTGCCCCCAGCTCTACTAGTCCAGCTATCTTATCTACCAAATTAAACTCGGCTACACTAAAACTAAAAAACTAAACTAAAACTAACACTAATCTAAAGATTAGGCAGTGTGTGCACTAACCTAGGCTAAAAGAACTGAAAGAAAACTAAAGAAAACTAGGAAAAAGCTAGGAAAAGCCTGGGAGCCATGTGACCGAGGCACCTCTTACGGCGCCATCTTGGACATCTACCGTAATCCCTACCATAGTCACATGTCTATGTATTGTATGTGTAGTGTATGTATATAATGCCAATTTAGAGGAAAGCAAACTTCTCTTAACTACTGTTTTTGGGATGTGGGAGGAAACCAGAGTGTCCGGAGGTAGCCCATGCAGACACGGTGAGAACATATAAACTCGGTGTAGATAGTGCCTGGCTGGGGTTTGACCCAGCGCTGCAAGGCGAGAGCGCTACCCACTACACCACCGTGCTGCCTAACTTGGGTGGGAGGAGGGGCACATTGGTGGCCCCTATAGGACCTGGGGCCCTGGGACAATAGCCCCCTTTGCCTCTATGGGAGCACCTGCCCTGCATCTATGCATGCACCCCCTGAAGCATAAAAAGTATTTTCTACAATATATGCAATACGTTCATTATATACAAATTTGATATATTTTATCTAATATGCTGTTTTTCATATTTATTAATTTAATCTATTTTATGATTAATTTACATATACCTGGATATAATTTTGAAACAAATGTAAATTTATAAGCAGAGAAAGAATTTCTGCATCTCAATTACTTTGAAAAAGTCAATGTCATGACCTTATAAATATGATCTGGAAGGCTTATTATTAGCTGAAAGGAAAAGGATAGCTTGAGTGAGTTTGACACTATTTGAGGAATGTTTAAATAATAACATTGAGATCATTGAATAGCCTTACTCTTTTTACTAAACTGAAAGAGAGTTTCGTGGCCAATAAGAAAGACAAAGCCAACTTTGTTCAAGAATTGACACTTAGAAATGTGATGCAGAAAATAGCTCAAAGTGTAAAGCTGTGGCCCTTTTTATTTCTTTGCCAATGCAATGAAATTATATCCAGGTATATGTTAATGAATACAAATATTAAAGTAATAAAAATGAAAAAAGCAAAAAAGATAAAATACATGAGCTCTATATATAATGAACACATTGCAGATATTGTAGGTAGTACTTCCTATGCTACAAGGGGCGCATGCGTGGATGCCATTAGAGTCAATGCTTGGGAGGCGCTTTGTCAAAACAGATGAGATTGCTGACAATAAGGACCTGAATGGTCATAGTGTGGTGAGTGGAGATCTCCTTGCTGTGCATTGCTGGAGGTGTCAGTGTGGCAGTTTGTTGAGTGCAATGCATAGCCGCCTGTGCAAACAAGATCATGCTGTGTGACCTCATATTTTTAGAGTCCTTTATTCAGGGTCAAAATGCTTTGAAGTTTAAATCCTGTATAACAATTTCCCTGGGTCTCTGCTTCCCCTCCTGTCCCTGTGTCCGTGATTTTGCGCTACTGTGCATGGGTAGCATGTGGGCGGCCGTTGGGACAGGAGGACGGGGCCAGGGGGTGGGGGTGAATGTGCGCAGGCGCACGCGCGAGCGGTACGTATGGCTTTTGGGGGTAGAGGCAATTCGGGGGGTCGCAGGCAGAGCCTAGCACCCGTTTTTAAACGGGCCTTAGGCCTAGTAGTCAATAAAGGTAATAATTGTGAATTAAGCAAAAGTCTACTATCATTTTTATACAGGTGACCGAATTTACCCTCCTGACCGATAATTCAATAGGATCCTATGGCGGTACCCAAACTTCCTCCACTAGCGGGCACCCAAATTTCCTTTTTCCCCCGTGTTTGTAGTAGGAGCTTAACCTCCCTAGCGCCGGTAAGGAGGAATGTAAAAAAAATGCTGAAAGCGGTAAGGACGAGCGACACTCGTCCTTGCAGCCAGGGAGATTTCTAGCTTATCTGCTCCCTTCACTTACCCCCCTGCCTGTGTATTGAGCCCCCTGGCTGTAGCAATAGTCCTCCCTGTATATCGTTCCCCAGCCTCAGTCTCTTCCCCGCTCTGCCCTCTTCACTCTGGGTAATGATTCCCCCCTTCACTCACCCCACTGCATGTGTATTGATCCCCCTGTCTGTAGCAATAAACCTAGTTAATAATCAGGGATATACTGAAAACACAGGAAACCAAAAAATCTTTTGCAAAAATACTTTTTCTTTTTCATTTTCCAAAAAGTGCAGAATTTTATATACAAAAACTTTAATCACGTTGTAAAGTGCATATAATTGGTTGACAAAGGCAAAAACATCGATTTGTTTCGGGTCGATGATCCATCTTCAGGCCTTTATACATACAGTGAGCATCTGCACAATTGAATTACACAGTAGAGTCTCATCTGGACAAAATATAAAGCCAGGGTAAGTAGTAGGTTGTTGATGTCATCAAGCCTAATCACTGTGTCCCGAACAGAGAAGAGTGGCGTTGCAGCAGCAGAAATGGGGTGCGATCGTGGGACGCAGATGCTGGAGAAGCTCCATAAGTATTTCCACTTGGCTGGGGATCTCTACACAGAGGGAAAGGGAGGCAGAGCGGAGGAGAAATTCTGGGGATCGCTATAAGGGAGGGCTATTGCTACAGACACTGGTGATCAATATACAGGCAGTGGGGTGAGTGAAGGGGGAAATCACTACCCAGAGGGCAGGAGGGCAGAGCGAGGGATAGACTGAGGCAGAGGATCGCTCTACAGGGAGGTTTATTGCTACAGACAGGGGGGATCAATACACAGGCAGGGGGTTGAGAGAAGGGGGGAATCACTACACAGAAAGAAGAGGGGAGAGGGGGGACAGAGGCTGCGGAATCACTACACACAGAAGGCAAGAGGAAGGGAGGGCTATTGCTACAGACAGGGGGAGAAGGGAGGGGGAATGCAGCTGCAGCTTCTCTGCTCTGCCCAGGGCCAGTTCTATGGAGCTGGGGCAAAATGTTTGAAGACAGACAGGAGCTGCATTGCCTGGATCATTTAGGAGGTTAGTGTTTGTATCTCCCACTGCCTGTGGTGGACTGCTGGGGGACATTGCATGCAGCGGGGGGGGGGGAGGAAGCGAGCGAGTGTGAGAACTGGTCAGCAGCCACTGCAGGGGGAGCGTGTGGGGGTATCTGACCAGCAGCCATCTGAGGTGAAGGGGGACACCTGGGGGCCTCTATAGATGCAGGGGCCCTGGGGAAATTGCCCCCTTTGCCTTTATGGAAGCACCAGAATACTTAAAATGTGTACTAGACCCTTGCTTGACACATTTTGGTCAGTTACAGGAAAAAAGGTTATGAAAATTAATTGAACCACTTTCTGCACAAAAATCCTGGGGAAATTGAACGCCAGGGAGGCTACATGTGCAACAGATTAGACTGGTTCAAAGTGAATAAAATAAGTTGTTTCCACATAAACTGAGGACAATATTGTGGCTGAAGCACTCATCTATAACTTTCAGAAGTGGGACTAATCATTTTACAACTCACTATTTGAATATAAAGGGCAGGTTAAAATTCAAGGTTTAAGCATTTCCATCAACACATTCACCCACTCTCTGTGTTTTCACTCCTAGACTAAGGGCCTGTTTCCACTGGAGCGGAAACCGCTCCGAATCCGCAGAGTTTCCCCACAGGCAAATCGCGCGGGGAAACTCTACCATAGGAAACTAGGGCGCCGCCGGCCGAATCGCTTACCCTAGCGATTCGGCCGACACTGCCCGCAGATTTCGCGCGGGAGGCTGCAAATCCCCTAGCCGTGCATGGCACGGCTTCTGGGATTCGCCTGCGATCCCACACACTCGTAAGTGCCGCCACGCGTCTCGCTGACACGTGCGGCACAAGTGGAAACGGGCCCTAAATGTAGGTGGAGGCCAAACAATCCCAAAAGCATCTCACAGCTAGTTGATGGAACAAACTGATTTCGTTCAAGCAACTCTAAGTGAAGCTAAATACATTGCAGACAGAATTTGAAAGATGTATGTAAATTTCAAATGTTATTATTTCTATACATAATAAAGATATTTTTTGCTCACTGCTTATATTTAGGGAAAAGACTTATGCTAGGCACACACCATACAATTTTCTGGCAGATTTACCTGCCAGATTAATTATTTCCAACACATCTGATCTGAATTTCGATCGATCTTTAGATTTTCGGACCATTTTTTAATAGTTTTTTTATAGTTTTTTTCAATCGATTTTCATTCAGTTCTATGAAAATGGATTAAAAAAACAAATTGAAATAAAGCATATTAAAAAATGATCGGAAAATAGAAAAATCTATCGAAATTCTGATTGGACATGTTGGAAATAATCGATCTGGCAGGTAAATCTGCCAGAAAATTGTATGGTGTATACCTAGCATCCCCCACCAGTGATCCATTTCCAGAGGCATTGCCTGGGACAACATAAGGACTAATCTTTCAGGCTTCACATATCGTGTTCTTATGGCACACAAGGAGCAGCGTGTTTTGAGAAGCAACACTGATGGCAACAGCAATGTACCCAGATCTAAGCTGGAGGTGTATTCCAAGACCCCTAAACCACCATCCACGACTCTTGTCAGCAGAGATGTAACAGCTAAGACGAAGTATAAAGAAACTTCAGCCACACAGCCGGAGGTTCTATCGCGGGAGCATCTCGGTTCTGAGAAGTGTAAACCCATACCTTTGTCTGTTGCGACTGAGGGAGTCTCTTCCGGGTCTGGCCCTTTGCTGCGGGTGGATGTGCCGTTGGAGGAGGATGCCGTGCGTGCACAGCTATTGGAGGATGGCAGTGTGGCCCCGCATGTCTTTGCCCTGGAGCAGGCGGGTTTCCGCGTTCGAGGTCTGACGGAGCAGAGGAGGAGACACTCAGTGGGACCTGGGACCTCATCGCGTGATGCTGTCTTGATGATGTCATCACTTGGCGCCAGACCCAGGCAAACGAAAGAGGCTGCCGCTGTGACGGTGGATGCGGGAGATGATAGTGTCCAGACCCGCCCGCACTGCAGGCAGCTGGTGAAGGGCCTCTTACAGTATTGGAGGCACGACACAACTAAAAAAGAGGTGAATGATGCCCTATTAACAGATCAATCTGAATCCGGGTGCGGTGCGGGGGTATCTGGAAATGACAGGAGGGAAGAAGTCATGACTCTCGTGGGGCCCACATCTCAGCTGGAGACACCACGAACCCAGGAAGCTTTCCCCCCTGTTTCTGACAGTCAGTCTACTGAGCGCACACTATTGCAGCAAGAGCCAGAGGCTACATGGCAGTGGCCTTCTGTCGCGGAGATTGCGACACAAATGCGGGAAGCAACCCTTTCAAGCCAAGAGCATATCCATTCTGCAGACAATTGTGAACCTCAACCTACAAGATCAGGTGAGATAGATAAACATCTCATAGGTTTGGGGGATCTGGCCTATGATCCTACTAGGTGTCAGAAGTTTGCAGCTGTTTTTTCAAGGCAGCCGTATGTTGGGGACATTGAGCCTGAAATTGGTTTGAGGACATCGTTTGCACAATTAGAGTCTCTTGTTGAGAAGGAGACCAAGATTTGGTGGGACTTGACCACATTAAAGCAATATGTAGCTGAAAAAATCATACCAAGGGGACTTCGCATCAAAAAAGTACCCACTACATTATATTCTGAGCAATTTATATTTGAATGGAATGGGATCCTTACGGACTGTTCCCTGGCTTTAATGAGACTCATCATTTCCTATGAAGAAACCAAATTGGTGGACTTAAGATTTAAAATTACTGACTTGGAAACCAATATTGTCAGATTTAAAAAATTTGAACAGTATGACAAATTGCATAACAGAATGCGTGAGAACATTGCCAGATTAGAATCTATTATTACTGAGACAAAAAGAACAAAATATTTAAGAGATGTAGAGGATTATAAACGCGAGGTGGTGTATGAGTGGGGGAAGTAGGAGTCCATGGCCAGGTCACCAAGGTCTCCTAGGCCCATTCTACGCAGTACACGGAAAAATCATGGTAGACGAGTTAGCTTTAGCTCCCCGGAGGTGTCGGATTTTTCCGACTCCTCAGACTCCAGAAAACCTACACAATCTAGGAGAGTTATGGACCTCAACACTGCCGTAACCTCAAAAAAACCCCAGGGCCAGGTCACCCCTTACAGGACACAGAGAAAGGGCCGCAAGAAGGGCAGGAGAGGAAGAGATGGAAGACTAGACGGGCGGGAGTAAAACATAGGACCAGAGGAGGCAGTACAGGGGGAGTCACACCATGCAACGTGGTCAATTTGTCGAAACATGAGCTTACTAACATTGAAAGGGATGTTCTCGCAAAGGGTCTCTCATTTGCACCTACTAATCACATGGATGTATTTACGACCATTATTGATGTTAACAGGTTTGTGAGAACTATCCTTTTGCGAAAGCATTTTTTGAAATGTGAGAGTGTGACTTCTGGGCAGAGGGTTGCGGTGGGCGCGACTGACATTGGAGATTTCGAGGAAACGCGGGCCAGATGGGCTTTGGACTGTCTGGCGGCCGAAAACTCTGGATTAATCTCCCTAGATGATGTTAAGCCCATCCGCACCCGTAATCCAGATTTCTACCCTCTAGCTAGCAGGACCCACCATGTAGAGACCTTTCAGGAGCTGGTGGAGAGGGACCTGGTAGAACTGGAGGGGACCCGTGGCCCTGGGAACTCCAATCTGTCACATCGCGAGCGACAGGCCCTCCAGAGTCTTAAGAGCAATTCTAGTATTGTTATCCGAAATGCTGACAAAGGGGGGGCCGTTGTCGTTCTCGATAGCGACAGTTATAAAATGGAGGCTCTAAGACAGTTGGGGGATCCCACAGTTTATCTAAAACTTAAGGGAGACCCTATGAGAGGCTTCCAGATGGAGCTCTTTGAACTCCTGTCCTTTGGGCGTGATTTAGGGGTTCTTGACCAGAAACTTTTCGACTATTTGGCTGTGACCCACCCTGTCACTCCGATCTTCCACCACCTTCCTAAAATCCACAAGCCGGGCGCTCCCCCGGAGGGCAGGCCTATTGTGGTTGGCATTGGCTCTTTGGGGGAGCGCTTAAGCGAGTGGATTGACTCTCTGCTGCAGCCACTCGTGACGAGGCTCCCAGGTTACATTAGAGACACAAAGCATTTACTTGCCAGTCTGGAGGGACTCTCTTGGAATGACCACTTTGTATGGGTAACAATTGATGTTAAAGCTTTGTACTCATGTATCCCTCATGATCTGGCCATTCAGGCTATTGAGTTTCACTTGGAGAAATACTCTGCATACTCTGAAGATCTGAGAACTTATATATGTTTGGCCGTCAGGTACCTTCTGTCCCGCAACTATTTCTCGTTTGATGGTGGCTTCTACCTCCAGAGGTGTGGCGCCTCCATGGGGGCGAAGTTCTCTCCGTCTCTAGCCAACCTCTATATGGGTTGGTGGGAGGAGTGCCACATCTTTGGGGGTGGGAGCCGCAGTCTGGGGGATGTTGCGTGGTACGGAAGGTACATTGACGACCTTTTGCTGGTGTGGAAGGGTAACCCTGAGGATATCCCATCATTCATGGGGGAGTTGAACTCCAATACTTTGAATTTACAGTTCACCTCCAATTGGGGGGTGGACACTATAGATTATCTAGATGTTACTTTGGTTGGGGATCCTCACGAGGGGAGGATACACTCCAGGACCTACAGAAAGCCATGCAGTGGGAACACAACCCTTCGGGCCACAAGTTGTCACCCGAAACATACCATACGAGGAGTCCCAGTGGGGGAGTTTACCAGGGCCCGCCGTAATTGTTCGAGAGAGGCCTGGCTTGAGGAGGAGTTTGCAACAGTGGGGACCAGATTGAAAGATAGGGGGTACCCCAACTGGATGATTAATAGAGCGCAGGTCAGGGCCAATTCCAAAAGTAGGGATTTTTTACTTAAAAACACTGAGGATTCGGAAGGGAATGTGGGGAATTTCAAACCCACCTTTGTCACTACATATAGTGAGGAATTTAACAAGATCGTGTCCATTCTTAAAAAATATCTCCCAGTTTTGGAGGGCGATGAGGATCTGCGTTGTGTTCTGCAGCAGGGGGTGCGCTTTGCAAGTAGGCGTGCTCCAACTCTGGCCCAATCCTTGTCTCCAAGTCTGTATGAGTCCCGTACCAGGTCTTCTACCTGGTTACATTTGTCGGGATCTTACAGATGCGGAGTGAGAACGTGTCACTATTGCAGGGTTCACACCCGCACTCGGGTTGCTACATCGACTTCAAATGGACGCAGTTTCCCCATTAGGCAATTTATTAACTGCGGCACGACGAATGTGGTGTATCTCATTACTTGTGGGGCTTGTGCCCTACAGTATGTGGGATGCACCACAAGACCGCTACGCGCTAGAATAGGGGAACATTACTGCGGTCCGGCCTGGCTTAGTGCCAATGTATCTAATGTGGCGAAACACTTTCGCCAGGTTCATCAAGGTGACATGTCCTCTTTCTCTTTCCATGCCTTAGAGAAGGTTTCGCCTGCACAGAGAGGGGGGGATACAGCCAAACGGCTCAAGAGCCGGGAGGCTCTATGGATTTTCAGATTGGGTACGAGACTCCCTAAGGGCCTAAATTCCCGCTGGGATCTGGCGCTCCTAACTTAGATTTTGCTCGCTTTCTTTGTACACGCTGCTTTCTTGATGATTTTAACTGTACAATTTACAACTTCTATATTTTTATAGGTTTTATTGTATCACTTTTCTAACGTACATTTTGATGTTGGATTAGACTGGAATTTTGTACGTTATGTCTGTAGGCCTCCTGTCTTAATCCTATTTCTAGCCATGGATTTAGTGGTTATGCTTATTTTAGTATTCCTGAGTTTTTGTACCTCACATTGTACATATCCCTTCCTGTGTGTGGGGATAGGGGTGTTTCCCTGGGCTTGGTCCCGGGAGCCACCCACTCCACTGGAGGAGGGTATATAGGAGGCCTTTGTACCATTTGCACTCTAGCTATGAATAAGGACCAGCAGGTCCGAAACATGTCAGTTGGTGTTATGTGTTGACCTTTTGGATATGTCCATAAATAAAGATTAAGGATCTTAGGAGCATCGTGCGGACCTACTTCGTTTTTCAAACTTTACATGGGACCAGCCATCCTGGTCTGGCACTGCTCTATTTGGGGTGAGCGGTTTCTCCTTTCCTTTCCATACCTAGCATAATGTTTGATACTTGGCTTATGGGGATACTCTGTGGTAGATATGGTAACATAGCCAACCAGAATCCAAAATTCAAAACTAAATAACAAGACATAGATCTAGATACATAATACGTATAAATACATACAACAGTGATTAATGTTTTGTGGCTATGACCTGGTGGGCCATATCAGATATCAGACAGACACTTTTGTGAGATTCTCCATTGTTTGTGTTTCTGCAGAAGCTTTGGATACCCATTTATAGTACCTATAGCACTAGCAACCCTTTTCGGTATAAAGGCTAATGCCCTGCTGAGAAAACAATATGAATCTCTCACTGGGAAAATTGTATTTAATGCTGAGACTCCTCTCTACCACTAGACTAGCTAGGGATGGTATAACAAAGTATCTCAATTGTCTCCAAGTTGTAGGGTGGGCCAACTGCATACGTATAAATAAACAACTAACTGGCATTCTGTATGGAAAGGTACTCCAGCTTAGGAAACTATGAGATCCACGGGCCACGGCTCTGCTCATCTTAGGTTTCCTACCTATAAAAAAAACATGATCTGACCTAGATATGATTGAATATCTGATTGTGAACCATACTTGAAAATTGTGTGGGCAAAAGTAAATTTCAGCTGGGTGATACCCAATGGGAATAATCTCTATTCACCTGAGGACAGAGTCTTTTTTTTTTTTTTATATCTATATCAATGCTTCAGTTTGCAACTGTTTTATTGTTTTTATTTATTTTTGACTTGCCTTTGCTAATGTATCTTTAATATATGTACCATAAGGCAAATGTGAATCAGTAGTTAAACAAATAATAATACCTGTTTATGTGCTATTTAGTTTCAACAGAACATTATGAAAGTGAAACATGAATTTCACTGTAATTAACTGGAACAGGGTCCTGTTGCTCTCGTTGCTCAGGGCCATGCTCTGATTGGCTATTAGTTGTGGACAATCAGTAAACTTGCCTGCATCCCAAATGATTAATCAGAATTAGTTTACCTCTGACTGGCCATTTTCCAATGTAAGAAAGCACTGATTAATTCAATCAGCAGTTCCTGGAGGATAGCCAGGAGGGAGTAGATGCTGATGTTGTTCTGAGTACAATGGCTGCATTAATGCACATTAATGTATATAACTAAAGTAGTCTCAGTGACTGATTTATGAATAAAATAAATACAGAGGGTTTTATTTGTTATTATTTTATTTAAAGTAGCTGTTATCTGTTATCTGTTTCCAGTGATTCAGACCTGGATATCAGTAAGGTAATGGTTGGGAGGGGCATTTGTAGAGAGTCAAAACAGGTCTGTGGACAGCTATGGTAATACATGCGGATCTGAATGGCTGATGCGGCCTTTCGGCCGCATCGCCCGATATACAATGCGGATTTGTGGCGTTTGATGCGGCCTTTTGGCCGCGTCCGCCCGATATACAACTCTGAGCATTCCCCGGATATGACACATACGCGACTTCCGGTTTGCGCTCCACCGGGCAGAAGTCTCTGTTCTTAATCCACACGGCATGCGCTTCACTGTCGAATGGCGCGCTTCTGGGCCATGGACATCAGCCGCTCTACATGCAATGGGGTAAGCACCTATATAAGGGGAGATTTTTTAAGGGGTGTTTGTCCTGATGATGCGCCACGGCATGTAACGGCACGAAACAGCTGTTGACCTCCCCACCTGCCTGTACCTCTATCTGCTCTATATGGGATATGTAATGTATGCCTTTTAACTATTTCAATTAAAAGCAAAAGTTTTATTCAGGGATGTGCAAGGCCCCCTTTATTCTTCTTTTTTTTGTTTATTGCGTATACAAAGTTGTTTGGCTGGTTGCACTCCCTCAGTGACACACTCAGCCTCCTGTGCATGGTCTTTTCTTCATCTAGCTAGGTCAAAACAGGTCTTTACATGGGACTTGTGCAGAATTTCCTATCTGCTGTAACATATTTGTTATACCACAATAACCTTAATAACCTGCTTAAGCGGTATAAAACTCTGACATAATATTCAATAAAAACATGTTTTCCTACTTTTTATATGCCATACGGTTATCATATTTGCTGTTTTGCATAAATATTATTATTCAGTTAGAAATTACAAGTTCCCAAAGTACACTTTTTTTGCTCTGAGAGCTGATTTTATTCATAACATGTGTTTTCATATTGTAATGTGTGCGGAAATGCTTTCTGAGTGTCTGACTGTGTTCAGGAGAGTCTACAGTGTCAGAAAAATGTTTACTTAATTGTATCAAGTGAGGAATGAAGATAACATTATCTCCAGTTCGGATGCGTCCAGCTTTCTCGGCAGGGAGCTTGTAAGTCCTGTGTTTAACCCTTTGAATGCTGTTCTAGTAAAACAAATTGTGGTAGTATATAATATGCTGTAAATAATATTTTAGAGAAAAGAAGAAATGTTGGGTTTCATTCCACTTTAAGAAAAATGTACCTGAAAGTGTTATTATATTTAGGATAATTTTGATTTACGACTTTTTCACCTACTTTTTGTAACTTTTTCAAGTGCAGAGTGCTGAAAATTATTTTAAATAGAAAATTAAAAGTTATCTCCTAGGAGAATTTTCATACTGCATATGAGTTTCTGTGTGAAAACTTAATTTGTTGTGAGAAAAAAGGAATTATTTTCCCTTAATAAACAGTTTTTGAATGAACTGGATTTAAAGGGTACGTTCAGGGACTATCCCAAAAAAAAAAAAAATTCCCATCCACTCACCAGGAGCCTGCGGAGAGGCGCAGAGGGCACCTCCTGCCTGCCACGGGCTGGAGGAAGCCCCAGGTAAGTGGATGGGGATTTTTATTTTTTTGGGATAGTCCCTGAACCTTCCCTTTAACACATATTCATGCAATGACAGCATTCAGTTTTCTCTTCTATGCACTTAGGGCCTCTTGATTTTTACACAGATGACATTACTTTCAGGCAGGGAACACACTTGACAGTTTTTGTACGCGTTTTCTGCACAGAAAAACTGAGAACTCATGTTAATCAATGTGCTAGTCCACACTTACTGTGTTGTTCGCACGCAGAAAAAAAACTGACATTCTGCATCCTGATTCTGCACATTTTGGCAGTTTTCTCTATCAATTACATCAGCTGCTGTGAAAAAACGCGCGCGTTTTCCTGCATAGAAACACGCTTGGTGTGCAGAAAAAGTACACAGAAAAACGCGCGTGGAAAACTGAAAGTCAAGTGTGTTTCCTGCCTGAGACAAGTCTCTAGAGAAGGTAGGATAACTATAATGGCAATAAAGAGAAAGAAAACAGTTTTTTTTATTGCATGCTATGCCAGACCATAATTACACTTCAATCTCACAAATGTCAGTTCTTAAATTTCACTTCCAGCTTTTCTGCTTCTACATCTTACATCTTACATGGTATTGCTCTTCTGGAATGTGGATTTTGAATTTCTTTTTGAAGCTTCATAAAATGATTTTGCTTTTAAAATTGCTTATAAAGATTTTGCCATTATCAGTGTACTGCGTGATTTCAAACACAACAACAACATGCATTGTAAACATCCTCTAGTGTGCCGCGGAACGTTGCCTGGTGTGCCGTGCTCTTATCCCCCCTCCCGCCCGTCCCTGCGGCCGCCGCTGTTATTACCTTAGCAGCGGCCGCTCTCCCCTCTCCAGACCATGTATATGCTAGCAGCGTATCTCCGGCTGCTCTGTGTGATGCACTGATGCGGAAGGAGGCAGGGCTCGGTTACCATAGTAACGGCGATACATATCGCCGTTACAGGAAGCCGCTGCCCTCCTTTCTTCCGCATCAGTGCATCACACAGAGCAGCCGGAGATACGCTGCTTGAATATACACGCGCCGGAGAGGGGAGAGCGGCCGCTGTTAACAAGGTAATAACAGCGGCGGCCGCGGGGACGGGCGGGAGGCACTAAACTGGCTATACTGGGGCACTATTCTGGGGTACTATACTGGCTATCCTGGGGCACTAAACTGGCTATACTGGGGCACTATTCTAGCTATACTGGGGCACTATTCTGGCTATACTGGGGCACTATACTAGCTATACTGGGGGGCTATACTGGGGCACTATACTGGGGCACTAAACTGGCTATACTGGGGCACTATTCTGGGGCACTATACTAGCTATACTGGGGCACAATACTGGCTATACTGGGGGGGCTATACTGGGGTACTATACTGGCTATACTGGGGCACTATACTGGCTATACTGGGGCACTATACTAGCTATACTGGGGGGCTATACTGGGGCACTATACTGGCTATACTGGGGCACTATACTGGGGCACTAAACTGGCTATACTGGGGCACTATTCTGGGGCACTATACTAGCTATACTGGGGCACTATACTAGCTATACTGGGGCACAATACTGGCTATACTGGGAGGCTATACTGGGGTACTATACTGGCTATACTGGGGCACTATACTGGCTATACTGGGGCACTATACTAGCTATACTGGGGGGCTATACTGGGGCACTATACTGGCTATACTGGGGCACTATACTGGGGCACTAAACTGGCTATACTGGGGCACTATTCTGGGGAACTATACTAGCTATACTGGGGCACAATACTGGCTATACTGGGGTACTATACTGGCTATACTGGGGCACTATACTGGCTATACTGGGGCACTATACTGAGGCAACTAAACTCCCTACACTGGGGCAACTATGCCAGCTATGCAGCCGCACCCCAGCCCCCCCCCCCCCCCCCATAGCGGCACTGTCCACTAGGTCGCGCAAACAACCGGGGGCCGCATCGCCCCCACCGCGCGCGCGCGCCGTTCCCCGGAGAAAAATTTGGTCAGACAGTGTTCCCCGGGCCGGAAAAGGTTGGGAAACACTGCTCTAACTTGTGCTTCGTGTGGCCTTGAAATGTCAAATGTGTACAGTATGTCTAGCTTTGTTATTAGGCAATGACCTAATGACAAACATGCATGGAATGTGTATATTCTCCCCGTGTCTGCGTGATTTTTCTCCCACATCCCAAAAACATACAGAAAAGTTAACTGGATTCTCTGGGAATTTGTCCTAGACTGTGACTATGGTAGGGAATAGATTGTGAGGGACAGTTATTGACAAAACTACATAAACTCTGTGAAGCACTGCAGATAAAGTTGCCGCTATATAAATACTAAGAGGCCGGTGCCCATGACGGGAGGTGAGTGGATGCAGTCTGCAGGATCCTGCATACATCTCCGGACCTAGACTACTAACATGCAAGTTTATGTAGACCTAAAGAGACTCAAAGTAACAAAATTTTCATCCTTATTTCTTCTATCCTATAAGTTCCTATACCTGTTCTAATGTGCTCTGTCTAACTGCAGCCTTTTCTAGTTGCACAGTGGTTGTATTATCTCTGTTATATGATCTAATCTTCTCTGCTCTGTCGGCTCTGTCGGGCTGAGGCAGTCAGGCTGGAATGTGTTGTGCTGTGCTGCTTGTGATTGGATAGAAGCTATACACACCCTCTCCAGGCCCCCTGCACACTCTGTATGACTCACACACTGAGCTACTATCACTTGCTAAGTCTTTTGTTTGTAAACACTGCATACAAATGGCAATTACAAGCCAGGATTGCAGCAGGGAGAGGCAGAAACAGCACAGAGGGGCCCAGGTGAACATAATGAATAGAATGGTATGCTTTTTATTGTAAGAATTTTAGAGTACAGATTCTCTTTAACCTGCACTGCGTAGCCTAGATCTGCTTTCTGGCATGCTCCAGCTATTTGCCTTGTGATCTGCTGAATTACAGCTTTGGTGCCATCTTTAGCTGTTGATGTGCAGTTGATGTTGCATATGATGCACTGAAAAGTAAAGGGTACATCCACTATATGAATACTAAATAATAATGATATGTCAGTTTAATGATATGTCACTAAGAAAGAAGGCAGTGCTTGTGCTTTGGTAGAACCATTTGCCCCTATTCAATTCATTTTGTGTCCTAAGTTTTCCCCTAGGAATTAATTTTTCATCTTTTGTTTAAAAGAATTTTCCAGCAATCTGCAATTTAAAAAGTACCCAAAGTAGATGACAAAGTACTGTCAAAATCATTCTGAGTATTTTCTTGCTTGATGGTGGTTTAAATGGCAATTTATTGATAAGATGTAAGAATATCACTTAGGACAGGGGTCTCAAACTCAATCTACCTGGGGGCCGCAGGATGAGGCTGGGCCGCATAAGGGAATCAATAAATCAGCAGTTCCCGCGCACCCCCCCACCTTGTCCCTTTCTTTGATTACTTTATAGTAAATAGTTCGCTTCAGTGCTCCCATTACAAGTAATCCGCTGTGTGTCCCCGCCACAAAACGAGGGCTGCAGAGCCCCCAAATCGCCTGGGGGGCAATCCGCCGGCATTTCCTGGAAGGGGCAGAGCTTTCAGCTTCAGCTCTGCCCCTCCTGACGTAAATCGCAGCGCATCGCCGCCTCTGCCCGCCCCTCTCACTCTTCCTTCACAGAGAGGGGCGGGGAGAGGCGGCGATGCGCCGCGATTGATGTCAGGAGGGGCAGAGCTGAAGCTGAAAGCTCTGCCCCTTCCATGAAATGCCGGCGGATTGCCCCCCGGGCAATTTGGGGGCTCTGCAGTCCTCGTTTAGTGGCAGGGATGCGGCGTATTACTTGGGAGCACTGAAGCGAACTATAAGTAAGCTTTTGCTGGCGAGGGCCACAAAATATTGTATCGAGGGCCACAAAATATTTTATCGAGGGCCACAACTGGCCCGCGGGCCGCGAGTTTGAGACCCCTGACTTAGGAGAAAAGTTAGGAGAAAAAGTACATAGAAAAATTGCCATTGTGCTCTAGAAGTGGTGCAAAGGTTGCAATTTCTGTTATACTGAGCGACTTATTCACCTGATTGACAGCCATGGATGTGTGGCAAAAATGTGCGTGTACTGTCCAACAAAAAATAATATTCTAAGTTCAGCAGTACTAACACACTATTTATTTAAGTATTTATAGAGCGCTGACATATTACGCAGCTCTGTGCAGAGTATATGTTGTCGTGTCACGAACTGTCCCTCAGAGGGGCTCACAATCTAGTCCACTACACATGAATACATGAAACAGTGCAATAGAGAATAGGCCACGCATGTTTTTGTTATTCAGTATGAAGTAGAAATGTTATTCCCAGAGAATATCTGCAGGGTAGATAAAAGTCAGACAAGGGTAGAGAACAACACTTTGAAATGAGCATCATTTGCATTACAGTGCTTTGCTGTTCCAGTGTGCGAAGCAGATTACTATGTCGAAAAACATTATCAGAATATAGTTTATTTAGGATTTGGAAAATCATAGCTTAACAAAAATTGTGTTGAATAAACAGCCATACTCAGCAGGCCAACTCAGCAGTACCCCGTGGATACATAGCACTAAATGATTGTATCTCTTTTCATTTGTGATAACTCCACTGTGTGATGCAAAAATGATAGTAGTCAGCCAGTTCAATTGCTATCTAAATCTAGTTATATATTACTAGACTTTATTCAGGCATGTGTCCATCATACCTATGATGTTCACACGCACGCTTCAAACTTGCAGACTTATCCAATAAGAAGGGGACATTTTTTGAAGCTTGGAGTGCATCATTGGAAGACCTAAATTCTCCTTCACTTCTATTTCATTGTGTGCCAGAATCACTGAAGGTCATTTCTGGGATTCTCAACTGCACCAGCATTTGCTGACAGTTCAAATTTTCTTTAAAATTTCTATGTTGTACTATATTAAAAAAAAAAAAAATTATGCAGCATGAACAATATCAGTCCCTTCCCACCACCCTAGACACACACACACACACACACACACACACACACACACACACCACACACGCACGCACACACACACACACACACCACACACCACACACCACACACACACGCACTCGCGCACACACACACACACACACACACACACACACACACACACACACACACACACACACCACACACACACACACACCACACACGCACGCACGCACGCACGCACGCACGCACACACACACACACACACCACACACACACACACACCACACACCACACACGCACGAACACAGACACACACACACATACACCACACACACACACACACCACACGCACGCATGCACGCACACACACACACACACACACACACACACACACACCACACACCGCACACACGCACTCGCTCACACACACAC
Source organism: Hyperolius riggenbachi (assembly GCF_040937935.1). Taxonomy (NCBI): domain Eukaryota; kingdom Metazoa; phylum Chordata; class Amphibia; order Anura; family Hyperoliidae; genus Hyperolius; species Hyperolius riggenbachi. The sequence goes on from NC_090646.1 coordinate 544,930,943, forward strand.
ACACACACACCACACACACACCACACACCACACACCACACACACACACGCACGAACACAGGCACACGCACACACACACCACACACCACACACACCACACACACACACACACACACACACACACACCACACACACACCACACACCACACACGCACGAACACAGACACACACACACACACACCACACACCACACACACCACACACACACACACACACACCACACACCACACACGCACGAACACAGACACACACACACACATACCACACACCACACACCACACACACCACACACACACACACACACACCACACACACACGCACTCGCACACACACACACACACACACACACACACACACCACACACCACACACGCACGAACACAGACACACACACACACACACCACACACCACACACACCACACACACACGCACACGCACTCGCACACACACACACTTTTTTTAACTTTTTAAATTACATAACATATGTGTTGTACTGTCGATGTTTTGATTTCAGTGAATTGTATATAGTAAGTAATAAGAAAACTGTTCCAGGTAACTTTCATCTTTACTGCCTCTGACTGAAGCCAATCCTAATTTAATTTCCTTCCTTATTCTTTTTTTTTCTTACTTGTCTGAAATGGTTTATGCATTGCCCACCCTCTTTCCCTCCGAGCTCTGTTCTTAAACTGCACTGTCATATTTAGTTTGCTTTGTAAACACATGTGAGCACAGCAAGCATAGATTGTATTTCAGCAGCTTCTGTAGAGGGGAGAGGTGTATTTCCCTTCTCAGACTTGTGTTACACTGAACTGTCCTCAGCCAATCAGTGAGGAGCAGGAATGTGGGGTGGGAGATAAGAAGCTTTCCTCTCCTGGGCAATGTACCAGAAAAGATCCAGGCTGACTAAGATAAAATTCCTTACAGCAGACACTTATATGATTACATTGGAATGTTTGCAATGCAGGGTCAGGATGTAAACTACATAATAAACACAGAGCAGTAGATAAATGGAATTTGATTTATTTTTTGCCATGCATTGCATTGATCCCCAAGGCCACATTTTCTCAACATTGTCAGTGGTTCAAAGATTTTCACGGTACCTGTAAAAAGGCCTTTGGTGAGGTCTACTTAGCGAAAATGTAGAAAATAATACTCAGATGGCAGATTGCAGCTTTCTTTGATTTTGCAGCATCCGGCTTTTGCTGTAAGGATGCTGCTGATGTTAATCATCCTACTCTTCCACCTCAGCCTGCTGTTGCTACCCTGGTCCCTCCCTGGCTTCAACCCATATTTAGTCCTGCACCTTTTCCCCATATAAGGCTACTATTTCTTCCTTGTCACTGGTTTAAAATTCACAGTAAGCACTGTAGAATGGTATCTTTCTTTCTGCAAGCCTGTAGTGCTCTTTGGCATGAGAAATAGAGAAGGAAGATTCAGCTTTGCCATGAGGGGACAGGGTGTGTCAATTACTAAACATAAAAACAATGTAAAATGACATTACAGGTCCACTTTAATTCAGGATGGGCTCTGATTTTTAGGCTACTCTGATGGTTTGTGAGCTGCATAAAGTTAATTTAAAATAAGTCAGTTTTAAGTTGGGTGACCAGTCTTGTGTTTTGGGGACAAAACTATGGTTTGAACAATCAGTGTTCCTTGGTACCCACCAGCCTTGTCCACCATTCATTTGCTGTGTGCACTTCCTTAAGGGCCTGAGCCCACTAACGCAGTTATGTGCAGTTGTGTGCAGTTGTGTCCGCTTTTCAGCATCTGTAACATTGATGTGTTGCTGAAAAGCGGACACAACTGCGTTAGTGGGCTCAGGCCCTCAGGCATCAATCCTGGTTCCTGGCTAATTTTTCTTTCTAAACACATTTAGTGAGTTCCAGCCTGTTTTTTTTCCTCTGCATGCTGAAGTTTCCATTAATAAGAGGGGACAGGTTGATAATGCAGTTTATGGCATCTCCATTAGGCCAGGTTGCTTTTAGATCAGTAAATACAGAATGTAAACAAATATGGCTAGGACCGGATTTATTAAGATAAAAACCTGGAATAAATGATACGTCTCTTCTTTTTACTTTACTCAATAAATAGTACCGAATCACTGATGCTTTAATAGTACAACATTTATTCCTGTCATGTAAACATTGTGAAGGCAATCAAATGGAAACTCAAGTTGCCGTTTTATAGCACAATATGATGGATTCAAGATCCATAAAACAGCAAAAGGAAACTGCCTTGAAATATCTAAGTCACACTGTTAATGAACTTATTTGAATGTGTTCTTGTTTGTTGTTGCTTTCAAATTAATCATAAACCAATCCATAAATCAGGTCTCAGATTTTATTTTGTTAACAACCTAAGCTATTACGGAAACTGCTATAGTATTTGTCTAAAACAAAGATTTTTTTTGTTATTTCAAATGTAATGAATTAGGTGGAACAAGCCAGCCATAAAAGTCTATTGCCTTTGTTCCTTTTTTGGCTATACTGGTATGTGGCTAGAGAAGTGAACTTATACAGGATCGGAAGTGGAACATCAATTGAGGCAGTGCATTTGCAATTAAGTGATGTTTTATTGAGATTAACTGTCAAATACAATTTCACATAAGAAATATGTGATTTGATGTCAAACAATTGATAGAATATGAATATTTTAGAGGATTTTTTTCCTCACAATACCCTACTTATGCAGATGCCACTGCTACCAGAACAAATTGCAGCAGGACCTGCTCCTAGCTGTAGACTGAGGAGTCCTGACTAATCAACTGGTCACTATAGGTAACTCCCTTTGTATTGGTTTCCTATAGCAACCTGTTGATTAGTCAGGACGCCTCAGTCTACAGCAAGTAGCAGGAGGGGTTAGTTATGATGTTGCCTGTAGTTTATTCACATGCCACAAAAAAATCTCTACAATTAACCTCCCTGGCGGTATGATTATTTCCAGATTTTAGGGTCTTTTCCAAATCTTTCAGACCCTAAAACCAGGAAAAAAAATCATGCCGGCAGAAAGCCAGCAGCAGCCCCTGCACTTACTCACCTCCCTATAATCCAGTCCTGCAATTTTCCCTCCATCCTCCGGGTGGCACTGTAACTCAGTAGTGAGATCACTGACAGCGAACTCACCATGGTGATTCAGAGCATCAATGGAGAGGAAGAAGGATGACTGCCTGCGTCTGGATCTCCTGAGAGATGAGTAAAAATGCCTGCTGCACCATTGCTCTGCATTGAGCTCCCGGTGGCTAGACTGAGCGTAGCTCGGGCTTACCGCCAGGGTGGTTAAAGGAACTGTAGTAAAAATAACATAATGGATAAAATTGCTTATTGCTTACAATATTCATTTATAAATTATTTAGTTAGGGTTTGCCTATTGTAAAATCTTTTCTCTCTCTGATTTAGATTTTGAAATGAATCACTGGTGGTGACATCTTTAGTTCTGCCAGGTGATCTTTACAGAATGTTCTTTACTGAAAGGTCTTTGCACAGAAGGAGATATTGGTTGCTTGGCAGAAGGAAAAAGCTGTTATTTCCAACAATGAGGTTCACAGACAGCAAACTGCCAGGAACATGGTCATGACATCACACTGTGGGAGGGGTTTCACCACAATATCAGCCATACAGACCCCCTGATGATCTATTTGAGAATGTAAAGATTTCCTGTTGGAAAGGGGGAGTCAGCTATTGATTTGGATGACGTTCAATCCCTTATTAAAGTTCCTCTTTAAACATTTATAGTCTGTGTCTGTACAGTTATTTATTATTGTACAAAAGTTTATTTATGCCCTTGTGAAACATGCTGTAAAGTGGTATTTGGTGGGACAACCATTTGCCTTTACAATAACATACATTCTGACAGATAACATTTCAGATCTGGTTAGACTATGAAGCCAGTACTCATAGAAGGTAAAAATTATGCAAAATACAAAGCGTACCTGGGCTAAACTTCTGTAAAGCCCACAAAGACTCAGGCCTATGGCAGCTACTGCCCAGTGGGGAGGCTGGAGATAGATGAAAAGTTGCTGCATACTGAAGAGGAGGCTGCAAGTGGAGAAGGGAAGATGCAAATTAAATGGGGGGGGGGGGGGGAGAAGAGATGCTGCTTAAGGGAATTAAACATGAAAGGGAGGGACCAAAGCAGGAAAGGATTAAGATGAAATGGGGTCCTAGGTGAAATAGCACTTTTTGCCAAGAGATGATGGTCACCTGACTGTTTTATCTTTTTCAGTTAGATTTGGTGGTCATACACCAGGCCCCAAAACTCTCTCCAGGCCCTAGGCAGCTGCCTAGAATAGCCTTGTGGATGATCCAGCTCTGGGCTACAGAATCTGGATGTTTCAAAATGAAAGAGGGGGCTGCACATGGAATGGGAGGACAGCTGCTGCAGGGGGTTCTGCAAAAAAAGTTGACCAAGGGGAGATAAAGTATAAATCCAATCTTAGAAACAATTATTAAAATAAAGTGGCCAGCTGAACAATAACATTGTCATCATAATTGTTGTGAACTATGGCACTAACAAAACAAAACAAAAATGACAGCATTTCAATGCAAAATCATGGAAAGGAGAGAGCAATAATTTTAAGTGCGCACAAGTAATGTCGATAAACCTCCCTTTATAGTATTTGATCTCACGGAGGCTCCACAATAGCTTATATTTTAAAATTTTGGTGTAGCTATCCTAAAAGCTTATCAGTAGTACTGATGTGCACCCAAACTCACAGCATATCATTCCATGTTTTTTCTATTGAATTTAGTGCCATTCATTTCAGTAAAGGCTTTTATTGCCAAATGAAACTCTGCAGTGAATTACATTTGTACCCAAAATGCTAAGCCCACATGCACATATTGTACTTGTCAGTATGAACAACTGGCATAATCAGTTTGCCCCATTGCCAAAATTCAACTACAGATGCCCAGCCAAACTGGGCCCCAAATCATGGTCAGGACGTGGATGCGCAAAGCCAGAATGTGCAGTCATTGCTGAGGCAATAAATATGTATGAGAGTTTTTCAAGGAGCCTAAAGTTGCTTGTAGTGTAATTTTACTGCAATCATTTTGTCAACTAAAAATTCCTTTTTTAGGTGTAGTTGTCAGATAACTGAATGTATGCACACACTTCATTTATAATGCTGCATGATGAAGCTTCTTTACAGCCCACTGGCACCTCCCAATGAAACCTGTATGAATATTATGCTTTATTCATCTGACATGTCGATGAACAGTATTAGCTTTACTTTAAAGTGAACCCGAGGTGAAAATAAACTGATGAGATAAACAATTGCATTTATTCTCCTACTCCTAAAAATGAACTTTTTATTTAGGATATCCCATGGTTTTATTTTATATTTAAACATTTACAAAGTAGATTGAATATTTCTGCTCAGAGGGAGCCTAATACGTGTTCCTGAGTTAGAAAAAGGTCAATAGTTCATGTATTTTATCTCTCCCTGCTCTCAGAAGTTGTTTTCTGCCAGGAAAACGTTTATGGCTGTAATTAGCTTATCATTGATGTTTACTATATTCCCGACAAGGATTCAACAAGACAGAAGCTGTCACTTCCAAAAATTAATTATTTCAGGTACCAAAGTAAAACAGCCTGGTTATTAATCTGTTTTGCACTGTGCCTACACATGTTTATCTCATCATGTCACATATCAATGTCGCCACGGGTAAGTTTTTAGTTCATTTGGATTGTACACTCATTTTTGACAAGTACTAGATCCTGTGGGTAGTATTAAGCATTATAATGAGATTTGTTTCCAAAAACCATAATAAACAGCAAAAAAATATTTACGTACTTTGTGATGTTATGTTTACATCTGCACATAATTAATTTGTGGCAGACAGCCGAAAACTGATGCATATTTATAATCAGATGTTAAACAAAATAAAATGTACAGAAATTAATCTAAAAATCAAACAGTAGTCGTCAGAGGTTTGTACGAACATCTGCAGAGACCATAATGTTGAAATATATAATTTAATTAATAGCCAGGACCTTTTTACTAGTTCACTGCACAATTAAATTAGATTATATGTTTCATCTAAATCGGCTATTTTGTCCTAAAATTTGCATCATTTACAGATACGGGAGTGTTTGTCTACTGAGAGAAAGAAAAAAAACATAATTATTGATTGCAGTGGCATGTTTAATTATTTAAAAAAATTATCAAAACACTAACAAATAATTTTTTTATCGGGCTGATGCCGGAGGGTCTCGTATTCTATAGCACCAATAAGATCTCTTTAGGACACAAGTGACAAAATCTCCACCACCCCAGCCAAGTTTTACTTTTCTTGCTGCCTTGTTACTGCTACCGGTATTATTCATTTATATTTTGTGATGATGATTTCCAAAATCATTCATTTGTATTAGTAACATTTTCTCATTGGAACTCACAATTCATTGCGTTAAAGAGACTCTGTAACAACATTTTGAGCCTTATTTCTTCTATCCAATAAGTTCCTATACCTGTACTAATGTGGTCTGTCTTACTGCAACCTTTTCTAGTTGCACTGTCTCTGTAATAAATCTTATCTTCTTTCCTCTGTCGGCTCTGTCGGCTCTGTCGGCTGAGGCTGGAATGTGTGGAATGTGCAGCACTGCTTGTCATTGGCAGAAGCTATACACACCCTCTTCAAGCTCTCACACAGTAAGCTAGTTCTCAGCCTATGATACTCTGGTTAGAAGCCAGTCTTTTGTTTGTAAAAACTGTGCCTAAAACTGTTAATTACAAGCCAGGATTGCAGCAGGGAGTGGCAGAAACAGCACAGAGGGGCCCAGGAGAACATAAGGAAGAGAATGGTATGCTTTTTATTGTAAGAATTTTAGAGTACAGATTCTCTTTAAGTCTAGGGCCAATTTGGAAAGAAGTCAGTTCCCGTAATTGCTCTTGGGAGCTGGAGGAAACCAACATGTCTACAGGAAATACCAGAATGGTATGGAAAGTCCATACTGATGCTTATCTCTTGTCACTATGTCACACTTATACGTTATCTTAGCTGAAATGTAAACTGGATCTTCATGAGGTACTGTACAGGTTTCACATCGGTCCCAAATTTGTGCAGTGTTTAGGTGCCTTGTATTGTGAGCCTAAAGTACATATTAGATGAGGCTTTTCTATTTTAGTTGAGATGTTGCTTCACAGAGGGACCAGACAGGGGCGCCCCTTGTCCTCGGCCCTGTAAGCCCTGACAATCAAGCTGTTGTCTATTTTTATCAGACCTACAGATTCAGGGCTGAACGAAAGGGAATTAGAGAAGAAATTCACGATATTTGCTGATGACTAGTGGATCCCATCTGGGTTATTTTCTGGACTTAACATCAACTGGGGGAAGCCTTTTATTATGTAATACAGAGAAGGGAGAGGGAGGGATAAATACAGCTTTCTCCATCTTCCGTATACATCATGGGCAATATAAGAAACAACAAATGGTGTATTAGTGTTAAACAGATCTGGTGCCTTAATCACCAGAAGGATTATTGACAGATATAACCGGTTAATACTCCTGTGCACATCATTGGCACTTAAACATCACATTACATATACATGGAGCAAGATGACATTATGAATACACTTGTGGGGACTGCATATGTTGTATGTCAACCCACTGGGGATCCTGTACCCTACTGACCTAGTGCCCAGGGAAGGGGGGGGGGGAGTTACACTAAATGTTGCACTAAATGTGGAATGTCATACTGTACGTGTGTGGACTAGTAGTAATTAGTGATGGCAGTTCACTAGGAGAGCAGCTTCCAATGAACTTCTGCCATTCGCAAATTCACCTTAGTGGTGAACAGTATAAGCAGTTCACTCCCTCTCTATACTTTCCCATAGGGCCACTTTTTGACCCTTCACCCTGAAGTCAAGTGGGACAGGAAGGATGGCCAATCCGACTTGATCATGCCACCCCCTTCCATAAAAGGCACGATCCCAGTGGTCATTTTAAAGAGACTCCGTAACAAAAATTGCATCCTGTTTTTTATCATCCTACAAGTTCCAAAAGCTATTCTAATGTGTTCTTGCTTACTGCAGCACTTTCTGCTATCACAGTCTCTGTAATAAATCAATGTATCTTTCCCCTGTCAGACTTGTCGGCCTGTGTCTGGAAGGCTGCCAAGTTCTTCAGTGTTGTGGTTCTGCTATGAACTCCCCCTTCCAGGCCACTCTCTGCACACTGCCTGTGTATTATTTAGATTAGAGCAGCTTCTCTCTTATCTTTTACAAGCTGGATAAATCGTCCTCTGAGCTGGCTGGGCTTTCACATACTGAGGAATTACAGACAAGGGCAAAACTGTTTGCAGGAAGAAACGAGCAGCCTGAAACTTCAGTGCATGAGAGATGCAGGGGGAAAGAAACACACAATGATCTCTTGAGATTCAAAAGGAAGGGTGTATACAGCCTGCTTGTGTATGGATGTATTTTCTATGTGTGGACATACTGTACATCAACCTACTTCCTGTTTTGGTGGCCATTTTGTTTGTTTATAAACAAACTTTTTAAAACTGTTTTTAACCACTTTTAATGCGGCGGGGAGCAGCGAAATTGTGACAGAGGGTAATAGGAGATGTCCCCTAACGCACTGGTATGTTTACTTTTGTGCGATTTTAACAATACAGATTCTCTTTAAGTCTTTCTTTAGCTAGTGTAGGGAGAGGAGCTGCTGCTGATACAGGGACAGTGTTAGCTGTATTGTGATATTGTACTGTGTAACTACTTCATAGGTCCTATACTTATTGTAGTCCACCAGCTAGGGACCCCTCAATAGTCCGTTTGAGGACTCATCCTGACCACAAAAGTCATTGTTTGGACTGACATTGATCCTGCTGTACTGGTATTTTGTTGTTGCATTGTGGTATGGTGAATGTTGTAGCAACACAACACCCATATACAGTGAGTGTGTGGCTGGCTGCATTGCTTTTCTATCTCACTGTCACTGTGTATCAGTGTTTGATTGTCTCTGACCCCCACACATCGTTGCTCGTATCATCTAACCTTACTGTGAGTTTACTGTCAGTGATATCAGACAGCTAGTGTCTCTTAAAAAAAAAATGACAATGTCATGGTCGGACATTTGTGTCACTGAGTAATTATCGAACAACAACACAACTTTGTCACTTAACCCTACTGTGAGTTTACTGTCAGTGACCGTGATATCAGTCAGTCAGTGTCTCCTCCTCCCCCCAAAAAAATACAGTGTCACAGTCAGACAGATAGCCACAGCAACCAAAATAAAGACCTTTATTTTAAAAAAACTAGAAACTATAAGTGATTTTTGTCATTTATGCATAAAATAACTCCTTGCTGCTCCGTTCTATGCCACACCATTGGCCCTCCCCACCCCTCTACAGTAATAGACCACCTCACTAGCCTGCAGGCTAGCAATGTGTCTGTACAGAATTTGGATCCAAACTGTCACCCTGAGGATCAATAGAGATGTTGCAAACATAGAATTTTCTGTTCATGAACGGCGTACATGAACTTTCACAAAATGTTTGTGAACAGGCAAATCTGGCAAACCGCCACAGACTTCAATGGGCAGGCAAATTTTAAAACTTGCAAAGACTGTTTCTGGTTACAAAATTTATGAAAATGTTGATTGAAGTGGTCTAACACCTGGCCAGGGGCATGCCGGAGGAGGATCCATGCCAAAAGTGGAGTTGATGCAAAGTCGGGTTTTAAACCCTAATGGACAGAAATTACATTATGCACAGCTCTGGGTGTCAGTTAGCTATGGAGTGTCTCACACAGATAGATACAATACTACTATCAGAATACAGTAAAATAATAATGCATTGGAGTGGTTCTGTGCCTGCAACTTAATGAAGCAACAGCAGTAGTGTGCACACAGCTCTAGGTGTCAGTGGGCTGGGGAGTATCAAACACAATAAAAACACAGGAGACCGATGTGCTAGCCTTCAAAAGGGCTGTTTGGAGTGCTTTCACAGTAAGTAAGGAACAAGAACACAGGCCTAGCTAATACTTTCCCTACCTATCTGCAGCAAGTCGGACCCTGCTCTCACTAACAGTCAGCAGCCAGCATAGAATTGATCCAATATGGCCACCGCAAATGCTGTTTGATAGGGGGGTGGGGAGTCCAGGAAGGGGTGCTAGCTGATTGGCTGCCATATGTCTGCTGACTGTGAGGTAAGGGATCAAAGTTTAGCTCAATGATAATCTAAAGGGGGCATATCGAAACGCTAAATGTTCGCTGTTCGCCGCAAATGCGAACAGCCGATGTTCACAGAATACTACTCGCCAGTGAACTGTTCCGGCCATCTCTAAGGATCAAGTGCTGATCCCTGGGGGTGACAGGAATTATGCCCATGTAAGCACCTTGAGAACCAGACACCCAATTTGAAATAAAATTTCTTAAGGAAAATATACAAAAAACATTTTGTTATCATAGTAACTTTTATAAACATAAGATTTCAGATTGTGAGTTCATCCACCTCAAAGAGTATAGTGCAGAACATACACTGGCAAACTTAGCGACGCAATATCTGTCAGATCAACAGAATTTAACAACAGTGATCTCTGAAGTAAATGTGCAGTGAGGGGCTAGTGAAATCACTCTGTGGTAACGTTACACATGCTGCTGTGCTTAGTGAAAATCCTATTTTTCTATTTTTTTTTTAGTTCCTGAAATCAACACAGCAAAGCCTCAGTACACTTTTGCCGCAGTAAACCACCTGCTCTCTTGGTACATTTGCTAGATCTAATAAAAATCTGTCAGGTCAATATGGCTGCATGAGGCCAGCATTACTCACATTTCCAGGTTAGCACAAATCCAAATTATTCCCCAACAATCTAAAATAAAAGTCAAGGAGAAAGGAATTGCAGGCAGTGACACATAAATGACCACTTTGCCGTTGTGGCTTTTGTGCGTTCTGTAAAACAGCAGTCTCAATAAATAAAACAGAACAGAGGTACAGAGCTATTACTCAGACCAGTAAAGTATGTTTGTATTGTTAAGGATAGATTTAACAAAATACAGCAACCAGGAGGAATCAAATTTCAATAATGGGCATGCTGTAAGGCATATCCAGATTTGAACATAGATTGTTTGTTTGCTTTTTTATCAAAGTAGCATTTTTAACTAATGATTTTATGTCACATTGCCCCATTTCACAGAAAATATTTAATTTTTCTTGGTCTTCTTGGGACGGACAGTTGCAGCAAAAATCAATTCAATAAACAGTGTAATTTTAATGTGGTTCAGTTGTGCAACAGCTGTTTCAAGGGATGCTGCATAGAAAATGGTTTATTTTTAATGAAGTGGCTTTAATTTCACAGCTACCGCTTTTCCGTGTTCTGGAGGCACAGCCCAATGTGTTTTTGGGGAGAAAATACAATTACTGTGCCATGCTATGTATGCAGCAATACAAATTACCTGGCTGGTTTAATCTGGGCCTGTCTCCTCGGCTGCCTAGCTGTCATTCTACTTCATAATCCAAAAGGACTCTTGATCTTCTAGATGGCACAGTTTATTAGATGGATAGATGGCACTATGTAAATACTGGGGGAGTGGCCCCGGGAGCCACACAGAGGTCCAGGGCTGTGGAGGACCCCATCTACTCACTTTCCTTCCTAAAACAGGGACACCCACCATAGAAGGTGTTGTGCTGGACTCTCAGGCCACGGAGATCACTATGGTTGGAGGGGAAGTGAATGTTAGAGGGCCCAATCCAGGTTTTTTAGGGGAAAGGGGCAGGGGGCGGGCAATGATTTAAAATTATGCTGGTGAATTTGAACTTAGTACAGGGTTTTGGCTAAGTAACAGTGTTTCTGGTGGTGACTTTATTTTCCTTTGGCTAACACTAACTGAGCTTCATAGTTAAATCTGCATTCCCAACACCTAATAATAACCTTCTCGTTTTGAGACCTAATGTTAACCCTTCCTTCATGTTAAATCTTTTCCCGATCTGTAATCTTAACCTTTCATGTTAATGGTCACCTTCCTCCTGGTGCCTAATCCAAATGTCATAAGCAAAACCCATGAAACAATTCTTTCCTTTCCTCACCCCCTAACCCTCCTTGTTAATGTCTTACCATATCCGATAACCCAACAACTATACTCACCTTTTGTCATCCTCAATGCCAATGCTAAATTTGACATCACAACATACCCACACCAGCAGTGCTGAACATTTCAGCTGTACAATAGCTGAATGCTCACTACCAAAGTAAACCCCTCCCTCAACTGTAGAGATGGCTCAAGCCTCCGATTTTCGGTTCGCGAACCGCAAACGCGAACTTCCGCAAAAGTTTGGTTCGCGTGAACTTTCGCAAATTATAGACTAATACTATAGAACAATAGACTTTAATGGGGAGGCGAACTTTGAAAACTAGAAACACTTATGCTGGCCACAAAAGTGATGGAAAAGATGTTTCAAGGGGTCTAACATCTGAGTTTTTGCATGGATAAGTGGGATAGATGCCAAAAGTCCCAGGGAAAAATCTGGATTTGACGCAAAGCAGCGTTTTAAGGGCAGAAATCATATAGAATGCTAAATTGCAGGCCTAAAGTGCTTTAAAACATCTTGCATGTGTATACATCAATCAGGGAGCGTAATTAGAGTACTGCTTCACACTGACACACCAAACTCACTGTGTAACGCACCGCAAACAGCTGTTTGTGTAGTGACGGCCGTGCTGGTCTGGTGCGCACCATGGCGAGAGTGCAGGCCGTGGCGGTTTTCTAGTCCATATGGTCGCCGGGCTGTGGTAGCTCAATGATAGAACAACAGTGACTGTCCAGCTGATCAAATGTGGTCTGTCCATAATGAAGCAACAACCTTATTATCTTGGGTGTGCTCCCCCCCCCTCCCCCCCGAGACACTCATATCGCTGTCGGTCATTGCTTCATTGTGATACGCAAGCCCTTTCACCATGGCAAGGTAATGATCATGAAGAGGAATTGGCACATGTACATGCCTCTTGTTTTGTTGCAGCTGCAGTGCAGCCAGAAAAATTAGGCAGGCATGCACACGCACCAGAAAAATGATTATAGTGCTGCTAGCAGCGGCCTTAAAAATTCAGGAATCCACCTGAGGTCCTGGACCCTGTTGGTGGTGGCGGAGAAGGCAGTCAAGCGGCCTGCAGGCAGAGGTGCTGTGTGGGGAGCGGCTTAGTCTTGGGGCAGGCAGTCGCATGGCGTGCAGGCAGAGATGCTGTGTGTGGGGACTGACTTAGCCTTCGGGCGGGCAGTAGCCCTCCGGGATCCATGCCTCATTCATTTTGATAAAGGTGGGGCACTGAACACTTTTGTGACTTAGGGGACTTCTCTTCTCAGTGACAATGCCTCCAGCTGTGCTGAAGGTCCTTTTTGAAAGGATGCTTGAGGCAGGGCAAGACAGAAGTTGAATGGCAAATTGGGACAGCTCTGGCCACAGGTCAAGCCTGCGCACCCAGTATTCCAAGGGTTCATCGCTGCTCACAGTGTCTATGTCCCCACTTAAGGCCAGGTAGTCAGCTACCTGCCCATCCAGGCGTTGGTGGAGGATGGATCCGGAAGGGCTAAGGCAAGGCCTTGGACTAAAGAATGTCCGCATGTCCGACATCACCATGAGATCGCTGGAGCGTCCTGTCCTTGCCTGCGTGGACATAGGAGAAGGATTACTGGCAATGGTACTTTTATTGCGTTTTGCTGTGACATCACCCTTAAATGCATTGTAAAGCATAGTTGCCAGCTTGTTCTGCAAGTGCTGCATCCTTTCTGCCTTCTGGAGATTTGGTAACATGTCCACCACTTTGTGCCTATACCGAGGGTATAGTAGCGTGGCCACCGAGTAAAGCTCATTCCTCTTGAGATTTTTTATACGGGGGTCCCTCAACAGGCTGGACAGCATGAAAGACGCCATCTGCACAAAGTTGGATCCAGATGTACTAGTATCCATTTCCTCTTGTTCTTCCTCAGTGACGTTGGGTAAGTCCTCCTCCTCCCCCCAGCCACGAACAATACTACGGGAACGTTGAGCAGCACAAGCCCCCTGCGACACCTGCTGCGGTTGTTCTTCTTCTCCTACTCCTCCAAAGAAACACCTTCCTCATCATCCGAGTCTTCCCCACGCGACTCTTCCTCCTCCTCCTCCCCCCCCCTCTGTGCTGCCGCAGGTGTTGAGGAAACATCTGGTTCTGATGAGAATTGATCCCACAACGCTTCCTCTTGTAACTGTTCCTGTTCACGCTCCTCCACAGCTTGATCCACCACTCTACGCACGGCACGCTCCAGGAAGTAAGCGTACTGGATCAAGTCGCTGATGGTGCCTTCACTGCGACTCACCCAGGTTGGTCACCTCTTCAAATGGCCGCATGAGCCTGCAGGTATTTCGCATGAGTGTCCAGTTCTTGGGCCAGAACATCCCCATCTCCCTAGAGTGTGTCCTTCTACTGTAGTTGTAGAGGTACTGTGTGACAGCTTTCTCCTGTTCTAGCAGGCGAGAGAACATAAGGAGGGTCGAATTCCAGCAAGTCGGGCTATCGCAAATCAGGCGTCTTACTGCCAACTTTTTTCTCCGCTGAATATCAGCAAACTGTGCCATGGCCGTGTAAGACCGCCTGAAATGCCCACACAACTTCCTGGCCTGCTTCAGGACATCCTCTAAGCCTGGGTACTTTGACACAAATCTTTGAATGACTAGATTCAGCACATGTGCCATGCAGGGTACATGTGTCAGCTTTCCCAAATTCAAAGCGGAAATGAGATTGCTGCCGTTGTCACACACCATGTTGCCGATCTCCAGCTGCCGATATGGGGAGGGGATGAAGTGGGGATGAAGTATGCACTTCATCCCCTCTGATATGGGGAGGAGATGAAGTGCATACCTTTCACTTCATCCCCTCACCATATCGGAGGGGATGAAGTGAAAGGTATGCACTGACTTGACTAATACAATGTGCAGTCACACAGGTGCAGTTAACAGGTATGCATGGAGTGGTATATCACACTGCGTGCGCTCACGTAGGTAGGTGGGTGCACTGTGAACAACAGGTAGGTATATGCAGTGATGGGTATATAATGTGCACCTGTCACACACAGACAGGTACCGGACAGGCACAGTGACACTGTGTGCGCTCACGTAGGTAGGTGGGTGCACTGTGAACAACAGGTAGGTATATGCAGTGATGGGTATTACAAATCTGCACCTGGCACAGTAGTAATTATACCACCAAGGGGCCAAAGGCCAGCTGCGACTGACTGACAGCACTGTATATAATGCAAAAAAAAAAAAAAATAGATCACAAGAACAAGATTAGCTCTCAAAAGAGCTGTTAAGGGGTGCTTTTAAAGCAATAAGAATCAGCAAGGAACAAGCTAAGAAGCCTACAAGAGCCTAACTAAGCTTTCCCTATAGGTCTCTGCACAGCAGCTCTCCCTTCTCTAGTTACTGCAGGCACACAAGTGAGTGAAAAGCCTGACGCTGCCTGCCTTTTATAAGGGGAGGGGGCTCCAGGAGGGAGTGTAGCCTTATTGGCTACAATGTGCCTGCTGACCGTGATGTAGAGGGTCAAAGTTGACCCTAATGATGCACTATGGGGGCGAATTGAACTTCCGGAAAAGTTTGCGGTTCTCCGCAATCGCGAACCACAGAAGTTTGCCGGGAACCATTTGCCGGCGAACCGTTCGGGCCATCTCTACTAAAAAGTATACCAAGCAATTTTTATTTTAAGCAACACATGTCGCATGGCTGCCTTCTGATCTATTTATTTAGAGAGGCTCCCTTTGCTGAATCTGTCATTTAGTTTGGCACTGTTATTGGCCTGAGGAAGCGGTCTCTGACCCGCGAAACGCGTTGCCTGTGCTACTAATAAAAACCTTTGTAAAATACAAAGATTTTTTCGTCACTGAGGTAAGCCACCTCAAATTTATTTCCCGTTTTTAAACTGTTTTTAGATGCTTTTATTACACCAGGGCGCCTCTTATACCCTTATTGTTCTGATCTATTTGGCTGCAGTAGTGTCTGATTCACACCAGAAACAAGCATGCAGCTAATCTTGTCAAATCTGACAATAATGTCAGAAACACCTGATCTGCTGCATTCTTGTTCAGGGTCTATGGCTAACAGTATTAGAGGTACAGAATCAGCAGGACTGCCAGGCAGATGGTATTGCTTAACCACTTAAGGACCACAGTCTTTTCGCCCCTTAAGGACCAGAGCCTTTTTCTCCATTCAGACCACTGCAGCTTTCACGGTTTATTGCTCGGTCATACAACCTACCACCTAAAGGAATTTTACCTCCTTTTCTTGTCAGTAATACAGCTTTCTTTTGCTGCTATTTGATTTCTGCTGCGAGTTTTAGTTTTTATTATATTCATCAAAAAAGACATGAAGTTTGGCAAAAAAATGACTTTTTTAACTTGCTGTGCTGACATTTTTCAAATAAAGTAAAATTTCCTATACATTTGAGCGCGAAAGTTATTCTGCTACATGTCTTTGATAAAAAAAAAACATTCAGTGTATATTTATTGGATTGGGTAAAAGTTATAGCGTTTACAAACTATGGTGCCAAAAGTGAATTTTCCCATTTTCAAGCATCTCTGACTTTTCTGCGCACCTGTCAGGTTTCATGAGGGGCTAAAATTCCAGGATAGTACAAATACCCCCCAAATGACCCCATTTTGGAAAGAAGACATCCCAAAGTATTCAGTGAGAGGCATGGTGAGTTCATAGAAGATTTTATTTTTTGTCACAAGTTAGCGGAAAATGACACTTTGTGACAAAAAAAAAAAAAAAAAAAAGTTCTTCTAACTTGCGACAAAAAAAAAATTAAATCTGCCACGGACTCACTATGCTCCTCTCTGAATACCTTGAAGTGTCTACTTTCCAAAATGGGGTCATTTGTGGGGTGTGTTCACTGTCCTGGCATTTTGGGGGGTGCCTAATTGTAAGCACCCCTGTAAAGCCTAAAGATGCTCATTGGACTTTGGGCCCCTTAGCGCAGTTAGGCTGCAAAAAAGTGCCACACATGTGGTATTGCCGTACTCAGGAGAAGTAGTATAATGTGTTTTGGGGTGTATTTTTACACATACCAATGCTGGGTGGGAGAAATATCTCCGTAAATGACAATTGTTTTATTTTTTTTACACACAATTGTCTATTTATAGAGATATTTCTCCCACTCAGCATGGGTATGTGGAAAAATACACCCCAAAACACATTATACTACTTCTCCTGAGTACGGCGATACCACATGTGTGGCACTTTTTTGCACCCTAACAGCGCTAAGGGGCCCAAAGTTCAATGAGTACCTTTAGGATTTCACAGGTCATTTTGAGAAATTTCGTTTCAAGACTACTCCTCACGGTTTAGGGCCCCTAAAATGCCAGGACAGTATAGGAACCCCACAAATGACCCCATTTTAGAAAGAAGACACCCCAAGGTATTCCGTTAGGAGGATGGTGAGTTCATAGAAGATTTTTTTTTTGTCACAAGTTAGCGGAAATTGATTTTAATAGTTTTTTTTCACAAAGTGTCATTTTCCGCTAACTTGTGACAAAAAATAAAATCTTCTATGAACTCACCATACTCCTAACGGAATACCTTGGGGTGTCTTCTTTCTAAAATGGGGTCATTTGTGGGGTTCCTATACTGCCCTGGCATTTTAGGGTCCCTAAACCGTGAGGAGTAGTCTTGAAACCAAATGTCGCAAAATGACCTGTGAAATCTTAAAGGTACTCATTGAATTTTGGGCCCCTTAGCGCACTTAGAGTGCAAAAAAGTGCCACACATGTGGTACCGCCGTACTCAGGAGAAGTAGTATAATGTGTTTTGGGGTGTATTTTTACACATACACATGCTGGGTGGGAGAAATATCTCTGTAAATGACAATTGTTTGATTTTATTTACACACAATTGTCCATTTACAGAGAGATTTCTCCCACCCAGCATGGGTATGTGTAAAAATACACCCCAAAACACAATATACTACTTCTTCTGAGTACGGCAATACCACATGTGTGACACTTTTTTGCAACCTAGGTGCGCTAAGGGACCTAACGTCCTATTCACAGGTCATTTTGAGGCATTTGGATTCTAGACTACTGCTCACGGTTTAGGGCCCCTAAAATGCCAGGGCAGTATAGGAACCCCACAAGTGACCCCATTTTAGAAAGAAGACACCCCAAGGTATTCTGTTAGGAGTATGGTGAGTTCATAGAAGATTTTTTTTTTGTCACAAGTTAGCGGAAAATGACACTTTGTGAAAAAAAAAACAATACATATCAATTTCTGCTAACTTGTGACAAAAAATAAAATCTTCTATGAACTCATCATACACCTAACAGAATACCTTGGGGTGTCTTCTTTCTAAAATGGGGTCACTTGTGGGGTTCCTATACTGCCCTTGCATTTTAGGGGCCCTAAACCGTGAGGAGTAGTCTTGAACCCAAATGTCTCAAAATGACCTGTGAAATCCTAAAGGTACTCATTGGACTTTGGGCCCCTTAGCACAGTTAGGCTGCAAAAAAGTGTCACACATGTGGTATCGCCGTACTCAGAAGAAGTAGTATAATATGTTTTGTGGTGTATTTTTACATATAACCATGCTGGGTGGGAGAAATATCTCTGTAAATGACACATTTTTGATTTTTTTTTACACACAATTGTCCATTTACAGAGAGATTTCTCCCACCCAGCATGGGTATGTGTAAAAATACACCACAAACACATTATACTACTTCTCCTGAGTATGGCGATACCACATGTGTGACACTTTTTTGCAGCCTAGGTGTGCTAAGGGGCCCAACGTCCTATTCACAGGTCATTTTGAGGCATTTGTTTTCTAGACTACTCCTCACGGTTTAGGGCCCCTAAAATGCCAGGACAGTATAGGAACCCCACAAGTGACTCCATTTTAGAAAGAAGACACCCCAAGGTATTCCGTTAGGGGTATGGTGAGTTCATAGAAGATTTTATTTTTTGTCACAAGTTAGTGAAAAATGACACTTTGTGAAAAAAACAATAAAAATCCAATTTCCGCTAACTTTTGACAAAAAATAAAATCTTCTATGAACTCATCATACACCTAACAGAATACCTTGGGGTGTCTTCTTTCTAAAATGGGGTCACTTGTGGGGTTCCTATACTGCCCTGGCATTTTACGGGCCCAAAACTGTGAGTAGTCTGGAAACCAAATTTCTCAAAATGACTGTTCAGGGGTATAAGCATCTGCAAATTTTGATGACAGGTGGTCTATGAGGGGGCAAATTTTGTGGAACCGGTCATAAGCAGGGTGGCCTCTTAGATGTCAGGATGTTTTGGGCCTGATCTGATGGATAGGAGTGTTAGGGGGGTGACAGGAGGTGATTGATGGGTGTCTCAGGGGGCGGTTAGAGGGGAAAATAGATGCAATCAATGCACTGGGGAGGTGATCGGAAGGGGGTCTGAGGGGGATCTGAGGGTTTGGCCGAGTGATCAGGAGCCCACACGGGGCAAATTAGGGCCTGATCTGATGGATAGGTGTGCTAGGGGGTGACAGGAGGTGATTGATGGGTGTCTCAAGGTGTGATTAGAGGGGGGAAATAGATGCAAGCAATGCACTAGCGAGGTGATCGGGGCTGGGGTCTGAGGGCGTTCTGAGGTGTGGGCGGGTGATTGGGTGCCCGCAAGGGGCAGATTAGGGTCTAATCTGATGGGTAACAGTGACAGGTGGTGATAGGGGGTGATTGATGGGTAATTAGTGGGTGTTTAGAGGAGAGAAGAGATGTAAACACTGCACTTGGGAGGTGATCGGATGTCGGATCTGCGGGCGATCTATTGGTGTGGGTGGGTGATCAGATTGCCCGCAAGGGGCAGGTTAGGGGCTGATTGATGGGTGGCAGTGACAGGGTGTGATTGATGGGTGGCAGTGACAGGGGGTGATTGATAGGTGATTGACAGGTGATCAGTGGGTTATTACAGGGAATAACAGATGTAAATATTGCACTGGCGAATTGATAAGGGGGGGTCTGAGGGCAATCTGAGCGTGTGGGCGGGTGATTGGGTGCCCGCAAGGGGCAGATTAGGGTCTAATCTGATGGGTAACAGTGACAGGTGGTGATAGGGGGTGATTGATGGGTAATTAGTGGGTGTTTAGAGGAGAGAAGAGATGTAAACACTGCACTTGGGAGGTGATCTGATGTCGGATCTGCGGGCGATCTATTGGTGTGGGTGGGTGATCAGATTGCCCGCAAGGGGCAGGTTAGGGGCTGATTGATGGGTGGCAGTGAGAGGGGGTGATTGATGGGTGGCAGTGACAGGGGGTGATTGATGGGTGATTGATAGGTGATTGACAGGTGATCAGTGGGTTATTACAGGGAATAACAGATGTAAATATTGCACTGGCGAATTGATAAGGGGGTGTCTGAGGGCAATCTGAGCGTGTGGGCGGGTGATTGGGTGCCCGCAAGGTGCAGATTAGGGTCTAATCTGATAAGTAGCGGCGATCCGGGTGCTAGTAACCCGCTGGCGCTTCCGAACGGCCGGCGGGTTACAGCGAACGGTGGGCGGAGCCAGTCCCCGGCGGCTGATCGCGTCACGAATGACGCGATCGCCGCATAGCCAATCCCGCAGCTGCCCCCGCCGATGGGCGTATTGCGGTCGTTTGGGCCCGGACTTTGCCACCGCCCAATCGGCTGGGGGCGGTCCTCAAGTGGTTAAAAGAAAATAAATATGGCAGCCTCCATATCCCTATCACTTCAGTTGTCCATTAAATAAGCTGCAATTTGTAGTGGCTGTGAGGCACTTTCAATGATTTGTATATACATTGATATATATAAATTGTAGTATTTTTCAGGAAGTTAGTTTCCTTGTGTTTAGTTTGATGTGCCCTTAGAAAAATGAAAGGGAACTTCATTTTAGCTCAGCTGTTTCACATCATTTAAGAATGCAGATTTGAGACTGTCCCTTTTTGGTCTCATAGGGTTTTATGTAAGATTAATATAGGAACAGTGCTGACTTAGGAAATCTCATAAATCTGTGGCACAGCTGTTGATGCCCATTTCATCCAATGGACATGCTGTAATATATTGCACAACATCAGCCATTTGAAGCTCCATGGACTTGTAGTCCACATATATGCTGTTGTAGGAACAGATTGGTGCTTCTTACACCACAAGTCTGTGGAGCTTCAGTGGAGCACGCTGATAGTTAGAAGCAACTGTATTTGATAAACATGAGCAGCAGCTTGGCTATAGGCTTATATATTCTGCTGTTACTCATATATGTATGTGCAACATTGGTTTTATCTTATCCCCTCCATTGACTGAATGGATCAGACAATTTAGCATCATTATGACTTTTAATAGAACCGATAGGAACATTGGCACCAGGGAATACATTAAAAAGGCGGTAGTGAAGAAGAGAAGGTGGTGGTGGCAGTGGCGTAGCTAAGGAGCTGTGGGCCCAGATGCAAGTTTTACAACGGGGCCCCCCAAGCATTCTATAAATAACAATTGATACGGCGCACCAACACCTGCCAATGGCAAGTACAGTGTCAGAGGTGCAAGAAGGGGATAGGGAACAGATAGTTAATGATTATCACTATTCAAAGGATCTATAGAAGTGATTATTATGAGCACAGGACCAATAGAGAGCTAATACTGCAGTTGAGGGAGGGCCCCAATGCGGTCACAACCTCTGCAACCCCTATTGCTACACCCCTGGGTGGTGGTGGTGTGTGTGTGTGTGTGTATAGGGTGAGTGAATAGGGTGTGTGTGTATAGGGTGTGTGTGTGTGTGTGTGTGTGTGTGTGTGTGTGTGTGTGTGTGTGTGTGTGTGGGTGTGTGTGTGTGTGTGTGTGTGTGTGTGTGTGTGTGTGTGTGTGTGTGTGTGTGTGTGTGTGTGTGTGTGTGTGTGTGTGGTGGTAGTGTGTGTGTGTGTGTGGGGGGGGGGGTGTTAACTGAGCATGAAATGACTTTGCTGCACAAAGAAAGAAATAAACATGGGATACAAAACTATGCAGACAATGGTGTATACCAATTTACAAAATCCAGAATTGGTACAAAATACAGAATTAGTAGTAATTACAGTGACAAAAGTAACGTGATTAATAGACAAGACAAATAACATTTTCTCCTGGCGGACTCCTGGCTGGCGCTCTATAGGCAGTAGCGGTGTTAGGGAGACTTGCCTAAGGTCTCCTCACTGAATAGGTACTGGATTACTGAACACTGACACAATGAGGGAAAACATAGGTAAGAGGGTTGAAGGCATCCATGACTTTAGTGATTGCATTAGCTAAAGCATAGAGCACAAATGATTACATGAATCTGCCCCTAAGGTCACTCATCAACAAATACATCAACACAAAGAGGCCCAAAGGTGGTTGAGTAAATATAATAGCCCAAGTGGGTTTAGTTAATCATCATAATAAACACAATCTATTTCAAAGGTCACATAAACACAATCTATTTCAAAATAAGTCAATTTGTTTATTAGGGACGGGTCCCATAAAAGCAATTAAGACACAATACAATTAAAATCTCGCTAAAGGCTGAAAGTAATCAGCACCCCTCATGAGCTGCATACAATAATGTGGTATATAAACAATGACGGTATATCAAGAAATTGGGGAGCCACACATACTGATTGATACAAAGTGTCTCAGTGCAATCTTAAAAAATATATATAAAAACTCCAAATATAGCGAAAAACTACAAAAAATATTAAATGACATACAAAAATTCAACAACTAGCGTTAGAAAAAAGGTCTGAAAATGACCACAATGTGGCAGTTACTAGGTGAATGTGGTTTGCTGATAGAAACAGTGTGATTAGCAGGTAGGAGTGAGGAGCAGTGAGGAAACAGAAGGGATCCAGGGTTAGGTGGAACCTAACAGCAAGGAGCGAGGAGGAGGAGGCAAAGAGAGTGAAGGTAAGGGAGGGATTTAGACTTATGTTTAGAAACTGAACAAGTAAAAATAAGAAAATCTCATGAGAGGCAAGCTGTGTATAGGATAAAAAAGAGGGTTAAATGTACAACATATTGCTGACAGCAGAAGGATGTAATGGAATTAAAGATTTGAGGATAGCTGGGAAAAGCAGGCTGATAGGAAAAAAACAGGTAAAACTAAGTTAGGCTGGTTCACATTGGGGTGATTCTTCTGTGCTTTGCTGATCGCCGGCGATCAGCAAAGCGCTGCTACTAATGTATGCCTATAGATACATTCACACTGCAGCAGTTGCGATTTCGATTAATCGCAAATGCGCAGCATGCAGCATTTCGGGGGCGATTGTGCTGTGATTCCCGTTCTATTGAATGGGAATCACAAGCGCAAAGCGCGCAAGAATCGCAAGACTTTTTGTTAGAATTGGGCTAGCGGCGCTCCCTTAGACAATGAATCATGTGTCAGATAAGCAGAGTTTTGTGCTAGTTCCTTCTGTTCTCTTCTGGTTTAATTCTGGTCAATACTATTTTTTTTTAACGTTTTTAAAAAAATATAGTATACTGTAAGTTATTAGGCAATCACATTTTATAGTTTTACATTATTTAAAGGTACAGACTAACCAGCAAGCTCATGGCGAACCAGAACTCATTGGAGTGTGTAAGGGGCTACAATGGTCCTAAAAGCTCCCTTACTAAAATTAATGGGAAACAAAAGTTTGCTTTCTTAAAACAGAAAGAATTTGCAAAATTTTAGGTTGGAGTGAGCTCTGAGATGGCTCCCAGTGCATCACTGCTGAAAATTAAACATTGTTGCCCTTAGAAGCTAAACACACCTCCAGATCCGCGTAACCATTTCGGGACTGGCCGCCTAATCCCCTTCGGGACCAGGCATTTTTGCAGTCGGGGGGGGCGCGTTTGGGGGATCAGGCAGCTGGATCCCTGCAGTGTCTGGCTGGGCTGTCTCCCCCCGTGTGGCCAGGTGTCCCCCCTTGCCAGCAGCAATCACTCACCTTCCAGGCTCCAGCGAGGAGCCGCAGTGGATCCCTCCGCTCCGGCTGGCATCTCAGCTCCTACTGCTGCTCAGTTCCGGGTCGCGGCTTGATGACGTCATCAAGCCGGGACCCGGCGCTGACGTCAGAAGGAGCAGAGATGCCGGCAAGAGCGGTGGGGGCGCCGATCGTCGCGGGAATGGCAGGGAGGTGAGTGGATCCTCTTCTTTCCCCCCTACCGCCGCAGCTGTCAAATTGATCACTACGATCCGACGGCGATCGTAGTGATCACGTGATCAGCAGCCATACACAATGGCTGCTGATCACTGAGGGGAGATGCCAGCTGTCATATGACAGCTTAATCTCCCCTCTCCAGTGCGCACGATCTCGTCGAGATGGTTCGTTAGCGTGGACGTTGAATCAACATCCAGTCAGAACGGTAGCACCACCTACTGGACATTGATTTAACGTACTTGGTCCCCAAAAAGTTAATATACTTTTTTTCCTTTTTTTTACCCCCTCATCTTGTCCAGCAATATTTTAATGCCTGTTGCTGCAAAACTGTGGTGCCACATGTCTAAAAGAAATACTTTCATCATGAGGAGGGGTAGGGGAAGATGATGGATTTTAGGGGAAAAAAAAACAACCTTATTAACTACTCTAAGACCGCCCCACGCCAATGGGCGTGGCCGCAGCGGCAACCCCAGGTCCGCCTAACGCCAATTTGCGTCAGGCCCTTGAGCCAGCTACTGAAGGAGATCGCGCCCAGGGTGCGCGCGCATCTCCTTCTCGGGGGCCGGAGCTCCGCCCCCCTCTTCAGGCTCCGAGCGGCTATTGTTGCTCGGGAGACTGTTAGATGGCGTGATTGCCATCTATTTACATAGTACAGCGCTGCGATCAGCAGCAGCGCTGTACTGGGGACAGCCGTGTGACACGGCTGTCCCCCTGGGGCACAAAAGAGCGATCGGCAGTGATAGGCTGAAGACTATCACAGCCAATCGCTGTGATAGGTTGGCTGGGGGAGGAAGGGAGGCTGGCTGGGGGAGGCAGCAAAAACTTTTTTTTAATAAACAAGCTGTATAAAAATGTATATAAAAAATAAACAACTGGGGGTGATCAAACCCCACCAACAGAGAGCTCTGTTGGTGGGGAGAAAAGGGGCGGGGGTCACTAGTGTGCTGTGTTGTGCGGCCCTGCAGCTAGGCCTTAAAGCTGCAGTGGCCCTTTTAGTAACAAATAGCCTGGTCTTTAGGGGGGGTTAGCACTGTGGTCCTGAAGTGGTTAATGTGTATAGCTGTAGAATAATTTTACAGTGTAAGTTATGTGTGATAATTTGCCAAAATTAACATGTAAACTAATATACGAAAAGCTAAACATATGTAAATCAAATAAAACACATTGGCCCATATACAATTAACGTTTTCTCCTGAGTTTTCTCCTAAGTGATATTTTTAAAATTGTCAATAAAATGCCCTTTAAGCCACCAGAAAGCAAGAAAATACTCAAAATAATTTTCACTGTACTTTTTCACCTATTTTTTGGCACTTTTTCAGTTGAAAAGCGCTGGAAAGTTATTTTAAATAGAAGATGAAAATGTATCTCCCAGGAGAAAACTAGGGAGAAAAAGTTAATTGCATATGGACCATTATCTCTTTCTACAAACAGAATTAAATTTTGAACACAGTTGAATGCATGAGATAAGAATGATTTGCTGGAGTTGGCACTTTAAGGAAGGGGTTACTGTAAGGTTGGTATTGAAGACTTGATGAATAGTCCCCTGTTAATTTACTGTTGGGATCATATAACTCTTTTCAGTCATTAAATGACTCAGAGGTTCTGATCTATATCAGTATTCAAGGATTTTGATTTTCTTTTTTTTTTCCTTTTTGCAGCTTAGTGAAGCTCAAAATACTTCATTAATCCTTTGCTATTGTACTGTATACTTTTCATGATGTAAGGAATTTGCAGTTCAGCAGTTTTTGATGTGCATTTAGCAAAACAAAACTCTACTTCTTACTTTTTGCTGCTATTTATGCTATAGTTTGTAAAGTTTACAGGTGCTTGTAGAGTAAGATTAATTGTGCAATACAGCATTTAGGATGAAAAATGTAGAACTAAATGGTACTTTTTATTGGCTAACTGATGAGATAACAATTGCAAACACTTCAAGTGTCTCCTTGATTGTCTGGAAAACTTTTGCAGTTGTATACTTCTAAGCAAACTAAAGATCATTTAAAGTGGATCCGAGATGAACTTTTACTCATTGCATAATTGTGTTTCTTTCCTATTGTTTATAGGGCATTCCTCAAGCCAAATACTTTTTTGTTTTTGTTTTAATACTCTAATTCCCTATAAACTAAACAAGCCACACCCACAGGTTTTCAGAGAGCCAAGGTACTCTCAGACAGTAGCATGGGCTCATGGGAACTCAGTCTGGGCAGGAGGAGGGGGAGATATTACTAGCCAGAGATTTCAGAGGCAGAGGGGAGGAGGAGGGGGGTTAGTTTTTTTTGCTCAAGATGCAGATAAGCCTGCCTCTGTGTAATGTTTACAAACAACATGGTTGCTGTCATTGTATCACAGGAAGAAATAATCATATTCTATTAAAGCTGTTTGTAGCTAGATTTGCTGTGTAAACTATCTAAACTTTAGATAAGATATATAGACAAGTTACTTGTTATACTTAGTTTTTCATCTCGGATCCGCTTTAAGTCTTCATTTTCTTTCCTATACCAATAGGTAACACAGTATAACGCTCTTCTATTAGCACTTGAGCTCAAACTTTGTACTCTTAAAAGAAAAAAATAAGAGTAGAATATCAATAGTATAATTTCTACTTGATGCCTCCATTCCAAAATTTTAATTATGATTGACCAATCACTGACATATTTTACCATCTTTGTGTAGTATGAGGGTCAACAGATATTGAATACAATGAGCAGATTGTGCAGGTAAACCCTCATACTACATGGAGGTGGTAAATTGCTCAGTGACTGATGATCATAATTGAAACTGTCAGGCTTGAAGTGACATTGAAGCAAAAAAAACTTATGATATATTGAATTGTATGTGTAGTACAGATAATTAAAGGAGTACTATTGATACCCAAGTGTTCTAAAATGACAGTGCGCAAATAATGTCTAAGTAGCTGTGTAAACATTTTCATACTTTTCATGTTAAATATCAGAGGCAAAAGCTGTAATTTATTCAGGGTAGGATTTAGCTATATTGGGACAAATCAATTGCAGAAGGGTGTCTGCTTCAATGCACAGCCAGAGTTGCATATTAGCCTACAGAAACCAAATATCAAACATATCAAACTCTGAAAGCAAAAACAGTATGAAAAAGCAGTGACAATTAGTTACATTTCCTTCAGACAGGTCAGTCAGAAACACAGGACACATGAGCTGCAGCTGTTGGGAGCTCTCTTCTCTGTTGGGAGCTCTCTGTCACACACAGAGCTACACAGTTAACTGATCAAGTGTGAGGGGAATTTTCCCTCTCCTCATGGCTCAGTCAGCAGTCAGCTTTGGCATCAGTAAAGTTTGAATGTATTTTGATAACAGTAAACAAAGAAGTTGCTACTAAAATGCATACACCAGTACTTAGCAGCACTTCCCAAACAATTGGAAAAAATATGTGAATCGATAGTATTCCTTTAATAGAACATTAGAAAAGAGTCTCATATTTTTGCACTAAAAACTCTATTGCAGTAAAACCTTATCTGATGCTACCTGTCACTGTTTCTTTGATGTACAAGTGCTTCAGAAAATAGGACTGTCTCTGACCCAAGATGAGTCGGAGAGCTCAGAGCTTTTGTATAGATAACAACTGAAGTTTTTCTTTTTAACTCCTACTGTACTGGAAACAACACAAGAAACCACAATGAAATGATGTACAGTATTTTTTGGACCATAAGACGCACCCAAGTTTTAATATAACTAAACCTAGGTGCAGGGGTGTCTTATGGAGCTTTCCCTCCCCAAGCTAGCTCTGTCTCCTAAGCTACACTAAGCTACACTGCACTAAGCTACACTCTAAAGTAACCCCTGCTGCCTTCCCCAGCTACATTAACCCCAACTGCTTCCCAGTTACACTGGCACCCCTTCCCCCCCTCAAGCTCCTGTATCCCCTGGCAACAGCAGGGAAAAAAGCTTTACTGGGGTGTCCGTCCCTCCTCCTGTGGCTCCTCCTGGCAGCCCAGAATTTAAAAAATGCATGTTCCATTACATCCACCCCTCCCCAACCTGTAGCCCCTGTCGACTGGCCAGCAATAAAAAAAAAAAACTTTCCCTGCAGCAGCCCTTCCCCCCCCATCCCGTTACGTCTCCTATAACCCCAGAGTCCAGAGAATAACAAAACAAACTTGCTCATCGGTGCCCCTCCCCTCCCCCCGCTGAGCCTCTTGTTGCCCTCGGCAACAACACAATAGCCAATTGTTACTACCGGAGCTGCTCCAATGCCACTATATGCCTCTTTAATCTCACCGGCAATTGCAGAGTCTGAAGTGCTACAGTGGAAGTCTAATTACCTGTTCCAGCCACTGCGATCCTCCATCTCGTGTCCTCCCACGCTGGCGTCCACTCACTGCATGACCCGACGGTGCGTACCATCATGTGACCTGACTGCACACCGTCAGGTCACACAGTGAGAGGATGCTGCAAGCATGGGAGGACACGAGATGGAGGATCACGGCGGCTGGAACAGGTAATTAGGCTTCCGCTGTAGCGCTTCAGACTCTGCAATTGCCATGGAGATCAAAGAGGCATATAGCAGCACTGGACTCTGGGGTTATAAGAGACATAGCGGGGGGAGGGGTTGCTGCGGGTAAAGTGTTTTTTTTAATTACTGGCCAGATGTGGCTCAATCAAAAATGTAGTATTCGGACTATAAGACGCACTGACTCCCCCCCCCCCCCCCCCCCACACACACACACTTTTGGGGAAGAAAAAGTGCATCTAGTCCGAAAAATACGGTATATCTTGCCTTTTTTCACCACCAATTAGGGTTTTTGGGGTTGATATTTGTTTTCACAAATTACTTTATTTTCTATGCATTTTAAAGGGAAAAACAAGGAAAAAAATGAAAAAATACACTATTTCTCCAATTTCATCCCCTATAGCTTTAATATAAACACTGTTACTGTGCATAAAACCCACACATTTTATCTGCCTAGTTGTTCTGTTTATCACAAGATTTTAATTATGTCCCTAGTACAAAATATGGTGACAATATATTATTTGAAAATAAAGAAAATAAAGGTGTATTTTTTTCTATGTTTTTTCCCCCACTAATCTCACGTGCACTTGCGTGGGCACGCACATGCATGCGCACAGCGGCAACATCGCTGTTTGACTTAAAAAAAACGTCCTGGAGCCATTAAGAGACTCTAGCAGGACATTTTTGTAAGTCTGCTTGTCATTAAGTAGTTAAGGATATAATTTACTAAATCTTCTAGTAACTCCTGAACTAAGAATTTTTGATCTCTTCATTTCAGCCTGCGTCCTCCTAAGTAAGTAGGAGTGAAGTAAATAAAGGGCTGGCCAAATAAATGATTGGCCAATAAAAAATGGATTTGTGTACCAGGCCTAAAGCCTGTCTTATTTTAGCCTGTCTGACTACAGATCTGTGTCCTTTTCTTACTGTATCTTGTACTTCAGCCTCCTGTACCTTTCAATTACCAGTGAGGCAAGCCTGAAGACTAACCTGTGAGTACCACATAGCAAACCAAAGCAGCAATGCCCAGTTGAGGTATTGGTGCATTATTCCTTGTAGTGTGTTCTAATAAACACTCCTTGGTCTCAGTGATTTGGTCAAGCATGTACCACCTGTAAGTAGAAATAGTCAATCAATGACATCCAGATACTTCTGGCTTGGGTGCAATGTTCATGCAAGTTGTATGCAGTTTGGTGATGAACCAATTGAAAGCAACAAAAAGTGCATTTGACTTAGTCAATTTCAAGCTGTATACAATTGCATGCAGTTCCTTAAATGTTTATATAAGAGGAGGAGAGATGACTGACAGATGAGGATTGGGTGGAGGACCAAATGTATAAAAAAATTCACATGCATGCACCGTTGCACTCACAATATCCCCCCCCCCCCCCCCCCGTCTGAGCCCCCTTCTCCTCTAAAACCAGCATCTTTTCCCGTGCCCTACATGTGTTATGGTTGCCTTTGTATGTGTTTTTTGGCTTGGGATATTGCTGAACGTCCTTTTTTGTAAATAGGTCCTCTTATTCAATCTCTGTCCTTTTTTTTTGTAACACTAAGCCAAGTGCGTCCTAAATACAAAAGTTAAGTAGCCTGGTTCCCCAGATAACAGCATTAATCTGATCTGAGGTCTGAATGACAGGGTGGCATGGAGGCAGGCATGGTGGAGTACCCCTCTAGATATGCCTCTGGTTCCAAGCTAAAGATGAGAAGGGTAATTCATATTTGTATGGGCACTGTAAGTTGTACAGATTTGCAGCCTACATGCTTTTGTGGCTTTAGGGTGACAGATGTTTCCAGCTTTCCTGTTCAGAGAAGTACATTTTGTTTGGATTTATTTTACTCATTCCATTTCGTTATATACATCAACCTGTATTTCTTTTTTTTTTCTTTGCATCTTGTTAGGATGGCGTGCAGTTGCTAAATGGTCATGATTAATATAGCATGGTGTGCAGTATATGCCATCCTTGTAGATGGGTGATATCATTGACAGTATAAGTCACACAAGTGGCTGCTACTGCAGAATGACAGATTTATTTACTATGAGTTAAGCCTATTCTAGCTGAAAGCTTGTCAATATTTTTTTGCCAAATGAAGAACACAGTTGACGGTGTAATTTGATAAAACATTCATTACACACTCAATACATTTTGAAGTGCATAATTTAAACCTCTCTTAATATATAAATATAGTCCAGACTACTCCTATTAAGCAAAAGGATTTGAGGATGAATCAAAACTGAGTAAACATATGTTTAACCAGTTCCCCACCACAGGTTATTTCCCCTCAAAAACTAGAGTAATTTTCACACGTCACGTTCCTCCCATTCCTTCACCAATAACTTTATTGCGACTTATCACACCAACATTATCTCTATATTTTTATATATTTTTTTTGCCACAAATAAGGCTTTCTTTTGGTGGTACGTTTCATTACATTTTTTTTTATTTTATATGCATTTTAAAGGGTATAAGAAGAAAAAAATGAAAACAAGACAAAACATTATTTCTCAGTTTTTTCAGCTATTATAGTTCTAAAAAAATGAACTATAATAGATAAAACCCACACATGTATTTATTTGCCCATCTGTCCCAGCTATTACAACATTTAAATTTAAATTATATTCCCAGTGCAAAGTATGGCGACAATACTTTATTTGGAAATAAAGATGTATTTTTCCATTTCATGTTTCTTTATGCCATATCAATAATTAGAAGCCCTAATTTGCAAAAATAATAGTGCTATACCCTAATGACATACATATTAAAAACTGCTGAGTCCCTAAGGTAACTATTTATTTATTTTTTTGTGCTGTCACAGTTTTTTTTTACAAGTGTTTAATTTTCATAATTATAGGGCAGGGGAAAATAAGGGGTTAAAATGTATTGGGGATTTATTTATTTTTATTTATTTTAATATATGTAAGTGTATTTTTACTTGTTGGCCACTAGATGGTCCAACACTATTCTGTGTACCGAACTGTACACAGGAAGTAGTCTAAAATTGTGTTTTTACTTTCACTTTGTAAAGGACTCCAGGCAGCTCATTTACTACAGGCACTTTGATTGCCTTTGGGAACATATGTTCCCATTCACCGATCAGTAAGCTAATCAAACTGATCACATGCTTCTCCATGAGTTCTAAGCATTGCCACACTTACTGCATTTTAATTTACCATTTATCATTTGTATTTATAATTTATTGAAAAAAATAAATAAAACATTTCCTGTTTTCAAACTTTTTCAGCCTAAGGCCTTTTATAGGACTTTTGTGATGACATGGGATTTTTTTTTCACTTTCATTGATTTGTTATGGAGTTGCTAGTATTGCTGATGTGCTCAGTTTTAAATCCATCTTTCTAATCCTGCAATAAAGGCTGACAATATTAGATTTGGAGGAGAACAGAGGCGCCAAAAGGATAAAAGGAAGCTAAATGAGCTTAAAAACCAAATTCTTGGTAAATAGAGGAGGTAGTGGTGGACTTACCTCCTCCAAGTAGACACACAACGACTGTAGTAAAGACAGTCAATATATTTTATTTATGAACTCCAAACTCTTAGATTTGGAGACTGTCATCATCTTGTGTGTAACAAAATGGATTTTACAATTTCTTCAATTCCCCTATGTGTAGCTGAACTGTCATGAAACTGTCCCTGAAATTGTCATCTGCACATTTCTCACGTGTAAAATTGCCTTAGAATTAAATATCTGAACAATGGTTTGGATAATCTGGTAAACAGAACAGACATGAGGAAAGCAGTTAATGTCTGATTATTTATACATACCCATATATACCCGCAAGCAAGCCGACCCGCATATAAGCCGACCCCCCAACTTTTACCTGAAAAACAAGGAATAAATGATTGACCCTCATATAAGCCGGGGGTAGGAAATGCTGTCCATGTGATCCCCCCAGTGTGTCCCGGTATAGCTAGTATAGTGCCCAGTATGGGTAGTAAAGTGCCCAGTATAGCTAGTATAGTGCCCAGTATGGGTAGGTAGTGCCCCAGTATCGCAAGTATAGTGCCCAGTATAGCTAGTATAGTGCCCTAGCATAGCTAGTATAGTGCCCAGTATAGTGAGTATAGTGCCCAGTATAGCTAGTATAGTGCCCAGTATGGCTAGTATAGTGCCCCAGTATAGCTAGTATAGTGCCCAGTATAGGTAGTATAGTGCCCCAGCATAGCTAGTATAGTGCCCAGTATAGTTAGTATAGTGCCCAGTATAGCTAGTATAGTGCCCAGTATGGGTAGGTAGTGCCCCAGTATAGCTAGTATAGTGCCCAGTATAGGTAGTATAGTGCCCCAGCATAGCTAGTATAGTGTCCAGTATAGTTAGTATAGTGCCCAGTATAGCTAGTATAGTGCCCAGTATGGGTAGGTAGTGCCCCAGCATAGCTAGAATAGTGCCCAGTAAAGTTAGTATAGTGCCCAGTATAGCTAGTATAGTGCCCAGTATGGGTAGGTAGTGCCCCAGTATAGCTAGTATAGTGCCCAGTATAGTTAGTATAGTGCCCAGTATAGTTAGTATAGTGCCCAGTATGGGTAGGTAGTGCCCCAGTATAGCTAGTATAGTGCCCAGTATAGTTAGTATAGTGCCCAGTATAGTTAGTATAGTAGTACACTGTAGAGCTGTTGGAGCCACTCGGCACTCAGACCCAATTCGTGGGGGCAGAGGATGGACTCTGCACTCGCAAAACCTTCAGTTACTCCACCATTCCAAGACACCCATACACGGCATGTGACTTGTGCTATAGGATGTGCAGCCGATTCTATATTCTGGATAATAGTCTATGCATACATTAACGTGAAGGCAAACCGGGCATCAGTCCCTTTAAACACTTTTATTGCAACATCTCGCCATTAGGTTAAGCAGTAGTACATTTGTAGCATGCCAAACTTTGGTACATCAAACCTGTGTTGACGGGGGTGTCTGTGGAGTGAGGGATTCGGGTGACCAGGGATAAGTGGACGGCACTACAGCCGTTTCGCACCCAGCTGGCGCTTGCTCACGTGCCTGTGTCCTTAGAACAGGCACGTGAGCAAGCGCCAGCTGGGCAGGAAACGGCTGTAGTGCCGTCCACTTATCCCTGGTCACCCGAATCCCTCACTCCATGGACGCTCCAGTCAACACAGGTTTGATGTACCAAAGTTTGGCATGCTACAAATGTACTACTGCTTTACCTAATGGCGAGATGTTGCAATAAACGTGTTTAAAGGGACTGATGCCCGGTTTGCCTTCACGTTAATGTATGCATAGTTAGTATAGTGCCCAGTATAGCTAGTATAGTGCCCAGTATGGGTAGGTAGTGCCCCAGTATAGCTAGTATAGTGCCCCAGCATAGCTAATATAGGGCCCAAGCATAGCTACTATAGTGCCCCTCCCCCCGCAGCCGCCGCTGCTATTACCTTAGCTCGGCGCCGCTTCTATTCCCTTGTCCTGCTCGCCTCGAATACGGTAATCCATTCCACAGCAGCGCACCCCACAGCGGCTGCTGTGTGATGACGGAGGAAACCATAGAGAGAGGCTTCCTGTAACTGCGATGTGTATAGCCGTTACTATGGGAACTGCTCTCTATGGTTTCCTCCGTCATCACACAGCAGCCGCCGTGGGGCGTGCTGCTGTGGAATGGATTACCGTATACGAGCAGGACAAGGGTATAGAAGCGGTGCCGAGCTAAGGTAATAGCAGCGGCGGCCGCAGGGGGAGTGGGGAGCGGGGGTTTTATTACATGACTCGCAAGCAAGCCGACCCTCCAACTTTTGACCCCCTTTTTGGGGGTAAAAAAATTTGGCTTGCTTGCGAGTATATACGGTATATAGGACGTAGCTTTTTATCTTTTAAATCTTGTAAACATTTCTCTCTATCTAAAAGCGGCTACACACCATACAATTTTTTAAATATCTGTTCAATTTAAGGATTGCAATCATTTTTTCTGACTGATTGTAACATTTTAAAAATATGACCAATGTACCACACACATATGTTCAATTTTTCCCCAATTATGATAAAAATGATTGGATACTCTGACAAAATTGCTAGGGTGTGTATATTAATAAATTAGCAATCTAACACACATCATACAATCTTTAGAAAGATTGAAGAAAAATATCTGGCATTCTAGATTGATAAAAATCGAAGAAAACGGGAAATCCGATCTGATTTTTCAGTCGAATGAAAAAAAAGCTCTCGATTTTTTCGAGAGATCCGATCGTTTTTATCGAATTACAGTAAAATTGGATCCTTTTATTGTATTGTGTGTAGCCACCTTTAGGCTTTTTACCATATTATTGTAACGATCGGTGAAGCACAGAGAGGATCTGATTACCGGTGATCTGCAGTATCACAGGAAATACAGATGTATACCAGATTATACGTGATCTGCAGTATCACCGATAATCCAATATACTAACTAACCTCTGCTCACCTAAGTAGAGTGTAGTGTTTGGTGTAACAGTAACACTTGGAGGCCTAGGCCTCCATGCAGCAAGGTGAACTGCACGGATTCCTTCCGCAGACCTGAGCTCTCCAAGACGGGAGGAGTCAGACTGACAGTAGGAAGGATAGCCCGAGAGTGACACTCAGGAGGAAGTGACACTAACAGGACGGGGAACCGCCTCCAATCGTGAGGTCGGTTCTCGAGGTCGGACAAGCCAGGTTGTAACACACGGACAGAAAAAGTACAGATACAGTAGGCAAAGGCGGAGTCAAAGTACAGGCAGGGTTCAGCAACGGGGTATCAGATATATCGGGGTACAAATCAGGAGGCAGAAGCAGAGTCTAGGAACGAGCCGGGGTTCGGCAACAGAGTATCAGAAATATCGAGGTACAAGATCAGAGTTCAGAAGGATGGTCAGGCAGGCAATAGGTCATAACAGATAAACACAATCAAACTAGTACTTTAGCTATCAATAATCTAGCTAAGCTAAGTGTAGGATTACAGCTCCAGCTGGTCCCTGCACACTTGCGGATCTGACTACGGATCTGGGTGCTCCCACATATGTGATCGCAACGCCAGACAAGGAACAAGTGAACAGCCAGCAGTATATATACCTGATCCTCTCTCCAGCACCTCCCTAAATGCTGGACCAATGAGGTGTGGAGCCAGAATCAGCTGACCAGCCTGGTCAGCTGATTCCTTCCTTGCTGCCATATATCCCCTGCCTGAGTGCGCGCGCGCGCATCACTCTAAAACTAGAGGGACTACGGGTCCCAGCCAGCGCAGCCCCGCTCAGCGGTGTGTCCGCAGCGGGGGTATGTGCGCGTTTCGCCGAGCCATGCACGGGGACAGCCGCTCCATACCGAGAGGAGGCGGCTGCCTCTTCGCGTGCAGGCTCGCCATGAGCGGAAGGAGCCGCCCGCCGCTGGCTCATGGCGGCGGCTCCTCCACGCTTTCTCACAATTATTAGTCAATATTTGATTTCTGAGTGCTTAGCAGGCCGTGTAACTTTGCATATATACGTAGTATTGGGAGGTAAATTCCCCAAATGACAGTTTTCACCATTAATCCAGATGAATGTAATTTTATCTTTCTTGACAGATCTATGAACATTGTTAATGACAACAATAACAATAACATTTCTATAGCGCTTTTCTCCCATAGGACTCAAAGCACTTAGGCTCTCTCAGATTCAGTAATTGGTAGTAGAATAAAGCATTAATACAGAGGATAAAATTATATTTCTGCCAATGCCAAACTAAACAGGTGGGTTTTCAGTGTGGATTTAAACACATCCAGAGATGGAGCTATCCTCCTGATGTACTGAGGTAGGGAGTTCCATGATGAAGGAGCGGCATGACAGAAGGCTCCATGACCAAAAATTTTCAAGTGGACTCTGAGTATGACCTACTAGAACCTGTGGATCTGAGATTGCAGGGATTGCTATGCAGCTGCAATTTCTATCATGTATCCACATGTATCATGTATCCATGTTTACACAAGACAGCATACAGATAAAATATTGAATATACTGGTTTTAAATAGCTGAAAAAAAACTCACTAGCACACTCAAATAAAGTTACTTAACACATGATGGATACTGAAACACGTAGTCTGGGCACCATCCAGGCAGTGAAATATATTGATCCATTAGTCCAGTGTTCATTAGATACAGGAATGTGGAAGGTGGTTAGTAAAAACCTAGGGGTAGGTGCTAAGCAAAATACAGACCAATAGGGCCATTTCACATCTAATGAACACTTGCTCACGTGCTTTTGTGGGAGTGGAGCCAAAAGGCGCTGGAGATTAACCCTTTCAGCGCCACCTACCAGCCTAACCATCACACTGGAACAAACAATTCCCAAATATGGGAATAATAATTAAAAAAAAAAAGCACCAAAACCGAAAGTTATACTGTCATGTAAGAAACTAGATGTACGTAAATAGGTGAAAGCAGCGGCATAAAATACATTTAAAACTGGGTTAAAAAAAAACCCTTTTGAAAAAGTTTTCTCCAGAACAAATCGCAAAACTGCTTATTTCAGCATTTTCACACAAGTAGAGCAATGATATGACACATGACCATGATGGTAATTGTCCCCAGGGCTTCTATCTATCAACTCACTTCATGTTAGCAAATTCCCTGTCCTCCCCAGGATTACGTTAATTCCCTGTTCAACATTTAATATTATTTAGCTTACTACATTTTAAGTAGTTCATAGTTCTCTGACCTGTTATCCAAGTTTATGAAGAGGCCATTACAATGGAGATCATCTCTCTTCAATCACAAGACTCCTGAATGCAGGGGTGTCGAACTCAAATACAAAACGGTCCGAAAGTGTGCTTTGGGACCAAGTCACGGGCCGACAATGTCTTATGGCCACCTCTCTCTCTCTTATAAAGCTCCCTGGTGTCTAATAGCCCCCACCATCCCCTATACAGTTCCCTGATGCTTAGTGGTCCTCCCTTATCTATACAATTCCCTGATGTTTAGTGTTCTTACCTTCCCTATATAGTTCCATTGTGTCTAGTGGCCCCCTTTCCTCTCCTATAAGGTTCCCTAGTATCTAGTGCTGTTCCCCTCCCCCATATAGCTTCCCTGGTGATCTAGGGCTTACCCTCCAATATAGCTCCTCTGGTGGTCTAGCGTGGGTCAAACATAATTCAAAGTGGGAAAACCCCCTTAGGGCCAAATCTGATGGCTCCGAGGGTCAGATCTGGCCTATGGGCTGGAGTTTGACATGTATGCCTTAATGCAAAACACATTTGAACACACTAGCTATTCATATATAAATGCTTTATTTCTTTAAATCTTGCTTCTACAGTTCATGTACACATGTCCCAAGTGCCCATCAGGCTCCACGTGCTATGGATGACTCTGGATATGATGCAACCATCTTGTGGTTAGCTCGGCTGGGATGTGTCTGGGCAAAAGTGACATCACAAAACCATTTTTGGCATGGTCATGGTACACAATGGATGTCCAGGGAGACAGATTTGCATTTCAGAGCTGTTGTCAGGAAAAAGGATGCTTCAGAAGCAGCTATTTCTAAGCTTTAGGGCCCATTCACACCTGAGCGGGAATCGCACGATTCTCGCTCACGGCAAACCGCTAGCGGTTCTGCAAGAACCACTACACAATGTAGCGAGTGGCAGTGTTCTCACTGCCGCGGTTGCGGTTAGCGATAACCGCAACCGCGCTGCATGGAGCGGTTTGCCGGCGACGAGCGTTCTGCGATTTGCGATCGTGATTAGCATGCATAGCACGCTAATCGCGATCGCTCCAAAACCGCCGCAGTGTCCAGTGATTTTTCCGCGCTAATCGTGGGAAAATCACTCCCTGCGATTTTAAGTGTGAACGGGCCCTTAGCCTTGTATAGAAGGTAACAGTAACCCTGAAACATTGACAATACTGACAACTACAGCCTGTGAGTAAAACTACTCTCTTCCAAGTCTCTTGCCCAATCCACCAATGTTTATATTTGTTGACGTTAATACTTACGTTGCTTATATATTTACATTGTTATACTGTGCAGATGTATGGTGATATTAATGGACACGGTTTAATATATTTATATATGACTGGGCAGCACGGTGGTGTAGTGGTTAGGGCTCTCACCTTGCATCGCTGGGTCCCCGGTTCGAATCCCAGCCAGGTCAACATCTGCAAGCAGTTTGTATGATCTCCCCGTGTCTGCGTGGGTTTCCTCTGAGCACTTCGGTTTTCCTCCCACATCATTTTACAAACTTTTGGATTTGCATGTTTAGTTATTGTATCCTATAGACATTTTTGTGCAGTATGTTATTGTTGCATAGCATTTAATAGTACTGCTTACTGCTTGGCGTGCATTTCCCTATTAACACTTGGATTTATAATGTGATTGTGACAGCAGTAATACACTGTAGCTATTATTTATACACAATAATTATTTTTTGTTCAGCTGTGGAAGGAAAGTCATTGAGGACGTATGCCTCTTGACCAAAGGCCAAAAACAAGAACCTTTAAAAAGAGGAACTGATCCTTGTCTTATTAACTTGGTAACTGATCCACATCCTATATATATGTGCACAGTTTTCAGCTGGGGTAATAAATATGTATTTGGTATTAGAAGGAAGTACAAGTAATAAAGCAGAAATATAAATACATTTACTGTAAATACTTAACAGTACAGTCAGCAAATGCATCCAAGTCATATGAGGTGAACTTCAAAGTCATTGGCACTACTAGTGAGATACTCATTCCCTAAAATGTCTAACATTCACATTTGATCAGATATTAGCATATTGACTAACCTTAAAATGTATTTCTCTGATAATGGTGTGTTTCAGTCCCTTTAGGTTCTAAAACAGAAAGGATGACAGCCTGATTGGTAACCATTTAACCGATTCAGCGCCGCGGTCCGAAAATCTCATGCATCCGAGCAACGTTCACCTCCCATTCATTTGCCTATAACTTTATTGCTACTTATCACAATGAATTGATCTATATCTTGTTTTTTCCGCCACCATTTAGGCTTTCTTTGGGGGGGTACATTTTGCTAAGAGCCACTTTACTGTAAATGCATTTTAACAGGAAGAATAAGAAAAAAACGGAAAAAATTCATTATTTCTCAGTTTTTGGCCATTATAGTTTGAAATTAATATACGCTACCGTAATTAAAACGCATGTATTTTATTTGCCCATATGTCCCGGTTCTTACACCATTTAAACGATGTCCCTATCACAATTTATGGTGCCGATATTTCATTTAGAAATAAAGGTGCATTTTTTCAATTTGCGTCCATCCCTATTTATAAGCTTATAATTTTAAATAATATAATAACATATTCTCTTGACATGCATAATTAAAAAGTTCAGACCCTTGGGTAACTATTTATGTTGTTTTTGTTTTTTTTCTAAATAAAAAAAGTGTATGTGGGTAATTTTTGGTGTGGGAGGGAAACTGCTAATTTTAAATGTAAAATTATATTTTTTTTAATCAAAAATGTATGTGGGTGCAGTTTACTATTTGGCCACAAGATGGCCACAGTGAAAAAAGTCCTGGATGCGAACGATCTCGCATCCAGGAACTAAAATGCTGGGGAAAAGTTTCCTGGGGCAGAAATACTGCGCTCTCTGGAGAGAAAGCGTCGGTATTTCTGCGGGGAAGCTAGATCGGTGAATGGGAATTATATTCCCATTCACTGATCGGGGGGCTAGCGGCGGGCGGCGGGTGCGCGCGCGGGCGCGCGCCCGATCGCGCGCACCACGCAGGGAAAACAGCAGTGCCTATCTGGACGAGGAAACTCGTCCAGATAGGCCGAACTGGTTAAAGGATAACCGAGGTGACATGTGACATGATGAGATAGACATGGGTATGTACAGTGCCTAGCACACAAATAACTATGCTCGGTTCCTTTTTTTCTTTCTCTGCCTGAAGGTATGTAAGTGGCTGACTCAGTCCTGACTCAGACAGGAAGTGACTACAGTGTGACCCTCGCTGATAAGAAATTCCAACTATAAAACACTTTCCTAGCAGAAAATGGCTTCTGAGAGAAGGAAAGAGAAAAAAGGGTCAATAGTTCATAGATGTCAGCTCTGGAATACTTCAATGAATGTGTCATTGAGCAACACAATAAAACAAAACTTAAAAAGTAGATTTAAACATAAAATTAAACTGTAGAATGTCTTTAAAAAGTCATTTTTTAGGTTAAGGAAGATAGATACAACCGTTTATTTCATTTGTTTATTTTCGCCTTGGATGTCCTTTAAAGGGAATGCTAAATCAAAATGTACACGTGTTTCATTCAGTCACAAATACACACCGTAAGGCCACATTCACAGTGGCCATTGCATTGCGTTCCCTATGACAGCAGCAACGCACATTATGCTTACGTTGTGTCCGGTACTGTAAAGCATATAGTCAATGAAAAGTATGCGTCACTTGTATTGCTAACAGACACGTTTACTATTAATGCACTGCATGCATTGCGCTACAATGCCGAAAATCCTTATCACTCCAATGCTCCCACTGCACTTTGAACGTTGCATAGGTGGAGCATTGCAGTGTAGTAAGCCCCATTAAACCACAACACACCACTGTGAACATGGCCTTACAAAGCATTGTTGCCTCAATTCAATAAGGGCAGTTCAGTAAAATAATTTAGGTTGGTAAAATACCGCATTCGGTATTTTATACTTTTTTTTCCAAATTCATTAAGATTTCCTGTATGCAGTCGAAGTTTGGTAATATGCCAAACAAAATATGCTTCAGTCCACTAAGCCCAGCTTGGTAAGTCTCACCAGCTTTGGAGCAGGTCATGCAGGAAACTGTGAGTCTTCCCACAAGGGGTGTGCATGAGTCGGGTCCAGTGCATCCCCAACATCCCTTTAGATGTGCTGCAGCCACCAGAGGGAGCTCTTCTGTATACCAGTATACAAATATGCACATCTAAAGGCAAATAGAAAAAGAAAGCCTTTTAAAATGTCTCCTCCCCCTGATCTGCATTGTGAAGTCCTGCCCGGTCAGAGTACCAGACCAAATGGGGTGAGAAGCAGGGCTGTGTGGCTCTTTCTATTGGCTGCCTAGCTCTCCCTATTGGTTGTCAATGTTACCGCATGGAGAGAGTGAGTAACTGGCTGGTCAGAGCTGGAAGTAAATACCAAACACTTTTGCTTGATTTACTGAATGCTTTAATCTTTGTGAATTGCATTTTCTTGACATTGCTTGAGGTATTTACCGCACAAGCTTTTCAGTGTGGTAATTGGTTTTAATGAATTTGGTAAAATCAGCTGTTCTCTAATGCTTAGTGAATTGAGGAACGTATGTGTGATCAATTAATTTTATTTACTAGCATATCCAATCACTCAGTTACTTGTTTCCAGTCATCCTGCAACAGAATTAACATCCAGTTTCAGAGGACAATGAAATTATGACTGAATCAGCGATCATATTTATTAGCACTGGCTCACGTATACTTGGCTTTGCTTTGTTATTAAAGCCAATCTCTATCATACCTTTTAAAAACTTCAACACTACTTTCCTTGCATACATTGCCGGGATGATAAGGCTGTGAACTTATGTACTGCATCTCCTTTCCCCCGTCATTTGTGCGGTTTTTATTTAATCAGTCCTGGCGTGCAGATTTTACACTTTGTCATTTCAAAGATATTTGAAATTGGTTTTTGTAATGAATGCATATTTTAGTATGTTTGATTAAAGTCCTGGTGTGAGAAATAATATTATTTCAGCATTACAAGAGATGAATTTACTTAGTTGTAAAATAGATGAAAGGAAAGCAGTCCAAAAGGGTGTAGTGTTAAGTGAGAGGTTTTTTATTCAGCTGACTTCAAGAGCAATTACCGCAGGTAACATAGATTCAAAGGAAGAGAAAGCTTTGAAGGTCAATTAACCTCAGGTGACTGCAGAAAAAAAAGTCCAAATTAAGCAGTGACAGGTAACTTATTTAACTACACATCAGAGGCTACCTAGATAGAACAAAGTCGATCTATAATGTACCACTCGTTCTATATTTAGAAAGGAACAAAGGAGAATAGCATGTCATTGTGGAGCAAACACAGATCCATGGCTTTGCTTTAGCTAACAAATATTTCTACATGATGCAAATCAAACAATGGAGCATGCAATTAGTGTCTAATTGGAAAAGTGCTGGAACATTTTAAACATGTAACTGTATGCAAATTTTAATTAGTATACAAATTATTAAGTAACAATTATTATAATTAAGATGTATTTTTTAAATTTACTGTAGAGATGATGTCATTTAATTAATTAATTAAGTGATATGACTCAGGTGTGAAAGTGCAAAATGTTGCAAATAAAGCCTTCTGCCGGCTCAGGCATATACTGGAAGTGTCTTATAAAATGTCAGTGTCTCTGTACACCATCCATCAGGCTTCAATGACAACCAAACATGGTCAATGGAATGCAAATAATTCTGGCTTTAACTTTGATTGGCCCATTTCAAGCTACATATCATTTGTGAGAAATTTTAATACAAGCCCGGAATATATGCATCTCATTGACGATCTCTGATAGCCATTGAAATCCATTACACGAGCTCCCGCTCGCTCTAGCACTACGGGTAAACACCCCGCCTGCCACTCGCCCGGAGATCAATGAACGGGAAAATCCATTCCCGTTCGTTGATCTAAGCCCCACAATGATCTGCTGCTTCTCCGCTAAGCAGCGCGATCATTGTGAAAAAAAAACTTTATCAGCCTCCTAGTACTTCCTGCAAGCGTCCGGAAGGACGCTTGCAGGTTGCAATAAACAAAAAGTTACTGTTGCCATCTTGTGGCCAAATAGTAAAACTACACTCTAAAGCATTTTTTACATACAAATAAATTAGTTTTACACTAAAAAATAACTCCTTACCTCCCACACTCCCCAATTTATTTATTTTTTGTAATTAAAAAAAATACATAAATAGTTACCTTAGGGACTGAACTTTTTAAATATTTATGTCAAGAGGGTATAACACTGTTACTTTATAAACTATGGGCTTGTAATTAGGGATGGACGCA
Organism: Hyperolius riggenbachi; assembly: GCF_040937935.1. Taxonomy (NCBI): domain Eukaryota; kingdom Metazoa; phylum Chordata; class Amphibia; order Anura; family Hyperoliidae; genus Hyperolius; species Hyperolius riggenbachi. The sequence goes on from NC_090646.1 coordinate 544,974,472, forward strand.
AAACTGAAAAAAGTGCACCTTTATTTCCAATTAAAATATTGGCGCCAAACGTTGTGATAGGGACATAATTTAAACGGTTTTATAACCGGGAGAAATGGGCAAATACATTTCATGGGTTTTAATTACAGTAGCATGCATTATTTAAAAACTATAAAGGCCGAGAACTGGAAAATAATACATTTTTTCCCACATTTTTTCCTATTTTCCCATTAAAACACATTTAGAATAAAATAATTCTTAGCATAATGTCTCACCTAAAGAAAGCCTAATTGGTGGCGAAAAAAACAAGCTATAGTTCATTTCATTGTGATAAGTAATGATAAAGTTATAGACAAATGAATGGAAGGAGCGCTGAAAGGTGAAAATTGCTCTGGTGGTCAAGGGGTAAAAGCCCTCAGTTGGGAAGTGGTTAAAGTTCATGTGTACAAGTATGAGGCTAAGAGGCTCTAGATTGCACTGCACTACTGCAATCTAGAGGTTTTACCCACAGTGGCAGCAGGCAAGACGTAAGCAGAGACGTTACTGACTGAGCAGTGGGCCATTCTGGCTCAGATTGTTTCTTCATGTAATGGAGGTAGGAGCCTTGGTATGTTCCTACCTAGGACTGCTACCTCGCACCTTAGACATTTGTGTTTAATGCTTCCCTATGGCCTATATCAGTGATGGCTAACTTTGGCACTCCAGTTGTGACAAAACTACAAATCCCATCATTCCTCTGCTTCCCCGAGGTATGCTTAGAGCTGTCAGAGTATTGCAATACCTCATGGGACTTGTAGTTCCACCACAGCTGGAGTGCCACGGTTAGCCATCACTGCCCTATATCCTATTAATTGTTCTCTTTAGTTTTAGATATTTTCAAATCTTCAAACTTATTTTCAAACCTCACCAATAAAATACCTTTTAAATACCTTTAAAACTCTCAGCCCACGGGAAAATACATACGTTTCACATTACTTTGTTTTGCGGTGGATATGCATGGCTATTCATCTGGATTCCGTTGGTATTGTACCAGCGGTCTCTGGTCCTTAAGGGGGCAGAGACCGCTAGTACTTACGTGGTTAATAATAGGCACAGTTTTTGACATGGTTTAGGAAGATACCAAATGAACCATCTTTCATTGTGTATCTTCTGACACATGCTCTAGGACATTCCAGCGCAGATCCGAGATTCACAATAAGAGGAATAAACGTTCCCAGGTACCCGGGAACCCTGACATATTTCATATCAAATGATTCATAAAATTATGCTGATTGTGAATATGCAGGCAAGGTTTTCATTGACCCTACGGGCACTGAAAGATGGGTAGCAAAGTATCCTGACAGTTTTTGGGCTTTTTGAGGACAGGACAGCCCCGTTCCAATTACACAAGGCTGGACTTGGACGTCATAGCCCTTCCCAAATAGAGTGACGGTTAAAACACAATGACACACTGAGCCCAGCATTCTGTACCTTTAATCTGACGTCATGTTACCATCAATTGACGGCCAGCTGGACACTGGCAAACCCCCAACTTGTATTACTTCTCTCAAAGTCCTCTGGCAGCATGGCAATCGGCCATATCAGACTTTTGATTGCCGCATGGACCACCAATAACAGTATTTTGAACTGTATTATAAGGCATTCTATTTCCTTTTTCATCACTACTCATTTCCATCACCCAGTCTGTTTTGACTATGGTATATTTGGACCTGTTGGTTATAAAATATATTTGTGTGAATAGTTTTAGAATAAAACCAACAATTTTATCATTCAGTCTTGCGCTTGTTTCTAGTATCTGATTGTTGCTACAAAGGATCTGCCCTCCGGAGAGTCATACTACCGCATTGTTTTCTTTTAAATTGTTTATTGGCTAGTTAGGTTGCAAATAACTGTTTCTTCCTTCTAGAAATAGCTAGCTGGACTCTCCTTGCCCTTTCAAATTTGGAGTGAAAATGGCAGGGAAAATACCCAATTTCTAGCATGAAATCGATATTTTTATTTTACCGATCGTAAATACAATTGGGATTGTACATGTATTGGCACTATCAACCAATCTTAACCATTTACTGCGCACACAGTGACTTTGCCTCCAGAAGTCTCTAATGCATGAGACCTGCATGGCAACTGTGGCCTAGTAATGCAGGATTGGTGGGTGGTTGTCACATTGTTATGTGCTCCCGGGCCCCTGCACTATAGCAGCACTGGTATCTCACCTGTCCCGGCTGCCGGAGTGCTGTTAAGTTTGTTCATGATCCTGGTATTCTTCCCTCTGCCTGCCTCTTGTGACTGGCCCATTTCATTATGCTTACGCATTACATGCGCCAGTCACATGAGACAGATAGCAGGAAGAAGACGGGAACAGCACACAGGCTGCCGGGACAGTTAAGTTACAATGCTGGTATTGTGCAGGGACTGTGGGGAGCATGTAAGAGTTAAGAGGGGAGATAGGGGAGGCAGCAGCCGGTTTGCGGGGCCATGGGGGGCAGGTTACCTTTGCCATGGTGTACCATTGGACTTTGAACTGGTTGTCTCTGCCAAGAGTTAATTGTTACCCTTCTTACACTACCTATCATAAATGACTCCATTATGCTCTGTGATGGCATCCCTCCTCTCATCTCCATAACAGTGGAACACATCACTAGGTTGTAGACTAGTGTCTGGTTTCTAAAACACTTGGACCCAACCTGTCACACGAGGGATAAAGTCCCGATTCCTGTAATTGATGCATTTATGCACCTTTAGTGAGATAGACCATGATTTACAGGAGCAACCACACTGAAACAAATGGTGTGCCCAGAACTTTACCCCAGTACCTCCAGTGATACACAACAGTAGCAACAAGATTGGGTCGACATCATTGTGATGAATGTAAAAAAGCTCTTTATTAGAATATCTTAAAACTGCATGCTTTTTAAGATGCTTATAAAGTGATTTTTTACACTTATCACAGTGGTGCCAACAAAGTGTAATTGCACCTTTAGTGAGCTAAGTTTTACTTCAAAACTCTCACACCATCATGGGTCATGGCCTGGTAGGCATGGCACACATATTGTTTTTTTAGTAATTATTGATTATTTGGCAGAATAATGCCTGATCATTGTATGATTCAACTATTCCGATCAGTACATCCACTGATTAAAAGTGAATATTTCATTGTTTATACTAGCTGTTAGTCACCTCATAGTAAACTTTATTTAAAAAGAATATCACTCACAATATTTAACCTAAATTTGGCTATGTAGTGTTTCACTTCTCTACTCAAAGATGATTGTAGCCATGTTAGTGCTTTTGTACCATCAAAAGAGAAGTTGAATATTGTACGATATATTCCTTTTATTTTCACTAACAACATTTTCTTGAAGGATTAGCTTTCGAGAGTGATTCCCTTTGTGAGATGTGGAGCATAAAGATTTGCCTTCCAAACTTTTAAATAATACAAGAACACATTCTAAATGCAAGAGTGTAAACAGAGCTTTTTTAAGAACATAATTATGTGTATCTGTTATCATACAGGATACACCTCATTCCTTGCAGGATTTGTTATATTCTTCTAGGTAAAGGAAAAAATAGCTCATGTATCTCTACTGACATTATGAGGAGTTATTGATATCATACATTAAAATCAAAGTTTCATAAGAAAAGAGTCTTGCACTTTTGTACATTTTTTGACGCCAACCCTAGACAACCAAGGACCATGGATGGGCTTCCAAGTAACTACGAAGCCGTAGCTACTTGGATTCGAAATGTTAAGGAAGAGCGGATTAATCAGCTGTGACCATAGTTGATGGAGGGTTAACTTGATGCGGGATCCTCTGTGTATACTTCCAGCTTGAAGGAACGTGGCTAACACTTCACGTATAGCGCGATTGACACACAGAAGATCCCGTGGACTTATGGGTAAGTTAACCCTCCGCCACCCGTGGTTACAGATGATTAATCAGCTCTTTATTAACAATTCGAATATGAGTAGTACGGCTTCATAGCTACTCGGAAGCCCATCCCTGCCAAGGACTGTTTTTTAAAGTATTTTTTTTAAAGCATATTCTGTATTTTGATGCATATGTATAACTACATTGAATGTTGTCTTCTTCTTCCATTTTCTCTGGAGTGCAGATATAAAATCCTTTTTATTTTTTGCCCAGCCTTTTGTAGGCTTTATTTTGCAAAATACAACACTTTGAGGATTTGCAACATTGACCTGACAGAAAAGGGAGGCAAAGAAGAAATCAAATTGAGTTAAAGCTGATTGCCTCTGAAATGCGTAAGATAATAAACCATCTTAGCTTTTTCCTTTTTCTCTCTTTGTTCCATTCAGTGTACTTCACACATTCCTGACCTGAAACACATTAGCTAGCTGATTGGAGCGTACTTGTTAGACAGCCTAATGGTAAATACTTTTCAAATGTTTTTAGACTTAAATTAATATTTGTTTCAGGTTTCTGTATTAAAAAGCCATAGCCATTCAAGAAGGGATTAACAAGCTCTTTAATGAAAAATGAAAATTAACCCATCAATTATACTTTTCTATCACTGTTACTCATAAATGCTATGTGTGTAAATATTTAAAGCATACTGTTCTGAACACAGACAGAATAACTTATACACTTGTATTTAATATTTTGCCATACATTCTGCATTTTTTTGTATTTTATATGAAATTATGATTATGTTTAAGTAAAATGCAAATACAAAAATCGCCTGCTAGTTTTTTCAATCATTTGGACTCTGTAGTAATCCCTCAAGCCTCACCAATACCACCTTTCTAGCTTCCAATGAGCTATTGTAGACCACTTTAACCACTTACTCATCTGTGGCGGTATAACTATGCCCCACAGGACTTCCGTTCCTGCACAGGGGCATAGATACATGTCTTGTATCACTAATGCGCTGTGTGGGCAGATGCACACACCTGCAGGCGGTGTAGTAGTACACTGATCAGTTTGATCAGTTAATGGGAACACAGTTCCCATTCACCGATCAAAGTTTCTGTGCATCTCATTGGTCCGTCAGGTCTCATGATGTTAAAGCGGAATGAAACCCAGCATTTCTTCTTTGCTTTAAAAGATTATTTACAGCATATTGTATACTACCACCATTTTTTTTTACTAGTACAGCATTCAACTAAATAAACACAGGGCTTACAAGCTCCCTGCAGGGAAAACTGGATGCATCCGAACTGGAGATAATGTTATCTTGCAGGGCCGGATTTGTACTTTCCAGCGCCCTAGGCCGGCTGTCACCAACCGCCCCCCCCCTTCCCCATTCTGTCCAATTCAGGCTAGTTTGAATGGGCCCTCCTCTGTTTTGCTGCTTTGCCCTGTTCAACAAAGAAGCAGTGCATGCTCTATCCACTCCATGTAATTTTGCGCTCCTGTCTGCATGCACAGCAGGCAATAGTGTTCTGGGCTTGCATACTTCAGAAATGATGCTCATGTATAAGCAGCACTTGTCAAGTACACGTACCCATAACACTCCCTCAGCTCCTGTGCACATGCATACAGGAGTGCAAAATCACAAGGAGCCCCAGTGGACAGCGCTGCTTCTTTGTACTCTGTGCTACTTGCTGCTGTCAGAGCCACAAATAGGGGACAGTGCAGCACAATGCAGAGAAGCCCATCCAAAACAGAAGACAGGTAAGTAGAAGGATCCGACACTACACACGCTGGCATATATATGTAGTGTAATGCTAGGTACACATGATGCAATTTTCTGACAGATTTACTGTCAGGTCGATTATTTCCATCATGTCTGATCTAATTTCAATTTTTCGATCAATTTGCTGTTCACTTCTATGAAAAATCATTCAGAAAATTGATTGGAAAGCAGATCGGACATGTTGGAAATAGTCGATCTGACAGTAAATCTGTCACAAAATTACATTGTGTGTACCCAGCAGAAGCTCAGGTGTACTTTACACAGTGACAATTTAGCACTTAAGACACATCTTAAAATCAGTCAGCAGGAAGTTTTGTAACAGAATAACACTTTTTATTGGCTAAACAAAAGAAAAACAGTGAGCCTTTGGTTAATGGGCCGTCTTCAGACTGTGTTACTATATACAAGATGTTAGGCACACAGCTATATATACAGTCAGCAGGTGATGCATTGATTGTTTTGTAAATATAAATAAATGTAACACTGTTGTCATTCTGTTTCAAAACATCCTGCTTTCACTGATGGCCAACACAGTACTTTGCTGGCAAAAAAAAAAAGCCAAGAAAGAGTTAAACTAGCACAAAGAATGTTGCTGTCATTCTCTAGGAGGAAAAAAAAGCCATAAAATTAACAGATCTGAGGTCTTTAACAGCCTGACCTACTAGTTATAAACTAACATCAGTCAGGGAGGGGGAGAGCTGCTAATTGCTGCCCGTGAATGCCTGCTGCATGAAAAAAACGAATCGGAACTCAAGAGTTCTGCTACTTGAGCCCATATATTTTTCTTCTCACAGCAGATTGTTTGTCCCCTCTCATCATACAGGTGACAGCAGATGCTGACTGCCATAACACACACTTTGCACAAGTGAGAGAGATGCAGGGATCTCTGGAATTCAGGCAGACCAGAGCAAAGCAGGAGAGGTGATTTACTTTGACATGTGACCTCTTATCTCTCCAAGTCCTGCGCCCTGCTGATTTTTATCGCCCTAGGCCATGGCCTCTGTGACCTTCCCAGAAATCTGGCCCTGTTATCTTGTGTTTACATTCCTCAATTGATACAATTAAGTAAACATTTACCTGACTGTGCAGACACTCCTGAACACAGACATATACTCAGAAATCAGTTCTGCTTACATTACACGATGAATAAACCAGTTATGAATAAAATGCAAAGGCAGCTCTCAGAGCAAAAAAAATGTACTTCGGGAACTTGTAATTTCTAAATGAATAATAATACTTATGCACAAAAGCAAATATGATAACCGTATGGCATATAAAAAGTAGGAAAACATGTTTTTATTGAATATTATGTCAGGGTTTTATACCGCTTTAACCTACTGTGAGGCAACGTCTGCCCTTTCATAAATCTGCTGAAGTATAATTGGAACAGTTATGATATGCACACAGTGTGGGGTGAGACCTGATCTTGACAATTAGTTTAAATGTGATTTAATATTTAAGATTACAAAAGATAATAGTAAAAGCTAAAATGTTTAACAAAAAGTGGATCCAAGATGGAAACCTAACTATAACAAGTAACTTGTCTATATATCATATCTAAAGTATAGATAGTTTACACAGCAAATCTAGCTGCAAACAGCTTCAACAGTATATGATTATTTATTCCTGTGATACAATGAGTGCAGCCATATTTTGCTTGTCATCCCACAGGCAAGCTGACCTGCATCTCCACTCCTTAGCCTCTGAAAATGCCACTCCTCTCTCCTCCCCTCTCTGCCCCTTTACCTCTGAAATCTCTGGCTGGTAATGCCTCCTCCTCCTTCGGGAAAAGCCTCCTCCTCCCCAGACTGAGCTCCCATGAGCACTTGCTACATGGATCTGACATTGCCAAGGCACTGGAGAAGCTGTGGGCAAGGTTTGTTTAGTTTATAGGTAATTAGGGTATTCAAACAAAAAAAAGTATTTGGCTTGAGTAATGCCCTATAAACTATATGTAAGGGGCACAATTATGCAATGAGTAAAAGTTCATCTCGGATCCACTTTATCAAAAATGTGACTAAAAGTCAAAGAAAAGTTAGAGCATGGAAAAAGGAGGTGTCACAAGGTGTCAGAGTTTTTAGGTAGCGCTAGCATCTCTGATTATTAAATAATAATTCACTAATTGATTGCATATTTATGCTCCAGAAGGTGGCCTTGGAAAAAAATCAACAAAGAAGCGGTCTTCCATGCATTTTAGACTTTACTAGAGAACTAGAAATACTCAAATCCTAATGTGTGTACTGGATCGTGCATAAGCAGTACCACTTCCTTTATGTTTTCCTTTTGTACTGTGCATGTTGCTGTTTTGTATGTATTTTTCTGTAATTTTTCACTTTTAATGAATGATTTGAAAAAAAAAGTACATTAAAAAATGTTGTTTACAAAATCTGTCAAAACCCCACAGTGGGTGTTGCAAACATTGCATTAAAAGGATCAGACCCACAGCTATATTGATGATCTGGTGGGCAGACTACTCTTATAAATAACACCTGTAGAGACATGAACTGTAGATGCAAATCTGCATGTACCATTCCCCAAGCTTAATTAACCCCCTGATACCTATGGAAGGTGGTATCCCCCAGGGTGTTTAAAACCCAAAAGTGTGGGCCTGCATCCCATGAGCAGAAGTAGCTCATGTGCTTAATAGCATTAGGTGATACTTTGCAAAAGCCTACCCCCATTAATACAGCTCCTTGTTTATTGTTAGTTACAAGGGGCTTTACCCCACCTCTGGAGCTTGGAAGGAGATAAGATGATAGTATGAAGGGGTCCTATGGTGGAATGAGGAAATTTCCTTTAACAAGGCAACTCCCAGATGTCCGTCCAATATTTGGAAAGTAGGTACAGACTCCCAACCTGCTAATGTTCCTCAACTTATTAATTCTAAAAATCAAATTGAAATAAACACACTAAATACATAGAAACCCTCTTTTATTTGTTTTACTCTCAGTACTTTTCTGTATTCTTTTTTTTTGTATCCTTTATTCTTTGAATTGGTATTCTTCTTTCTTTACATATGTTATTTTTTTGTATTCTTTCTTTCTTCCACCAGACTTTTCATTGTTTCCTTTCCCCCCCCTAAAACTTCTTTTTAATCCTTATTTATTTTGTCTTCCCTTTTACCCTTTTTATCCCTCCTGGTTTTCTTGTTCTTCAATTGTACTAAATTGTACTTTTATTTACTAAAAAGTCTACATCCAGCCATTTATCTGTGCCACAACATTACCAGGAGTCCCTTAGTGGCTCATTTAAATTTTCTGCTGGGGCTTAACATATTCTGAAAATATTTAACATACGAGCCAAGAAAAAGAACTTAGATCAAGGGGCATAATGTAAGCTAAGGTCCTTTTTTTAAACACAAATGGAGCTTGTGAGAGTTAAGAAACCAAGGACATATGTATTTGAGGTAGAGGAACCATTTTTTTAATTTCTTTATTTTTTTTAAGCTGTGTGCTGCTAGATGTACAAAATAATGATCACAGTATATTAAATAAAGCAAATGCTAAAGTAGATTTTAAACATAACACATACAATTTCACAGAAAGCTACTTGCACTAGCCCAGTACTACAACTACAGTAAATATAGAAAATTGCATGGATCTAACTTGTTAAAAAACAGCAATTCATTGTTTCTAGATGGAGGACCTTTATTTTAGCAAGTCTGTTCGTAAAGAGCAATTGAAGTCAAAATGATGACTTCATAATGTGTTCCTTCTGGAATAATACTCTGCATATTTTTGAAGACAAAGTAGGATGGAGGCCATTATGCCTTTTATAAATGTACAATGAAATGATAAATTAATGTTCTAATTTTCATTGTATTGCTCGGGTTACATTATTGTGTCTCATTTGCGAGCACAGTGGGTTTTGCACTTTATCTTCTTTTTACATTTTCTATTCAATACAATCAATAATTTACAAAGGAGTAGCACAATCATTTTATTTCAAAATAATACAATTCTTAAATGCCTTTTTAGCTGTATTCATTTTTGTGATCCGAAATATACATTTCTACTGAGGAGTGAGATATCTTGCTACGAAATAATCTGTGTACAAAATGACGTTAAAATAGAATTCTACATAAATTCTTTTCAAGGGAAACACATCGTGAAGCAGGTGATTCGCTTGTTCAGGGGAGGGAGGTGGCTATTTAAGTTCGTTTGATCATATCTCCCCCCCTTTGTAGCCTACACAGGAAGCAGATTTGGCACATGCTCACGTGATTTCAGTCAGCTATTCAAATAACTTTCAAGTTATGATCAAGTTATGATCAAATCAATTACTACGCATGCTCTTCTATACATTTTCCATGAGGGTTTATGTAGAATATATAGTCATCTTTATCTCTGTATTTTGAGGAAAGAATGAGGGTGCAAAATAGTGTGCAATAATTATACTGTACACCATATAGTCTTTTTTTTTGGGGGGGGGGGGGAGGTTAATAAACATAAGATATGTGAAGCTTAGTTTTAGGAAGGAGTTAGGCCTCTTTTCCATGGACTGTTAATAGGCATTGAAATGCCTCTCAAACTCTCACAACTGCTCACTGCTGCCTGGTAACTGCTTGTTGCTGCCTGGTAACTGCTCACTGCTGTTTGGTAACTGCTTGCTGAGCACACAGTCAACAGTGGAAAAGCGGCCTTACAATGACTTCTGCAGCTCAAAGGAGTATCTCTAGTACACTTTTTAACTGCATAGGAGTCACTTCACCAGTTACAAGTTTGATTTCTGACTAGAACACAATCTTATAGTTTGTCTATTCCCTCTGTGCTTGTGTGTATTTCCTCTGAGTACTCCAGTTTCCTCCCACATCCCAAAAATATTGTGATAGTTTAATTGGCTTATATTAAATTTGTCCTATATATACAGTAACTGTATTAGGGAGATCAGACAATGACTATTGACAAGACATATTACATAACATTTAAATTGCACTTTTCTCCTGGCGGACTCAAAGCACTTTAGAGCTGCGGTCACTTAGGGACAACCAGGAGCCTTGCCCAAAGACTCCTTACAGTTTTATATACGGTAGTAGGTAGATAAGATTGTTAGTTCCTTCAACCAACACTAAGCAACATAAATTGCCCATTGTATGTTGAGAAGCACTGTGATGATTCATAATAATACTGATTTTAATAACTATCATATAAAAGCTGTGTAATACTGGCTCCGATTTCCCAAACTGCGGTAAGATTGCCTTGTGCGGATAGTGTACAACCATTTTACCAGTACTAACACTGGGGGAGCACTGCCCATTAACCCATTAGCTCCATGTGCATTATCGCTGTGTTGGTACGCACATGGCAGTCTTATTGCAGTATGGTGAACTGGGGCCACAGTGGCTTACCTCCTGACAAAATGGTTGTGGACCAAAATAATGCAGAAAAGGTGTATGTGGCACACAGGGTCGGATTTGTACTTTTTACCGCCCAAGGCCCACTATCACTAGCCGCCCCTGACGAATTGCATCCAGGACCATTCAGATTCCAGCTTCCAAGTCTTCCTTCATCCACAGTCAAACAAATGGGCACATCATGTGGTGGGAAGCCAGCCTAACACAGAGATACATAATCCTGGACCTACTGTGTTTACTGAAAGAGTCTTTTCATCCCCTGATTGAGTGCCAGACCTGGCCACCCCCTGCTATATACAAGCTAAGCAGGGCGGCCACAGACTGGGTCTGGCTGCTACTGCTAAAGGCTAGTGTCTATCTATGCTTTTGCAGGGTGCAGAAATGGGACGTCCAGCTCCCGAGTCCCTACCGCTGTGAATGTTCGGCAGGTTAACTGCCAATAAAGCCTGCTGCCCACAGCCCGCCCCTTGCATCCTGGCGCCCTAGGCCATGGCCTAGGCGGCCTTGCCAGAAATCCGGCCATGGTGGCACAGTAATGTGTTTATGTGTCTTAGCTCCAACGTCTTAAAGTTTATGGTGCCAGTTTGCCAAGTGTGTAAAGGATAAAACACCAACATTTTAATTAATATTTAATCTTTTTTTTTTTTCTAGGCACCAGCTATACTTTTCTGAGCATAGTGACTGAAGTTGGCAAGTTTAAAAAAAAAATAACATACATACAATAAAATATTATAATAAAAAGAAATTCAAAAAGTCTTCTGCTGCATAAAGAATTCTAATTGTACAGAAATGAGGACAAAAGGCAGGGACAAAACAATAGCCCTCTGGGCACTCAAGCTTAATTTTTGCTGGGCCCCTTGCACTCACTCTGCCCTCCACTAGTAATGGCCAGTTAGTTCACTCCCCAACCCTTCACTGCTCACAGTGGACTTTCATAACACATACTAACCCCTTCTCCCTTGCAAAGTAGTGCAGAGAACACTGTAATATTGGGGAGCGCCGGGAGCTTCCAAATGCTTAGCCGGGACTCATGGTATTACAGAGTGACAGGAGTACTGGTGAGGAGTGATGGAGTGGCAGATATTAAAGGTTACCCGAAGTGACATGTGACATGATGAGATAGACATCCGGCCGGATTCAGATATCTGGATAGAAAAACCGGAAGTGCCCTTTAAATTGCTTTAAAAAGGGTTTTTAGGGTCAATGAGGCATGTATCATCATTATTTTGCAAAGGGCAAAACTAATTGATGATCTGGGGACTTAAAATCCCCTCCCCCCCAAAAAATGGCTGTCAATTAACATCAGGCCTAGGTTCCAGACAGCGGTCATGCAGCCCACATTGTGTCCAAAGTCCAAAATGCAAAGTGCAAAGTGCCAAGTGCAAAGTGCCACATGCAAACACGTGCAAAGTGCAAAGTGGGAAGTGCAAAGTGCAAACTGCCACGTGCAAAGTGCCAAGTGCCTCGTGCAAACATGTGCAAAGTGCAAAGTGTGAGGTGCCACGTGCAAACACGTGCAAAGTACAAAGTGCCAAGTGCAAAGTGTGAAGTGCAAAGTGCCACGTGCAAAGTGCCAAGTGCACAGTGCCAAGTGCACAGTGCGAAGTGCCATGTGCAAAGTGCCAAGTGCAAAGTGCGAAGTTCCACGTGCAAAGTGCCAAGTGCAAAGTGCCAGGTGCGAAGTGCAAAGTGTCACGTGCAAAGTGCAAAGTGCCACATGCAAAGTGCCATATGCCACTTTGCACGTGGCACTTTGCACTTTTCACGTGTTTGCACGTGGCATTTTGCACTTTGCACTTGGCACTTTGCACATGTCACTTTGCATGAGTTTGCACTTGGCACTTTGCACTTGGCACTTTGCACATGTTTGCACGTGGCACTTTTCACTTGGCACTTTGCACATGGCACTTTGCACAGGTCTGCACGTGGCACTTTGCACTTGGTGCTTTGCACGTGTTTGCACGTGGCACTTTGCACTTTGCACTTTGCACGTGTTTGCACGTGGCAGGCAGCAGCTGGCCTGGTGTGTGCACAGCACACACACACACAGACACATAGCAGCTGCAGCAGCACTGCAGCAAACACTCTAAATGTCACACTATGACATCAATCAAGCTAATGAACAATTTAACTATAGTGTAGTGATAGTGAAGGGGTTAATCACTGAACCGCTTATCACTGTGTACAGCCCTTGGCCCAGCAGCACTGCAGCATAGTCTCTAACTGTCACAATATGAGACATCAATCAAGCTAATTAACGATTTAAATATAGAGTAGTGATAGTAGTGAAGGGGTTAATCAATTAACAGCTTTAGGTTTATAACTGTGTATACAGCCCTTTGTAGGGCACCAGCACTTGAGCATGTCTCTCAGGAAGCATTCAGCAAGCCAGGGCGATCTGTCTCATCATGGCAGCCCTCCTTATTATACGGGGGGCTGGCCAGTGTTCCTTTCTGTGATTGGGTGCCAGGGCTTAGGCTGGGAGGCCTCTGATTGGCTCAATGGGGTCAGGTGGTGCCGGCCAGGGTTCCCCTCTGTGATTGGTTGATAGGGCTTCTGCTGGGAGCCCTCTGATTGGCTCCAGGATGTCATCACCTTAGTTGCAGTAATTTCGGATCTGGATACCCGCAATAACCGCGGATATCTGTGGTATGCGCCCAACTATCCGCAGATAGCTATTCAGATTTGGGCCCAGCTATCCGGAATCTGGATCCGGTCGGATAGGCCTAAAAAGTTCGGATATCCGGGTCTACCTGGATATCCGGAATCCTGATGAGCAGCACTAGTGCCTAGCACACAAATAACTATGCTGTGTTCCTTTTTTCTTTCTCTGCTTGAAAGAGTTGAAAATCAGGTATGTAAGTGGCTGAATCAGTCCTGACTCAGACAGGAAGTGACTACAGTGTGACCCTCACTGATAAGAAATTCCCCTTTTCATCTCTTTCTTGCTCTCAGAATCCATTTTCTGCTAGGAAAGTATTTTATATTTGGAATTTCTTATCAGTAAGGGTCACACTGTAGTCATTTCCTGTCTGAGTCAGGATTGAGTCAGTAACTTACATACCTGATATTTAACTCTTTCAGGCAGAGAAAGGAAAAAAGGAACACAGCATAGTTATTTGTGTGCTAGGCACTGTACATACACATGTCTATCTCATCATGTTACATGTCACTTCGGGTATCCTTTAAGCAGCACTGCATAGTGAGTAGTAGCAACAGGGCCGGGATGTCAGGCTGAGCTGCCAGGGGCTCTGCACTGCAGGGGCAGAGACCAACAGTGAGTTATGGAGGTCTCCTTAGTAAAGGAGGGTGCCAGATGCTTAGTTACTGTGGTAGAAAACGTGTGTTAGGGACTGCAGACAATCTCTTAAGCAGGTCTAATAAGGGTGACCATACAGGGTACAATTTTTATTTTTTTTTCGATTAGATAATTTAGTTCGATTATTCCGTTAGATCGAATATACAGATTTTTTCCAGCATGTTCGATCTGATTTTTATCAAAAAAACAGGATAATCGTTCGAATTTCTTGATCGAAAAAAAAAATATTTTCAACTTTCATTCGATTCGATCATTTAGATCGAATAAACGGGATAATCGAACGTTTTTATTGTACCATGTATGGCCACCATAAAGGTGGCCACATGCTATGCAATCTGACTGTACAATTAATCAACAATCTCACCACTTTTATGTAGTATAAGAGATTACATACAAAAATATATTGTTATTGTATAAAAATTGTACAGTCAGATTGCATAGTGTGTTGCCACCTTTAGTCAACACTCATGTTTGACAAGAAGCATTGCTGCCCAACAGCATGAAAAGATAATAAGATTTAAAGAACTTGCTGGGCAACAAAATCGCCCTAGTGCGAGTCTTAAATACCTTGCTGGGTGCTAAGCAGAATCAGGCAACATTATTGTCACCTGATTTTTGGTGTAAGTAATAGGATATGGCCCACTGTGTGCTTCTAAATGGCCACTTCTGATTCTGAATACAAACAGCAATGTATAATGCAAGCAGTACCATGGGAATGGTAGCCACCAAAGAGGGGTTTCTGCAGTCATTCTGATAGCAATGTTTCCTCCATATACAGTACATTGTGAAAAGTCTGGTAACAGCCTCTTTCCCAATGTATATTCAGATTTAAGTAAAATACTTGCAGAAACTTCATCGTCTTATAAAATTCGCAACAAAATTAAAATCACACTTTTGCAGGCAAAATTGCTTTTGACATTTTTGGCAACCTGTCTCTATTACTTTAATTTTTTTACAGTGCATTTGAAAGCTCAGAATGATCCTTCAAACCCAAACTAATATAATATCAGTCTTAAAACTAATGCTCCAGATATTTAGAATATGCATTAAATTACTGAGTCAACCTTGCCTAAGGCAGCAGATGATATCTCAATATTATGTTCTTTTCATACTACTAGCTTGTAAAATGTCACTGAAGACACAACCGTTTATTTCTCTACTTTTTAAACTAACTTTCAGCAAAGTTGGCTATTGCCTATTGCGTACTACCGCGCAAGTGCTGGCCTGGCAGCATGAGTCCTTGATGGCGCTCATGGCCCGAGATCACTCTGCACATGTGCACTACATACCAATTTGTAGTATGCATGTGCAGAGCTCTCCCGGCTACAGGAGTGTGATCAAGGACGTGCTGCCAGGCCAGCTCTTGCTCAGCAGTGGGCAACCTGCAATGTATGGGGTATTTACAATGAAATGGAGTGAGACAAAGGAGGATAGGGGTGCAGTAGGCATGAGGACTGCTGCCCATACATGCCTGCACCATCTTTTTGTAAAAATGGCTTTGTCTTGGTTATCCTTTAAAGAGAATCTGTATTGTTAAAATCGCACAAAAGTAAACATACCAGTGCGTTAGGGGACATCTCCTATTATCCTCTGACACAATTTCGCCGCTCCTCGCCGCATTAAAAGTGGTTAAAAACAGTTTTAAAAAGTTTGTTTATAAACAAACAAAATGGCCACCAAAACAGGAAGTAGGTTGATGTACAGTATGTCCACACATAGAAAATACATCCATACACAATCAGGCTGTATACACCCTTCCTTTTGAATCTCAAGAGATCATGTGTGTGTTTCTTTCCCCCTGTTCTCATGCACTGAAGTTTCAGGCTGCTTGTTTCTTCCTGCAAACAGCTTTGCCCTTGTCTGTAATTCTTCAGTATGTGAAAGCCCAGCCAGCTCAGAGGACGATTTATCCAGCTTGTAAAAGATAAGAGAGAAGAGAGAAGCTGCTCTAATCCTAAATAACACACAGGCAGTGTGCACAGAGGGGCCTGGAAGGGGGAGTTCATAGCAGAACCACAACACTGAAGAACTTGGCAGCCTTCCAGACACAGGCCGACAAGTCTGACAGGGGAAAGATACATTGATTTATTACAGAGACAGTGATAGCAGAAAGTGCTGCAGTAAGCCAGAACACATTAGAATAGCTTTTTGAACTTGTAGGATGATAAAAAACAGGATGCAATTTTTGTTACGGAGTCTCTTTAAGATTTGTATGTAGTCTAAGCCTAGTGTGCGGTTCTGATTGTTTTTAAACACAGCACTCCATCTGGTATCTAATTTATAACCTAGTTCAGGACAACTGTGGTGCTTAGGAACTGATAATACTTTGTAGTTAGAAGACTCTTAATATTGTACATTAGTTCCATTGGAGTACTCCACCCAGAATTCTTTGGGACTAGAGTAAACTCCAGCTTTTTTTAAAGTGATTCCCATTCGCTTACATGGGCAGCATGGTGGTGTAGGGGTTAGCACTCTCACCGTGCAGCGCTGGGTCCCCAATTTGAATCCCAGCCAGAGCACTATCTGCACAGAGTCTGTATATTCCAAAAAACATACAGATAAGTATGTTAATTGGCCTACCCCATATTGACCCTAAATTAAAATACATACACTACAGGATATAGACATATGACTATGGTAGGGATTAGATTGTGAGTCCCTCTGAGGGACAGTTAAGTGACAAGACAATATACTCTGTAAAGTGCTGTGGAAGATGTTGACGCTATATATATATATATATATATATATATATATATATATATATATATATATATATATATATAAGCCAAGGGATAAGCAGCACAAACCAAATTTTATGCAATACTATGCAAAGCACAGTTAAGCATATAAATGAGCGGTGCTCATAGTTCAGTCAGTAGCTAGTAGAAGGTGAGGTGTTTTTAATTTCATTTCTCCCATTTAGCTGACCCCTGGGCTTTTGGCATGGTTCCCACTAGAACGCTGATAAAAACTAGCATTTTTGCCTGGTTAGAGTAGGACTCACCAGATCGGGGACACTTTGGCGCAGTTGGTGAGCTTAAACGCGTTAAAGGGTAACCAAGAGCCCCTGTCACTATTTTCCTGTTGTGTGCTGCAGCACCCTCTGTATTTATATATATATATATATATATATATATATATATATATATATATATATATATATATATATATATTCTAGATAATAATAACTCCATCTCCTAAACATCACATTAACTGTAGTGACATACTAGGTTGGCTTCCTCATTTCCCTTTACGCTGGAACCATCTATTGTGTTGTAAGTGAGCCCAGGACATCTGCTGCCAAACACGTGTTATGCAGAAGTGACCTAGTAACTCCCAGTTATATAAGGCAAAAAGATCCAGCGGCACCACATCACTATATTATAGCGATTTAAAGTGTACCCGAGCTGAACCTTGGGTGCAAAATCAGATACTTACCTTTAAGAGAGGGATCCTATTGAGGCTTCCCTCACTATTCATTGGCCCCCTGTTGCTGAGCGCAGCCCCCCAGAAGATTAGCAATAATGCATTGTCACTAATCACATTGGGGGTGCACAGCTCCTCTTCCTGGTTCAAGTGTGCGCTGTAGCTTACTGAGCCCACCCGCGCATGCACAGTAGCACAGAACCTGTGGCTCCATGCTACTGTGCATGGACATTGCGCACACTTAAACCAGGAAGCGGAGCTGCGTGGCCCTGATGTGAAGGGGAGCCGCGCTCAGCAATGGAGGAGGGGGGGAAGGAGAGCGCGCTCAGCAGCAGGGGGCTTGTTAGAACTGAGGGAAGCCTCATTAGGACCCTGTGACTTCCCTCTCTAAATAGTAAGTAGCAGATTTTGAACCCGAGCTTCAGCTTGGTTTCGCTTTAATGTGTTAAAAGAGAGATAGCCATAACCACTGACAGACACTGTTTTGGCAGTCTATTCCTTAATCAAGCTGGGTAGGTTCTCTCTAGAGGGTGCAGAACAAACTGTAATAAGCTACAATAATTTAGGCTAGGAAGTGGGTAAGGGCAGCAGGCAGGGCAGCATTGCTTAATTGAGTGATTCAAAAACACCTTTTTGAAACATCAAATCCAGACGTTAATAACCTTAGCTGGTTGAACCTTTCTTGTGTTTATCAAGTGCAAACTTAAATATATTTTGTAGTGTGATGTCTCTATAAAATTTCTGAAGCTCAACTTGGTTTAGAATCAGACCTGTGTATGCATATGCTCACTAGTGACACCTAGTGACCTAATAGAAAGTGACAAGGAAAGTCACTTATTTCTATACCTTTATAGATCAAAAGGCACTTTGTATGCCCAGCGTATACATCTAGTCTTGACTCTTGAGCAGAGCTGCAGTGTTGAGAAATAGGCCACATATTTTTCTGTAATAAAGCAAGCCTCATAATGTGACACTGGAAAACTTCCAGCACAGGCAGACTCTGTTATACAGAGTTCTCAGAATCTCTGGCCAAATGAAGAAAAATATATATCTGAAGTTTAACTTCAACTTCTGTAACTGTCATACTTAGGTTTCTGTGTGCTGCACATAAGGCTAAGAGTGACACTAGCCCTGGTATACTCCATACTTGTTTCATTTCAGATTGCAGTCTACAGCTGAGTATACTGCAATTATAATCAGATTCTCCTTTTTCTTATAGAAAATCTGTTCAGGTCAATATAGCTGAAGATTATTACTACCCAAGTAGATGTTTCATTCATACTCAACAACAGTGTCCTTGTCTGTTTAATCCAAGCATCCTGGAATAGTGATGGCTCGAACCTCTGATTTTAGGTTCGCAAACCTCGAACGCGAACTTCGTTCGGGTTCGCGCGAACTTTGCGAACCGCAATAGACTTCAATGAGGAGGCGAACTTTCAAAACTTCAAACATTAATTCTGACCAGAAAAGTGAAGGAAAATATGTTTCAAGGGGTCTAACACCTGGAGGTGGCGGAGTGAGATACATGCCAAAAGTCCCGGGGGAAAAAAATCAGGATTTGACGCACAGCAGCGTTTTAAGGGCAGGAATCACTTTGCAATACTAAATTGTAGGCATATAGTGCTTTAAAACATCTTGCATGTGTATACATCAATTAGGTAGTATAATTAGTGTACTGCTTCACACTGACAGACCAAACTCACTGTGTAACGCACCGCACACAGCTGTTTGTGTAGTGATGGCCGTGCTGGACTGGTGCGCACCATAGCAAGAGTGCAGGCGATGGCGGTTTTCAATCCCATATGGTCGCCGGGCTGAGGTAGCTCAATGACACAACAACAGTGACAACTGTCCAGCTGATTGAATTTGGTCTGTCCACAATGAAGCAATGACCTTATTATCTTGGGTCAGGTGTGCCCCCCAACACACTCATATAGCCGGCGGTCATTGCTTCATTGTGATCAGTGGTGCTCATCCGGATTCCGGAGAGAGAGAGAGAGAGAGAGAGAGAGAGAGAGAGAGAGAGAGAGCAAGAGAGCGCGCGCGAGAGAGAGACCTCCGAACGAGTTTTTGGCCATTTTCAGGTCACTTCCGGTTTTCTATCCGGATATCTAAATCCGGCCGGATACTGAGGTCGGATATCTGATTCGGATCCGGATTGGAACATTTTAAACTTGGATATCCGACCCGGATCAGATATCTGGGTATCCGGATCCGAATTACATCCAGATAGTGAAAAGTGGTATCCGAGCAGCACTGATTGTGATAAGCAAGCTCCTTCACTGCGGCAAGGTAAAGATCAAAGGGGAAAGGGGAATTGACACATGTACATGCCTTTTGTTTTGTTGTTGCAGCCGCAGTGCAGTCAGAAAAATTAGGCAGGCATGTAGACGCACCAGAAAAAATTGTTATTGTTTTCGTTTGCGGCCTCAGCGGCCTTAAAAATTCAGGAATCCACCTGGAGTCCTGGACCCTGTTGGTGGTGGCGGAGAAGGCAGTCAGTCAAGCGGCCTGCAGGCAGAGATGCTGTGTGGGGACTGGGGACCGACTTAGTCTTGGGGTAGGCAGTCAAACGGTGTGCAGGCAGAGATGTTGTGTGTGGGGACTGACTTACAGTGCTGCACTGATACCACTTTTCCAATCCGGATCTGAATCAGATATCCGACCTCAGTATCCGGCCGGATTCGGATATCCGGATAGAAAACCGGAAGTGACCTGACAATGGCAAAAAACCCTTTCGGAGGTCTCTCTCTCTCTCTCTCTCTCTCTCTCTCTGTTTCTCTCTCTCACTCTAGGCCTGGATGCCTTCGAAAGGAATTTTTGCCATTGAAGGTGATTTTGGCTTCTGCTCTGATATTTTTGCCATTGAAGGTGATTTTGGCTTCTGCTCGGATATCTGAACTAACTATCCACCAGGGTTTCGGATTTAAAATGGGAGCCTATGAGAGCCGATCGCTCTGTGACTATGAGAGCCGATCGCTCTGTGACCCTCTCTGGGGGACAGCCAAGTGTCACGGCTGTCCCAAGTACAGCGCTGCTATAGATCACAGCACTGTACAATGTAAATAGACGGCGGTTTTGCCATCTAACAGTCTGATAGTGGCGATCGCTGCTGGGGGATTGTTGATGGAGCGGAGCTCCGTCACTCAAGCGGGGATACGTGCACATCTCCGTCCCCAGGGCTTGTCGCTAATCGGTGTTACATGATCCTGCGGGAGCCACCTTGTGGCCGCCGATCGGCATTAGGCAGTCGTAAGGTGGTTAAAGTTCTATAGAAAACAAATGTTTTTTTAAACTGGGTAAAATGACACTTTGCTGCAGTACACTGTACTGCATTCCAAGTTCTGCATACACATTGTATACATTTCATGAAAATGGAAAATGTGGGTCCCCCCCTACCAAGCCTTTTTAACACCTGTCACCCATGCAGGCTGGTATAGCCAGAATTTGTAGACCGGACCGCATAGGGCTCTGCACCCTGAGCTATACCAGCCTGCATGGTCCATGGTGTGGGGGGATCTGGAAGAGAGCAGCAGCTAAATGTGTGCCTTTGCAGCCTAATTTCCACTTTTCTAGATGCTACAATACAAAGGCAGAGGCTGTTTATGGCCATTCAACGGTAGGAGATCAACAGTGGTACGGGTCCTTAGAGTATATTGGCAGTGGTGTAATTACAATTCATGGGCCCCCCCTCCAGCTAAACTTTTGATGCCCCCCCATTTTCACACCCCTTCCTTTGTCTCTCTTTGGTGCCCTTCATAGTCTTGGGGTCCATCTCACAAGGGTCATAAAACAATTGTGACCATTATTTATGATCTTCACACCCATAACAAGTATAGCCACAAAAACACCTGATCTGAGGTACAGTGCCCTGTATTGGAGGAAGTGAAGTGGTAGTTGGGGCCCCAAAAACAGCTCTGGTTCCCCCCTGTGATCACAGGGGCTGGTACCCTCTAGTTACAGCATTGGTTTATTAATGAAAGGTAAGTAGTTATGGTCAATTTTCATTAATAAAGGACTTAGTTTTGTTTTTATTTCCTTTTTTGAATTGTTTGTGGAAATTCACCTGGTGAGAGGGAGGCTATATGGGGGTTCCGTTGTTAATCTTGAGTTACTTGGGCAGCCCAGGTACACAAACCTAATAGCTAGGTAGAGTAGCCAATAGGTGGGGCTAGCGGTTGCTGGATCAACAGGAAATATGTAAAGGAGTACAAATACAAGTACTGGAGCTGATTGAGTTTGCGGAAGACCAGGTCAAAGTCTTGGCTGGATGGAATGACGCAGGTCTACCAATTTAGCAAAGTCATACTTTGCTTCTGTGATCACATAATGTCCACCATTATGATGTTTTACAAACACTGAGCTGTTGGAAAACATTTTTGCTCATCATAATCTCAAAGAGTAGCAAACAGAGCAGTTCTCGTCTTTGTAGAAGTCGAAGACTGAGAAGAGAAATTAATGAAAGGCAAATCAGGAAACGCTGGGTATAAAGTAAATAATGAGGTGAAGAAGTCAAGCATTTTAGAAGCAGGCATAAAATTGCTCAGAACGGCCCCTTTTGTTTTCAAATGATTGCAATGCATCCCGTAAATTTCTGTGGAAACCCTTTAATCTTCACATGCCCCGCAAAATACAGCTAGTTAACATTTTATTGTGCTGATATCAAAGGCTTCATGCAATACAAATGCTTCAATTATCTCTTAATATTTTGCTTTGTTTTCATTTTCCATTAGAACTAATGAATTTGACTTTGCTGAGATGAATATCAAACATGCAATGACTAAGCTTTTAATATATTGATTGAAAGAAGGACAGTTTTAAAAAGCGTCCCATATCGAGTCTTTAATTAAATATAATAGTTCCGTGTTTACGTCTTCGCTCGCTTTGTTTCCTTCACCCTTATCGGGTGAGGTAATGGTGAAGGTCAAATGTTCAGTCTTTCTTTAGAAGGAAGCTTAGATTTTTTTTATGCTTGACAGGGAGAGAACTGTGGATAAGCTGAAGTTGAGCGTCTGTTTTACTTTAAAAGGATTTTTTTTTCACTTAAAGAGCACAGCAGATCCCAGCAAAAAGCGATGAAACAGTATATTCCCAGAAGAGGAAATTCACGTAAAAGCGGCATAAAAAGATGGACCATTCATGTGAGAGGAATCAATATTCATATGGAAATGAAGCTGCTAAGTCTGTGAAGCAGACCACTGCTCAAGTGACTGACTAAAGTCTGGAAATCCATTAAGGCCTAGCTCTTTTATACTTCACAGAATAATGTTTGCCTTGTGTTCTGAATTTAATGATTATATATATGTTTGTATGGGAGCAGATGAGCACATTGAGAAAGTAGAAAAATATGTTTTCAGAACATTTCTCATACAACTTCATATTACCTTGGCCTTCCTCCTAGCCATGCTCCACCGTGCTGGGAGAATATTTTTCTTCTGTAAAGTAGCCATAAAACTATCAGGACAAGTATTCTGTACCGGTACATCTGTAGGAGCTATGGGGCCTTACAGGATTAGATCAACATAGAAGGGTCCTTATTTAATTAGCTTTTCTCTTCCGTTTTCTTACTGGAGATGTTTTCACACCTTGTTGTCAATAAAATAACATTGAAGCCCACTGCAGTCTGCAAGCAAGAAAAAAAAAGTTTGAACGTAATGTTTTTAATCTTATTTTGTAGGTAAGATGAAAAATTATCACTTGGGAAAAAATGTAGCAGAAAAGTTAATTGAATAGGGGCCATTTTTTCTTTGCATTCCTCCAACAACTTTTAACAAAAACAACAGAAAAACACAAATTATATAGAATAACCAGGCCTGTTTCAAAATGGTGCACTAGAAGCCGTGATCACCACGCGTGCACCCCTGTACTCCTGCATGCGCCCAAGTCCACCAGCAAGTGCACCTCAATGTCCACCCATGTGCGTGGCAATGGCTGCAGCTCTGCGTCTGCGCACACTGACATGGGGACTGACACGGCTGCAGCCCATGGATGCAGATCCAAGGACATTTATTAGGTAGCAATGTTAATACTGACATCCAATGAGTGATCATAATATATAACAGCTGCAAATCTGGGGTATACATAGAACCTGAGCAACACTTACTGTATGTAATGTAGCAAATGTCCTGGGAATGTCCTGGGAAAAGCAGCAGTAGATCAATGAAAAATCAGGGCAAAAGATTAGACAATCAGATTTGGACTTAAAGGACACCTAGAGTAAGAGGAATACAGAGAATGTCATATTTATTCCTTTGAAATAATGCAGCTTCCCAAGATGTCCTGGTGATCCTCTGCCTCTAATACTTTTAGCTATAGGCCCTGAACAAGCATGCAGATGTTTTACTAAAGTTTGACTGCATTAGCCACATGCTTGTTCCAGGTGTGTGAATTACACACTACTGATGCATGAAAGATCAACAGGACTGCCAGGCAACTGGCATTGTTTAAAAGGAAATAAATATGGCAGCCTCCATATCCCTCTCACTTCAGGTGTCCGTTAAGGTTACAAGTCTAGGGAACTAATCAGCTACTCATCAATTAACTGACAGTTGTAAACAAATTCAAGCTATATGTTCTCAATACACCAGCAGATCTGGATGTGAGCTTGGCTTTTAGGGGCATAAAGAGATTATGTGCATGCTCATGATGCATCATGGGAGATCTGTCTTGCTCATGTAAAGCTGAATTATTGCAAATACCTTCTGTTTCAAGAAGGCAAATTTTTATTTTGCAATTGATAAAATTACAGTTATTACAGCTACAGCCTTATTTTTTACAGACTACTTAAAGTGGTATGAAACTCAGCATTTCATCTTTGTTCTAAAAGATTATTTACTACATAAAATATACTACCACAAAAAAATGTAGCAGAACAGCATTTAAACAGTTAAACACAGCACTTTGTTCTTCAGTGGAAAGCTCCTTGTTTTAGTGGAAAGCTTTTGGCAGCATCCAAATAGGTGATAACATTATCTTTTGTTTATATTGCTTGGCCAGATCCATTTAGTAAACATTAGCAAACTGCTGGAACTGAGCTGCACTGAGCTGAGGAGCAGAAAGAGCTGAGAAGTGATTTTAATATACAGTATAAATATAGCAGATATGCAATAAAATGCAATGGCAGCTTTCAGAGCAGATGAACTGTACTTTGGGAATTTGTAATTTGTAAATCAGCAATATTACTTCTGCCCAAAATCAAATAACTGTATGGGTAATAAAAAGTAGGAAAACACATTTTTTATTGAATGTTATGTCAGAGTTTTATCCCACTTTAAATGGATCAGGGATATTCTCTGTTTAATGCAGCTAGCTTATAAACCTAAATATGTGTGCTGGATTGAAGAAAGTAGTTATAACAGTTGTTTTCTAAAAGTTTTGAAACTAGGACAACCCACCACTTGCTGACTGAGCCAATAAAGAAAATCACAGGGGTAATAGTGTTAGGCATTGATATCATGAGTGAAAGGAAGTATGTTTCTTTGCAGTGGGAAATGCTGGAAACCTGGACCTTCTATTTGGGAACCATTTGCAAAAATGTTGATTTACATTTAATGTGGTTTTGTCAGCCATATGAGTTCCATTATCATTTCTAAAATAATTTGCTAAATTAACCGTTATACCAATGTGTATAATTACAGGGACTCATAGGCAGGGATCAGTAAATAGAGTTTTTAGTCAAAAATACACCCTATTTGTTTTCCTAGCAATACATGTATTGGCATTAGACTCATGGGGCTTGATTTACTAAGCGGTGCTAACCTACTTAGCACGTCTAAATTCTTTAGGCGTGCTAACCAGGGTGCTAAGTAGGTTAGCACCGGTTTTCTCAATCAGATCTCACATTTCAACTGAGTTTAGACGTGCTAAGGGCCAGTGCTAAAGTTAGCACCGTTTTGTAAATCGAGCCCATTACATTTATTAGGTACTGTGCAATGATTATATTGTGTAATTTAGATAATAGCTCTAGACTCATTAGAAGGTATTACGTCATTGAAAGTAAAGCAATGTATGTTCATGATTGCTATTAAAAACAAAGAGAATTAAAGCCTGGAAAAATATGTTGAGTGTTGATCCAGATAAAATGAAAAATCTATCTGTAGACAAACTTTGGATGTCTGGTTCAGGGCCGGATTTACTATAAGGCACTGTAGGCACATGCCTACAGGTGCCTGATGATAGAAAGGTGGCTCACTCCCCTCCCTGAGTGCCTCCCTCCTTACTTCCCTATGCAGAGACCCGAGCAGAGTGTAAATGAGAGGTTACTCATACTGCTCTCGACATTCCACTGATAAGATCTCCCTTCAATCGGGGGAACCACTAGCTACTTAATACTGAGGGTACTTCTGGCTACCTAATGCTAAGAGACACCCGTAGTGACCAGGCCAGCCAGCACACTTGCGGTGCGATTCAGTGGGGTTTGTAGGTTCATGGAGGGCGAGGTCTAGGGTGTGAGGACATCTGTGCCTATAGGCTCCTGAGAAATCCGGGCCTGGGTTCCAGTGTTGTAGTGCCTGAGATTATGCCTATAATCTGTGTCTACTGTCAAGCTCTATTTACTCATTCATGACAAGCTTCTGAAGTGCGTACATGTAAAAAAGAAGCCCAGTAAAAACAGCGCCAGAGATAGCCACTAGTAGAATGTCGGTTAAATTACTGTTGTGCTACTACTTAATTTGGACTGTAAAATATAGGTAATTTTTACCAATATTTTGCTATGACCTAACCCTACTCTCACACAGAACCCTCCCTCTACCTATGCTTAAAGCAAATGTAAACTGAAGATTAAAAGTCAAAATAAATATACACATGTCATACTTACCTCCCGTGTAGTCTACTTATTGATCTCTTTCTCCTCTACCACATCTTGTTTGTTCACTGTGATCAACGGTATTCTCCCTCCTCCATTTTAAAACCAGCTTCTGGTTCAGTACACTATTAAACTGTAATATCGTCCACATGAGCCATATGGAAACATGGACATTACATTGCACATCAGTTGTCCTCTCAGTTGTAACTGACCGCTAGTGATATATTTCAGTTCTGACAAAACCTTGTCAGAACTCAAAGGGATCATGGTTATAAGCAAATGGTGATCTTCTGAGAGGAATTAATGGCAAAATAAGTATGTAATATTAATCTGCAGGTACATCATGTGTTAATTTTTAATAATTTAACTCAGCTCAGATTCCCTTTAACCCTATTACCCCCCTGCTGGTGCCTAACCTTAACCCCCTCTGGTGGTGCCTAACCTTGAAGTAGTTTTCTTAGCCAAAATCTACAAAATGAGCTTTACTCACCTGCGTAGTACGTGGCTTACTGCATAGGAGCAGTAGTTCTGCGCCAGTGCAGTAAGCCGCATACTACTTGGGCTTGATTGACAGCAGCAGTTAGTGCAGGTGCAGTGAGGACGACCTCGGGTCGGCCTCCGCACCGTGCTCGGAGACCGGGACGGCGGCACAGAGCGGAGTGGTCAGTGCGGGACAGTCGGCTGCAAGGGGCTGGAGAAAGCCCCAGGTGAGTAAAGCTCATTTTGTAGATTTTGGCTGTTAACTCCTTTAAAGAGAACCAGAGATCAAAATAACTAAAGACTTGATACTTACCCTGGGTTTCCTCCAGTCCCATAAGCTCGTCTGAGTCCCAAGCCATCCTCCCGTGGTCTGCCGTGATCAGCCCCTGTAACAGCTCAGTCACATCCACTCTGGGTCCTCTGCACATGCACACGACTTAGCTGTTACCAGGGCCGATCGCGGCTGAACGGCAGACCATGGGAAGATGGCGTGGGACTCAGACGAGCTTATGGGGCTGGAGAAAGCTCAGGGTAAGTATCAAATCTTTATTTATTTTGATCTCTGGTTCACTTAAACCTTGTGTCTATACTTAACCCCCCATGTCTAACCTTAGCTCCCCTGGTGCCTAACATTGAAACCCCCCATTGTCCTTAAGCCCCGTGCCCCCCCCCCACCCCCACCACACCCACCCACTCCAGCATATCAATCACCTTTCTCCGAGTCAAAGTATTCTTGGTATAACAAGTTCCAAGTATTATCATACTTCAGAAGTGTAACTTTTAGCATCACTCTAGCCATTTCATATATATTATATACTATAACAAACTTTGTGTTTGATCTATTCATAGCTTAGAGACGCAGTTTTCCAAGATGTTGCTAAGACCAACTTGGTTGGTGTAATGATGTAAGTGGCCAGAGCCAATGGCATAGCAAGAGGAGTTGCAGAGGTTCCTACCACTTCAGGGCCCCAGGACCTGAGAGGCCCATTGGCGCCCTCCTTCAACTGCTTTATTAGCTCTTTGTTGCTGTTGCTTTGGTGCTGTACTGGTAATAATCATCACTTTACTTAGACGTGTGCTTTGAATCACTTAAATCATGAACAAACTGTTTCCCCCCCCCCACCTACAACTCTGACATGACATGACTGCCCTTGGCAGGTTTTGGTATCATATAAATTATTATGTATAGCGTGCTTGAGTGGAGGCAAATGTAAAGCTCACAATGGGGGATATTTCTCTTTAGCTATGCCACTGGCCAGAGCATACTGAGATTTATTTGATTCCAGTGGTGGAGTCTTGGTAGAAATTTTGGATAACTATTTGCCTACTCCAGTGTGTATAATTTGGTATACCCTTATCCCTAGGCATTGAAATTGTCCTCATTTCCACTATATATGGAAGTATGTGCCCACCCCTTCAACTTCTGAAACTGTGATTTGCTTTGTTAGTATTGAACATTTGGCCATGATTTCTGGGATCTTATGCCAGTGGAGAAATTTGTATTTTTGTACCAAAGGGGAGTTACTTTTAATGTTCAAATATATATCACATAGTTTATTGGTGTTGTAGACACCTTGGCCCCTACTTAATTAATTTTTTCTTCTTTTAAGTTTACTCCTACCGTACCTGATATTTTCATATTTTAAGCCACCCGTAAGCAAGAAAATACATTTTGGTACTTTTTTAAATGCAGAGTGCTGAAACATTATTTTATACAGGAGATGGAATATTATCTCCTAGGAGAAAAAAAGAATTAAACTAGGGCTTTAGTTTCAAAAGAAACTAGAAAAGAAAAAAAAGAGTTTACATAATTGAATCATTCTTTTGGTCATTCTCATTACCATGTAAGTTTAAAGGGAACCCGAGCTGAAGCTCTGGGTCAAAACAAGTTCTTACCCTGCAGAGAGGGAAGCTTCAGGATACTATTGAGGCTTCCATCTCTTGTCGGCAGCCCCCCACTGCAGAGCTCAGGCCCCCTCCGAATCAGGGGCTGCACAGCTTCAGTTCGGTATTAATGGCCGCACTGTAGCCTGGCAAGCCCTCCCACTTATGCGCAGCAGCACGGAGCCCGCGGTTCCGGCTTACTGCACATGCGGGGGTAGGCTGTGTTGGCTATTGCCATGTACATGCTGCACAGCCCCAATCTGATTAGCAACAATGACTTTCCTTTGGGGCCTTGTACAGCGACGGGGGACAACAGAAAAGAGCGGGAAGCCTCAATAGGATCCTGAGGGTTCCCTCTCTTTAAGTAAGTATTTGATTTTGTGTACCCGAGCTTTGGCTAGGGGAAAATTTAAAAGACGACAATCATAGTTTTCAGTGTGTGTAGTACTGGATCATTTTGTAATGAAAATAAGCTAAAGGAAAAAAACAAAAACAGTAATTTACATAATCTGAGACTAGTTATACACAACAATGCATAACAGCATGGACACACTAAAGTCTGATAAATGGATTTGTTGACTTCTTGATGCTTGCATCATGCCTCATTAGTTTTTCTTCCATGTGATTGCTTAGGAAAATAAGTTGCATTCACACTACGTGAATGATAAGAACTTGAAACACTATGTATTACCCATGCATGTACAAGCACAGGAAACAAATACATAAATATTTGTGATCATATATTTTTGAAGAAGAAGAATAGAAAGAGCTACATTTTTATCTTTTAACAGTAATTATAAAATACAGATGAATCCCAAAGCTCCTACAGCACAATGCACTAATCAAAAGCAAGTGTGTGTGTGTGTGTGTGTGTGTGTGTGTGTGTGTGTGTGTGTGTGTGTGTGTGTGTGTGTGTGTGTGTGTGTGTGTGTGTGTGTATGCATGCATGCATGCGTGTGTTAGTGTGTGTGTGCATCTGTGTGTGCCTGCGTTTTAAAGTTCTGTAACTTTTTATCCATGTATGTAGCAGTTTCTGACCTTGAACAAATGAATAATGAACACATTGCTGGTATATGCAGTCGTTTGTCACTTCTTCAGCATTAGTTCATTTCACATGCTAAACATGCCTAGGTCTCTGTTCTTAAGTTCCTCCAGCAAACCCTATAGAAGAAAACCCAGTGGGCACATGCCAAAGTTGATCAACATGTAGTTCTTAACCACTTTACCCCCACCTGTACGAATTTCTCCGCCCCTTTTTCCATCCTTTCACCACCAGGGACGGAGAAATCCGTACTTCCCGTGCTCCCGCCGCTGCCCGCGCTCCCGCTCGCTTATGCGCGCACTCCCGCTCGCATGCACGCCGCCACCCGCTTGCACGGAGATCAATGAACGGGAAAATCCATTCCCGTTCATTGATCTAAGCCCCCGCAATGATCCGCTGCTTCTACGAGAAGCAGCGATCATTGTGAAGAAAAAAAAAAGTTCCCAGCCTCTTTGTACTTCCTGCAAGCGTCCTTCCGGACGCTTGCAGGTCGCATAAATAAAATGTTACTGTGGCCATCTTGTGGCCAAATAGTAAAACTACACCCTGAAGCATTTTTTTACATACAAATACACTACGTTTTACACAAAATTACCTCCCACACTCACCAATTTTTTTTTTGTAATTAAAAAAAATTAGAACATTTACAATAAAAAAATACATAAATAGTTACCTTAGGGACTGAATTTTTTAAATATTTATGTCAGGAGGGTACAACACTGTTACTTTATAAACTATGGGCATGTAATTAGGGATGGACGCAAAACTGAAAAAAATGCACCTTTATTTCCAAATAAAATATTGATGCCAAACATTGTGATAGGGACATAATTTAAACGGTTTTATAACCGGGACAAATGGGCAAATACATTTCATGGGTTTTAATTACAGTAGCATGCATTATTTAAAAACTATAATGGCCGAAAACTGAAAAGTAATGAATTTTTTCCCACATTTTTCCTATTTTCCCATTAAAACATATTTAGAATAAAATAATTTTTGGCATAATGTTCCACCTAAAGAAAGCCTAATTGGTGGTGGAAAAAACAAGCTATAGTTCATTTCATTGTGATAAGTAATGATAAAGTTATAGACGAATGAATGGAAGGAGCGCTGAAAGGTGAAAATTGCTCTGGTGCTCAAGGGGTAAAACCCCTCAGTGGTGAAGTGGTTAAACAGCTAGTGGAGAGTACTTCCTCCGACTAGCTGAAAGTTACACAGTATGCTATTAGAAGATTCCCAGCCACCCTTATTTTTCATTGACAACCACCCCTGCTGTACACCAAAATGTGGTGAATCTTCTAATAGCATACTGTGTAACTTTCAGCTAGTCGGAGGAAGTATTCTCCACCAGCTGTTTAACCACTTCACCACTGAGGGGTTTTACCCCTTGAGCGCCAGAGCAATTTTCACCTTTCAGCGCTCCTTCCATTCATTCGTGTGCCTCTGCCAATGGACCAAACTGCAGTAGAGTTCATCTCACAATGAATGCCTGGATCAGTAAACATGGGAAGGTGTGGAATATAAGCTTTGCATCACAGTTGTTTGCCTTTCAACGTGTTTGGGTGCAAGATTAGAGTTTGTGGTATAAATCAGGAGATATAAGGAGATTTTTTTGCAGCAACATCTACCTCATTAACTACTAGAGCAAAACAATAAAAGATGCTGGGCCTAAGATACTGACCACCTTTATGAGCAGGTCCAGATACCGTTGACCTTATGAAACTAATGCTTAAAGGGAACCTTTAAGCCAGAAAAAAATGAGTTTTACTCACCTGGGGCTTCTACCAGCCCCATGCAGCAGTCCTGTGCTCTCGCAGCCACTCACTAATCCTCTGGTCCCTCCCTGCCAGCTAGTTTCGTTTTTGCCGACAGGCCCGTCAGGACTGGCCAAGCGTAGGTTTTTCCGCATTCCCGACTGCTATTGCGGGCCGCAACGCGTACAAAAATACGCGTTGCCGCATTAAGAACGCGTAGATATGCGACAATGCGTATTTTTGTATGCGTTGCGGCCTGCAATAGCGCTAATTGCAGTCGGGAATGCGGAAAAAGCTACGCGTGGCCAGCCCTGACGGCCGTGTCGGCAACAACGAAACTAGCTGGCGGCGGGGGACCAGAGGATTAGTAAGTGGCTGCGAGGGCGCAGGACTGCTGCAGGGGGCTGGTAGAAGCCCCAGGTGAGTAAAACTCATTTTTTTTCTGGCTTAAGGTTCACTTTAAGAACTAATGCTTAGTAGAGTGGCATCAACAACATTCTGGCTGCTCTTCATGATGGTGACCTCACATGTTCAAATATCAATCTCATGGAACAGAAATCTGTATTTACCTGACTAGGGTTAAGTTATATTGTGCAAAGGGGACATAAGATCTTCTGCGGTTCCCAATTGCTACCAAAGTGCCAACAGTGCCTCCCTGTACCCCACCACAGGATTTTAATCAATGGTGTATGTTGGTGCACAACCACTGGACCATATCATTCAGGGTGGAAGATACAGACGGTTTTATGAATGTTGCCATCTTTAAGTACACCCTCAAAATGGTCTCCAGGGGACACACTAATCTGAGCAATATCATCTCTATAGTGGTCGGATGAATAGCACATTATCTTATCTGCTCAGATAGGGAAAGGTACACTGGAGAAGCAGACTGCGCATGCAGCTGGAGATGTGCCAGAGTATTACCAGGCTCTTGAGGAGGAAGAGGAAGCTAAGGATGCAAAAGAGCTTGGTCAGAAGGAAGAGGGGGGAAGGGAGTTCCCGATGTCTGTGGTCAGATGGCTCTGAGCAAAAGCAGTGAGAGGAGGAAACTATCTTGAGCAACCAGGGCTTGCTGCGTAGAGCGGCACCTACTCCCAATCACTGCCCACATGTTGCATTGCCTCAGTAAGGACCACTGGATCTGAAAGATAAAAAAAAGACTGACTACTCAGCAAACAACCTTTTGAATCCCTGTTGCAAGGGTTAAAGAGAAACCGTGACCAAGAATTGAACTTCATTCCAATCAGTAGCTGATACCCTCTTTTACATGAGAAATCTATTCCTTTTCACAAACGGATCATCAGGAGGCTCTGTATGGCTGATATTGTGGTGAAACTCTTCCCACAGAAAACTGTGAGAACCATGGTCCCGGTAGTTTCCTGTCTGTGAACCTTGTTGCATTGTGGGAAATAACAGTTTACAGCTGTTTCCAAACGGCAAATAAGCAAGCAGCAGCTACTTCCAGTGACATCATCTGCCAGCAGTTAAAATGAACCATGTGATAAATGTCAGAATTTGAATCAGAGAGCAGAAAGCTTTTACAATGGGCATGCACTGACTAAATCATTAATGCATAATTATTGTAAAAATGAAGCACTTTTTCATTATATTATTTTCACTGGAGTTCCTCTTTAAGGCAGTATCCTCAGGCTATCCAGCAAGACTCCTAATTGAGGCAGCTTCATGCTAACTTGGACTACTTGTTTAGAGAAGCATTATTTTCACTTATCAAAACAGATAGCTAAGAGCAGTAACACTTCCACCATCACTACTTGGCGCTTTGAGTCCGCAAGGAGAAAAGCGCAATATAAATGTTATTTGTCTTGTGTCTTGTCTTGTCTTGTACTAGACAAACCAGGGAACTGTTGGGTGCTATGAGCTAGCTCTACCAGACTAAACAGCCTGTTCACACTCAGAGCATGGGGGAAAACATTTAGTAGAGAGTTCCAAAGAAAATGTGAAAAGCCTTGGATGTAAGAATATATTCCTGCTAAGTTGCTGGAAATAAAATATTGGCAGTATGTGGCAGATAGCTGCAGGAACACATGGCAAGGGCTGTGCTATTAACAAAAAAATAATTTAATAAAAACTGTCAAAAACTAAAAATATATATGTAATGGTAATGGACTATCTGAAGGGGTAGTGTTCAAATCTAGAGTAAGAAATACCTACTTAGCAAAGATGTAATAGTGAATGAAGGAGAGGTGAAAAAGTGAAACTAAATGCTGACAAAACTGACATTCTTGTCATTGAAGGTGAGCACCTGCCAGCGAAATAGCTCCTCTCCCAATCATTACCATTGGTGTAGGTGGCCCAAGGTCTACATAGTCCTTCCTATGTGCTCAGTTTGGGTGTGATATTTAAAGAGACACTAAAGAGAAAAAAATATGATATAATGATTGGTATGTGTAGTACAGCTAAGAAATAAAACATTAGCAGCAGATATACAAGTCTAATATTGTTTCCAGTACAGGAAGAGTTAAGAAACTCCAGTTGTTATCTATGCAAAAAAGCCATTGAGCTCCACAACTTTCAAAGTCTCAGAGAGCTCTGTCTTCTGAAGCTTGTTATTTCAACTGTCAGTCATTGTATTGGGTTTTTTTGTCCCCAGAGGACAGTTCAAAAGATCACTTGCCTGCGCTGTAAAATCATTTAGAATGCTGAGTAATGTGTAAACTGCAAATATTAGAGAATGATGCAATGTTATAAAAAAAACCTATATACAGTAGTAACTGAAAATAAAAATATGAGAATATTTTCTTTGCTTATAATGTTCTAGTAATTATCCATACTACACAACCAATTCATTATAGCATATATTTTTTTCGCTTCAGTGTCTCTTTAAAGGTGAATTAAACCTAGCAAAATTAACGCTAATTAATGCTATTGTGAAAATTAAACTCTACACCCCCCCCCCCCCCCCTAAAGATGTCAATTTATACTTTCATCAAATTGTGAATGAAAATGACAAAACTGCAGAAAAAAAAAACTTGATGCATACTTTCCTGTTTTTCATGCAGAATATTTGCATGTGTAGAAAGCCAAAAGTTTTGGTCATTTAAGGTTTTCTCAGTTTCATAAAGTGGTGGAAATAAATGAATGAACTTCCGAAAATTGGCACACAACTTTATTATAATCATTTTATGCCATTTTACCTGAAACATGTGCTATATAACAAATAAGAAAAATCTTCATTAATGTGGGCCTTTATATAATTGTGGTGTTTTGGTTTATGATTTTGTGCCTTTTACAACAATTTAAAAATATTCCATAATTTTTTAAGAATCAATATTTTGTACCATGATATCCCTTGAAATAGTTTTTGAAAAAGCATACGTAGCATCTGTATATTTTTGAACATGTAGGAAAGTGAAAGTTAATATTTCTTCTATGGTGTTTCAGTCCCTGATGTTGCTGGCATTCCTATGCACACCAGTACTTTCTTTTTTCATGTCCTTGAGCAGAATGTTTAACCAATAATGACCTCATCGTGATCGGGGAAAGGGCCTCCCATGGGAAAAGTGACATTACAGCCTTCATTCCAGCGCAGTGCTTAGCAGTCACTGTCATTCTGTCTTGTCACAATTCAAACAAAGACCACCAAGCTCCTTTCCTTTGGTCTGAATCTTGGCTGTATTCCCAATGGATTCCCCAGCAGCAATTTCAATTAGTTTTCTGAAAATGTCTGACCATGTTTTAGTAATTGAATGGGCAGGCTATAATTTGTATCCCTGGACCAAAACAAAAGCATAACTTGCCATCCTGGAAATGGGCAAAAAGGTCCAGCATCCTCATGTGTAAAATATGTTGTATGAATATATCGATTCTCGAAAAAATATATATTTTCCCTATTAAGAAGTTCAGTTAATTTCTTGTTTATTTTATGGTTCATCTGTTTTTTCTTTATTTTTCAATATAAAATGTAATTACAAGGCAATGTACGATTAACTGCACATTTCTTTTAGTGTGATAAGTGTCGGCAAATTGAGTTTTCAAATTTCAGAAATGTGTCATCCAAATCAGATCATGCTGCTTCTCTGTTGTTTTGACTGCAATTTACAAATGTCCCTCGCAGAAATATATTAATAATATTTAAAAAAATGAAAAGAAGAAAATCCACGTACACCGAATATATAACTGTTTTAAATCAGAAAATTGGTAAATGGCCAAAGCAATCACTGTTGCCTCTCGTACACCGATTCCTATATCAGTTTGTTTTTAAAGTCCAACAGATTTCATTTGCTTTCTCTCAGTCCGCTTACTCCAACACAAAGGACTTCCAGCAGAGAGCAGCTGGTGCCTCATTTTGGCTACTTTCCCCAGACTCTTAATGCTTTCACTGGAAATCAATGGTTGCTTATTTTTCCCTGTACCGGGTTTTATATGTGGACTGACATGGCCTCAACCATAGTGACCTATTTTGGGGAGTTGTTTCCATTCAGCGATGACTCTTTGCAAATAGCGGAAATTAGCAGAAGGCCCCTGTCAAACTGCTTGTCACATCTTGTTTTTGGTCTGTTGAAATCCTTTTGAAAAGACAAGGGATCTTTTGAAGATAGACAATGCATATCTGGAGTTCCATCAGGCAATACATAAATAAAAAATCCTGCCATCAAAAATTAATCAAATGATGTGTTTTGATATGATTGAATTCTTTTTGTTGCTTGATATTTCACTAGATTAACATGATTTGTTTGTATGCACTAATTTTAGTAATCTTGAGGTGGCCATACATTAGCCGACCAACCAGCCAATCGACCATCCAATTTGATTATTATAATTGAATTGGATGAAAATTGGAGCTGCCAAGTGCATGCCCGACCGTCAAAGTGACCGATTTCGGGATGGAAATTGGCCGCACAGTCGATAGCGCATGCTGCAAAATGTCAGGTGCACCGCGGTACGGCGGCCGATTTGCGAACGAGTGACGATGACGAAGCCGCTGTCGACGCAATGTATAAATGTATGTAGTGTGTGCATTTATACATTACCTCTCCGGTGTCAGCCTCCGTACATCTCACCGGATTACGCATACACGCCAGCGGCGCATAGTACCTGATGTCAGACGCTATGCGCCGCTAGCGTGTATGCGACTGTTACCCGGCGAGATGGACGGACACCATGCAAAAGCTGCTACAGGGCAGGTAATGTATAAATGCACACACTACATACACTTATACATTTTGGGGGCAGCGGCATGGCGGACGCGGTGGGCTCAGCCGATTCCCTGATGATTTCATGCTGAAATCGGACGGGTATCGGCCTGTAGTGTATGGGCAGATTCGACCAAGAGAGAAATTTATCTCTAATCAGATTCAGTTAAGTTAAATTTGTCTCTTTGTTGAATCTGCCCACAATCTTCTGATGTATGGACACCTTTAGGAAACATCCATATAATTTGTTTTCTTAAAGGAATACTATCGATGTATGCATTTATTTTTAAATGCTGTATGTTGTAGCACACATTAGGACAAGTACTAGGAGCAATTTGATTCCTCACACAGCTGTTCCTCTCAGCTGTAAAATCCTCCGTCAGTTTTGGCGTCAGTGTTTGATACAAAATGTATCTAAATACTAGGCTCCCAGAGGGCTAGACCATGTCTCTGCACATGGGAGTTGCTATCAACTCCTCAGTTTATAGTTTAATTATCACCTTGCTAAAAGAATCTTATTGATATGGTGGTAAGGGGTTAAATATTCTCGCAATGTGTGTTTATTATCTTTGCTTCTCTTGACTGATAAAGATACTAATAATGCTAATTGTAAACAGTGGTCTGCCCCTCTCAGCAGCTTGTAAAGTGGATGCAGCCTGGAGTGAATCACTACACGCAGACAGCCAGTCTGAGTGTAAACACAGACTCGTGGTATAGCTAGTTATATTCCAGCAATATTACAGCTCATTTAGTTACCTGTTACCACCTCATATCAGCCGATTTCTCCTCATGTCTCCTGCATGCTGTGAGCAACACAGTGAAATATATTTGTGAGCTGTGTGACAGAGTAACCAAGCAGCTCAGGGTGACCCAAACTACTATGAGCTGTGTGAGAAATGAATTTTTAAGCAGGGATAGCGAGAGAGAGACCTGGGTGAATAAATAAAGTGCCCCTAGCACTAGTGGTAATGTGTACACTAATATAGAGTATTAAAAAAAAGTTGTTTCAATCAATAGTATTCCTTTAATTAATTAATAAAAAAAAGGGCTGACATAATAAACTAATAGTTGCATTAACGGAATTTAGGGATGAGCAAAATGTTTTCATATTAACAATAATAATTTTATGATCACTGATAATGATAAGGATTAGTACAATTTTACACAGTCAAACCAATGGGTGGACTGGATTTAACTCATTTCCAAATATTGAGAGCTGTGTAAGCTCCTAAAATATTCTCGGTTGTGTGGTATATGTAGAAGAGCTATAATTCAAGTCAAGAATTGTAAGAAGATTTGCCTTTTTTGGTACTCCAAAAGACTGCCCACCAATGGAGATACAAGTTTTACCAGAGTTGCTAAACTTTCATATTGTATGTTGTGCTTAACTGCTTATCATCACCTCTTCTGTTATTAATAATGGCATTCATTACACCTGCTTGTTCATCTTAGCTACTACTGGGATAAAAGTCTAATTTATGAAACCTGGATTTATTGGTAAAGCTATGAGTTAGTAGCTAATGTATTACATGGTCTGTAAAAAGGCACATGTCCTACATTATAATAATATTGGCAGAATACATTGAAGCCACGTTCACAGTGACCATTGCATTGCAATCCATGTGACAGCAGGAATCCAATGCATCGTGAAAGCAGCACCGCAAGTTACCCACACATTGCATTGCATACAGTGAAACATACAGTCAAGTAAAATATGCTTCCCTTCAACTGTCAATTCACGTGTTTTACGGTTACACACTGCATGGTGAAAGATTTAATGCTAAAATTAATTGGGAATTGGCCTGTGGTATATAGGCAGCCAACAGATCTCTCTCTGATCAGATAGGATCAGAGAGAGATCTGTCTCTTGGTCGATCTGTCCATGTAATGGGGAAGGGAGGATTTCTCCTCCCTCATTGTAATGTACACCGCAATGTTAAAGGACAAATCAAGTGAGAAGAATATGGAGGCTGCCATAGTTATTTTCTTTTAAACAATACCAGTTGCCTGGCAGCCCTGCTGACCTGTTTGGCTGCGGTAGTGTTTGAATAACACCTGAAACAAGCATGCAGCTAATCTTGTTAGATCTGACAATAATGTCAGAAACACCTGATCTGCATGCTTGTTCAGGGGCTATGGCTCAGGGCCCGTTTCCACTATCGCGAATCCGCATGCGTTGCCCGCATGCGGATTCGCACAGCCAGTACAAGTGGATGGGACTGTTTCCACTTGTGCGTTTTCCTGCACGTTTTTCTGTGCAGAAAAAATCTGCAGGGTAGGGCCCTCAGAATTCGCCTGCGTGTGTAATGCAGGCGAATCGCACGCAATGTATTTAATAGGGAAATCGCATGCGTTTTCCCCATGCGTTTTTTGCCGCGATTTTGCATAGGTACCCATGTTAATTCACACAGGAAGTGACATGGTTAAAATCGCATCACCCTAACCTATGCGAAATCGCATGCGAAATCGCGGCAAAAAACGCATGCAGAATAGCACCCGCATGCGATTTTCCTGCGGTTATTCGCCGGCGATTCCGCAACGCTATAGTGGAAACGGGCAGTATTAGAGGCAGAGGAGCAGCAGGACTGCCACGCAACTGGTATTGATGAAAATAAGGAAATAAATATGGCAGCCTCTATAGCCTTCTTGCTACAGTTGTCCTTTAGGAAACATTTAAGCTGGTATTGTTCTAAAGGGGGAGCCTTAATCTTCTCAACTCTGACTTAGGGCTTGTTCTCACCTAGAGCATTTTCGGGGGTTTTTCAAGCGCCGGCGATTTTGAAAATCACCCTAAAAGCCCTTGTGCAATGATTCCCTATGAGAGTGTTCACATATGAGCGGTTCGATTCTGATCCGCTTCAAAAAGCGCTGCCTGTACCATTTTTTGGGCGATTTGCCTATAATGGAAGGTATAGAGAAATCGCAAAGCGCTTGAAAAAGTGCTTTGTATAGCAATTTTCCAAGTGCTTCTATGAATAAATACATTGCATTTATTTATTTCCAGGTGAAAGAGTTCACCTACTGACTGACATCAGGAAGTAAGAAAATTTGAAAAAGCGCTGGCGGTTTATAGTGTGAACATAGCCTCACTGATCAGTGACAAGCCTGCATTGGATTGATAATGCTTGATTTTTTTATTGGGGGTTGCACTATTTTTAATTGTTCTTTTCTTAACCTCCTTGCTGGTTATCCCGAGCTCAGCTCGGGGTAACCTGCGTAGGAGGATTTCTCAGGCCCCGCTGGGCGGATTTACCCCAAAAAATTTTATTGTACGCAGCTAGCACATTGCTAGCTGTGTGCATTTCTCGATCGCCGCCGCTTGCCGCCGATTCGCCGCTACCCGCCGCGCCCCCCCTCCCATCCAGACCCCTTGTGCAGCCTGGCCAATCAGTGCCAGGCAGCGCTGAGGGATGGATCGGGATTCCCTCTGACATCCCGACATCCATGACGTCGGTGACGTCATCCCGCCCCGTCGCCATGGCGACATAGGAAGCCCTGCAGGAAATCCCGTTCTGAACGGGATTTCCTGCTTGCAAAGATCGCCGGCGGCGATCGCAGTAAGTAGGGGGATGCCGCTTGTCAGCGGCTATCATGTAACAAGCCCTGCACTCGCTACATGATTTTAAAATTTTTTTTAAAGTTCTGCTCCGCCCCTTTGCCGACACAATTGGAACGGCAAGGGAGTTAACACCCAAAAATAGTACAATTACCAGCTTCTTGTTTGTGAGCACAAAAGCCACCAAGAGTACAGCAATCTAGTGGCATCACTTTGTTGATTGCTGTTGCTTAGCTCAGCCATGGTAAATCAGGCTCGTAGTGAGTTTAGGTTTGATGAAGAAGTATGTCCAAATCACTTTGCTTTTTCTGCATGTAAAGCAGATAATTTGTAGGTTCTGATTAAAAATGCAGCATTCTCTTGTGCCAGAGCATCATTCAGTTGACATGATGCAAATTTTGTCTACCATGCTTCCTTTTCATTTTAATCAGTGGCACATCTTTACATTTATTATCCCTGGTGGTGCTGTTTATCTCATGCTCATTGCAACATTTAAATGGTAGCAACTGTACTTTTCTCTTGAAAATACCCCAGAGCCAAATCTCCATCATATTTATCAAATGAAAAACAGAAGAATGCTGAAATTCTGACTGGTAAAGTGTACTCAAGAGAGACGCTGATGCAGGATTTTTTTTTTTTGTCAAAGGAAAAGTAAAGCAACAAATGCAGCTTATTTTACAGCTTCGTCAAAGTATTTCCAAAGCGGAAGAGAATTGTAATGAATGACTCGCCTGTCTTTCTTTATAGGTTATTGGTGGGGTGATGTAAATGTTACAATTCCCAAGGTTGTGTCTGGCATGATGAAGTTATTAGAGACAAGGTTTTTTTTTTCAACAGAATGATGACATAGAGTTTACGTGATACCTTTTATTAGCTAACGGGTGTGCTGGAGACTGCAAGCATTTGAAACAGCTTTGGACTGTGTATAAGTCATGATTTAAAGTGAAAATGTATGTCTACCTTTAATACATTCACTACAAAATGATTTAAAGTAAACCTGAAGTGAAAAAAAACTTATGATATAATAAAGTGTATGTGTAGTACAGATAATGAATAAAACATAAGTAGTAAAGAAAAGAGTCTCATATTTTTAT
Source organism: Hyperolius riggenbachi (assembly GCF_040937935.1). Lineage (NCBI taxonomy): Eukaryota > Metazoa > Chordata > Amphibia > Anura > Hyperoliidae > Hyperolius > Hyperolius riggenbachi. The sequence goes on from NC_090646.1 coordinate 545,015,976, forward strand.
TTTCAGTTATATAGCTTTTTTTATAACATTGCATCATTCTGTCATATATGCAGTTTAGAAACCACACTCTGTCTTTTAAGCTAAAAAAAAACAGAGCAGAAATAATGATCCTTTGAACTTTCCTGCATTACAACCTTATTTCAAGCTGTGTCTTGCTGTTTCTTACCTGTTTAAATGCTTCAGAAAACAGGACTGTATTTGACCCAGTGGGTTGAAGAGCTCAGAGAAGCTTTTTGGTTTTTTTTTAACTCTTCCTGTACTGGAAAACAATATGAGACTCTTTGTTCTATGCCTTATCTGTACTACACGTACAATTCTCTGTCTCATAAGTTTATTTTTGCTTCAGATTTATTTAAAGTAGTCCTTAAGTCTTGCATTTAACTCTTTTCAATTAGCATTGGTAGCAGTGCAATTGTTGACAAAAGTTCACCCAGCAGCGGCTGTCTCCATCTTCCTAACACTGGTCTGTGAAAAGATGTTCAGGAGTAGCTATTTGTCTACTTACAGAAGGTCCTCCATCATATTACTTCTACTGTGCTTCAGTGCCCTCTTTCCCTTGAACTGTAATGTATATTGTATTGAGCTGTGTGAGCTAACTTCAGATTGATATCTAGGAATCTGCAAGAGCTTTTGTGAGCAATTATATAACATAGTATTTCTTCTTCCTGACTTCTTCTAACACAGGAATGTACCATATTGTTTGGATTGTAAGACACACTTTTTCTCCCCCAAAAGTGGGGGCCGATAACGCAGAGGTCATTGGAGGACTGGGTGGGGCAAGCAGGAGGAGACCTTGTCCATGGTAGAGGAGGAGAGATCGAGGGTATGGAGATAGATCTGGGTGTCATTGACATATAGTTAAAATATGTAAAACAAGGAGAGAAAATCGAGAGCCCCCAATAGTGTATTACTGATAAATGTTTGGGAGAGGTAGAATAGTATAAGTTATACTCACAAAGGTAGGTTGCCGGGATCAGGCAACCACTCACTTCGCCTATGGGGATATTAACCCTGTCCTCACTCAGGTTAAAAGCGTCGCTCTCCGTAGAAGGAAAAGGGTGTCCACACCCATCCACCAGGTGGAATATCAATGTACAAAAAGTACAGATGCGCCAGCAGATTAAAAGTAGAACCACTTAAAACCAAATTAAAATATGGGGAGCAAGGGTGGGCTTGCCTCCCCTATAACAAACACAACCACTATGTATGGTTTAAATAAATCAAATTTAATAGATACTCCAAACAATTATGCAACGCATTTCGCGGGTCCCAAGCCCGCTTCCTCAGGCAAAAATATATGGAAAGGAGCAACTGAGAGGTTGTGCATAACGGTGTAGCGCCTCTATGTAAAAGGATGCCAGTAGGGGCTAATGGGAGCCCCAGGTAATTGAAACTTTTTTTATTCTTACTCAGTTAAGGTTCACATTAAGTTACATTCGGAAAAGTTCCTCATTAACCCATTCAGGTTCCGTGGTTTTCACGAGAGAAATGTTCACCTCCCATTCATTAGCCTATAACTTTATTATCACTACTTATCACAATGAACTGATCTATATCTTGTTTTTTCCGCCACCAATTAGGCTTTCTTTGGGGGGGTACATTTTGCTAAGAGCCACTTTACTGTAAACGCATTTTAACAGGAAGAATAAGAAAAAAATGGAAAAATTCATTATTTTGCAGTTTTCAGCCATTATAGTTTTAAAATAATACATGCCTCCATAATTAAAACTCACGTATTGTATTTGCCCATATGTCTTGGTTATTACACCGTTAAAATTATGTCCCTATCACAATGTATGGCGACAATATTTTATTTGGAAATAAAGGTGCATTTTTTCCACTTTGCATCTATCACTATTAACAAGTTTAAAATAAAAAAAATATAGAAATATTTCATCTTTACATTGATATTTAAAAAGTTTAGACCCTTAGGTAAATATTTACATGTTTTTTTTTTATTGTAATGTTTTTTGTTTTTTTTTATAGTAAACATTTTATTTGGGTAGTTTTGGGAGGGTGGGGGGTAAACAATAGATTTATAATGTAAATGTGTGTTCATTTTAATGTATGTTTATTTTCAGTTGTAGTATTACTTTTTGGCCACAAGATGGCGGCCATGAGTTTGTTTACATGACGTCACTCTAAGCGTAACACACGCTTAGAGTGGCGCATCGGGCAGGGAACGGCCAGAAAAGGCTCAGCTTCCGAGAGAAGCTGTCGCTTTTTCAGCGGGGGAGAGGAATCAGTGATCGGACACCATAGCCCGATACATTGATTCCCTGGCTACTGAATCCGCAGCCGGGAGTGCGCGTGCACGCGCGCGATCGGCCGCGGGGGCGCGCAGTACCGCACATGGTTCCTGGACGTAGTTTCTACGTCCAGGAACCAAAATAGGTTAAGTGCCATTTTTTTTTTGTTTTTCTGTTGGTTGTACTAAGAGTTGATTTTTGTAGGAAAGTAAGGTGCAGCCTCCAGGTAAATGCACCCCCCCCCCTGTTTATCTCCAGCAATATATGTTCTGATTTAGATGTTTTCATTGTAGAATAAAATCTTAGTTAAAGAAGTACTCTTGAAGAGGCACTAAAGTTTTTCATGTGTTTATGGATGTGCAACTAGTATATCTGCTATTAGAGTCAAGTACCATTTGCAGACTTGATACCGTTTTGTTTTCTGAAAGCTATAAGGGTTGTCCAGTTTAAAATCAGAAAAAAAAACTTGAAAACACATGCAGTGTCAAACATACAATTAATACCCATATTTCAAGCAACAATAACACTGAAGTCATAAAATCAATTGAACAGATCAGCAATTCAAATAACCTTTTCAAGTCAAATTTAAATATTTGTGTAATTGAGCTTAAACTGACATTTCAAGTGAACATTTCTTTGAGGCGATCATTTTAAGAACATTTTTTTAGAAGCCTAATAAAACTGAATAATGTACTTCTAAAGGATGTGTGATAGACAGCACAATTACAATGGGTGGCAGCTACGCAGACCAAACTGTGTAACAAAATTATTCAAGAAGATACACTGCAGAATTAGACATCTGATGGTGCAGCTGTCACTTTTCTCTGACTTTGCACAAAGGTTGTTTTATTTATTACACTTATTTGTGTTATGAACTAGAGTCCTGCAAAAGGGATGCTGTCAACTGACAGCTGTGCTATCCTGATTCTCCCTACCAAGCCTGGCACTCCACCTAGTGGTTAGAATACTCACCAGCTAGGGTCAGTTCTAGTAATAATGGCGCCTCTAGTAAACTGCCCCCCCCCATGACAAGCACCCCTTTGTTGCTTCCCCCGCAGGGCCCTAAGCCAGCTGCCAGTCCGTGGCACTGTGCAATTCCATCTTCCTCCTTGCAGGGACACTTACCCTCTGTTATTATTACACTAGTTGGCCTAAGCCCGTTTAAAAACAGGCTCTAGGTCTCTTCATGCCGCCAGTCAGTGCGCACGCACTCGCCCACCGCACGTGCCCGCACACCAGCCCGTCTGCCCGGCTCCCTGGCCCGTCCTCCTGTCCCAATGGTTGTTTGTACTGCGCAGATGCGCAGTACAAAAAAACCCATGGAGACACAGACAGGGACAGGAAAGATGACGCAGGGACAGTTAGGTTTTATTGTATAGGATAATGACATGTTCTGGGTCACAGAAGAGAAGCACCTCTGCGAGGATGAAGATGGCAGTGCATAGAGTCCTGGACTGACAGAGGAGTGCACCTGCCGGGACAATTGAGTCACTATTTTGCTGAAGACTCTGAAGGGGTCCTGGGGAGCAGAGTTAAGTTGGGGTTGACCTGAAGGGGGCTGGCAACTGGCTCAAGGCCCTGAGTCAATTGCCCAGGCTGTTCATATGGTAGCACCAGCCTTCTTTCTGTCTCATGGTTGGCCTGAGTGTGGTCTTTGGAGTTTTATTGCATTTTTTGCACTGAAAATCTAAACAAAAAGACCATAATGATAAGCTCAGTGGAGAGAATCAGGAGAATACAACTTATAAAAGAAATTCAAAGTAGAATGAATATGGAAAAAGGGATCGCTGAGTTTGGGTTAGTTCACTGATAATTTTACTGTTCAGTGGCTTAATATTGAGAGATCAACTTCTACTCAGTTGCTATACATGCAGCATAGTGGTGTTACATGTACAGTAACTAAGCAGCAATATTGTGCTGCTGAACAGCACAGTTAACCATGATTACACATGTAAAAAGAAACTTGCAATAATTCAGCTTTAAAGCACCTCTGTTGCAAAAATCTTAAAATTTAAAATACATGTAAACATACACAAATAAGAAGTATGTTTCTTCCAGAGGAAAATGAGCCATACATTACTTTTCTCCTATGTTGCTGTCACTCACAGTAAGTAGTAGAAATCTGACATTACCGACAGATTTTGGACTAGCCCATCTTCTCATGGGGGGTTCTCAGGGTTTTCTTTATTTTTAAAAGCACTTAGTGAATGGCAGTTGCTCCATTCAACTGCCCAAAAAGTATGCACCTTTATACAAGGATGCTGGCCAGCATCCTTGTACAAATATTTTTCAGGGAATGTCTTTATATAGAATAAAGGCCATGCTTAGAATCCCCCCATAAAGAGATAGACTAACCCAAAACCTGTCGGTAATGTCAGATTTCTACTACTTACTGTAAGTGACAGCAGCATAGGAGAAAAGTATTTTTTTTTACATAATTCTAATGGTTTAATATGTAATATATCACATATTCAATATATATATATGTTGAAATGTATTTCTATTTGAAAAGAGCTTTATTGTATAAAAAGGCAAATATCACATGCTAAAAATAGCAAAACATATACAGAAAGAGAATAAAACCAACAAAAAAAAACAAACCCAGGTATTCATCCTATATACTGTACATAAGAATCAAAGAGCAAGGTCCTATTGTCCGGACCATTCAACCTAGGAAATGGAGCACAAAAGTACTTTCAGCTGAGATCCCAGGGATCAGTCCAATCTACAAGGCTCCATAATTAGTAGCTCTTCTTAACTGGAAAGGAAACCTTAAACTGGAACTAAACCCAAAACCAAGAAAGGTAAAAGAGAAGGAAAAAAAAAAAAAAGAAAACATTATCCTGTCAAAGCACAAGAGTCCCGAATGTCATAGAGGTATATAAAACAAATAGAAACCAAGCACACAAATGTCCAAGGGGAACTAAAGTCGCCTGTAGGTTTTCCATGCGTCCCAAATTAGATCAAATTTTGCTATATTCTCAACACTATAATAATACACTTGATCAATTAGCATCATCAAATCAAGACGCTGAGTAACCAAAGCTAACTCCAGATCAGTGGATTTCCACTGGAGGGCTATTGACCATTGAGCTGCCAATAACATATATCTGTATAGAGGTTGGAAGCTTCCAGGAACTTCTTCATTAGCCATATATAAAAGGGCCTGGGAGGCAGTCTAAGAAACCAGAAAACATAACACGTCGCGTATTAAGATTTTCCATGAGTCCCAAAAATATTGTGCACGAGGGCAATCCCAAAAAACATGTACCAAAGACCCTTCCATACCACAACCACGAAAGCAAGTCGAAGAGGCCGAGGGATACATTTTATGTATTTTAACCGGAATGTAATACCACCGAAACAAAAGCTTAATTGCTGTATCTTTACCATATTTGACTTTACCACCCTGGAGACTGCAGTCCAGATAAGGGACCAGTCATAATGTGTAAACTGGATTCCCAATTCCTGTTCCCAGGCCCTCATATATGGCATTTTGTCCACATTTTCGCAACCCAATAATAAAGCATACAATAATGAAATGAGACCTTTACGATGAGAAAACCCGAAGTAAAGTGATTCAAAAGCCGTGGGCTCAGATATTGGAAAAGAAGGAAATAAAGAGGAAAAATAATGCTTAATTTGACAAAATCGAAACGCCTCTTCAAAGGGGGCGTCTTGACCAAATTGAAGCATATTGAATGTAACCGGGACATCTCTAATCCAAAATTTATTGGCCATAAAAAGGCCCTTATCCCTCCACCAGGAAAACATCTGGGGGTTCCTAAAAGCAGGACTAAATCGAGGATTACCAAAGATAGAAGTCCTGGGGAGGGAAAGGACATGAGATTATATGAAGTAGCTATGGAAATCCAAAATGTAGCTAGCGATGATACAATCCTGTTCCTGCCAGAAAGAGTTGCTATATCTTTTTTAGATACTACAATGACCAAGGAAGATAAATAGAAGGGAGAAATTGAGGTTGATTCAAGCTGATACAAGGCAGGAGGATTAGAATCTATACCCCAGTCCAAGATTTGACCAAGTTTAGCGGCCAAATAATAATGCCACAAACTCGGTAAACCAATGCCGCCTTGTAGAGGGAGTCTATAGAGAACTTGTGCTCGAACTCTAGCATGTTTGCCATCCCAGACAAATTTGTTAATTTGAGATTGCAGGCCAGACAGAGATTTCTTGGTCATAGTTATGGGGAGCATGTGAAACAAATATAATAATCATCTTGCATGCTAAACATTTTCCAAGCCATGAGACCTTGTATGTGAAAAAAGGAGAAAAGTAATTTATGGCTTATTTTCCTCTGGAAGAAATGTACTTCTTATTTGTATGTGTTTTAAATTTTAGGATTTTTTTAACAGTTCCTCTTTAAGTGAACATTTGTGGTTACCCACAAAGCACCACTACTACATTTGCAAATTTTACTGAGGAGGGCCAAAAGTCCAAAACAGGCTGTCTAGTCTATATGTGGCTGTGTAAAATTTAAAACTATAGGCTTTCTATACACCAGCGGTTCTGGATGCTGGCCTGGCTACAGGGGCATAAAAAGATAACTTGCATATTCAGTAGTGGTACATTGTGGGTAACAACAAATGTTCACTTAAAGCTCAATTATCACAAGTTTCCTTCTGTTTTAAGAAAGCAAATCACACCAAGCATTGCTTTTTTAGTAGGAGGGCTTTTCTGTCTCTTTTCTGCATTTCCAATTGGGAATTAGATTTCCGCGGAAATACCACATTACTGGTAATTTTAGTGCAATCACAGGACTCGGAAGTATTGGACCAATCAGAGAAGATAGAATTTTGCTGCAAATATCGGAATGCTACCAGGTATTCCCGAGTCTTAGGATTGGCCTAAAATGTCTGTGGTATTCTGATTACCATGGTAAAATTCGGACTTCTCTGATTGGTCTAACTAGCAGATAATAGTGTCATATGTACTGGCCTATAGCACCCACCTTTGGGTTCTATGTTTGTTTCATGCTTTTGACACATACTATGCAGTTTCTTATGTGCAACATTTTACAAAGCAGGTACTTTTATCTTCCCACTTGTGGCTCCTGAGGAAGTGAATGTTGATTCACAAAATGTGTTGAGCAAAATATTGAAGCAGTCAGGGAAAATATGTATGCAGCTGTAGAAATCTGGAATGTTAATGGTTTGTGTATGTCTCTGGGAAGCCTTCACAGTGAGGAGTTTTTCCTCACTTCCTGGCGTGTAATGGTTAAGGGCTCTGCCTCTGACACAGGAGACCAGGGTTCGAATCTCGGCTCTGCCTGTTCAGTAAGCCAGCACTAATTCAGTAGGAGACCTTTGGCAAGTCTCCCTTACACTGCTACTGCCAATAGAGCACGCCCTAGTGGCTGCTGCTCTGCTCTGGCGCTTTGAGTCCGCAAGGAGAAAAGCGCAATATAAATGTTATTTGTCTTGTCTTGTCTTGTCTACACTACAAACATGAAGGCCTATCCTCAGCACTATTCACAGAAGTAACAACAAAATTAGCAAAGGTACAAAAATGGCCCTGCTCAAACCGGATAATAAACTAGATTTTTTTTTATAGTTCAGTAGAATTCAAAGATATCTTCCCACACAAATCCATCCTAAGAATGAAGTCCCCAACTTCCAAAAGGCATTAAAACACAAATCCATTTAAAATTAGTGACAGCAGCTATGTTTGGGTCAGATGACCATCTTTAAGCGCATGGATGTAACGCTCCACTGCACACTCAATATGCCACATGCATCATCTTGACAAATCCCAAAGAATTGGCTGAAACATGTTGACTGGTCAAGTGGTAGTGCTACTACCTGATCACTTGATCCAACCAGGAGTGCACACACACCGTGGCCACTTAACTCCCTGAAAGGCATGATGATTTGTGTTGAGAATAAATGCCACATGTGGCGAGCACCAAAGCCAAAACTGTTGAGTTTTGCATAGACTGGAAACTGTCCAGGCCATCTTCTAGGGGCTTGCTGAGTCTGGGACACACACCAAAAGCTTATGAAATTCGCTTGACACAAAGGCGGTGAAATCATTCTTTCCTATACTGCTCTTATACAGATTTAATGTGAGAGCACATTGTGGTACCCTGGCTTTGAGCCAGGCAAGATATTTTCAAGCCTATGGGCTTGATTCACAAAAGAGTGCTAACTGTTAGCACGGCCATTTTTGCGCGAATTTTCGCATTGCGCGCGATTGCAAATTTTCGCACGAAACGATAACGTTTTCGCGCGCAAACGCGAATTTTCACGCGAAGACGGTATCGATTTCGCGGTAAAATTCGCGTTTGCGCGCGAAAACGTTATTGTTTCGCGCGAAAATTCGCGATCGCGCGCAATGCGAAAATTCGCGCGAAAACGGCCGTGCTAACAGTTGGCACTCTTTTGTGAATCAAGCCCAATGTGCATGGTGCACTGATGTTGAGTGTCCTTGTAGCAACATCCAATGCGTGGTGCATTGGATGTTGCTACAAGGACACTCAACATCAGTTCATATAATCTACGTAGATTTGGAAGGGGTGCAGGTTGGATGCCTATGAAATACTCAGTGCAGAGTGAAGTGCCTGTACAGAAGGGTTTGTAATTAAGAGCAACAAGACAGTGGTGTAGCAATAGGGGGTGCAGAGTTGGCGACTGGACCAAAGGGGCCTGCTAGGGGCTCTTCTTCATTCCCCTTATTAGCTTTTCATTGGTGCTATGCTGGTAATGAACACCTTTATATGTGCATTGCATAGTGGCAATCCTTAACTAACTGTTTCCTTACTCTAAATACACCTCTCTGATGCTGCCGCTGTCCTTGATAGATTTTGGGGCTCTATATTAATAGATTGCTTGGGGCCCCAATGTAAAACTCGCACTGGCTCTCCATGCTCCTCACTGCAACAAGACAATTATCATCATATATCTTAAGAGAAACAAAATTAGTAATGCTTTATAACTATTCATATTTTATTGTTATTATTATCATCATTGATTTAAAAGGTGCCAACATATTATGTGGCTTTGTAAAGTGTAAGGAACAAACATGGGGTACATAATAACTACATTATTAATTAGGAAACAAATAGGACTGATTTGATTTATTTATGTGCACACGTGCTCTAAAGTATGAGAATTTAGCCTTTATCTCATTACCCTACTCGCCCCCCAACTTTACATTGTTTTTGTGCTTTCTTTTCTTACTGTCAGTGTTAATTATCTCATTTTGCTCCCCTGTGTGAGAACTCACTGTTGCCCTATTTTCAAATGCCTATTTTTGTGCTCATCGGTACAAAAAAATACTTTGAAACTTAAAGGAAAGCAGAGACGAAGCATAGTCAAAGTTTTATACATACCTAGGGCTTCCTCCAGCCCCATCCGCATGGATCGCTCCCACGCCGCTGTCCTCAGTACTAGTCTCCTCCGGAGAGAGACAGAGGGAGTGCACTGTCCCTACTCAGACTATCTGCGACTGGCCAAAGTTACGGGACCCAGTACCGGAGCTGGAGAAGGCGGAGGACTTCAGCGTGAGAGTGATCCATGCAGATGGGGCTGGAGGAAGCCCCAGGTATGTATAAAACTTTGACTATGCTTTGTCTCTGGTACTTTTTAAGTATGAGAATTTGCCATTTTATGGATAGCAGTATTTTATAGCTGTCTCCCAATTGTACGAGGAAGCATTGCTGAATCCCTCTGACTCCCAAGCATTAACATGGCCCTGCTGGGATTCAATAGTTTTCACCATCAGCATGGGAGAGGAAAGCTAGGATTCTTGAAATGCCGTCTTACTGTTACTTTTTCAGTAAACCGCAATTAATTTCCAAGTGTTGTGTTTAGTTAGCCTTGTATTCCTAAATCACTCTTGAAAGAAAAACATTAAAACAATGCTGATATTCTCTAGATATATGTAATTACCTATAAAGAGATCTTTCTTGTGTTGAAATTCACTCTATCTGCACATGTTGTGAGTATCATATCCCAAAACCAAACTAAGTATGACACTGTTTAAGATTATTCTATGCATCCCATCTGTCAGATAAGCATATGCTAATTTTTCTTATAGAGTTACTTGGTACACTATGATCAGTTTAAGCATTCCAAATACCTAAAGCAGTTTTGAATAATTGCCTCGTTGAGCGCTGTCACATGCCTTGCATAACTATTTCTTCTATTTTCACAATGTGTATTATGTGTTTTTAATTTAGATTACACAGTTATTTCCGCAATGTGTATTATGTGTTTTTACTTTAGATTACAGTTATTTCTGCAATGTGTATTCTGTGTTTTTATTTTAGAATATGCAGTTAATCTAATCATAGAGAGACATAGGTTAAATAGCTAAAATCCTACAGAAAATCCCAGTTAAGTCATGGTGGGAAGTGGTAAATATAAATTTACCTTCCTTAATGGAATACCAGCTTAAGACCAGTTGAAAAAAATATGCTTTTACTTACTTGGGGCTTCTTCCAGCCCCCTACAGTGTTGAATATCCTATGATGTCCTTCTGATCCTCTCCATTGATTTGCTTTGAGCCCCAGTAAAGTCTACATGTCAGCTGGGTTGCACACTACGGCACATGCGCTGACCTGGCATTCTGCGCATGTGCATTTACGAGTCTTGGTGAACTGCCCAAGTTTGAGGAGGTGCACTGCCGGTCGAGCGTATGCACAGTAGCGTGCAACCCAGAGGACAAAACAAACTCCACTGGGGAGGAAAACAGAACAATGGAGGAGACCGGGACGATATCAAGGATCCTTCAAAACAAGAGCTACGATCAGTGTAAATATCATACCAATAAAAGCAAAAAGTGTGCCTGGTACTGGTCTTGTGATAAACTAAAATTTTGCATGGTAATAATTTTGCAATTAAATTTGCATTTACAATGCAAAATTGAAATACAAGATTTCAAATATAATCTTAATTAGAATGTACAATTTTGCATTGACTCATAGTTACATAGTTACATAGTTACATAGTTATTTTGGTTGAAAAAAGACATACGTCCATCGAGTTCAACCAGTATAAAGTACAACACCAGCCTGCTCCCTCACATATCCCTGTTGATCCAGAGGAAGGCGAAAAAACCCTTACAAGGCATGGTCCAATTAGCCCCTAAAGGGAAAAATTCCTTCCCGACTCCAGATGGCAATCAGATAAAATCCCTGGATCAACATCATTAGGCATTACCTAGTAATTGTAGCCATGGATGTCTTTCAACGCAAGGAAAGCATCTAAGCCCCCTTTAAATGCAGGTATAGAGTTTGCCATAACGACTTCCTGTGGCAATGCATTCCACATCTTAATCACTCTTACTGTAAAGAACCCTTTCCTAAATAAATGGCTAAAACGTTTTTCCTCCATGCGCAGATCATGTCCTCTAGTCCTTTGAGAAGGCCTAGGGACAAAAAGCTCATCCGCCAAGGTATTATATTGCCCTCTGATGTATTTATACATGTTAATTAGATCCCCTCTAAGGCGTCTTTTCTCTAGACTAAATAAACCCAGTTTATCTAACCTTTCTTGATAAGTGAGACCTTCCATCCCACGCATCAATTTTGTTGCTCGTCTCTGCACCTGCTCTAAAACTGCAATATCTTTTTTGTAATGTGGTGCCCAGAACTGAATTCCATATTCCAGATGTGGCCTTACTAGAGAGTTAAACAGGGGCAATATTATGCTAGCATCTCGAGTTTTTATTTCCCTTTTAATGCATCCCAAAATTTTGTTAGCTTTAGCTGCAGCTGCTTGGCATTGAGTACGATTATTTAACTTGTTGTCAATGAGTACTCCTAAGTCCTTCTCCAAGTTTGATGTCCCCAACTGTATCCCATTTATTTTGTATGGTGCTAGACCATTAGTACGTCCAAAATGCATGACCTTACGTTTGTCAACATTGAATTTCATCTGCCATGTATGTGCCCATATAGCCATCCTATCCAGATCCTGTTGCAATATGACACTATCTTCCTGAGAGTTAATGATTCTGCACAATTTTGTATCATCTGCAAAAATAGCAACATTGCTCACTACTGCAGCTACTAGGTCATTAATAAATAAATTGAAGAGCACTGGACCCAGAACAGACCCCTGTGGGACCCCACTGCTAACAGTCTCCCATTTTGAGTATGATCCATTGACCACAACTCTTTGTTTTCTGTCCATTAGCCAGTTCCCTATCCATGAACACAGACTCTTCCCCAGTCCTTGCATCCTCAACTTTTGCACCAGACTTTTGTGGGGAACAGTGTCGAAGGCCTTTGCAAAGTCCAAGTATATCACATCTACAGCATTCCCAATATCCATATTAGCATTCACTACCTCATAAAAGCTGAGCATGTTAGTCAAACAGGACCTGTCTTTAGTAAACCCATGTTGATGCTGAGAAATAAGATTATTTTCTACTATGAAGTCATGTATAGTATCTCTTAGTAACCCCTCAAATAGTTTGCATACAACTGATGTTAAACTTACAGGTCTATAATTTCCTGGATCAGATTTTTTGCCCTTCTTAAATAATGGGAAAACGTGGGCTGTACGCCAATCCACTGGGACTCTGCCAGTTGCAAGAGAGTCACAAAAGATAAGATAAAGGGGTTTATCTATAACTGAACTTAATTCCCTTAGGACCCGAGGATGCATGCCATCCGGGCCAGGTGCCTTGTCTATTTTTAATTTATTTAGTCTTGCCTTCACTTCTTCCTGCGTTAAGTATTTAATATTACAGTTAGAAGATTGAGACTCTTCCGCCTCTGTAGTTTGCAACAGTGCTGTTTCTTTTGTGAAGACAGAAGCAAAGAAAGCATTTAATAACTCTGCCTTACCTTGGTCATCCACCATTGAGTTCCCATCCTCATCCTTTAGGAGTCCTATACAGTCAACCTTTCTTTTTTTAGAGTTAATGTACTTGTAAAACTTTTTTGGGTTAGATTTGATATCCTTAGCGATTTGTTTTTCAGCTTCAATCTTTGCCTGCCTAATTTCTTTTTTACAATTTTTATTGCACTCCTTATAATTGCTTAGTGCAGCCTCGGTCCCCTCCTGTTTTAAGACCTTATAGGCATTCTTTTTCCTCTTCATTTTATCTTTAACCTTTCTATTCATCCATAGAGGCCTTTTTTTATTCCTAGACATTTTGTTTCCATATGGGATATACATACTACAGTATTGATTGAGTATAAGTTTAAAAGCTTGCCATTTCCCTTCAGTGTCTTCCCCTTGTAGTACATTATCCCAGTTCACCAAACTTAGTGCCTGCCTAATTTGAGTGAACTTTGCTTTTCTAAAGTTCATAGTTTTAGTGGTCCCGCTGCCCCTTGGCCTATCAGTCACCAGCTCAAACGTTATCATGTTGTGATCACTATTTCCCAAATGTTCTTGAACCTGCACATTTGATACATTATCTGGTCTATTAGAAATGATCAGATCCAGTAACGCATTCCCCCTAGTTGGTTCAGTTACCATTTGAGTCAAGTAATTGTCCTGTAGTGCTGCCAGAAATCTGCTGCTTTTACCAGAATGGGTAGCCTCAATACTCCAGTCAATGTCTGGAAAGTTGAAGTCGCCCATAATTATGAATTTTACAAAATATTCATCTATGCGTAAATTTTTTGCATGTCCACTCACTTCAATGCATTTAGCGAAATTTTGCATGAATGCCTATAAATTTTTAAATAAATACTCAACTAAGCAAAATTGTGTTTTTCATCACCTTTGACTGCAATGCATTAAGTAAAAATTAATTTTGGAACGCTTGCTCATACATTTTTTGCATGTATGAAAATGAGTTCAAACTACTTAAAGGACAACTGTAGGGAGGCTGCCATGTTTTTTTTTCCTTTTATGCAATACCAGTTGCCTGGCAGCCCTGCTGATCTATTTGCTCGTGTTTCCTGCGCAGTAGAGCTATGTCCACCAGAGCCAGAGGAGAAGCTTGTACTGCGTCTGCGCAGGAGCTCGGATTGGTAAATATTGCCACGTGCTGAAGCCTCTACTGCACCTGCGTGCCTGTCATCAAGCTTGTTAATGGATTTTTGGGGGCACTGCCAGCACTGGATCCCTGAGGCTGAAGAGGACAGGGGAAGCCTCCTGAGGTAAGTACCCCCCAGGAGCATTTTTTTCCTTACAGGCTTACTTTAACATTAAGTCCTTCCGAATGACTGATCCTAACCTCCACACACATTCTTTCTTTACGCTTACCACTAACCACCTCCCCTTGTACAATAATTCATTACACCTAATCCCAATCTCCTAACTCTAATTCATTTACAAATCCCCAATCCTTAAACTCCTGAAATAGAACCTGCTCCAAAGCTTCCAACCCAAACTTCTAACCTTGAAACTCCCTTCTGCTGTTTTTTATTTCCAAATGTTTGGTTTGGGCACCAGCAATTGCCTATTTTAAAGTGAAATGTACACACTCAGCTACATAACAGCTGAACAGACAATATGCACAACCCACCTCTGGTTAGTATCACGGTTCTCTGTTCCAGTAATTCACCAGCGCCCAGTCTCCACAGGAACACCACCCCCTGCCAAACAACTTGACAATACGAATGAAGACACAGGAGTGCAATGCATTCTCTGACTTGCTCCAATACAGCAGTAGCTAAACCTGTTATGTGCTGTCTCGCATATAAAAACTGAACACCAGGCCCCATATGAAATATCTGGCACTCATGGCCACTAATTTAATTTAGGTGAATACTGGGTCAATCATGAACAGGTACAATATTTAACTGCTTTTTGCAAAGATTTATTTATGAGAGCAATGTAAAAAATATGCAAAACCTCAGTTTATTACCTGAAAAGCCAAAGAAAAAAGGATAAATAAAACACCATCTTTCATATACTGTCAGCTAAAAATGTTCGTTCTCTGTGCATTTTATCAGTGCTATCATCTCCACTTACTGATGCATGAAACACCCATTGATATACTGGATGTTTGTCTGCAGTACAAGAAACTCATATATATAGAAACAGCAGCCACAGCCAAAAAAAAATGAATTCTCTTTTTCTTTAATAATCTCCACAGGTGCAGGCCATCTATATCCATACAAAGCTCTGGAGATATCCTGTTATTTAGCTTGAATTCGATTTTTGCTTTACAGGTTCAAACACCTCCAAAATGATCCATGAATGCATGTTTAGACCATAAAATTGTAAATGTTGTACATCTGCATTAAGTTGAGCACAGTTTAAAATACAGCAGCTGGCAGGAGCCTATATATCTCTTTGTGCCTGCCAAGAGCTCTAGCCAGTCACTGGTTTGTGTAATGGATTATTATAGCAGCAAGTAAAGAATTCATGCTGTTCCTATACTTCTAGGTGATTGTTTTTCTCCTGTGTTTTTTTTTTTTTCTAAATTTTTATGTTTTTATGCATTTACTTTTAACATGCACTAGACAGTCTCTATTTTGAGGTTGGTCAAATATTTTGAAGCATTCAATACACCACCGTGGGCATCAGGGTGGCGTAGTGGTTAGTGCTGTTGCCTTGCAGCGCTGGGTCCCCGGTTTGAATGCCAGCCAGGTCAACATCTGCAAGGAGTTTGTATGTTTTCCCCGTGTCTGTGTGGGTTTCCTCTGTGCACTCTGGTTTCCTCCAACATTCCAAAAAGATACAGATAAGTTAATTGGCCTCCCCCTAAGTTGGCCCTAGACTACAATGCATACACTACATGATATAGACATAAGACTATGGTAGGGATTGGATCGTGATCCCCTCTGAGGGACAGTTAAGTGACAAGACTATATATATATATATATATATATATATATATATATATATATATATATATTCTGTACAGAACTGTGTAAGATGTCGGTGCTATATAAATACAAATTAACCCTCCTGGCGGTTTAATTATTTCCGCCGGGAGGCAGCGCAGCAGTTTTTTTTTTTTAAATCAAAGCCCTAGGCTCGCTACATGATAGCCGATGCTCAGCGCCATCCCCCCGCCTGCTTCGATCGCCTTCGGCGATCTCCAATCAGGAAATCCCATTCAAAGAGCGGGATTTCCTGGAGGGCTTCCCCTGTCGCCATGGCGACGGGGCAGGATGACGTCACCGATGTCAGCGACATCGTGACATCATTGGGAGTTCCGGTCCACCCCTCGGCGCTGCCTGGCACTGATTGGCCAGGCAGCGCATGGGGTCTGGGGGGGGGCGCCCGGCGCGACTGATAGCGGCGATCGAGTGTGGGGCAGCGGCGATCGGTGTGCTGATGCAGCTAGCAAAGTGCTAGCTGCGTCCAGCTAAAAAAAAATTAAGTAAATCGGCCCAGCGGGGCCTGAGAAAACCTCCTGCGTGGCTTACCCCGAACTACGTTTGGGGTTACCGCCAGGAAGGTTAATAATTTAAATAATTTAATTTAAACTGAGTGAATATATTGAATGGACACAAGTCCCTTAAATTACATACGAAATCGTAAGATTGGACCAAAAAAGATTGGATCATTAGTGTGCACCTTTAGACCTATTTGTAGAGTCTCAGTTATCCAGCAGCAGTGGGAATTGTCTGATGCCAGATAAGTGTGCTTTCTGGTTGTTTAAGACTCAATGTTAAAAACAGGCTTAGCTAATACAGTACTATACCCTCTCTATATACATACCATGAACTCTGCATTAAATGTTACAATACAGTAAATGAAAGTATATTAACCTCAGGAGAGCCGTGGAACTCAGTCTTTAATTTCACGGAAGAGCCCACAAACAGCCTAAGAAGTTGGGCTTCACCCCTGAGTACTGCCGGTGATTTGTGCTTGTTGGTTGAGACTCCTGGTTGTTTGAGCAAAAGACAGTAAACCCTTTGCACACTCACATGCAAATGTTCAAACAAATGCATTCATAGAAATCAATCATCCAGGCACCACTGCTATCCCTACAGCTAATTTAAAAGCTGGGGTCTTAGTTATAAAATAATGCATCCCCTTGCGTAGTCACCTGCACTGCACAGAAGTACCCAGGTATTCGTAGGTGTCCTAACTCTGGACCTGTAACATGCATAGTGCAGACATACAAACAATCATTGCATCAGTGTTAACTGTCTTTTGCTATTTTTCTGGCCACACCCCCTTTAGCACCTCCCTAATTACTTACTTAAATGTACTAACTTGAGGTGATGTGCCTGGATATATATATATATATATATATATATATATATATATATATATATCGGCTGCCAATTATCCAGAGGATCTAGTTCAAACTCCTAACCCTAACCTACAAAGCTCTCCACAGTCTCTCTCCCCGGTACATATCCTCACTAATTTCCAGATACAAGCCCAATCACAATCTCAGATCTGCACATGATCTTCTGTTGTCCTCCTCTAGAATTACCTCCTCACATTCACGTTTACAAGATATTGCACGCGCTTCACCCCTCCTCTGGAATGTCCACCCACAATATGTCCACCACTCGCCAACCTTTGTTACCTTTAAACGCTCTCTAAAAACTAATTTGTTCTGACAAGCATATGCGCTACCTTTAGGCCACTTCCCTTTGTCCTAAGACCAAATTGCACTCCTACTTGGTATCTGTAATGAATAGCGGAGATGCCGCCGCGCGGTCTGGTGGCGGGGCGGCTGTCTCCGCGTTCAGACCGGCGGTTTCCACACAGCAACATGTGTCTGGTTTGCCTGGGCCTTCTAGTGCACACAGATGGAGAGCTACGCGCGCGCCAGAAGATAGGACCTTTATGCCAGCAGGAAAGGTATCAGCTGATCAGGACGATCAGCTGACACCAATCGTTACAGAATGGCAGACCCGAAAGACAATATAGAAGCACTCCACAGCCGTATTGATGGCCCAACCACCTCGGTGGAAAATTTAATCAGAGTGTTGGATGGTCAACAGACCCAGATCACCGCTTTGTCTGGGTCTATACAAGTCCTCCAAATGGCTGTGAATGCAGTGTGATCCCCTCCAGTTACAGACCTGCGAATGTCTGTACCCGAAAGGTTTTCTGGGCATAGATCTGACTTTCAGAATTTTAGAAATCGAGTGTTGTCTTATTTTGAGTTAAGACCTAATTTGTCGGGAACTGAGACACAGAGAGTTACATTTATAAAGACCCTTTTGTCAGGGGATTCATAGACATAGGCATCAAGCCTCCAGGCAGGGCATGAGGCTTTGGCATCAGTTCAGGAATTTTTTAAGGCTATGGCCATAATATATGATGATCTGGACATTGCCTCCACCGCTGAGCGGAAGCTTAAAACTTTGCGTCAGGGTAAAGATCCGGTAGAAGTTTACGCAGCTGAATTCAGAAAGTGGGCTGTGTCAGCTAGGTGGGAAACATTTGCATTGTTGGACTGCTTTTTATCAGGGTTATCAGATGCAGTCTCTGACTTGATGTTGGGACATCCTGAACCTAAATCCACCGATGAGGTAATTTCTTTAGCAGTACGGGTTGATCGCCGTTTGCGCTATCAAAAACAGACCCGGGGTAAGAATACTGTAAGATATGTCTCCTACGCATCTCCTCCACCTGTGTCGCCTCCGCCTGAGCCAATGCAAATTGGACATTCTAGATTGACACAGGTGGAAAAGAATCGCAGGAAAACAGAAAAACTCTGTTTGTACTGTGCAGAGGAGGGTCATAAGGTACAGAATTGTCCTAAAAAGTCGGGAAACGCTGCCGCCTAGGTGTAGTCAGAGGTAATACCCTAGGCACGCAGTCATCATTACCTCTAACCGATAACCGTCTGCTCCTTCCTTGTTCTATCACTTGGGAAGGTCCCCAGTGAAGCTTTCATAGACTCTGGTTCAGCGGCTAACTTTATAGATTACGAGTTTGCAAAAAATTTGGGGATTCCCTTACTCCCGTTAGACCAACAGCTTTTGGTCACTGCAGTAGATGACTCTCCTCTGCAAAGTAGACAACCCCTTTCTCGGACCCCTGAGTTGTTGTGTAATGTTGGGGTGATACACAAGGAGAGTTTACAATTTCTGGTCCTCCGTATGACAAACTCCACCATTATTCTTGGCATGCCATGGTTACAACTTCACTCCCCTCAGATTGATTGGGCTTCAGGTCAGCGAAAGAGCTGGTCTACCCACTGTCATCATCACTGTTTAGCGAAAGTAACCGTAGGAAACACCAAGATTCAGGTTAAAGGTGTGCCAACGCAATACGCAGAATTTGCTGATGTGTTCTGTCCTAAATCGGCAGATAAACTTCCCCCTCACCGTACCTTCGACTGTCCCATCGATTTAAGATCTGGTTGTATGCCTCCAAGGGGTCACCTCTATAATCTATCTGGACCTGAGAAAATAGCAATGCAGGAGTACATCAAAGAGAACTTGGCCAAGGGTTTCATTCGTCCCTCTCGTTCACCAGCAGGGGCAGGATTATTTTTTGTAAAAAAAAAAAGATGGAGGCCTGCGTCCCTGCATTGATTATCGAGGCCTGAACAAAATTACAGTGAAAAATCGTTATCCGTTGCCTTTGATTGACTGTTTGTTCACTCAGGTTACCAATACCAAGATTTTCTCTAAACTGGATTTAAGGGGCGCATACAACCTAGTTCGAATTAGAGATGGTGACGAATGGAAGACAGCCTTCAACACAGCCGACGGCACTACGAATATCTGGTGATGCCCTTTGGGTTGTGGAACGCTCCGGCCGTCTTCCAGGAGTTGATAAATGAGATATTCAGAGAGGTGTTGGGGAAGTTCGTCTTAGTATATCTGGACGACATACTGATCTTCTCTTTCAATCTGTTGGAACATCGGAAACATGTCAAGTTTGTGTTAATGAAATTAAGACAGAATTCACTTTACGCTAAACTGGAAAAATGCCTCTTTGAGGTCACCTCCGTTGTCTTCTTGGGGTACATTATCTCTACATCTGGCCTCTCCATGGATCCAGGAAAAGTCTCTGCTGTATTGGAGTGGCCTCAGCCTGTGGGATTGAAGGCACTCCAACGATTTTTGGGCTTTGCCAACTACTACAGGAGATTCATCAAGGGGTACTCCTCAGTGGTCTCACCTCTCACCAGTCTCACCAAGAAGAGGGCTGATACTTACCACTGGTCAGCAGAGGCACATGCTGCTTTCTCTACTCTGAAAAAACTGTTCTGTTCTGCACCCATTTTAAGACATGTGGATGTCACCTTCCCCTTCATAGTGGAGGTCGATGCCTCGGAGGTTGGGGTAGTGGCTGTATTGTCTCAGCGCTCTGGTTTGCAGGGCAAACTTCACCCATGCGCTTACTTTTCCCGTAGATTTTCACCCACGGAGAAAAACTACGATATTGGCAATCGGGAGCTCTTGGCCATTAAATTAGCCTTTGAAGAGTGGCGACATTGGCTAGAGGGGGCAGAGCATACTATCACAGTTTATACAGATCATAAAAACCTGGAGTACATAGAGGGTGCCAAGAGACTTAGTCCTTGTCAGGCCCGGTGGTTTTTGTTCTTTTCCAGATTCAGATTCATTATAACGTATACCCCAGGTAGTAAAAACATCAAAGCTGACGCCTTTTCCAGGTGTTTCGAACCCGAGACAGTACAGTCCTCGGCCCTTGAGACTATTTTACCTCAGAGGGTAGTCCTGGCAGCTACTGAAACCTGGAAAGATTGGACAGTCACCCTGAGTCCTTACCAACAGGATGTTCCAGAGGGGAAGCCCGAGAGGGTGATGTTTGTACCACTGCCTTTTCGGCTGCAACTCTTACATCTGTTTCATTCCCATAAGAATGCAGGTCATCCGGGAGCCACCAGAACTCAGGATTTGCTGGCCAGATGTGCTTGGTGGCCTACATTAGCAACAGATTGTAAGGAGTTTGTGAGGGAATGTGCAGTATGTGCTAGAAGTTTGCCCTCTCGCCAGGCACCTGTGGGTACTTTACAATCCCTGCCATTGCCAAGTGAGCCATGGACTGATCTGTCCATGGATTTTGTAGGAGAACTCCCCAGGTCTGAGGGCAAGACAGTCATTTGGGTGGTAGTGGATAGATTCAGTAAGATGGCCCATTTTGTTCCATTAAAAGGACTCCCCTCGGCCCAGGAGTTGGCTGATCTCTTCATCCAGCACGTTTTCCGGCCGCACGGCATTCCAGAAAATGTAGTGTCAGATCGGGGAGTCCAACTTGTATCAAAGTTTTGGAAAGCTTTTTGCCATCAGCTGGATATGGACCTTGCATTTTCATCAGGCTACCACCCACAGACAAATGGCATGACCGAGAGAGTTAACCAATCCCTGAAACAATTTCTCAGATGTTATGTCGCAGATGCCCAGTCCGATTGGGTAAAATTATTACCATTTGCGGAATTTGCGCACAACAATCTGAAGAGTTCCTCTTCAGGATTTTCCCCATTTCAAGTAGTTTCGGGAAGATCACCCAAGTTTGCCCCGTTTCCTGTGGTGTCTACACCATTCCCAGCCTTGGAGGATTGGCAGAGAGCTTTGAGGGAAATTTGGGGAATGGTTAAGAGGAACTTGGGGAAAGCTTTCCAGACCCAGAAGAAACAGGCAGATAAAAGGCGGTCTGTAGAATGGAAGTTTTCTCCGGGAGACATGGTATGGGTATACACTCGGCATTTGGCCTTGAAGCAACTGTCACCCAAACTGGGACCTAGATTCATAGGACCATTCCCAGTGACCAGAAAGATCAATAATGTCACCTATGCGATTGATCTCCCAGCCAGCATGAGAGGTGTGAGATCATTCCATGTGTCTCTGTTGAAGCCGGCAGTGCACGTGGATTCCTCTCCTCCCCCCCCCCCCGTGATGGTGGATGACCAACCTGAATATGAGATTTAAAAGATTCTGGACTCTCGCTTAGTGCAACATTCTGTGCAATATCTGGTCCACTGGAAAGGATATGGTGTGGAGGAAAGAACTTGGGTGCCGGATTGTCGCATGCATGCGTAAGAATTAAAGAAAGAATTCCATGACTCACATCCTGGGAAGCCGGGTGGGAAGTGTCCGGATTCCACTGTAATGAATAGCGGAGATGCCGCCGCGCGGTCTGGTGGTGGGGCGACTGTCTCCGCATTCAGACCGGCGGTTTCTGCACAGCAACATGTGTCTGGTTTGCCTGGGCCTTCTAGTGCACACAGATGGAGAGCTACGCGCGCGCGCTCGTGCCAGAAGACAGGACCTTTATGCCAGCAGGAGAGGTATCAGCTGATCAGGACGATCAGCTGATCCCAGCGGAACTTCTGGTTGGCTGAGTGGCTGGGGGCGGCGCTGCGGAGCGCAGTAGTATATATAGGGCAGCACGGTGGCGTAGTGGTTAGCTCTCTCGCCTTGCAGTGCTGGGTCCCTGGTTCGAATCCCAGCCAGGGCACTATCTGCAAAGAGTTTGTATGTTCTCTCCGTGTCTGCGTGGGTTTCCTCCGGGCACTCCGGTTTCCTCCCACATTCTAAAAACATACGGATAAGTTAATTGGCTCCCCCTAAAAATTGGCCCTAGACTACAATACTTACACTACATAATATAGACATATGGCAATGGTAGGGATTAGATTGTGAGCTCCGTTGAGGAACAGTTAGTGACAAGATATATATACATATACTGTACAGCGCTGCGTAATATGTCGGCGCTATATAAATACTAAATAATAATAATAATAATAATAATAATAATAATAATAATATAGATCTTGCTTGTCAGTTGCTGGTTGTCTGCCGTTGCGAATACTTATGTGTGAGCACTCAGACCTCAGTCAGACCCTACAGTGTGTTAGAACCAGTTGGAACTGGGAATTCACACTTAGCCAGATTCCGCTCTTGAAGTTTACTGTGTTATATCTTAGACTAGTTCTAGGGTGTTGAGACCAAGGACCTCACACCCAAGTATAGGATTACTGTGTCATTACTGTGTTATATCTTAGACCAGTTCCAGGGTGTTGAGACCAAGGACCTCACACCCAAGTATAGGATTGCCGTGTCATTACTGTGTTATATCTTAGACCAGTTCCAGGGTGTTGAGACCAAGGACCTCACACCCAAGTATAGGATTACTGTGTCATTGCTGTGTTATACTTTAGACCAGTTCCCGGGTGTTGAGACCAAGGACCTCACACCCTAGCCTAGGATACTGTGTTATGCTTTAGACTAGTTCCCGGGTGTCGAGACCAAGGACCTCACACCTCAGACTAGGATTGTGCTTTGATATTTGTTATGACCTCTGGCTCTGTTGACCTCTCTCTTGCTTTCTGATTCGGTACCTCTGCCCATCTGTCTACTAGTTGCCAGCCTTGCCTGTACCTGGTTACCGAATCAGTCTTCTGTCTCTGTACCTTATCTGTTAGTGTGTTGCCGACCTGGCCTGTCTGACCCTTCTGGCTGTCACTCATCACTTGAGTGATCAGTCTGACTGTACTACTCGTGACACTATTCCTCCAGGTGTCAATTAGCTGCTAGGGCTTCCTGCTCCTCAGGAAGTCCTCCCTGCAGTTCAGCCAGAGGTCTCTACTCCATAGGAGTCCACTGGTTGCAGTACAGTCTGATTCCCAATCCATCAGGGAATCCTTGGCTGCAGCACAGTCTGATTCCCAATCCACCAGGGAATCCTTGGCTGCAGTACAGTCTGTCTCTCTTACGCTCAGGAAGGCAGCTGAAGTACAGTCAGTGGTCATCTGCACCTCAGGGGTCCACTGGCTGCAGTAGAGTCTGTATCTCCCGCTCCTCGGGAGATAACCTTTCTTAGGCCCCGTTCACACTTGCGGTTCTCTGCCAAATGGACCGGATGACCTGACCGGATCCGGACCGGATCCGGATCGGAACCGTACGGTTCTGATCCGGATCCGATCCGGATCCGGTCAGTTTGCATCAGGTGTTCATCAGGATGCGATCCGGATCCGTTTGGCAAAATATAGTAGAAAAGGAATAAAAATGTTGGGGTCTGGGAGGTCAGCAGAAGGTGGACCTGTGGAATCAGGCCCTCCGCTGTTTAGCACTCACCTCCACCTCCAACATACATCTCCAGCACGTTTAAGATCACTGCTGCTCCACTCCAAAATGCTTGCCCATGTGTCCCCATCCAAAATCGCCGCTTCAATACGCATAGGAAGTGGGGTAGAACATCCGGATTTTTAGCCAGTGTGTTGTGCGCTCTCTCCGGTTCTCATTGGTTTGTATTGGCCGGATGGTGCAGTCCGGCTCCGCTCCGGATACGGCTGCCGGAGGAGCCGGACCAAAAAATAGCGCATGTTGGGTCTTATGCCGGAGTCCGGATCCGGTCCGGATCCGGTCCGGACGAAACGGACGCATGTGAACGGACGCATAGGCTTTCATTGCTATGCCGTGCGTCCGTTCCGTCCGTTCTGCATGCGGTCCGGCTCCGGCACAGCGATTCCGGACGGCGACCGCTAATGTGAACCGGGCCTTACTGTTGCATCAAACACTTTATCACTTTAGGTGTCCTGTGTTAGCTTAACTGGTATTATTGGTGATTCTGCAGATCACACATTATCGGGTATAACCTCTGCATTATTGGTGATACTGCAGATCACCAATAATCAGAAATCCTCTGTGTGCTGACACCAATCGTTACAGTATCCTAAAACACACTGCCTCTATATATTTGTTGTATACTACCCCTCCTCTTGTTTCCCCCATTCCCTTTAGATTGTAAGCTCACAAGGGCAAGGCTCTCTCCCCTTTTTGTGCCTTGGAAATCATTATACATTTTATTTATCATGTTACTTTTATCACTGTCATTACCAATTTTGTATTTTGTATCATTTTTGTATTTTGTCACTAATTATGTATCTTGTATATTGATGTCCACCATTGTCTGTATTATGTACCCCATGTTTGTTTCTTACTTTGTACAGCGCCACGGCATATGTTGGCGCTTTATAAATCAATAATAATAATAAAAAAATAATATTTTTTTTTCTTTTTGCTGGTTAGTTGAGTTCTGGATAACTAGGACTCTATTGTATATTAAAAAGAAACAGATTGTTTTACATGAATTTGACTTTTAAAGCTAATTGATATGGCAAGAATAACCTTTATTTTTTGTACAATTCAATTCTATAAATTTGACAAGTAGTGTTAGCATTGTTATGGCGGGATGCAGCAGTGTTGACAGGTCCCATGAAGGGGCAGTTGCAGCCGATGGCAAGCAGTGGGAGGCAAGCAAATCTGCAATCAAGATTTTAGTAGAAAAGAAGGCAAAAGAAGAATGCAAGAACAGAAGTTTAGAAGAAAAACAGTATACAGAAGAAAATGTCAGAAGAAATTTAGAAGCTGTCATTTTGATTGAGTTTAAAAAAAATCCAGTTGGGGGTTGTCATACTGATCTTTGGACTACCATAGTAGTCACAAGACCAGAATTAGAATGTAGCCAATGGATCACATCCTACTCATTCTGGTTCAGAGGCTCATAAAGTATCAGAGGCAAAGGATTAGCATAATATACAGGTAAGTAGGGTTTCTGCAACAAAGTCAGCAAAGGCCTTCATTTTCTTCCAATTTCAAATTGTCTTTAAGGGCCCTTTTCCACCAGCGCAAAAACGCAAACCGCTAGCGATTTTACAATCGCTACGGTTTGCTTTTTAACATAGGAATCGCGGTAGGTCATTTTTGCCGGGAACCCGAACGCGCGGCGGAGCGATATTTGCCGCGATTTTGCTATGCAGTGCATAGCATAGCAAAATCGCGGCCGCGAACGTCGGGGAATCGCCGGTAATTGCGATTCAGCAATCGCTAGCGTTCAGCGTGAACGCTAGCGATTGCTAGTGGAAAAGGGCCCTAAGTATTTTCAAAAGCAGAGCCCATCTGAAAATCTGCAGAGCTTAAAAAGAGAACATCAAGATATCTTTTTCTTTTTCTTATACATCTCCTGACCCTTGTAAAAAGGAACACAAGGCTCCCAATGCTCCGTTAGGATTTCATTGCAAGAGATTCAGCCAGTTGTCTAATCGGTTTCAGTGATAACTTTCTATTCAGCAGCATTTACCTGCAATGTGAACTTAGCTGTTATGTAACTGGTTCCAGGTGTCATATAGAATGTGTGCAAATACAGTGATACAAATGTATCTGGACAGGAAACGCCAGCACCTTGTGAGGGCAGTTATTTCGGATCATGTTACCCAGTCAACTGTACTGGGTTATGAAACATACAGCTCTGCATGCTTCACTGAGTTGCCACAGATCATTTAGAAAAAGCTGCAGCAACGGTCTGACAGAGAAAAGGGTGGCTAATTGTGCTGCCCTGAAACATTACAAACATAATTGGAATTTAAAATACAGAACAGGTGTATAATATGCATTTACTTTTTTTTTTAATGGGTTTGATTAAAGTGGGATTAAACTCTGACAAAAAATCCAATAAAAATGTGTTTCCCTACTTTTTATTACCCATACAGTTATCATAGATTGGAATGTCCGTGCAGCGCTCACACAGTCTTAAAAAGTCTTTTTACACATATAGTTCCACTATTTACAAAATCTTCAATATCTAAAATCAAATGGGTACTCTCACCAATGTTCAATGGCTGATTTGTCACAGATCAGCTATATTGGTATTACAGATGGATTCCACTCCTGTAGATCTCCTTACAGAACCACAACCATGCTTGCACTTGTTCCTCAGAAAGAGATATGATATAACATAGCGTAATACTGTAACCCACTCGGAACTGTTAAACTTTTATGCGTGCAAAAGTGAGTGCACCCGCCACAATGAATGCACCACACACCCGTGCTCCAAACTTCACTGATCACACTAGAAGGAATACACGCTCACCAGATCAATATGCTGATCTAATCTGGACCAGCGATTCTCACATATATGTCTCCACTCGAACCTTGCTCTTGAACAGCACTTGACTCTCCTCAGCTTGTTCCAGATGGATCTGCTGACCTTGCCCGGACCAGCAACTGAGCTCTTAGGATATTGGGAAAGTTGATCTCTGTGACAATCTTACTTGAACCTATAAGACTAACACATAGCTTGCATAGCGTAACTCTGTTTTTATTGAGCAATAAAAGATTAAAATTCCACTCACATTTCGTAAAAACATATGTGCATATAAAATATTCCAGGACGTCCTCACCGCTGATCTCCTAGCGTCTGTGTGTCTGCCGCTTGAGGCCACGCCCTACCGAACAAGCTGAGGAGAGTCAAGTGCTGTTCAAGAGCAAAGTTCGAGTGGAGACATATATTTGAGAATCGCTGGTCCAGATTAGATCAGCATATTGATCTGGTGAGCGTGTATTCCTTCTAGTGTGATCAGTGAAGTTTGGAGCACAGGTGCAGGGTGTGTGGTGCATTCATTATAGTGATACAAAATGCGCCCACCAGTGACCAATTTGTCCTCCACAATTCAAAAAATCAAACCCAATGCAGAGTATTCGCCATCATCAGTCCACACTAAATCTTAAAGTCTATATTGTAACAGCACTCCTCTTCTTGTAGACTAGCAACCTCTAAAATCAAAGACCCCTAAACATAGTGCATTACTGCTATATTTGCAGGATTTACATTCACAGTCACCCAAGTGCAAAATCAGTGCTCCACTCGTGTGTTCACTCCTGGTGCATATCCGCTCAATCCCCCTAAGAAATGAAGGCTCACCAGATATACTCCACCTCAAACACAGGTGGGTCTATCGCATAAAACACACAGCCAGCATCTTTAGTAGTAGTAAACTTTCATCGGTTTTAATCAACAATAAAACAGCACATTGCGTAAAACCATAAAACCAATGGCCAGCCCACTGCCCTACGTAGAATTGCACTCACTTAAGTAGTAAGTTTAAAAGCATATCAGGCTCAATAGCGGCCTAGCGGTGTCACCTCCACTGTGGTGTTCGGCGTCCCGTTTCCACTCCAGCGCATCCGCTCAATCAAACAGTTCCGGTTGAACCTCGATCCTCTCTCCGCTACTCAGTGATGTCAGGCGCTCCAGACTCCGCCTTACGCGTTTAGTACGTCTGGACTCATCAGAGGCTGACGTCACTGGAGCGTCCAACATCCTTTATACCTCCGTGCGCATGATTCGCGTCATATGGATCAATTAGTATGCGCTGGAACGCATGCCATGCGGCCATCTTGACGCATACTTAAAAAACTTTCTATTGGGTGGTACTTAAATCGCGGACTTCGCCTCACGTACATGCAATGGGTCTGTTGGTCTTTAGCTCCCCACATCCCCATTTAAAGCGCCATCTACTGGACTTTTTTGGTACAGACTCTATTCATAAATATACCAGTTTGTACACATTAAATGAAAATTAAAAAATATGTGCATCTTAAAATTTCCACCTTATCTCTTTGGCTAGCCAATGACCAAAAACAACCCCCCATTGCATAGATTTCTTTGCTTATGGAGGTGTCTCCTGGCTGGTAATTCTATTAATATAGTTTTTTATTTCTTTAATTGGATTCAATTGAAATAAAATTAATCAAAACAATTTCTAGTTTCAAAAGTGCATGTGATTAGTACCCTATCCCTTAAACTTTAAATCTCGTTTCACATTTCTTTAGCCACATGACATATGGCTCATTCATTAATTTATTCATACAATTTCATAGGTGCCCACACGCCCTCGTTAACATGTGTACCATATATATGGCCACCTACGGGGGAGAAACCTGCAACCCAATTATATAGTGCATTCATTGTGGCGGGTGCACTCACTTTTGCACGCATAAAAGTTTAACAGTTCCCAGTGGGTTACAGTATTACGCTATGTTATATCATATCTCTTTCTGAGGAACAAGTGCAAGCATGGTTGTGGTTCTGTAAGGAAATCTACAGGAGTGAAATCCATCTGTAATGCCAATATAGCTGATCTGTGACAAATCAGTCATTGAATGTTGGTGAGAGTACCCATTTGATTTTAGAGATTGAAGATTTTGTAAACAGTGGAACTATATGTGGAAAAATACTTTTTAAGACTGTGTGAGCGCTGCACGGACATTCCAATCTAGTTCAGTTAAGGGCATAGGTACCCCTAATCTGTTGAGCGATCCACTTAAGAGTATTTGTGGTAACTAAATATCTGAGGATTGTGCGGTGTATAACTGAGGAGCGCCCAAACCACTTTTGTTTTATAGCATACAGTTATCATACTTGATTTTGTGCACAAGTAATATTGTCTGTCTACAAATTTCATTTTCCCAAAGTACAGTTTATCTGCTCTGAAAGCTGCCATTTACTGCATAGCTGCTTTATTTATATATCATAATATATCAAGTGATCACTTGTCAGCTCTTTCTGGTTCTACAATGTAGGCAGTTCAGTTCAGGGCATCTTCAGCTTCTTCTCCACAGCACCACCTAGTGTCCAGTCTACATGGCTGCAGGCAGTGACTCTCATCATGTGACTATCATGTGATGCTGAGCAGCACTGAGGAGAAGCTGAACCAAAGAAGTGGCACAATAGCCAGTAAAAGACACTTTGCTTGCTCTGTAGTTTCAGATTACTGACCAAGCAACCCAAAGGGGGCCTTCCACAGGGTTCCATGAGACCAGTGTTGCCAACCTATACATTTATTTTTTTACTGACAAAGAAAAACAAGGCAAAGGGTAGTTATAAACTACCGTATTTTTTGCCGTATAAGACGTTCCAGGATATAGGATGCAGCTAGGTTTAAAGGCCAAAAACCAAGGGAAAAAAATAAACTAAACCTGGTGCGTCCATATTTCAGGAGCATCTTGTACATGACCTCCCTCAAATGGTGTCCTCCTGTGTACCAATGTGTCCTCCTATATCCCCATGTCTCCCCCATGTGTCTTCCTGTCACCCCCAAGGTCTTCCTGTCATCTCCAAGTGTCCTCCTGTCAGCCCCATGTGTCCTCCTGTCACCCCCATGTGTCCTGCTGTCACCCCATGCGTCCTGCTGTCTCCCCCATGTGTCCTGCTGTCTGCCCCATGTGTCCTGCTGTCTGCCCCTTGTGCCCTGCTGTCTGCCCCATGTGTCCTGCTGTCTCCCCATGTGTCCTGCTGTCTCCCCCATGTGCCCTGCTGTCTGCCTCATGTGCCCTGCTGTCTGCCCCATGTGTCCTCCTGTCTGCCCCCACCATGTGTCCTGCTGTCTGCTCCTTGTGCCCTGCTGTCTGCCCCATGTGCCCTGCTGTCTGCCTCATGTGCCCTGCTTTCTGCCCCTTGTGCCCTTCTGACTGCCCCATGTGTCCTGCTGTCTGCCCCTTGTGTCCTGCTGTCTGCCCCATGTGCCCTGCTGACTGCCCCATGTGTCCTGCTGTCTGCCCCTTGTGTCCTGCTTTCTGCCCCTTGTGCCCTGCTGACTGCCCCATGTGTCCTGCTGTCTACCCCTTGTGTCCTGCTGTCTGCCCCATGTGCCCTGCTTTCTGCCCCATGTGTCCTGCTGTCTGCTCCCACCATTTGTCCTGCTGTCTTCCCCATGTGTCCTGCTGTCTGCCCCATGTGTCCTGCTGTCTGTCCCCACTATGTGTCCTGCTGTCTCCCCCATGTGCCCTGCTGTCTGCCCCATGTGTCCTGCTGTCTGCCCCCACCATGTGTCCTGCTGTCTCCCCCATGTGCCCTGCTGTCTGCCCCCATGTGTCATGCTGTCTGCCCCCATGTGTCCTGCTGTCTGCCCCCATGTGTCATGCTGTCTGCCCCCATGTGTCATGCTGTCTGCCCCCATGCGTCATGCTGTCTGCCCCATGTGTCCTGCGGCAATTGAAGACATCCGGCTTCTGTGTGTGGCTTCCTCTAGTGCCGGCTTCTAATGACGCGTGATTGATGAAGGTTACGCAGTTTGTTAGTGTGCATTGCCATCTGCCCAGATTGGTGGTTTTATGTGAGATTGCTTTATGTATAGATGCTTGACTTTTAATGATTTTATGCATGGTAAATCAAATCCATTTTATCATTAGTGCATTTTGGCACAAGAGTTAATCCTTTTGTTCCTATTGATATATTATTCCCTTTCTATTCCTTTCTATTGATATTAAGAGTTAAAATCAATCTTCCCTACTAGCCATAGCCATACACAGGTAAATTATGGCCTGATATGCATAGCTAATGAATCACATTTCATTAGGATTCGATTGGATAATGATCAGCTCCTATCACTGCCAGCTGAATTTTGATAGGTTTAGGCAGAAATCTATCAAGCTTCAATCTAACTGCAAGCTTTGTACTGCTTAATGTAGGGAAAATCTGTGGGCTATCGATCCTCACTGCTCCTGTCCTGCCTCCACTCCCCAGAGATATTCTAACATGGCTGATCACTGATCAGACTTTTGATCAGTAAACAACACAAAATCAATTAAAAGTCAACCAACGGGGATATGTATTAGAAATAGATTACTGACACATTTAAATCAATGTGTTTATGGACAGCTTTTGATATTTTTTGCCTAGTTGGTGATGAAATTAAGGCTAATTCGTTCAGCAGCGACAGCAGCCAAATGTGAAGATCACAAACAAAAATTGCTTTTGAGCAGACCAGATTGTCCAAATGATTGTGCTATCATGGAAGAAAGGTTAACTACATCTGGCTTACCTGGCTGGCATGCTTTAATCCTATACTATCCTAGATTCCTTATTAGCAAACTGTTCCTGTGTGGCCAGGTCACAGAGTAGATATTCCAGTCACCAGCCTGTGTCTGATGGCTCTATAAGCTGAGCTGAGGAAAGGGGAGAGGAGGCAGGAGGGAAAGAAACACTGTGTGTATAATTCTTAATACCACAAAGATAAGGGCAATACAACTTTATGGAGCTCTTTGACGTTTCACTGTACATAAATTATTTGCTTAGGTTGCGTAGTTAGTAATCTGGCCCTGGAGCATATGCACTGTCTAAACACTATTTTGCAATAAATGAGGTCTCCTAGCACAAATAACCATTCTAAAGTGCAATTACACAGACTTGTAGAAGCAACAATCTGAGATGAGTAAACAGACAGAGAACCTAATATTAAGACCTATATCAGCAATGCACTAACCTAATGAGAAAAATAAATAGTCTCCAGGAAAATGTATCCCACTAAAATAAGTATTTCCTCGCTATGTAGTACATAGTACTATATCGGAGGCAGCATGGAGATACATTCCACAAATTAGACTGTATGTGGTCTGTGAACAGGAGTAAAAATAAAAAAGGGAGAACAGGAAGATGTCATTATAGAAAACCAGAAGAAGTGGGGGAAGTAACAGAGGCACAAGAGAAAAGCTGTATGAAATGCTCTCCTGAAAACATTGAAATCCCAGGTAAGTGAGGCCCAAGCTCTATACAATTGCTCACCGCCCAGCATAAACAGCAAGCAGTAACTCTTTTCAAGTATTACACATATGCATATAAAGAAAACATAGTGTTAAGCAATGCAATTTATGAAGCCATTTCAATAACTACCATAATGTTTATGGACAGGATGGCATATGCTTTAACTAAAGTCCATCCAGGGAGACCTGACAAGCCAAAGCCTCTTGCTAAAAAGCTATGCAATAGGGTCACATGTAAATACAACCAGAGTTCACAGCATATGAAGAATGTAAAGTCTTGAAATAAATAGATATAAAAGTCTCTTGACAAGCTGATGTTGTCAACAAAGAGTTAATTTTCTTGTTCTCAAACAATTAAATTTTCCCATGCAAATAATGATCTTAAGGTGCACAGATGCGCACAGTGTCACCCATGAGGATTTTGACTTAATCATTAGGAGGAAGCTGCAGGCAACAAGTGCTATATGGACACATTAATCATCTATAGCCAAGCCATGAGTACTAATAAATGTAGAGGGGAGAAGAAGATACAATGGAAAGCTCAATCTACACAATACGATTCTTTGTGCGATTCGATTATGATTCTATTTACAATCCGATTAAATCTGACATGCCCGTTTGGGATTCGATTTGATTCAATTTGATTTGCCATTGCAAAACAATGGCAAATTGAATTGAATCAATGTCAAATCGAATTGAATCAAATCGAATCCCGATCGGACATGTCGGATTTAATCGGATCGTAAATAGAATCATAATCGAAACACACAAAGAATCATATCGTGTAGATAGGGCTGAAAGCAAACTCAGCCATTGTTCATTTGTCACTGTTGCTAAGAGATCCAGGATGCCAGATGTCTGAGTAACATTATGGGATACCTGTATACACACTAGATTCTCAGCCAAGAAAGTGCAGAATGTCCACCTTGGCCAAGATCCCTGTAGTGTGTGTATGAAGCTTCAAAGCTTGAGTTTACAAACTGCAGTGTGAACAGACTACAAATGTGATCTATAGGTATAGAGGTTCACTACTGCAATGTCAACCCTGGACAGCAGGACAGAGTGCATTTTATTTAACTCCGTTATTTCCGCCATCCAAGATGGAAGTAGGAAGTGCCAGAGTTAAATTAAATGCATGCCGTCCTGTTGCATGGTGCTAAAATAATACTGAATTCATATTTTCAGGTACCAAACCACATGGTCTTGAATTCAATCACCAACACTACTGGTATCCAAACCTGGTGGAAACTTTGTCTTATTAATGGCCTGCAAATTAATGAGGAAGGTTCCACATGTCAGATAACAGTCTCCAGGAGAGAAATATAAACAAATCACAGAGAAATCTAGTTTATGCATAACTCCAACTGTCCATCCAATATCGATAACCTGTTATTGGATCTTATATTTCCTAAAGTTTTAACAAAATCTTTCATGCAAAAGGAGCTGCTGAAAATCCTGAAATGCTGCAACGTGTAACACAGTCTTGAAGTTCTGCAAAATGTTCCATCTATTTAAACAATATTGAGCAATCAATTTAAACTTGTTATTGCCATTCGGGTTTGAAAATTTAATAAGCAATTACCCAAGTTCATTTCTTTATGTTTTTTAATTTGTACTGAGATGTTGTTAAATTTCAGAGCTAAAGCAATCATGCCCTCAGGAATCTATAACGGAATGAGGCAATAACTCAAGGCTGCACAATGGCACAGATTGTGATGGTGCGATTATTAACGTAATAAATAGGAAGATCATATCAGAGAGAGCTTTAGTCAATGCATCCCTTACAAATTTGAAGGTGAGATTGATATTTTATGTAGACTTTGTCTTGGGAAGGGTAAGCATGCAACTCTGTTACCTGGTGACAAAGTGCTTTTTACGAATGTCATTGTAAGACAAATTACTGTATGTGACATGCACTGAAGACTGAAGAGCCTGTTTTTGTAGCAGTACCATTCATTTGAACTGTCTTCCTGCCTCTTTAACTAAAAAAGGAAACACAACAACTTCACCTCCTGAAAGGTGGTGAACACAGTTCAGGTGTATAAACCTGCAGAGGTCCTTGAGATTGGTAGCAAACATAAATCCCCTTTGGGGAACCTTTGTCAACTTCCGGTCACCGCCAGTTGTGCCCATTTCTTTTAAAGAGGGGCATTCATTTCTGGATTTGTTTGTTGAAGGTAATATTCCTTGACCTTTAACTCTTTGTACAATTCATTAATGTCACTGAATTACTAAAGAGACAGATAGCTTGATTAAGAGGTATTCAGCAAAGAAGGTAAGTGTCGGTACTATGATAAAATGTATGCCGCATAGACCGCAATGTTTATTGAGGCTGTAGCTGCACCCAAAGGGTAATTTGGGAACCACAGGTGCCCAACTGAAATGGGGTGGGGGCAGTTAAGTTTAGGCATCTGGGGATTGGTTAGTGTTAGGCATCAGTTCATGGGGTTTAGAAAGCCCTTTCCTGCTTCTTTCACAGGGGCTACATACCTAACCTTTAAATTGCTTGAAGCTTGAACGGCTTCAGGTATACAACTATAATAGCACCCCCAGAGGCTGCACCCTGAGACAGATGCCCCCTCTAGCTACTCCACTGTATCTAACATCCCTTCCTTCCTCATGCAAGACTCTACTGAAATGCTGGTAATTGCCCTAATTATATCCCACCTTGCTTACTGTAATATCTCCCTATGTGGCCTGACGAATAACAGACTAGCACCTCTTAAATTCATTCTGAACTCTGCTGCTTGACTCATCCACCTCTTGCTCCTCAACTGCTGCCATATTTTGACAACATTTTCCCTCCCTCCCAATTAAAAAGTGCTCTGTCATCTAGATCCCAATGACCAAGCCCTGCTTCTTACTGAATCTGGCTCAGATACTCACTGTGTCTACATATATGTAGATAGATAGATAGATAGATAGATAGATAGATAGATAGATAGATAGA
Source organism: Hyperolius riggenbachi (assembly GCF_040937935.1). Classification (NCBI taxonomy): domain Eukaryota; kingdom Metazoa; phylum Chordata; class Amphibia; order Anura; family Hyperoliidae; genus Hyperolius; species Hyperolius riggenbachi. Next base: position 545,051,326 of record NC_090646.1, read on the forward strand.
TAGATAGATACTGTTAGAACCTGTTCTTATCACCTTGCTTCGACACCATCGTCTCACAGACTGTGAGATCACTTGACTCTCCACACCGCAAACCGGATATAGACTTCCTCAGGCTTTTTCCAATGTTTACGTTATTTATTCAGGAAACAGGAATACAGATAGATACATTCATCTCCTGGCAAAGCAGACTTCCATGTTGCGTTACAGCTACTTGAGTATCTATCCTACTGAAGATACCCAGGTCTTCTTGTATCTACTCTATGTTACATCTAGACTAACTATGTACAGCATACATTATATCAGATTACAGAAAGGAATAACATGCTTAGAAGTCCCAGTCAGCCTGGCGAGCTAGCGTGAAAGTCAAGAGCAGAAGTGAGCTCTCATAGCTCCCTCAACCTTTAATAGCGACTAGGAAAGAGTTAAATATGACATCACCTTCGCCACCCCCTAAAACCAGTTTATTGGTGGACCCTACTCGTGGTGTCATCCTACACGCCTACTCGATTAATATTTAATGTCACCTTTCCTTTACTTACAGGAATGTGGATGTTTTGTAAACATGGCCAATGTTTTCTGTTCTGGTGGTGGTACATGCCCAGGTCAGAGAGACCCGCGGCCTTGTTCAGAACAGCTTCTTGGTATGTTCTAGTTCTGCTGACAGAACTGCAGATTTTCTCTCTTCAGAGAAAATCCCCTTAAAGGACAGGTCTGCTCATCAAGCCTTTTTGACTAACTCAGTCCAAATAACTGAGGCCTACTTAAATTATAACAATCCCCCCTAAAACGGCTTGACCCGCAGATCCCAGCGTCTGAACCTCCCAGTACCTGGTTTCTTTTCTTTTATGTTTCACTTTCCGATGTTCGTGCTCACACAACTTCTCTGCTCTAGGCGGTCACCCCTGGAAGAGAGAGAGCAAGACCTCTTGGTCTTCCTGTAACCAGGCTCTCTGGGGAAGCCCTACTTCTAAGTCCCTCAACACCACATGCTCAGCATTTGCGTCACTTGCGTATCACTCACAAACTTGCATGACCACAGAAAAGTGACACTCGTTTGGTTGTTACAAAACGGAGCAGTGCCAGGTGCCTTCTAAAAGAGCGCCTTTATACAATCAGCTCCTAGGTACTACTAAACCTATACCCGTAACCCTGTATATCCCTTAATTTAAACTATTGGTTCCGGAGATTGTTTATGAGGCACCAATCTCTGGACCAGGTTAATTTATTTTACGTAATTTTAACCCGCAACCTCACCTGGATAACGATGCCTAAAGTTGTCATCCCCATCCAGACGACCAGTGGGTGTAGAAAGAACTTTGGAACTGCAGATGCCCCGTCCGAGTGTCCCTGGAACATCACCGGAACCTTTGTCCACCAGGGCAGACTGGAACTCACCTGCTCATTTTTGTGTTCTACCTCGTTAAGATCACCTGTATCAGGGTGAAATCTTACCTCTAACTTAGTGTACTGGTTGTTTAACCTTTGTAACAACATGTGGCCGTCTTGGATCAAACCCTGTTCCCCTTTGTCCCATGTCGTGTTCTCTTTCAGGACGGGAACTACCCGTGAAACTTTGACCTTTAGAGTTCTCTTAACAATTTGAGAAACAACGTCATCAAACCTGGATGACAGGATCCATATGGGATCTCCACTCACACAATATGTTCCCCTTGGAAAATCCCCCTTATCGGAACAATTATGAGAATATACCTTGAATGTATCATTAGACCTTATGTTAAAAAACCAAACCCTTCCTTCAGCCACCGGAACTATTGGTTTGGCTTCAGGGTGGATCTTTTGAATGGTAGCCTCGCAGTCTGCGTTATTGAACCCGCAGGCTTCTTCACTAAATTTGGCTTGCCCCGGCCAACGCAGATACTTCTGCAAGAATTGCCCGCATGAGGACAACTCTACTTGCTTCACCTCCCCGTCTAGCACCAAAAAAGGTTGACCTCTCAGGTCCTGGTGTAAGACATGTGTTGAGGTGGGAACTAAGGAAGTGGCGGTGCCTAAAGGAATGTTGCACCGTTTCCATTTGTTCACCCAAACATCTCGAAGATGCCATGCAAAAGATCCTTCTCCAGGAAAGTTACTATACCTCCCCTTGTCCAATCTCTCGCTGACAAAATATGTCCCCAGTTGTCCTGATTGGACCTCTTCCCCCCTTACGTCCTGAGGCACAATATGTACCTGAGGTCGGGAAGACTGTACTCTCTGCAATCTTTCGATTAAGAGTACCTCTTCACTTACCCAACTATCATGAGGATAAGCTGCTGCATATGGACTGTGTAATATCGTCCCCTGTTGTGACCCGTGTGGTGTGAATGGGGTTCCCTGTGTGGGCTTTCCCTCCCCCGGGACCGCTCTCCCCACCCTCTTTGTCACCTGAAAATGTGGCTTGATCTCGATTGTTACTTCTTGTTTCGAGAACCTCCCACCCTTGGCTTTCCAGCCTTTACGTGTGTATAGTTGTTTCAGAGGCACTCTCTGTTGGTAGCTCCAGAGTGTGATGTTGTCCCCTGCGTCTCTCTGGTAAGAGAATTGACGCCTCCTGCTCGTTCCTCTCCAATCTGGAACCATCTCACTCTGCATAACCAAGACAAGGTACCCCCGAATCACACACTCCACCTTTTGCATGTACCCATTATACTGCAATGTACCTTTTAACCAACCTTTGGATCGGTGCATCGATTCTGGGAGTGTGGCATTCAATAGCAGATTTACACTGCCATTAAATTCCCACTGCCCGCACACTTGACCCTTCAGACCTTTCACCCACCTTGTGCCATGAAATTTGCTTTCTCCTGGCACAAGTGCTCTTTTCCTCCGTCCCTGCATGGTCCATCTGTGCCAAGCGGAGGGAGGTGTGAAAGGATCAGTACCTTTGTCACCCAACATTAACATGCTTGGGCCTTGCATTCTCATTAACCCCTTATTATACATGAGAATGTCCTCTCTTCGTTCTCCTAGGACGAAATGGCAACCTAGGATCACCATCAGCACGGTACTCCTCATTATAAAAGCACCACCTTGGGAAAGAAAAACATTAGCAATTTGCACTATGCTTTGCTCAGACAGTTTTTTTAGTCTATTTCCGATCTCCGAAATCTCGTGGTTTAGTCTCTTTCCAATTTCAGGAATCTCGTGTTTTAGTCTCTTTCCGATTTCAGGAATCTCGTGTTCCTCCAAGCTTAGATTGGCATCTGGAACCTTTCGCTTATCCGACTGACATCTCCATCTTTGCTGCCAGCACTGCAGCTGTCTCAATTCCATATTGCCAAACACCTGAAATCGAAATACAAACAAATCAATTCTTATTAATGATTTGGGATTCGCCCTGCGGCTTGTACTCTTTACACTTTAAATTGATCAATATATATCGTAATTTATCTCGTTGCTTTATGGTTCTCCTGAACTCTGTTTACTCTTATTGGTAGATTGGAGTTAAACTTCACCCCCCTACCTCAGTACTATCTTCAGTACTTACCTGTTTAAAATATGCTCCCGCGGACTTCACCTATGGAAGCTCGCTTCACCTTTGGAAGCTCTCCCCCATTGCAGCTCACTCCACATCCCCCCTTATCTGTCCATGCGCGGCCGTCGCATGCACAGATTACGGATGCCACACCTGATGCTGCTTTGCAGGTGAGCCTGCAATGCTCTTACTCATTATCGCATTTACTTGTCTAGAACTTCATCGCGATACCAGCTCTGCTAGAAGTTCTGTGTGTTGTACCCTCTGACCAATGTTTGCCGTGCCACCACCTAAACTACCAAAAAAAACTGGCTGCCTCCCTGTAGGAAGGAGCACTTTGCACTTAAACTACACAGGGTGCAGGGCTAAGCATACCAGCGTCACATGCCTGTATGCAGATCCCTGAATGCCCACATGGAAGGTAGTCACATGGCAAACAGCGTACTGATACACTGTCACTCTGTAAACGGCAATTCTATCATCTGTATAATTGCCCCATGAACTGTTGTCAGTCCTTGTTCTTCGTGCTACAATTGATAGGAGCTGGAAAAAAACATATTTGACCAATCAGTGGACGAAAAAAAACGCACACAAAAACAGCTGCAGCCCAGCATAGACCTCTCAGTCCAGCTCTGGCCCTATTCACGACAAAACCGGAAAAAACGTTACCGCTCTGCAGAAGCGGCGACGGAAACCGGAATTGGTCAACTAGCTTTTTTCCAACTCCGGCACCCCCTTTGATGCGCTGTCCCCCTTTCCTTCTATTGGGAACTCATGCTGCACCACCCATTAAGGTGCCTCACTTACAGGAATAATCCCATAAGCAACACAGTACAGACCCATTTCCGATCTGTACTGCTCCGTGTGTCCCTGCACCGAGCTGGGAAACACTTCCTATTCTGGCATTCCTGTCCATGGACTCTGGGAAAAACTCTGGGGAAATACGTTGCAACCCGAGACACACAGTAGCATGTCTCTGTATCTCTCCCCCCCCTCCCTTCCAGCTGCTCTGCCCGGAGCCGCGAGCACAGCCTGACGTGACGTGGATCCCCCAGCCCCTCCTCCCCCCTGCCATGACGTGTGGGGGCCATGACTCACGGGGGCGGGCTCTCTCCACTGCCGCCATTTTGAGTCCTGGACTGCCAGCCAAGATGGCTGCTCCCATAGCAGCCTCTCGTTCCTATAGACCTAGGAGAGAGAGCAAACACAAATAGAACATACTTTTTTTATGCATCGTTACACACAGCTTCTATCCACAGTGCACAAAAATCAGCCTCAGCATTCCTTCACGTCTCAGCTGTAATCCGAACTGCAATCAGACATACGGATCCCCAGAGACGTAGGAATCTCTCTCCCTCTATCCCCTCTCTCCACAACTCATCTGCAGCTTATCTCAGCCATAACTCAGAACTATTACAGCGCTATTACTGAGACGAACAACAGACGAGCTGGCTAAACAACATAACAGATACCGACATTTAAAACCTTTGAAGCAGCTCTGACTGGGACGAGATAAGCCTACTTATCTCTCTACGCTTTCCATTATGGACAGAGAGGGAAAAAAAAAACACCCTGATCGGGCTCGGGAAAAAAACGCCAGCTCACCGAAGAAAAACTTACTTCTCTCCTGTCTACTCTGCTACCTCTCTCCCCTGTCCACCACTAACCCTGCTGGTTTCCCTCTGCCGCGGGGGACCCCCCCCCCCTTTTTCCCAGCCTCTGTAGAGACGGGAAGAGAAGAGAAGAGAAAAAAACTTCTTGCCAGCACAAACATGCCTGAGACAAATGCAGAGATAACCACTCCGTAAATATACAACACAGGAAGCTTGAATCTGAAGAAAAAAAAACCAAGCACATAAACTCTGAAAACCTCCCACCATGCATGGGAGAGATGAGAAGCCCGCAGCCCCCACGCTGCAATTAACACAGAATGTACACATTAACACCAAATACAACACAGATAACGCCAAAACGCCATACAACAACGTAAACAAACTTGCCTGAGCAGCAGATTCTTGGCGATCCATCAGCATTCCCGCAACTGCACCTGCGAAACTTCCATGGACTCCGGAACCTTCTGAGCGTTTAATCACTGTCATATCTCCGTCCCCACACAGGACTGGCTCAGTGGATCGACATCTCCCGCAGCGAGTTGCAAGCTGGCCTCGGAGTGCTTCCGTCCGACCGATTCTTTCGGCTGGTGACTACAGTGCACAATGCAGTCACAGTGTAACGTCCAAGAGTTTCGCCGCTGATTCTCGAATCGCAGCCCATGTGCTTGCTTGGCTCACGCAATGCACACTTCCCACACCAGCTTATCAGTATCAGCTTGATAAGCTTTACCGTCTGCTCCCGTCTATTCCGCTAGTTTTGCTGTGGAAGTCCCGGATAACGGACTGACATCTGGCCCGGTCCTTGCCTGCCTTTTCTGCTAGGCAGCGCAGCTGGGTTCACGGCACCACTGTTAGAACCTGTTCTTATCACCTTGCTTCGACACCATCGTCTCACAGACTGTGAGATCACTTGACTCTCCACACCGCAAACCGGATATAGACTTCCTCAGGCTTTTTCCAATGTTTACGTTATTTATTCAGGAAACAGGAATACAGATAGATACATTCATCTCCTGGCAAAGCAGACTTCCATGTTGCGTTACAGCTACTTGAGTATCTATCCTACTGAAGATACCCAGGTCTTCTTGTATCTACTCTATGTTACATCTAGACTAACTATGTACAGCATACATTATATCAGATTACAGAAAGGAATAACATGCTTAGAAGTCCCAGTCAGCCTGGCGAGCTAGCGTGAAAGTCAAGAGCAGAAGTGAGCTCTCATAGCTCCCTCAACCTTTAATAGCGACTAGGAAAGAGTTAAATATGACATCACCTTCGCCACCCCCTAAAACCAGTTTATTGGTGGACCCTACTCGTGGTGTCATCCTACACGCCTACTCGATTAATATTTAATGTCACCTTTCCTTTACTTACAGGAATGTGGATGTTTTGTAAACATGGCCAATGTTTTCTGTTCTGGTGGTGGTACATGCCCAGGTCAGAGAGACCCGCGGCCTTGTTCAGAACAGCTTCTTGGTATGTTCTAGTTCTGCTGACAGAACTGCAGATTTTCTCTCTTCAGAGAAAATCCCCTTAAAGGACAGGTCTGCTCATCAAGCCTTTTTGACTAACTCAGTCCAAATAACTGAGGCCTACTTAAATTATAACAGATACCTTAAACAGACATACTTTTTTTTCTCTCTACTTCTTTAGATTGTAAGCTTGCAAGTAAAGTTGGTCAAATGTGTTTCAGTTCAGTTCAAGGCCCGTTTGGTTCAAGTGTGCACAAAATGCAGGTGTATGCACAATCTTGAGCCCGGACTCTATTAAAATCAATGTGAGGTTGAAGAGTGGGCTCGCACACCAGCTTCTCAATGGAGCAAAAAAGTTGTTTATTAATCCATCATGTGTCAAACACAAAGCATGACAATTGTTTCGGGGCCACTGCAGGTCCCCTTCATCAGATAAGTGCAGACAAACGTTTGTCTGATGAAGGGGACCCGCAGTGGCCCCGAAACAATTGTCATGCTTTGTGTTTGACACATGATGGATTAATAAATGACTTTTTTGCTCCATTGAGAAGCTGGTGTGCGAGCCCACTCTTCAACCTCACTACAAGTATTGGATGTTGGCTTAGCATCCAGGACTCAGCACCCGATCTTTGAAAACAGAAAGGTGTGCCGCTCCTAACCCTATTGTTGCATTCTATTAAAATCAATGGGTACGGCAATTGAGTATGAAAAATGTTGACGTTCACAACCGTCTGTTTGGTAATATGTCCCCAGAACCAATTACCTTTCTCTTGTGTGCAGAGTTGGTGTTCAGATTTGTGTCACCCTTAAAGTCAATACTTTAAGGATATGCAACTAGGTTTGACTTGACTTAAACAACTGACTCATATCGAACTCTTGATTCAGGTTTCCCACCACTCAACCGACATGTTTGCAGACACAAATGTACTATCACAGGTTGTTCAGCCAAAAAAACAGACACTGTTCAGAGAAAGCAATTAGATTACTTTCCATGGTCCACTCTTGCAATCCCCTACTGTTCCACTTTGTTTCTCCACATTTCCCTACTCTGGTTTTGATTGATCTTCTCCATTGTTATTTTGCTGAAATTGTAAAATGTATATAACAAATTAAAAAACTGCAGAAAAAAAACACAACCTCACAAAACCTTTATTATCCACTTACTGTAGTCTGTAACTCACATGCAGCGCTTCTCCCTCTAAACAATGCCAAACTACACGGTCCATGAACTTGGCAGCACCTTACCTTACAAAGCAGGGTGAAAGTTTGCAAACAAGAGGTTTAATAACACCTTTTGTGCCCAAGATAAATCAGGTATTACTACATTTATATCCAATAAGTATTGGATATAAATGTAGTAATACCTGATTTATTCCAACAATGAAATTGAAGTTGAAAAAATATACAGCATGAAAACAATTTTCAGATTTTTTTTAAAAAATATTGATCAACACCAATATCATTGAAATAAGGGTCTTATGGAAAATATTGCAGAATTAAGTTCCTGCACTAATATCCCAAAAATACCAAGGAAACACAGCCCATGGTTGCTTTTGTAACATCCGCAGAAGCTGCGGCTGCGGGCACGCAAGGTGTCTCCGCAGCCACCTCGCTTTCCTGCTCAGGGACTTTGCCAGTTCCTCTGGCGTCTAGTACGCCGAGGACGGGGTTATCATTTGCCCATAGGGTTGCTGTATCGCATGGGCGCGCACGGAGACAGGACCTTTATGCGGGGAGGAGGCGCATCAGCTGACCAGCCGGTCGGCTGACATCAGAGCAGACTCACGCCGCTCCGGATTGGCTGATTGATGTGGGCGCGGCCGTGGGGTCTCCTCTGCTTCAAAAGCCTTCAGTGTTCACTCGCAACCTGTCTGCTGTTGCGAATTATTATGTGTTAGCGCTCAGACCTTAGACAGTATCCGGTGTGCTTTGATCTGGGAGGAAACCAGGGATTTCACACAAGACTAGGATTATTGTATTATTGTTATATTTGATATTCTGTGTATGACTTTGTCTTATCTCTGACCTTGCTCTTGCTAATCGATTCTATACCTCTGCCCATCTGACTCTGTTGCTGAACTCTGCCTGAATTATCACTACTCTCTTGCCTGCCGACTTTGTACTGTACCTGCCTATCTGTTACCAATCCTAGCCTGTCTGACCACTCTACTCCCCAGTGAGCCCTTGTCACTGGTGAGGTGCTCACTAATAGTATTCACCAGCTCCTCTGGTGAGGTCTAGTTAAACTATTCAGTTACTGTTGTACCAATAGTGCCCACCAGCTCCTCTGGTGAGGTCTAGTCAAACTATTCAGTTACTGTTGCACCAAGCACTATACACCTTGCTATTCTGCTAGCTATACTTGCATTATTGGTGATTCTGCAGATCACCACATAATTAGGTATAGCGTCTGTATTATCGGATATACTGCAGATCACACATAATCAGACGTCTGTGTTGCTACACCAATCGTTACAGCTTTCTTAGATTTAGTAAGTAGGCATAACATTTAGCAAAACTGGAGTTTTAACATTAATTCAAAGGTATAGCAGTTAAAATGGCAATGTCTGTAAGGATAGGAGAGGGAAGCTTCATGGGTAAACAAAGCCTGTGATTGGCCACAGCCAGTAATTGGACACTGAAGACCCTAAAATATGTTAATATAGGTGCATGTAATCAAAACTGAAAGTCACTCAACTCATTGTGCCCATTTAGGTATGTACATCCAGGGCAACACACCTTACAACACAACTCCAAAGAAATGTTTCCCATGCCAGCAGGCTTGCTTTTTATTGATTTATTTAAAACAAGTGCATGAACCCTAAGGCCCCTTACCTACATGCCACACTTTCTGCCACGATTTCCAACTGTGGAATTGCAACACACGATTGCCTACGAAATTACACAGAGCTATTTCATTCATTCATCGTCAGAACGAAAGGGCTATGTGTTACGATGGCACTTTCATTTTATGATGTGTTCAGGTGAGGAAAGGGCCTAATTCATTTCACAAGAGCTTACCCATAGAGCTATATCAGCTAGCTCTGACACTCAAAATCAGGTGTCTCAAGTCAGGTAGTTGTTGAGGTCAGACCTAACCAAAGTTCAAAACACCAACACTACTCACAAGGACAGGAGTCTCAATTTTTTTATTTTTGTTTTATGTACATTTTGTTCACCATAGTCTATGCTAGTAAATATAATATTGATGTTGTTTTTAATTGTATTTCCTACCTTGCTACACCACAAGAGGATGAAAGCACCAGAGGCGTAGCTAGGCTTTTTGCGCCCTCCGTCTAGACAAATTGGGCATGGCCATGCATCAGAATGTGGGTGTGGTCATGGGTGGTGCCAATTGTAAAATTGCTGTTTAGATAGCCCGATATGCCCTCCTTCCCCCGTTTAGATAGCCAAATGTACCCCTTTGTAGATAGTCAGATGTACCTCCTATAGTTAGCTAGATGTGCCCCCTTGTTCTGCTGCTGTTAACACTTCTGCACTCCTCTGCAGAGGGAGGGAGCGAAGCAGGGGCAATTCGGTCAACCAGTGAGCTGCCTCTCACTCAATTGGGGGGTGTGGTGGTCATGCTCTGCACCCCCTTACAATGCTGCACCCGGGGACATGTGCCCACTAGTGTTGGGCGAACACCTAGATGTTCGGGTTCGCGAACGTTCGCCGAACATCGCCGCGATGTTCGGGTGTTCGCGCCGAACTCCGAACATAATGGAAGTCAATGGGGACCCGAACTTTCGTGCTTTGTAAAGCTTCCTTACATGCTACATACCCCAAATTAGCAGGGTATGTGCACCTTGGGAGTGGGTACAAGAGGGAAAAAATATTTGAAAAAGAGCTTATAGTTTTTGAGAAAATTGATTGTAAAGTTTCAAAGGAAAAACTGTCTTTTAAATGTGGAAAATGTCATGTTTCTTTGCACAGGTAACATGCTTTTTTTCGCCATGCAGTCATAAATGTAATACAGAGAAGAGGTTCCAGGAAAAGGGACCGGTAACGCTAACCCAGCACCAGCAGCAGCAGACGTGATGGAACAGGAGGAGGCGCAGAAGGAGAAGGCCACGCTTTGTGAGACACAACAACCCAGGCCTTGCATGAGGACAAGAAGCGTGCGGATAGCATGCTTTGTACCGCCATGCAGTCATAAATGTAATAAAGATAAGTGGTTCAATAAACAGGGACCACGCGGCAACGCTAACTCAGCAGCAGCAGACGTGATGGAACAGGAGGAGGCGCAGGAGGAGAAGGCCACGCTTTGTGAGACACAACAACCCAGGCCTTGCATGAGGACAAGAAGCGTGCGGATAGCATGCTTTGTACCGCCATGCAGTCATAAATGTAATAAAGATAAGTGGTTCAATAAACAGGGACCACGCGGCAACGCTAACCCAGCAGCAGCAGACGTGATGGAACAGGAGGAGGCGCAGGAGGAGAAGGCCACGCTTTGTGAGACACAACAACCCAGGCCTTGCATGAGGACAAGAAGCGTGCGGATAGCATGCTTTGTACCGCCATGCAGTCATAAATGTAATAAAGATAAGTGGTTCAATAAACAGGGACCACGCGGCAACGCTAACCCAGCAGCAGCAGACGTGATGGAACAGGAGGAGGCGCAGGAGGAGAAGGCCACGCTTTGTGAGGCACAACAACCCAGGCCTTGCATGAGGACAAGAAGCGTGCGGATAGCATGCTTTGTACCGCCATGCAGTCATAAATGTAATAAAGATAAGTGGTTCAATAAACAGGGACCACGCGGCAACGCTAACCCAGCAGCAGCAGACGTGATGGAACAGGAGGAGGCGCAGGAGGAGAAGGCCACGCTTTGTGAGACACAACAACCCAGGCCTTGCATGAGGACAAGAAGCGTGCGGATAGCATGCTTTGTACCGCCATGCAGTCATAAATGTAATAAAGATAAGTGGTTCAATAAACAGGGACCACGCGGAAACGCTAACCCAGCAGCAGCAGACGTGATGGAACAGGAGGAGGCGCAGGAGGAGAAGGCCACGCTTTGTGAGACACAACAACCCAGGCCTTGCATGAGGACAAGAAGCGTGCGGATAGCATGCTTTGTACCGCCATGCAGTCATAAATGTAATAAAGATAAGTGGTTCAATAAACAGGGACCACGCGGCAACGCTAACCCAGCAGCAGCAGACGTGATGGAACAGGAGGAGGCGCAGGAGGAGAAGGCCATGCTTTTTGAGACACAACAACCCAGGCCTTGCATGAGGACAAAAAGCGTGCGGATATAGCAGCAATGCTTTTTGCCGCCATGCAGTAATAAATGTAATACAGATGAGAGGTTCAATAAACAGGGACCGGAAACGCTACACCATCCCAGATGTTCATTGGTCATGTTACTTGGTTGGGGTCCTGGAGTGTTGCGTAGTCATTTCCAATCCAGGATTGATTCATTTTAATTCGAGTCAGACGGTCTGCATTTTCTGTGGAGAGGCGGATACGCCGATCTGTGACGATGCCTCCGGCAGCACTGAAACAGCGTTCCGACATAACGCTGGCTGCCGGGCAAGCCAGCACCTCTATTGCGTACATTGCCAGTTCGTGCCAGGTGTCTAGCTTCGATACCCAATAGTTGAAGGGTGCAGATGGATTGTTCGACACAGCTACGTCATCTGACATGTAGTCCTTGACCATCTTCTCCAGGCGATCGGTGTTGGAGGTGGATCTGCACGCTTGCTGTTCAGTGGGCTGCTGCTGCATGGGTGTCAGAAAATTTTCCCACTCCAAGGACACTGCCGATACCATTCCCTTTTGGGCACTAGCTGCGGCTTGCGTTGTTTGCTGCCCTCCTGGTCTTCCTGGGTTTGCGGAAGTCAGTCTGTCGGCGTACAACTGGCTAGAGGAGGGGGAGGATGTCAATCTCCTCTCTAAAGTCTCCACAAGGGCCTGCTGGTATTCTTCCATTTTGACCTCTTTCTTCAAGCAGTTTTGGAACATTGTGTTTGTACCGTGGATCCAGAAGGGTATAAACCCAGTAATTGGTGTTGTCCAGAATGCGCACAATGCGTGGGTCACGTTCAATGCAGTCTAGCATGAATTGAGCCATGTGTGCCAGAGTCCTACCAGAATCCTCATCATCCTCTTGTGAGCGTTGTGATAGTTGTTGTGATGCATCATAGTCGTCACCTTCCTCCTGGTCTGCTTCTGCTGACCATTCGCGCTGAATTGTGGAAGTCCAACGTGCACCGCTCTGGCCCTCGTCAGTGGTGGCATGAAATTCCTGCTCCAACTCCAGCTGTTCCTCCTCCTCTTCTTCGTCATAGCTGCTGGGGCCAGCGTTCCCTGAGGCGGATGGCCTGATGTTGGTACCATCACGCTGATCGTTTTCTCCTTCAGATTCCCCCAGTTGCATCATGACAGCTGTTTCCTTGATTTTCAACATTGACCTCTTCAGTAAACACAGCAGTGGTATGGTAATGCTGACTGAAGAGTTGTCACTGCTCACAAGCAACGTGGATTGCTCAAAATTTTGGAGGACTTGGCAGAGGTCCAACATGTTGGCCCAATCGGATCCACAGAAGCTTGGCAGCTGTCCGGATGCGCCTCGGTACTGCGCCGTCATGTACTGGACCACTGCACTCTTCTGCTCACAAAAGCGGGCTAGCATGTGCAGCGTAGAATTCCAGCGCGTAGGGACATCACACAGCAAGCGATGGTGGGGGAGATTGAAGCGTTCCTGCATCTTGGCGAGTGCCCCCGAAGCAGTACTGGAATTTCTACAATGTTTGGTCACTCGACGCACCTTCAACAGAAGATCGGCCACGCCTGGGTATGTCCTCAGGAACCGCTGAACTACTAGGTTCATCACGTGCGCCAGGCAAGGGATGTGTGTCAGCTTAGCCAACCTTAAAGCGCGAATGAGATTACTCCCATTATCACACACAACCATGCCCGGTTTCAGGTCCAGCGGTGCCAGCCACAAATCCGTCTGTTCCTTTATTCCCTTCCAAATTTCCTCCCCTGTGTGCTGCTTATCCCCAAGGCAGATCAGCTTCAGCAACGCTTGCTGACGCATGCCAACAGCTGTGCTGCACTGCTTCCACGATCCTACTGCTGCTGGGTTAGCGTTTCCGGATGAGGTACAGCTTTGAGATGCGTTGGAGGAGAAGGAGTCAGAGAGGTAGGTGCTGCTGTTGTTATCCAGTGGGAGGGACGGCGGTGCAGCTGTTTGCGGCGTGGGCAACACCCGCGCCGTAGCAGGTGAGGAATCGCTGCCAGGCTCCACAAGGTTCACCCAGTGCGCGGTAAGGGAGATGTATCGACCCTGGCCGAACGCACTCGTCCAGGTGTCAGTGGTGAGGTGAACCTTGCAGGCAACGGCATTCTTCAAGCTTCGGGTTATTTTGCTGACCACGTGCTCATGCAACTCAGGCACTGCAGAGCGCGCAAAGTGGTAGCGGCTGGGAACCACGTAACGTGGGATGGCCACTGACATCATGCCCTTGAAGCTGTTTGTCTCCACCACTCGATATGGCAGCATTTCGCAGGCCAGAAGCTTGGCTATGCTGGCTGTTACTGCCACGGCCCGGGGGTCATTTGCTGGCAATTTCCTCTTGCGCTCAAACATCTCCGACACAGACAACTGAACCGTAGCGCTGCACACGGAAGGGCTGTTGGTTGTTGTGTTTGATGAACACTGGGAGACCTCAAGAGCACTACTCCGGAAAGTGACAGTGTCAGCGTCGTCTGATGTTTGTGAATGTTGTGAACCACGCAATGGCTGGGCTACTGCTGCTGCTGAGGCGGGTCTGGTGGTGAGTCTGGTGAACCCAAGGGAGGCAGTGTTGCTGGTACCCTGTCCTGCCGCGTTTGCCCACAGAGTGGGATTTTTGGATAGCATGTGGCGGCTCATGCTGGTGGTGGAGAGGTTGTTAATACTTTTCCCCCTGCTCAGGCGGGTCTTGCACACCTTGCAAATCGCCATGGTAACATCCTCAGTGCAGTCTTCAAAGAAAGCCCAGACTTTGGAGCACCTGCCTTGCTGGCAATTTCTGTTTGCTCCTCTTTTGCCTCTCACTTGAACTTCCACGCTTGTGGTGCCTGAAATTGCGCGCCGCCTACCTTGTGGCACAAGGTGAACTCGTGCAGCAGTGGGTTCTTCAACAGACTCATCTGTGCTGCTGCTACGACGGCGATGTTCTCGTTCACAAACAAAATCTGGGTCTCTGTCCACATTGTCCATACCCTCCTCTTCCATCTCCTGAAACTCATCATATGTCATTGTGGGGGGCCGCCGCCGTGGAGTAGAGCTCCCCAGAACAACCTCTGCGCAGCACACTCCAACGTCGTCTTCCAGATCTTGTCGGCCGACCTCCTGCAATTGCAACCCCTCCTGCCCAACTTGCTCTGGGATTTGGGTTTCCGAGTCCTCCTCGGACTCGCCTTGTATTTCAGTGCGCGGTGCATTTCCCACAGTTAATGGTTGTGAATCCGGGCACAACATTTCTGGCTGTTCCTCCATTGACCTTTGAAAGGTGGAAGTTTGTTGGGCTGGGAATAGCTCCTGCGAATACCCCATTGTGTCCTGAGGTAATTCATCGGACTGGTTATCTGGCAGTTGTGTGCGTGGTGTCGCTGCCGGTTGTGTCAGCTTTGTGCCCACTGGCTCCTGGTAACTGGCTGAGGACTCGGACCTCGTGCGTGATGTGCTGGTGCTGCTTAACCCACTGCTGGACGCTTGAGAGGTCATCCAATTAATTATCTGGTCCTGTTCTTTTGGATTTGTGAGGGTTGTTGTCCTGGACAACATGGGCGGTATTGAGTGGGTTTTCTTGGGTGCTCCCCTGTGGCCTGTACGTGAACCATCAGGGGAAACACCTCTTCCCTTGCCCCTCCCTCTTTCACCGGATTTCTTCCTCATTTCACTTATCCTTACAGTACACGCTGACTGGCAGCAGTACAGTGGCAGTACAGAAATGCTATACAGTACCACTATTCCCAGCAGCGACACAGAGCACAATGCTATACAGTGGCGGGTGAGCGGTGTACTACTATTCCCAGCAGACACAGAGTGGCAGTAAACAGAATGCTATATAGTGTGGCTGAGCGAGGTACACAGAGTGGCAGTAAACAGAATGCTATATAGTGTGGCTGAGCGAGCGGAGTACTACTATTCCCAACAGACACAGAACAGTAAACAGAATGCTATATAGTGTGGCTGAGCGAGGTACACAGAGTGGTAGTAAACAGAATGCTATATAGTGTGGCTGAGCGAGCGGTGTACTACTATTCCCAGCAGACACAGAACAGTAAACAGAATGCTATATAGTGTGGCTGAGCGAGGTACACAGAGTGGCAGTAAACAGAATGCTATATAGTGTGGCTGAGCGAGCGGTGTACTACTATTCCCAGCAGACACAGAACAGTAAACAGAATGCTATATAGTGTGGCTGAGCGAGGTACACAGAGTGGCAGTAAACAGAATGCTATATAGTGTGGCTGAGCGAGCGGTGTACTACTATTCCCAGCAGACACAGAACAGTAAACAGAATGCTATATAGTGTGGCTGAGCGGTGTACCACTATTCCCAGCAGCGACACAGAGCACAATGCTATACAGTGGCGGGTGAGCGGTGTACCACTATTCCCAGCAGCGACACAGAGCACAATGCTATACAGTGGCGGGTGAGCGGTGTACTACTATTCCCAGAAGACACAGAGTGGCAGTAAACAGAATGCTATATAGTGTGGCTGAGCGAGGTACACAGAGTGGCAGTAAACAGAATGCTATATAGTGTGGCTGAGCGAGCGGTGTACTACTATTCCCAGCAGACACAGAACAGTAAACAGAATGCTATATAGTGTGGCTGAGCGGTGTACCACTATTCCCAGCAGCGACACAGAGCACAATGCTATACAGTGGCGGGTGAGCGGTGTACTACTATTCCCAGAAGAAACAGAGTGGCAGTAAACAGAATGCTATATAGTGTGGCTGAGCGAGGTACACAGAGTGGCAGTAAACAGAATGCTATATAGTGTGGCTGAGCGAGCGGTGTACTACTATTCCCAGCAGACACAGAACAGTAAACAGAATGCTATATAGTGTGGCTGAGCGAGGTACACAGAGCGGCAGTAAACAGAATGCTATATAGTGTGGCTGAGCGAGCGGTGTACTACTATTCCCAGCAGACACAGAACAGTAAACAGAATGCTATATAGTGTGGCTGAGCGAGGTACACAGAGTGGCAGTAAACAGAATGCTATATAGTGTGGCTGAGCAAGCGGTGTACTACTATTCCCAGCAGACACAGAACAGTAAACAGAATGCTATATAGTGTGGCTGAGCGGTGTACCACTATTCCCAGCAGTGACACACAGCACAATGCTATACAGTGGCGGGTGAGCGGTGTACCACTATTCCCAGCAGCGACACAGAGCACAATGCTATACAGTGGCGGGTGAGCGGTGTACTACTATTCCCAGAAGACACAGAGTGGCAGTAAACAGAATGCTATATAGTGTGGCTGAGCGAGGTACACAGAGTGGCAGTAAACAGAATGCTATATAGTGTGGCTGAGCGAGCAGTGTACTACTATTCCCAGCAGACACTGAACAGTAAACAGAATGCTATATAGTGTGGCTGAGCGGTGTACCACTATTCCCAGCAGCGACACAGAGCACAATGCTATACAGTGGCGGGTGAGCGGTGTACCACTATTCCCAGCAGCGACACAGAGCACAATGCTATACAGTGGCGGGTAAGCGGTGAACCACTATTCCCAGCAGCGACACAGAGCACAATGCTATACAGTGGCGGGTGAGCGGTGTACCACTATTCCCAGAAGACACAGAGTGGCAGTAAACAGAATGCTATATAGTGTGGCTGAGCGAGCGGTGTACTACTATTCCCAGCAGACACAGAACCGTAAACAGAATGCTATATAGTGTGGCTGAGCGAGATACACAGAGTGGCAGTAAACAGAATGCTGAGCGAGCGGTGTACTACTATTCCCAGCAGCGACACAATGACTGGGGGGACCCTGGCTAGCGTGGCTGGAGCGCGAACTACCTTGCCTGCCTACCCAAAGCTAAACCCACAGACAAATGGCGGAAATATGACATGGTTCGGGTATTTATTTACCCGAACCACGTGACAGTTCGGCCAATCAGAGCGCGTTCGGGTCCGAACCACGTGACCCGTTCGGCCAATCACAGCGCTAGCCGAACGTTCGGCCATGCGCTCTTAGTTCGGCCATGCGGCCGAACGGTTTGGCCGAACACCATCAGGTGTTCGGCCGAACTCGAACATCACCCGAACAGGGTGATGTTCTGCAGAACCCGAACAGTGGCGAACACTGTTCGCCCAACACTAGTGCCCACCCATAGCTATGCCTCTGAATAGCACTGGATAAAATAACAATACAGCTTTGTTCATTTAGCCACACAACATGCATATTTGCAGATGTGGAACTTGCTGCTTATGATGTGTGTGTGTGTGTATATATATATATACATATATATTTGTCCATAGAATTGCAGCACATACATTTCACTTACTTTATTACCCACTATATATACTGTATATGATGGATTGAAGCTGTTCCCCGGGGTGTGGGAGTGGTTGGAAATACTGTTCTTGCCAATTCACTTTATGCTAGAAGGATTTGTTTTCCTTGGCTTTCATGGAGCATATGATGAATAAGTTTGGACGAATTTCCACACGTATTCCATTGGAGATACACCAAATGGCCATATTGCATATGCTTTTTATGCTTGTGTCACATTGCATTAGAAATTAAGAAACAAATATATAAATCATGCAATGATATTGTTCACTAGCCAACTCAACAGATTTTAATTGCTTTTAGACATTTCTTATTCAAAAATGAAGCTATAATATGCCAAAAAAGTCATATTTAGTTGGCCAGTATATAAACTGAGAACCCAGTCAAGCATAATGAGGACCCCACAACAGTAAAATATGCCGCTCAGTCCATTACTTCCATAATTCAAAATCTGAAGATCTGAGTAAATTGTGTTGTTTTATATGGCTTTTACTAGCATAATCATAATACATTGAAATAAATCATAGCAAATGTATTCAGATGTCCTACTTTCTATAACATTAAAGGACAATGAATTCTGATGATCAACCTGGAACACCATATGCAACTTGCACAGAGTTACAGACTACACAGCAAGCTAATGGTGAGCCAGAACTCATTGGAGTGTGTAAGGGGCTACAATGGTCCAAAAAGCCCTCTTACTAAAATGTTCGTCAAAACCAAAGTTTGCCTTCTTAAAACAAAAGTAATTTGTGATAATTCAGGTTGGAGTCAGATTATTATTATTATTATTGATTTATAAAGCGCCAACATATTCCGTGGTGCTGTACAATGTAAGAAAAAAACATGAGGTACATAATCATAATGGTGTACACCAATATGCAAAATACATAATTGGTGACAAAATACAAAAACAATACAAAATACAGAAAGCAAGATACAGAATTGGTAATGACAGTGATAAAAGTAACATGTTGAGTAAAATGTATAATGATTTCCAGGACACAAAAGGGGGAGAGAGCCCTGCTTTTGCGAGCTTACAATTTAAAGGAATGTAGAGGGAACAAGAGGTGGGGTAGTATACAAAAAACATATAGAGGCAGTGTGTTTTAGGATATATCTAGTAGGAGTGCAATTTGGTCTTAGGACAAAGGGGAAGTGGCCTGAGGTGTAGCATATGCTTGCCGGAACAAGTGAGTCTTTAGTGAACATTTAAAGGTAACAAAGGTTGGCAAGTGATGGATGTGTTGTGGGATGGCATTCCAGAGAAGGGGTGAAACGCATGCAAAATCGTGCAAACGTGAATGTGAGGAGGTCATTCTAGAGGAGGACAACAGAAGATCATGTGCAGATTTGAGATTGCGATTGGGTTGGTATCTGGAAATTAGTGAGGAGATGTACGGGGAGAGAGATTGTGGAGAGATTTGTAGGTTAGAGTTAAGAGTTTGAACTGGATCCTCTGGTTAATGGGAAGCCAGTGAAGAGCTTGACAGAGGGGGGAGGCAGGGGAAGATCGAGAAGAAATATGAATGAGACGAGCAGCTGAGCTCAGTACTGACTGGAGCAGGGCCAGTCTGTCAGAAGGTTGTCCACAAGTAGTATGTTACAGTATTCCAGACGAGATATTATAAGAGTATGTATTAATATTTTAGTTGTGTCTTGAGTGAGAAAAGTCGGATGCAAGATATGTTAACATGAGGGGAAAAAAAGAAAGAGGAGTCGAATATTACCCCTAAGCACTGTGCTTTGTGAACTGAAGTTATGGGAGTGTTATTAACATTTATTGTAATTTCAGGAGTGATGGACAGAGACGGTGGAAAAATGATTAGTTCAATTTTACTCATATTAAGTTTTAAGAAGCGAGAGGACATGAAGGAGGATATAGCAGACAAGCAGTCAGGAACACATGTGAGGAGGGATTTAAGGTCTGGGGCCCGAGAGGTACAGTTGTGTAGTATCATCTGCATATAGGTGGTATTGAAACCCAAATGAGTTGATTAAGTCGCCAAGATCGTGCATGTAGATTTGAAAGAGGAGGTGCAAAGGACAGAGCCTTGAGGATATGAGCATATGATGTCTCCCACGATGCATCACTGCTGAATATGCAAATTATTCCTTGTTGTTCCTGGGTGTTTCAAGCCCTACTCCATAGAGCCACATTAATCCATGCCATGCACTGATGAGGATCAACCAATCCGAGTAGAACAATATAGTCCTGGGAGCTCAAACTGCTAATATTAACAAGCAAGGGAGTCAACCAGTCCACACCTGGATCTACTCAAGGTGCACACGTCAACAGAAAGAAAAGAAATGACTGGGTCTCAACCTGGATAGCTGCAATAGTAGCAATTTAATTAAACCATAGTGACATGAAAATACACAACGTTTCTGCCGATGGGCCTTATAAAACACACCCACTAAGGGGCGGGCACAAGCTTAACTGAACAGGTAGCGAAATGTGTTCAATTAAGCTTCTGGCCGGCCCTTAGTGGGTGTGTCTTATATGCATTTATATGTAAGTTGGTTGAACTACTCTGTAACACTTGAGAAAGGCCCATCGGCCGAAACATTGTGTATTTTCATGTCAATATGGTTTAATTAAATTGCCACATTTGCAGGTATCCAGGTTGAGACCCAGCCATTTCTATTCTTTCTGATTAATCAATTCGAAACAAGTCTGTATGCATGTTGGATTATTGTGGCTCTGTACCATTAACCTCCCTGGCGGTCTATTAAAACCACCAGGGGGCAGCGCAGCACTTTACATTTTTTTTAATTTTTTTTAAAATCATGTAGCTAGCCTAGTGCTAGCTACAGGATAGCCGCTGTGCAGCGGCATCCCCCCACCCCTTCCGATAGCCTCCAGCGATCAGAGCAAACAGGAAATCCCGTTCAGAACAGGATTTCCTGTTTGGCTTCCCTGTCACTATGACTACGATCGGGATGACGTCATCGACATCATCCACGTCATGGCGTCGGAGGGAGTCCCGATCCACCCCATAGCGCAGCCTGGCGGTGATTGGCCGGGCTGCGCAGGGGGTCTGGGGGGGGGCCTCTAACGCGGCGGGTAGCGGCGAATCGGTGCAGAGCGGTGGCGATCGGAACAAACACACAGCTAGCCAAGTACTAGCTGCATGTAACAAAGTAAAAGGCGAGCAAAGTGACCCACCAGGGCCTGAGAAATCCTCCGCGCCGGCTTAGCCCGAGCTCAGCTCGGGCTTACCGCTGAGGAGGTTAACAAGCTAACACATCATTGCATTCCAGTGGTTCTGGAGGTGAGGCTAGCTTACAGGGACAACAAGGGATAATTTGCATATTCAGCAGTGATGCATTGTGGTAGACATCATGCTCACTCCAACCTGAATCATCACAAATTCCTTCATTTATAAGAAGGCAAACTTTTGTTTTGCCTAACATTTTAGTAAGGGGACTTTTTGGTCCTTTGTAGCCCCTTACACACTTCAATGAGTTCTGGTTCACCATGAACTTGCTGGGTAGTCTGTAATTCCGGGTGTTTCCAGTCCTACTCCATAGAGCCACATTAATCCATGCCATGCACTGATGAGGATCAAACAATCTGAAACAGTCTGTATGCATGTTGTATTATTGTGGATGTGGCTCTGTACAATGAACAAGCTGACACATCATTTGCATCCCAGTGGTTCTGGAGGTGTGGCAAGCTTATAGGGTCAACAAAGGATAATTTGCATATTCAGCAGTCAGTGATGCATTGTGTGAGACATCATATGCTCACTGAAACCTGAATTATCGAAAATGTCCTGTTTTAAGAAGGCAAACTTTTGTTCAATTTATACAGAAGATAATCCCTAAACAAATAATTTTATTCCCCTTCCCTCCTGCCAACACTGAAGAACTTATCCCACTCCTGACCGCCTAACACCGATTGGTGTTGGGAGGATGGCAACCCCAGGACCGCCTAATGCCGAAAGGCGTCAAGTCCTGGGGCGGGGTTTTGCAGGGGATAGCATGCCCTCCGTCATTAGTCTACCAGCACAATTGCCACTAGGAGACTGTTAGACAGCGAAACCGCTGTCTATTTACATTGTACAGCGCTGCAATCTAATGCAGCACTGTACTGAGGACAGCCGTGTCGCTCAGGCTGTCCCCTAGAGATGCTCAAGAGCGATTGGCTCTCATAGGCTGATGCCTATGACAGCCGATCACTCTCATTGGCTGGGGGAGGGAGGGATAAATAAAAAATAGGGAAATTTCCAAAAAATGCTGCAGGCCCTAATTTTCCGGCCCATTCTGCCTAGCAGACTGGATCCGGAAAAAAATACTGCAGCATTGGGGGCAATGGGAAACTGAACTTTTCTTCATACTAGTGAAGAAACGGACCATTCCAGGGGGGATGGGGGCATGGGCCAACGCAATCCTGAGTGAGGAGAGGGTGAGGGGAGGGTGCAGCAGCCGGGCGGGTGGGCTAGGGAGGCTTAATACATACCTAATCGTGTGCAGCAGCCGGCAGTAGAGGCTTTCGTCTTCTTCCACGTCATGTGTCTACATGATGCGCTGTGTAATCACAGCGGAAGAAGAGGAAGCCTCTACCCCCGGCTGCTGCACAAGATTAGGTATGTATTTGCTGAGTGAAAACGGATCCGTTCAATCATTGATCAGATCCGTTTTCACTATGTGAACGGCCACGGACTGAGCCATCTGGATCCGGTAAAGTTAACACCGAATCCGCTCACTGGATCCGTTTTGGCCCGAAACGCAGATGTGAACCGGGCCTTAGTACGTAAGACAGTAAGGAGTCTTTGGGAAAGGCTCCCTAATGCTCTTGATTGCCCATAGAGTGCACCCTAAGTGGCAGCAGCTCTGGTGCAGTCTGGAGTCCACCAGGATAAAAGTGCAATACAAATGTTACTTGTCTTATTTTTGTTGTAAAAATAAGACCAGAATAGTGACCCTGAACACCTGTTAGGGTAATGAGTTTAAGCAAAATTTAAACAATGTTTATACAGTATACAAACATAAGATGATTTTACCTTAGCATTGGAAATCACACTCCTAAAAGCCATTAATGCATATGCTTAGGCTCATTCATAATAATTTGTGATGCTTGAATAGTGCAAAATTCAGTTCTGATACCAGAAATTCAGATCTGAACCAAATTTGCTCTAAAATTCTGGATACTGGAAGTCTCGAATCTGAACTTGTGCTAAGTTCTAATCTCTGGAGAGCAACAAGATGCCAACATGCAACAAAATGCTATGATAATCCCACTCGCATTGCTATAGAAATGCATACAGTAGTTGGTTGGGGACATTTGACATGAATTAATGGGCAACATGGGAAAGATACAGATCCTTTAATCTACAGCATTGCATGGTCCCTTATTTTTGTGCACACTACAGGGAGTGCAGAATTATTAGGCAAGTTGTATTTTTGAGGAATAATTTTATTATTGAACAACAACCATGTTCTCAATGAACCCAAAAAACTCAATAATATCAAAGCTGAATATTTTTGAAAGTAGTTTTTAGTTTGTTTTTAGTTTTAGCTATTTTAGGGGGATATCTGTGTGTGCAGGTGACTATTACTGTGCATAATTATTAGGCAACTTAACAAAAAACAAATATATACCCATTTCAATTATTTATTTTTACCAGTGAAACCAATATAACATCTCAACATTCACAAATATACATTTCTGACATTCAAAAACAAAACAAAAACAAATCAGTGACCAATATAGCCACCTTTCTTTGCAAGGACACTCAAAAGCCTGCCATCCATGGATTCTGTCAGTGTTTTGATCTGTTCACCATCAACATTGCGTGCAGCAGCAACCACAGCCTCCCAGACACTGTTCAGAGATGTGTACTGTTTTCCCTCCTTGTAAATCTCACATTTTATGATGGACCACAGGTTCTCAATGGGGTTCAGATCAGGTGAACAAGGAGGCCATGTCATTAGTTTTTCTTCTTTTACACCCTTTCTTGCCAGCCACGCTGTGGAGTACTTAGTACTTGGACGCGTGTGATGGAGCATTGTCCTGCATGAAAATCATGTTTTTCTTGAAGGATGCAGACTTCTTCCTGTACCACTGCTTGAAGAAGGTGTCTTCCAGAAACTGGCAGTAGGACTGGGAGTTGAGCTTGACTCCATCCTCAACCCGAAAAGGCCCCACAAGCTCATCTTTGATGATACCAGCCCAAAACAGTACTCCACCTCCACCTCGCTGGCATCTGAGTCGGACTGGAGCTCTCTGCCCTTTACCAATCCAGCCATGGGCCCATCCATCTGGCCCATCAAGACTCACTCTCATTTCATCAGTCCATAAAACCTCAGAAAAATCAGTCTTGAGATATTTCTTGGCCCAGTCTTGACATTTTTTTATGGGGGGGGGGGGGGGCACAGGATTTTTTGCCTGGAGTGACAAGAAGGCTAGAGGCGCCCCTGCAGCAGTGATGCATTGTGTGAGACATCATATGCTCACTGAAACCTGAATTATCGAAAATGTCCTGTTTTAAGAAGGCAAACTTTTGTTCAATTTATACAGAAGATAATCCCTAAACAAATAATTTTATTCCCCTTCCCTCCTGCCAACACTGAAGAACTTATCCCACTCCTGACCGCCTAACACCGATTGGTGTTGGGAGGATGGCAACCCCAGGACCGCCTAATGCCGAAAGGCGTCAAGTCCTGGGGCGGGGTTTTGCAGGGGATCGCATGCCCCCGTCATTAGTCTACCAGCACAATTGCCACTAGGAGACTGTTAGACAGCGAAACCGCTGTCTATTTACATTGTACAGCGCTGCAATCTAATGCAGCACTGTACTGAGGACAGCCGTGTCGCTCAGGCTGTCCCCTAGAGATGCTCAAGAGCGATTGGCTCTCATAGGCTGCTGCCTATGACAGCCGATCACTCTCATTGGCTGGGGGAGGGAGGGATAAATAAAAAATAGGGAAATTTCCAAAAAATGCTGCAGGCCCTAATTTTCCGGCCCATTCTGCCTAGCAGACTGGATCCGGAAAAAAATACTGCAGCATTGGGGGCAATGGGAAACTGAACTTTTCTTCACACTAGTGAAGAAACGGACCATTCCAGGGGGGATGGGGGCATGGGCCAACGCAATCCTGAGTGAGGAGAGGGTGAGGGGAGGGTGCAGCAGCCGGGCGGGTGGGCTAGGGAGGCTTAATACATACCTAATCGTGTGCAGCAGCCGGCAGTAGAGGCTTTCGTCTTCTTCCACGTCATGTGTCTACATGACGCGCTGTGTAATCACAGCGGAAGAAGAGGAAGCCTCTACCCCCGGCTGCTGCAGAAGATTAGGTATGTATTTGCTGAGTGAAAACGGATCCGTTCAATCATTGATCAGATTCGTTTTCACTATGTGAACGGCCACGGACTGAGCCATCTGGATCCGGTAAAGTTAACACCGAATCCGCTCACTGGATCCGTTTTGGCCCGAAACGCAGATGTGAACCGGGCCTTAGTACGTAAGACAGTAAGGAGTCTTTGGGAAAGGCTCCCTAATGCTCTTGATTGCCCATAGAGTGCACCCTAAGTGGCAGCAGCTCTGGTGCAGTCTGGAGTCCACCAGGATAAAAGTGCAATACAAATGTTACTTGTCTTATTTTTGTTGTAAAAATAAGACCAGAATAGTGACCCTGAACACCTGTTAGGGTAATGAGTTTAAGCAAAATTTAAACAATGTTTATACAGTATACAAACATAAGATGATTTTACCTTAGCATTGGAAATCACACTCCTAAAAGCCATTAATGCATATGCTTAGGCTCATTCATAATAATTTGTGATGCTTGAATAGTGCAAAATTCAGTTCTGATACCAGAAATTCAGATCTGAACCAAATTTGCTCTAAAATTCTGGATACTGGAAGTCTCGAATCTGAACTTGTGCTAAGTTCTAATCTCTGGAGATCAACAAGATGCCAACATGCAACAAAATGCTATGATTATCCCACTCGCATTGCTATAGAAATGCATACAGTAGTTGGTTGGGGACATTTGACATGAATTAATGGGCAACATGGGAAAGATACAGATCCTTTAATCTACAGCATTGCATGGTCCCTTATTTTTGTGCACACTAGTACAGAATTGGAAGAGTCTTTTCTGGGACATAATTACCAATCTTAAAAATAATTTTTATTTATTATGGGAGTCTCAACTGGTGAGAGTTGTTGTTTTTTTCTGCAATAATTTGTAAAGTAAAACTTCAAAGTGAGACAGGGTTCATTCACAGACTTATTTATGCTGGTGGAATGTTGTTGAAACTATAGCATTGCTAACATTTTTTTTAATTGTTATTCTTTGCAATGGTTGCTTAGCTTAGCAGCTTTAAATGAAACAGTATCCAAATCACAGGACCTCTGGGTACTTTGGTGCCATGATTTCAATTGATCCAGATAAGTAAACTAATGGACTGCCTGTGACCCAAATTCAAATATGCTGATACCTGGACTTCCAATTAGTCTCCCCCAATAAAGTGAAGGGAGCACACAGTAGGTAGCATTTTGCAAAAGGAGAGGACATAAGGAGAATGAAAGAAAAGAGAAAAATATTTTTGGGAAAATAGACATTAGAAATCTGGAATTTAAACTTGTTAAAGGGGAACTGTAATCCAGGATTGAACTTCTTCCCAATCAGTAGCTGATACACCTTTTCCTATTAGAAATCTTCACCTTTTCTTGAATAAATCATTGGGGGGAGGGGTGCCTGTATGGCCAATGTTGTGGTGAAACCCCTCCCACAGTGTGATGTCAGGACCTAGGCCCTGTCATCACACTGTGGGAACATTGTTGCATTGTGTGAGATACTGGCTGTTTCCAACTGAAAAGCAACCAGTATCTCCCTTTGTGCACATGTGTTTCTATAAAAAAAAACAAAAAAAAAAACCTTTTAGCCTATCGCACTGTTAGGGGGTGTGGTTATAAATAATGGTAGTTGGTGCTGGTTTTTTCATGTCTGCCAGTAGTAAAGATGATTACATACAGGCTGTATTTGGATCAAACAATATGAATACATTACATGGCAAATATCAATCCTTTCTTGATCTCTCTTATATTTTTTAACTTCTCACTTTGCAATGTATTGATTTATTTTTTTTAGACCTTTTCGCTAAAGTTCCTCTTTAAAAAAATGTGCCTGGTTTATTACAAAGTGTAAATGCAAAACCATGTCCTAATTTAACATATTAAACCTTTTACTGTGTTGGCACATTTTGAAATAAATCCTAAAATGGCAATTTTTCCTCTGTCTGAAAGCAAGCAGCGTATATCAAAAAAGAAATTTGAAGTAAATGTTAAGGCATTAATTTATTTTACTTATGACCGTCACAGATCTACATGTAATTATGCATTTTTATCATACACCAAAAGGTAAAGTATTAATAAATGTACTAAGTAAAAATTGTCCTATCTCACAAGGCAGATAGATGTCAGTTTTCCTCCAAAAAGAAGATCTGTATTGACTGTGACACCTATTTTGTGTTGTATGTGACTTCTAACTGATACTATAAAGCACTTTGTAGATGATTCACAAAACTTTCCTTATCTGTGTTTCATATTATCTTTAGAAAACCTTTTTAAAGTAAGCACACAAAAAGTAAAAAAGAAGTACTAAAAACACAGCTAGAAAAGTGATATGAAAGTTACGTTTATAGATAAGGTAAAAAATAGTCAATGCGAGATAATTAATGAGATAAGTTTTGTGACTCAACCCCTTTGGATGGTTTAGATAAACAAACTAAATTTCACATTATCTCAGACTCAGAGATTCCATTTGTTCTAGTGTCAACATAGCTTAGTGTTGAACAAGGACACCAATCAGAGATATATTGGTATGGAAAAATATTCTTAAAGAGGAACTCCAGTGAAAATGATGTAATAAAAAGGTGATTCATTTTTTACAGTAATTATGTATAAATTATTTAGTTAGTGTTTTCCCATCGTAAAATCGTTCCTCTCCCTGATTTCCATTCTGACATTTACCACATGGTGACATTTTTACTGCTGGCAGGTGATGTCAGTGGAAGGAAATGCTGCTTGCTTTTTTGGCAGTTTTTTTCCCACAATGCAATGAGGTTCACAGAAAGGAAACTGTCAGGACCATAGTCCTGACATCCCACTGTGGGAGGGGTTTCACCACAATATCAGCCATACAGATCCCCCTCATGATCCATTTGTGAAAAGAAAAAGATTTCTCATGGGAAAGGGGGTATAAGCTACTTATTGGGATGAAGTTCAATTCTTGGTCACGGTTTCTCTTTAAATATTAGGCATTTGAAGGAACCCTGAGCTGTATTTAAACATGGAAATAGGACTTACCTTGGGCTTCCTCCAGCCCCCTGTAGCCCATGAGGTCCTCCGGCATCCTCTTCTTCCTTCTCCCAGTCCAGCTGGCTGCTCCGGTAATCGTCAACTTTAGGTGAAGTCGCACGCGTGCGCCCCCGCCACGCAGCCGCCCTTTGCAAGCCTCCTGCACATGCGTGGTTCAGCCTCTAGAGAACCACCCATTCGCAGGAGACTTATGGTGACCAGTGTGATGATGCAAGGGCCATGTGGCAGGGGCACGCACATGCGACTTCACCTGAAGTTGCCGATTACTGTAGCCTCCAGTGGCACCAAGACAAGGATGGAGAGGATGGACCTCACAGGCTACGGGGGACTGGATAAAGCCTCAGATAAGTCCAAATTCTGTTTTCAATTACAACTCCGGGTCCCATTAAAAGGTCATTTTGTTAGTTGGGTTGGCTAATTAAACTGTGCAAAGACTATAATACATGAGACAGGAAGGATCTACTACTTAATTGTTGCTTATTATACAGCATTTCAGTATAACTTAAATCCATTGTTGTTCTGTTATTGCTAGTTTAAAAAATATCTGTAACCTATTAATCTACATTTCTACTAGCCTTCCAAACTGTTTGAAACTATTGTTTCAATTGACACTGCAACAATTCTTATGGTGACTTTTTCATTCTTTTGTTATCAATTTTTGACAGAAATAAAGAATGTATTTTGCTTAAATCATTCTTATAATGCCAATACATTGTGTCCTCTGGTTACAATATAACACTGTGAAATTGTCCCTCTTTTGTGGTAATCTAATAAATAAAGTATGCACTTGGTTGGCTTTACACATTTGTAAAATAGATTAGGTCTTACAGTCACATTGTGGCCTTGTTACATTGCTTTTGTCATTCTTTTTTGCTATTGTTGTTGTTTTTTTCTTTATACACTACTTGCTTAGTTTTTGAAATGTATCTATAACTTCCTCAGCAGTAAGATTGATTTAGGCATATAGGAAAGGGATGCAGCAATTTCTTGGTTGCTGGTGGTTAACGTCTTTGCCATATCCAAGAAGTTAACCACTACTCTGGATGTTTAAATTCTAGGATGCGACCATTGTGAAGGATAGCACAAAACCCTGGACCAATGATATCAAAACAGGGACGGATCAAGACCAAGTTGCGCCTGGGGCAAGGTCAGGTTTTGGCACCTAAAGGTCAGGTTTTGGCGCCTAAACTGCCATTCATTTTGTCGCCTTTTTAAGAATTCAACAAACTGTGCCTGGGGCAAGATACCCGCTCGCCCCCCCCCCCCCCCCTAGATCCGTCCCTGTATCAAAAGCCCACTTATTCAAATAATAAACTGAGGTTTGATAGCTATCACCACAGGCATGTAGCTCAAGCAATCCCTAAAGGACATTTTTTTAAGGGCCTGCTGCATCTGTACTACCATTCATAGTTACCATCATGCAGGTAACGAATTGGTAAAATGGTTTACTAACAAGGCTTATAATCCAAGCCACATTGTCGAAACCATAAAATAAGAATGAACGATAATTATCTCTGCTACAAGGCAGAGATAAAAAAATGTGCCCCAAAAGAACCCCATTTGTCAAAACTTTTTGTCACAACACAATGGTTATTAAAAAAGCTTTGAGGAAGTTCTGGTCACTCCTGAGCAGTGAACAAGTTGTTGGATAACTGTTTCAGGAGAATCCTGTCTTCACATCAAAGGTCCATACACGTCAGATTTTTTTAAACGACCCGTCGTTTGGACATCCCGTCGTTCAGCCGTCCGGACGTCAAATCGGGCGTGTGTACAGTTTGTCGTTCAGCTGATAAGACTGGTCTTGACTCGATCCACCAGGCGGGGCACATTTTTTTATCTCTGCCTTGTAGCAGAGATAATTATCGTTCATTCTTCTTTTATGAGCAATTAACAATAGTTTAAAAAAAAAGTTGACAGTGGGGTTAAGGTTTACATACATTGCTTGTCAATAGATATAGTCCATTGATTTGAGAACAGACATGTTCTGAGGAGTAGCACCCGCAGGTCAGTAATGATGTTTACCCCAACCCCATTGGGTTCTTCCCCAACAGCACACTTCATTATGAATCCCCTCCCCCCAGAACATCTCTGTGAGAACAGAGATGTTCTGAGGAGCAGCACCGCAGGTAAGTAATAAGGTGCACCCCGACCCCCACCCCTCTCCCAACAGCACACTTCATTATGAATCCGCTCTCTCTCTCTCTTTCTCTCTCTCTCTCTCCTCTGCCCCCCCCCCCCCCCATATGGGGAGGTTCATTTTAAAAGTGTTTTCTGGTGTTTTTCCAGGTGCACTCTTCTCAGTGCTCCTAAATTTTGGTAATTTTGTGAAAACAGTGGAGAAATTAATTTTGCTCACCTCTAGGTAGATACAACTATTGACTCAGAGTTTTAGAAACTTGAAAATAATTGTAAGGTTACAAATAACGTATTTTTAACCCGGCATAGAAAGTAGAGCATCATAGAACATAAGAGCATCATAGAACATAAGTCATCCTGAAAACCTGGTAAGAATTTATTTAGACTGTTCGCGCTTGGCAAAGGTTTGGAATCTAAAGCAAGCCACAGCAGGAGTGTAACGATTGGGGAATTATCTTCGTGGTCAGCGCACAAGCTGTGCGCTGACACTGCGGAAATCCTCCACAAGCATCTGAACAACAGAACCCAGCTTTGGTGCAATGCACCTGTAGAGGGGAATTCCCACTGGCAGATGGAGCTGTGGAGTGCAGAGGAATAAACCCTCTGCACTGCCACAGATGCCAGATAGGAATTGTACGAGGGGAAGTAATAATGGGCAAGATAGCCCCTAGTGAGAGAGAGTGAGCACAGAGACAGAATGTATGTGTGTCCACCAATCTAGTCGCCACCCGGCGACAGTGAACACACACCAGCGAAGGCCAAGTGGGAAAGCAATCGCCAGAATGGCGATTGCTAATAGCGACACAAGACAAGAGTAAAGACAGAGCATAGGTGTAGTAAGAAAGACACAGCAAACCATAACAATCAGAACGCCAAGGAACATAACAAATGCACTCGCTAAACGCGGTCACCGCACAAGAAGCGCAACAGCGACAAAACACGTTAATTGCGCAGTCTCCGCACGAAAAGCGCAACAGAGACAAAACGCGCCAACCCCGACTAACAAAAGAACACAGAACACACACACAAACAATTAACAGAAACGCTTGCTAATCAGTTACCTTACCTCAGGCAACAGCAAGCATTTACTCCAGACCGACAGATAGACAGACAACAGGAACAGGTCAGATAGGATCAACTACTCTTCCGCAAGAGCGAGTGTGATCCGCACAACAAGATAGACAGAAGGAGTAGCCAGTAGCAACCGCAGCTCTGGCTATACTCCTAGACAGAATACAGAGAGATCCACCGCCTCTAATGCTAGGGCGAATGCAATCCAAACAGACAGAGTGATTTTCTGTCAGCCGCCGCAGCGACAGAACAATCGCAACAGAAAGACAGAACAATGCAATACAGATAATAACGACCTCATTATGCAAGAAGGAATGCTAGTGCACTCCCAAGGAACTACTCTAAGATTGCAATATTAGAAAACCATTAGCAGAGGGCTGAGACTCCAGGCAAGTTAGCAGGAACAAACCTTCATGACCAGCAGGTAATTCTGGGAGGAAATGGTATTTATACTGCAACCATCAAAGGAAGCAGCTAAGCAATTTGCATGACAAGTGGATGCAAATTCCTCACCAGAACAGCAACTCTGCAACTTGCAGAGTGAAGACAGGTCTCTTTTTCAGGGACCTGCAGCACGCAGACCTAAAATATGGCCAAAAAGCTGTCTGCCTGTGCAGACAGCAGAGCAGATCCTTACAAGGAGATACTGAGAGTTAAATAATTAACACTTGTTTGATAGCAGTAATATACTTGCACCCGTAACAAGATTTTTTTATAAGACAGTCACAACAGCCTAGATTTACTACAGAAAAAAATCTCGCTGCAGGTGTGTGTATGTGACTGGAATCACACGAACAGTAATTCACTAACCTTCCAGCATCAACAATTCTTGCTATCGACCAATGTGACTCAGTAAAGGGTTGCAAAGTCTTGTCACCTAATAACATAATAAATCCAGGCCAGGATCACTTATATTCTTCATTGATCTCTGGCCCAGGAGAACCTAGGTAGATCAGAGCCTTTATCTTTCAACCAGACTGTTGACAAAATATTTGCAAGAACAAAGTTGAAAAATACGGCTGAGCACAGCGACAGTAGCTTGAAAGTGTCAGATCCCCATGCAGTTTGCCATAAACTAGTATTGATGTGCAGCATAGGAACTATTCTAATCAGTAGGTGCATATAGAATTTCAGAACACGGTTATCACATTCCTTTACTGATGGTGTCTGTAGATCTGTGAATTTTATTGAAATAAGCCATTGACATAGTGTTTACCTATAATAGTTCATTTTCAACAGAATTACACTGAACAATAAGGCAAGGATGTGGCTAACACAACACCAGCTATAATGAGATCCATGGGACGCAAAGGCATGTTCCCTGGTGCATGACATGCCTCTTTGTCCCCTATGCGCTGCCCCCGGCTACCCATGTGCTGTGCTGTGCCCCTCCAAAATTGCCGACATTCAGATATCGCCAATCTCGAGTGGTAGGAGTGTCCCTAGCAGGAGAAGATCTCCTGCAAAATGCCCACCAGGGGCGTTTCCCTAGCTGCCATTGGGCAGCTCTGCCCCCTCCCCCCGGCCTATTCCCCCGCTTCTCCCCTGCCTCCCTGCTAGAGATGGCCCGAACGGTTCGCCGGTGAATGGTTAACTTCCATGGCTCTTTTCTGGAAGTTTGATTTGCCCCCATAGTGCATCATTAGGGTCAACTTTGACCCTCTACATCACAGTCAGCAGGCACATTGTAGCCAATCAGGCTACGCTCCCTCCTGGAGCCACTCCCCCTCCCCTTATAAAAGGCAGGCAGTGTCAGGCATTGGACTCACTTGTGTGCCTGCAGTAATTAGAGGATGGGGAGCTGCTGCAGACTCTCATAGGGAAAGCTTAGTTAGGCTCTTGTATGCTTGTTAGCTTGCTCCTTGCTGATTCTTATTGCTAAAAAAGCACCCCTCAACAGCACTTTTGAAAGCTAATCTTGTTCTTGTGATCTATTTTTTTTTTGTGTGGCCCACTTGCATTATATACAGCCCTGTCAGGCATTCGCAGCTGGCCTTTGGCACCTTAATTCCTACTGTGCCACTGCCAGGCCCACCACTCACAATCTAATCCTACCATAGCCATAGTCTAATGTCCTACCATATTAATATTATGTATTTATATAGTACTGACATCTTCTGCAGCCCTATACAGAGTACACAGTCATGTCACTGACTGTCCTCAGAGGAGCTCACAATCTAATCCCTACCATAGTCAAACTCTAATGTCCTACCATAGTATTATTATCTATTTATATAGCACTGACATCTTCTGCAGCACATTACAGAGTACCGTACATAGTCATGTCACTGACTGTCCCTTAGAGGGGTCCACAATCTAATACCAGCCACAGTCATATATTTATCATAGTCTAGGAACAATTTACAGGGAAGGCCATTTAACTTATCTTATATTGGGATGTGGGAAGAAACCAGAGTGCTCAGTGGAAACCCTCACAGACACAGTGAGAACATACAAACCCTGTGCAGATAGGGTCCTGGCTAGTATTCAAGGCAAGGGGAGAGTGCTTTCCACTACACCACTGTGTGCTGTCTGTTCTTTTTGTGACTTTACCCTAATATTTAATTTGTGTACTTATTCTACTTGTAATTTCTTCTCTTGTAAGTCCTGTTGCTGTATGTTTTTGGGGTGTGGGAGGAAACCGGAGTGCCTGGAGGAAACCCACGCAGACACAGGGAGAACATGCAAACTCCTTGCAGATGTTGGGATTCGTACCGGGGACCAAGCGATTGCAAGGTGAGAGCGTTAACCACTATGCCACCGCAGTGCTGTACAAAAAGTGTATTGTCATGTCAGTAACTGTCCCTCAGATGGGCTCACAACCTAATCTCTACCATAGCCATTCTAAAGTCCTGCCATATTATTTTTATGTATTTATATAGGGCTGACATCTTCTGCAGCACATTACAGAGTACATAGCCATGTCACTGACTGTCCTCAGGAGAGCTCACAATTGAATCCCTACCATAACCATAGTCTAATGTCCGACCATATTATTATGTATTTATATAGGGCTGACATCTTCTGCAGCACTCTACAGAGTACATAGTCATGTCACTGACTGTCCTCAGAGGAGGTCATTATCTAATCCTACTATAGTCATAGTCTAATGTCCTATCTTATTATTATTCTGTATATACAGTATATAGTGCTTACATCTTCCGCAGTGCCGTACAAAGTGAATTGTCATGTCAATAACTGTCCCTCAGATGGGCTCACAATCTAATCCCTACCATAGTCATATGTCCATCATAGACTAGGACCAAATTAGGGGGAAGACAATTAACTTATCTGTATGTTTTTGGAATGAGGTAGGATACTGGAGTGCCTGGAGGAAACATACCCAGACAGGGGCAGAACCTACAAACTCCAGCAGGTAGTGCCCTGGCTGGTATTCGAACTGGAGACCCAGTGTGAGTGCTAACCCTATGTATTTAAGCAGCACTGACATCTTCTGCAGCACTTTACAGAGTACATAGTCATGCTGCTAACTGTCCTTAGACAAGCTCACAATCTAATCCCTACCATAGTCAAAGTCTGATGTTTTCACTATAAACTTATTTTTGAGGGAAACCTTTTCTGTTTTATAGCCTGTGTGT
Organism: Hyperolius riggenbachi; assembly: GCF_040937935.1. Lineage (NCBI taxonomy): Eukaryota > Metazoa > Chordata > Amphibia > Anura > Hyperoliidae > Hyperolius > Hyperolius riggenbachi. The sequence continues at coordinate 545,086,565 of NC_090646.1, forward strand.
GGGTATGTATTTTTGGGGTGGATGAGAACAGGTCTACTTGCCTGGAGTAACAGCAAAGCCAAAAATTGCACTGCTCGGAGGACTACTACTGGCTATCATTATTGGGGGTATTACTATGGAAAGAGGAAAAAGCGTGCCTCTTAATTTCATTTTTTTTGGGAGGGGGCAACCAAAACTTTGCTATGGGGCTCCATAATTTCTAGCTATGCCGCTGGGTATGTGTGTGTGACAGGTACACATTTGTAATACCCATCACTGCATATACCTACCTGTTGTGTTCAGTGCACCCATCTACCTGCGTGAGCGCACGCAGTGTGATATTTAGTATCACCAGTCACTGTACCTGTTCATGGTACGTGTGTGTGTGTGTGTGTGTGTGTGTGTGTGTGTGTGTGTGTGTGTGTGTGTGTGTGTGTGTGTGACAGCTGCACATTGTATTGATACCAGTCACTGCATACCTGTTGACTGCACCTGTGTGACTGCACATTGTATTAGTCAGGTCAGTGCATACCTTTCACTTCATCCCCCCAATATGAGCAAAACAGGCAGAGCCAGAGGCAGGCCACCCAGCAGGTCTGTTCGAGGTTGTGCTGTCGTGATTTTGTGCGGCCCTGGACCAAAGTACAGTGTTCAGAAGGCGCGTGCCATCAACCCCCAAGATTTTCAGGACGTAGTTGACTATTTAACACAGAACACCTCATCTTCCTCAGCTTCCGCACGGGACCGTGACATATCTTCCTCCTCCCACTTAACACTCAGTCGGCTGCCACCACCAAAGTGCCATCAGACCAGGGCTCAGCGGTGTGGAATTTTTTTGTGTGTGTCTGCCTCAGATGAGAGCAATGCCATCTGTACTCTCTGCCACCAAAAATTGAGCCGTGGAAAGACCAAGACCCGCGTAGGGACAACTTCCTTACAAAGGCACATGATGCCAAAGCACAAACTGCTATGGGATGACCACCTGAGGGAAAGCAGCACACAAGAGCATATCCACACACCACAGTGGAAGATATGCAATTATTTCTCAAAAAAGGCGATACCCAAACTGTACCGTGATGTTGAAAGGCAAGTGGCGTCATCTCTGGCACACAGCATTGGGTCAAGGGTCCATCTGACCACGTGGTCTGCAAAGCATGGTCAGGCCTGTTTGAAGACTAAGTCAGTCCCCACACACAGCATCTCTGCTTGCACGCCGTGTGACTGCCTGCCCCAAGACTAAGTCGCTCCCGCCTCCCAGTCCCCACACAGCATCTCTGCCTGCAGACTGCTTGACTGCCTTCTCCGCCACCACCAACAGGGTCCAGGACTCCAGGTGGATTCCTGAATTTTTAAGGCCGCTGCTAGCAGCGGCTGCTATAATAATTTTTTCTGGTGCGTGTACATGCCTGCTTAATTTTTCTGGCTGCACTGCAGCTGCAACAACAAAACAAAAGGCATGTACATGTGCCAATTCCCCTTCATGATTATTACCTTGCCGCGGTGAAGGGGCTTGCATATCACAATGAAGCAATGACAGACGGCTATATGAGTGTCTTGGGGGTGGAGCACACCCACGATAATAAGGTTGTTGCTTCATTGTGGACAGACCAAATTCGATCAGCTGGACAGTCACTGTTGTTCTATCATTGAGCTACCACAGCCCGGCGACCATATGGGATTGAAAACCGCCATGGCCTGCACTCTGGCCATGTTGTGCACCAGTCCAGCACGGCCGTCACTACACAATCAGCTGTTTGCGGTGCGTTACACAGTGAGTTTGGTGTGTCAGTGTGAAGCAGTACTCTAATTCAGGGATACTCGGATACCCCTTTTTATTATTCGAGTTAGGTCGAATTCGAATAGTAAATTATTCAAGGTCGGTCGAATATTCGAGTCGAATATTTTTTACTATTTGATTCGACCTCGAAATTCGAGCTCACTATTCGAGTCGGTATTCAAGCTCATTATTCGAGCTGACTATTCGAATTGGCCTTAAATAGCACCCCCACTTGTTTTGGGGGTGAATGATGCAAGAAACATCTTTTTTTCCAAGTAACAACAGCAAGTGATTATGTGGGGATGTTCCTTTAAAAAAAAAAAAAAGGTGCAAAATTCTGTTCAGTAGTGTATATACTTCTTCTTCTTCTTCTTCTTCTGTATCTTTTATATCTTCTTCTTTTTCTTCTTCTTCTTCTTCTTCTTCTTCTATATCTTCTTCTTCTTCTTCTATATCTTCTTCTTCTTCTTCTTCTTCTTCTTCTTCTTCTTCTTCTTCTTCTTCTTCTTCTTCTTCTTCTTCTTCTATATCTTCTTCTATATCTTCTTCTTCTTCTTCTTCTTCTTCTTCTTCTTCTTCATCTTCTTCTTCTTCTTCTTCTTCTTCTTCTTCTTCTTCTTCTTCTTCTTCTTCTTCTTCTTCTTCTTCTTCTTCTTCTTCTTCTTCATCATCTTCTTCTTCTTCTTCTTCATCTTCTTCTTCTTCATCTTCTTCTTCTTCTTCTTCATCTTCTTCTTCTTCTTCATCTTCTTCTTCTTCATCTTCTTCATCTTCTTCTTCATCTTCTTCTTCTATATCTTCTTTTTTTATATCTTCTTTTTCTATATCTTCTTCTTATTATTATTTTTCTATTTCTTCTTCTTTTTCTATATCTTCTTATTATTATTTTTCTATTTCTTCTTCTTCTTTTTCTATATCTTCTTCTTCTTCTCCTTCATCTTCTTCTTCTTTTTCTATATCTTCTTCTTTTTCTATATCGTCTTCTTCTTCTTCACTTATTTCTCTTCTATATTTTTTTTTTTAAAGAAATGCAGCTATTTTTGAGCGTAATAGCTGGTGGCGCATGGTGGAAGCGCCATTGTATGTGCTCCCTGGCAGTGGAAACACACAGACAGCAGGAGGTAAATTTAGCAAGAGCAGCAGCAGGAGGAGGATGATTGTGTGGCAGCAGGCAGTAAATGAGGCAGGCAGCGAGACATAATAGGCTGTGGTACCTAGCGGTGGTACCAGGCCGTAAATACACAGCATGAGGTTCCAGACAGTGGTCGTGAAGCCCACATCGTGTCCAATACACAACTGGGACATCACAGTTTTCAACCAGAACACCTCTAAAAATAATATCACAAAGTATTAAAAAGTATATATATTTTTTTTTAAAGAAATGCAGCTATTTTTGAGCGTAATAGCTGGTGGCGCATGGTGGAAGCGCCATTGTATGTGCTCCCTGGCAGTGGAAACACACAGACAGCAGGAGGTAAATTCAGCAAGAGCAGCAGCAGGAGGAGGATGATTGTGTGGCAGCAGGCAGTCAATGAGGCAGGCAGCGAGACATAATAGGCTTTGGTACCTAGCGGTGGTACCAGGCCGTAAATACACAGCATGAGTTTCCAGACAGCGGTCATGAAGCCCACATCGTGTCCAATACACAACTGGGACATCACAGTTTTCAACCCGGACACCTCTAAAAATAATATCACAAAGTATTAAAAAGTATATATATTTTTTTTTTAAAGAAATGCAACTATTTTTGATCGTAATAGCTGGTGGCGCATGGTGGAAGCGCCATTGTATGTGCTCCCTGGCAGTGGAAACACACAGACAGCAGGAGGTAAATTCAGCAGCAGCAGCAGGAGGAGGATGATTGTGTGGCAGCAGGCAGTCAATGAGGCAGGCAACGAGACATAATAGGCTGTGGTACCTAGCGGTGGTACCAGGCCATAAATACACAGCATGAGGTTCCAGACAGCGGTCGTGAAGCCCACATCGTGTCCAATACACAACTGGGACAACACAGTTTTCAACCCGGACACCTCAGAAAAATTGAACCTTTTTTATTTTTTAATGGTTTATTTTTTTTTACAGCAAATTACACATATAGCTATTGTTGGACGTAATAGCTGGTGGCAGAGTGGCAGCAGAAGGTAAATCTGTGTACCCTGGCTGTGGGAAACACAGCAGACAGACAGCAGCAGCAGCAGGAGGAATGGAGGAGTAGTGTGAGTGTGGCAGCAGGTAGGTAGGCAGCGTGACATAATAGCCCTGGTACCTAGCGGTGATACCAGGGCTGTAAATAAACACAACAGGAGGTCCCAGACAGCAGTCGGGCAGCCCACATCGTGTCCAATGCACAACTGAAACAACACAGTTTTCAACCCGGGCACCTCAGAAAAATTAAACCTTTTTTTTTTTTTAATGGTTTACTTTTTTTTTTTTGACAGCAAATTTAACATATAGCTATTGTTGGACGTAATAGCTGGTGGCAGAGTGGCAGCAGAAGGTAAAATCTGTGTACCCTGGCAGTGGGAAACACAGACAGACAGCAGAAGGGCAGTACACAGCAGCCCACTGTAGGTGTAAAATGTGTGGCTACAGGCGACGTAATAGTCAAACTGAACCAGGCTGGCTTAGTAGTGAGCAGGAGCCAGGAGGTGGTAAAGGGTGGTAAGGCATATTAACAATGGTTCCGGCAGCCAGTTCATGTCCCCCTCTCGCCGACAACAGGGACCAGGAACTCGCCTTCCACCCACGCCTGGTTCATCTTGAGAAACGTCAGTCAGTCCACAGACTTGTGAGACAGACGTGAGCGTTTCTCGGTGACCACGCCACCAGCTGCACTGAAGCAGCGCTCGGACAGCACGCTGGAAGGGGGACAGGACAGCACTTCCAGGGCGTACTGCACCAGCTCGCTCCAGATCTCCAGGAGCTTGACCCAATACTCCATGGGATCAACAGGGGCATCGCTGTCAAGCCCGCTGTAGGACCCCATGTAGTCTGCCACCATGCGGGTCAGGCGCTGGCTGTGACCGGAAGAGGATGCTGCTGCATGCACCTCCTCTCTAGTCACTGCTGGAGCCTCTACAGTCCTGTAGAGCTCGTTGCTGAGAGACAGCAGGTCTGTGGGGCGCTTGCTGCTGGATGCAGGCACCTGCTGCTGCCTCTGTGCTGGCTGGACAGTGGGGGTGGAAGGCTGGGGGAAGGCTTCCTCCAAGCGCTCAACAAGGGCCTGCTGCAAGCTCCTTATTTGTTGCACTGGGTCTCCTCCTGCAGGAGGCAGGAACTGGCTCAACTTCCCCTTGAGGCGCGGGTCCAACATCCTGCTGATCCAGATGTCCTCCCTCTGCTTCATCTGGATCACCCTGGGGTCCTTGCGGAGGCATGTCAGCATGTGCGCTGCCATTGGGAAGAGGCAGGCCACGTCTGCTGGCACATCGACGGCAGTGCTGTCCTCATCCTCCTCCTCTGCCGCCTCATCCTCTCTCCACCCCCGCACCAACTCAGCTGCACTGTGCTGATCCCCCTCATCAGCAGCAAGGTCAGGGACCTCCACCAAGTCCTCCTCCTCCTCCCCCTCAGAGGTGGACTGTGCAGCTGCATGCCGCTCCTGCTGGGCCAAGGCTGCCGCTCCCTGTTCCAGCAAAGCATCGAGGGCCCTGTTCAGCAGACAAACCAGGGGCACCCACTCACACACCATAGCATGGTCCCTGCTCACCATGTTGGTGGCCTGCAGAAAGGGAGCCAGCACTAAGCACACCTGCTGCATGTGCCCCCAGTCATCATCGGGGACGATGGACGGGATGTTGCTGGTCTTGTCCCTTTTCTGAGCGGCGGACACAGTGGCCAGGGCAAGGTACTGGTTGACAGCGTGCTTCTGTTCAACCAGACGCTCCAACATCGCCAGGGTGGAGTTCCAGCAAGTTGGAACATCAAGGATCAGCCGATGGCGTGGCAGCTCCAGCTCCTTTTGCACGTCTTCCAGGCTCGCAGAGGCTGCAGGCGAGCGCCGGAAGTGACGCACAACATTCCTTGCCGTTTCCAGCAGTTCGCCCATCCCCTGGTAGGTGCGCAAGAACTTCTGCACCACCAGGTTCAGCACGTGGGCAAGACAGGGGATGTGGGTCAGGTTTCCCCTGTCAATCGCGGCAACCAGATTGGCCCCATTGTCGGCCACCACCTCTCCGACTCTGAGGCCTCTGGGGGTCAGCCAAATCCTCTCCTGCTCCTGGAGTTTGGCCAACACAGTTTGGTCTTCCCAAGGCTGACCAACTGCAGCAGCGCTTGGCAGTGGCGTGGCTTCACGCTGCTGCTGAGGCGGGGGGTTTGGCCAGGTGTGCCGGAGGATGGCAGAGGATCGGAGGAACCTGCTGCAGTTCCCCTGACCCTGCAGGGTGGCACCACCCACTGTGTTGCTGCTGCTGCTGTGCCCGCTGCTGCTCTCCCATCCTCACCCCCTTCCACCAAGCTGACCCAGTGGACAGTGAAGGACAGGTAGCGGCCTGTCCCGAAGCGGCGGCTCCAAGAGTCCATGGTGACGTGGACCCTTTCACTAACCACGTGCTCCAGCCCTCGCTCCACATTGGCCATGACAAAGCAGTGCAGTGCAGGCATGACCTGGCGGGCGAAGAAGTGTCTGCTGGGGAGCTGCCAGTCTGGGGCTGCACAAGCAAGCAGCGCACGCATGTCGCTCCCCTCCTGCACGAGCGTGTACGGCATGAGTTGGGAGCACATGGCCCGTGCCAGCAAGCCGTTCAGCTGACGCACGCGACGGCTGCTGGGAGGCTGAGCCCTAACCACCCCCTGGAAGGACTCGCTCAAAAGGCTCTGGCGTTGCCTTTTGCTAGCACGGGAACCAGCGGAGACAGCAGAGGAGGCCACTGAGGACTGGCTGCCAGAACAGGCCTCAGTGTCGGCGGCTGGAGTTGCAGAGGGGGGAGGAGCAGTACGTTTCCTCACTCCTGCTGGTGCTGCTGGAGGAGCAGGAGGGCGGTTGGCTGCTGTTGCTGCTGCTGCTGCTGAAGGCTGTGCAGTGATGGGTGTGGTGCCACTGCCAGCACCAGATGCCTTCAGCCTCTGGAACTCCTCATGCTGGTGGTAATGTTTAGCAGCAAGATGGTTGATGAGAGAGCTGGTGCTGAACTTTAAGGGGTCTGCACCTCTGCTCAACTTCCGTTGACAGTGGTTGCAAGTGGCGTACTTGCTGTCAACTGTGGGCATGGTGAAAAATTGCCAGATTGGTGACAAGAAAAGCCCCCTACGGCCTGGAGCCGCTGCTGCCTGTCTCCCTGTGGTGGTTGGGGGGGGGGGGGGGGGGGGGGGGCTTGGGTGCGGCTGGTAGTGGTACTGGCAGATGCTGCTGCTGCTGCTGAGCCTGAGACACCAGCAGGCTGTGTGACCTGCCTACTGCTGCCAATGCTTGCAATGATGCGCCTCCTTGCAAGGCCCACAAGCGCATCCTCCTCCTCCTCCTCAGAGCTGCTGATGATGACATCCCCAGGTGCTGGTGGTGGCGGCACCCAGTCTTTGTCTGTCACCACGTCATCGTCATCATCATCATCCTCCCCCTCCTGAAACATGTCCTGCTGGGATGATGACCCCCCAAACTCCTCTCCTGATGCATGGATGGGCTGCTTGACTGTCGTCACAGTCTTGCTGTCCAATCCCTCATCCCCCAAAGTGCCCATCAGCATCTCCTCCTCCAAATCGCCAACAACAGCAGACAATTGACTCATGATGCCTGGGGTCAAAAGACTGCTGAATGACAGATCGCCAACTGACGGTGAACTGGCCTCCTCCCCAGGCCCTGCTGGGCGGCTGCTGCGAACAGTGGTGGTGGTGAGGGTGGAGGCCTCGGATGCAGAGCTGATGGCGGGCTGCTCATCCTCCATCATCAGTTGCACCACAGTGGCTGCATCCTTTTCCTCAATGGGACGTTTCCGACCCGGCTGGAGGAAAATAGGAGCAGGTACTACACGCTGCTGCTGCTGCTGTGTCTCTGCAGCGTGAATTGCTCCTGCTGGGCGGCGCCCAAGGCATCCACGGCCAGTGGCTATAGGCGGAATGTTAGCCACTGACGCAGCTGCTGCTGCTGCGGAACTGTGCATGGTGGCGCGGCCGCGGCTTGCCACAATGCTGCTCCCTCTCCTCCTGATTCCCTTGCTGCCCTTCCCCTTGCCCAAACCGCGCTGGCTGCCACTTCCAGACATCTTAGATGTTTTGGGCGTAAATAAAAAAGTTTTTTAAAAGGGTGGGTGAAAAAGTGGGGTACTTTAATGGAGTGGGTTGGTGGGTGAGGTGACACTAATCACTAAGTGATTAGATCGCTAAGTGATTACTAGTACAGTACAAATACAAAATACAATAATTAGGAATCAGTAAGTGTGAACAGTGAACAGTGAGTGTGTCCCCTAGTACACTAACTAGAAAATACAATAATCAGTAGTAATCAGATTCAGTAGAAGGAAATAGAGTGTGTGTACACTACAGACAGTGCACGCACACACACACGCAGGAGCTAGCCTATGAACAGTGACTGAGTGTCCCTCCCTAGTACAGTAAGAACTAGAAAATACAATAATCAGATTCAGTAGTAATCAGATGATTCAGTAGAAGGGAATACTGTATACTGTACAGACAGTGCACGCACACACACACACGCAGGAGCTATGAACAGTAACAGTGAGTGTCCCTAGTACAGTATACAAAATACAATAATCAATCAGTAAATAAAGGACAAGACAGGGTAGAATAAACAGCAGAAACACTGGTATAGATCAGAAATAAACTAACAGAGGACAGGAGGACAGCTGCCCACACAGGCAAGGCCCTGAGGCCTAAAGCTGTGTAAGCTTGCCTGCAGCAGCTGCCTGTCTCTATGTAACACACAAGCTACTAACTAAAATACAATTTCTATCTAGCTAACAACAATATAGGTGTATAGAGGAGGTGTATGTGAGCAAAAATGCTAGGTAGTTGACCACTATAGAGCACTTGCTAAGCCAAAGCACAAAGGAGCAGATCTCTCTCTGTACAAAGTGAGGCAAGGACGGAAAAACCGAACATGGCGGCCGCTATTTATAGGGTAGGGGCTGGCCAGGGTCCCCCTCTGTGATTGGCTGCCGTCAGAGGGCCTGGGAGCCCTCTGATTGGCTCTAAGGACATCAATCTGAGCTATGACGCTATTCGAGCTCGAATAGCGCTGTTTGCTCGAATAGCTCGAATAGTGAGTGGGCTATTCGAGTTCACTCAAATAGCCCATTCGAATAGCTGCAGCTATTCGAGCTCGGTATTCGAGCTCGAATAGCTGAAAAAGAGCTCGAATATTCGAGCTACTCGAATATTCGAGCTCTGCTGAGCACCACTGCTCTAATTACACTCCCTGATTGATGTATACACATGCAAGATGTTTTAAAGTACTTTAGGCCTGCAATTTAGCATTTAATGTGATTTTTGCCCTTAAAACGCCACTTTGCGTCAAATCCAGATTTTTTTCCCCGGGACTTTTGGCGTCTATGCCACACATACATGCAAAAACTCAGATGTTAGACCCCTTGAATCATCTTTTCCATCACATTTCTGGCCAGCATAAGTGTTTCTAGTTTTCAAAGTTTGCCTCCCCATTTAAAGTCTATTGCGGTGTGTGAAAGTTCGCGCAAACCGAACTTTCGCGGAAGTTCGCGTTCGTGGTTCGCAAACCAAAAATAGGAGGTTCCGGCCATCTCTACTCCCTGCATGCTGCTCTGTCTGAGACACACAGAGTAGCTCTTCCAGTGTTCTGACCCCAGAGGTCATGGAAAGCGAAAGAGGCTGTTTTCTAGCCACAACAACAGCGCAGAACAGCGTGGATAGCGGCTACCTGATCTGGCCAGCCCCATGGATCAGGTAGCATGTTTTTTGTTTAGAAATATCCCCACCTTGTATTCCCTTTAAAGAGCAACTTTAACCAAGGATTAAACTTCATCCTAATTAGTAGCTGATACCCCCTTTACCATGAGCAATCTTTACCTTAATGGGCTCTATTCTCAAAGAGCCAAAAGTACTGCAAAATTTTACCGGTAAATTCCCGCCAGCGGTAAACTCCGCATTTTTTCAGCATTCACTAACATTTTCCGCTAGTTTGCCGCATGCGGGAAAAAAGATGCGGAAACAGCCATTATTCATGCGGGAATCATGCGGTAAAAAGGTCGCATGAAAAAGTGTTTAAAAAAAAAAAGTTAAAGTCCACCAAGCACAGCCCTTAAGCCTCCACACTTCATTAAAGTCAATGGGATGCGGAATATATCACCTACTACTTGTAGGTGATAAAAATTCGGTAATTAACGAAGAAATGATGCGCCTGAACATCTTTGAGAATTGATCTTTTATTGCGGAAAATACCGACTTTTGCGGAAATTTTACCGCATGAATCCCGCACTTTTATCACACTTTTTCCGCATGCGGAAAAAACATGCGGAACATTTTGAGAATCCCAACTTGCCGGTATTTTGGGAGCAAACTTCCCGCATGTACTTTACCGCATGCGGGAAGTCTTTGAGAATAGAGCCCATTGTGGTGAAACCTGTCCTTCAGTGTGATGTCATGACAGTTTATTTTCTGTGAATCTCATTGTATTGTAGGAAATGGTTAATTTGCATATATTCAGCAGTGGTGCCTGGGAGACATCTCGAGCTCACTCCAACCTGAATTATCGCAAATTCTTTCTGTTTTAGGAAAGCAAACTTTTGTTTTTCTTAACATCTTAGTAAGGGGGCTTTTAGGACCATTGTAGTCCCTTACACACCCCAATGAGTTCTGGGTCACCATGAGCTTGCTGGTTAGTCTGTGCCTCTCGGATTTACAAGCCCTACTCCATAGAGCCAAATTAATCCATGCCATGCACTGATGAGGATCAAACAATCCGAAACAGTCTGCATGCATGTTGGATTATTATGGCTCTGTACATATTAACAAGCTGACACATCATTGCATTCCAGCGGTTCTGGAGGTGTGTTTAGCTTCTAAGGGTACAATGGTTAATTTGCATATATTCAGCAGTGGTGCCTGGGAGACATCTCGAGCTCACTCCAACCTGAATTATCGCAAATTCATTCTGTTTTAGGAAAGCAAACTTTTGTTATTGTAGGAAATAACAGCTTTTTTCAAGGGCCAAGCAACCAGTATCTCCCTCTGTGCATTCGCATAGCTAAAAAAAAACATTTTATCCTATTGCATTGCTAGTGGGTGTATTTTTTTTCTAGTCTGCCAGTAGCTAAGGTGATGAAGTGCAGGCTCATTGTGGATCAAACAATATGAACGCAGTTTTGATATACTGTGCGCTGCAAAATGCCAGAAACAACATGTTAACGATAAAAAGTTGGCACCATTGCACTATGTACCCTAGAGCCCAGGTTCTCAACATGCGGTACGCGTACCCCAAGGGGTACTTCTGATGGTTCCAGGGGGTACTCATGCTTGATATACTTAACCAAGTATAACAAATTTAGAGTTTTAGAAAATGATAAATCTTACATAAACAACACCAAATTAGTATTTTAGCTCATTAAAAGCAACAGTAAATGCTTGGAAATTGTTTAAAACCAATGATTATGTACTACGTTTAAATATTTATTTGTCAAGGGTTACTTGTGATAAGGTTTACCATGCTAGGGGGTACTTGGCGAGTACAAGCTTTTAAAAGGGGTACATACCAATAAAAGGTTGAGAAACACTGCCCTAGAGGGCACCCAATACATGTACCATTTGCCTAGAAACAGCCCTGCTGTGTGTCACAAACCTGAATGGAGAAACAGGGTTTGACCACAGTGTGCAGCAATACAGATACTGAAAAGAGGAATAATGTGCAAAAATAGTTTGTGACCAAATCGCGCAAACATATAAATAAATGCAAATTAAATGCGAACCTCATGTAATCACACTAATACACAATATATACAATGAATCTCCCACAAACCAGAACAGGCAGTGTGCACACATACATCCAACACCCTGACTGGCTATCTAGCTATTTACAAGCAATGCGCAGGAGATATGTACAAATATATACAACAAGCGAATATATACCATCAAGCACAGGATACAAATCAGTGGGCAAGGGATAGTCATATAAAGCAGAGGTCAATACCAGGAAGAGAAGCAATCAGGATTCAAGGGAACAGGTAACAACCTATTGCTCCGGCACCAGCAAACTCATCAGCAGAAGTTTGCTAACATGACTCCTCACACAGCAAGCAGGAGATAGACTTTTCTCAGGCTTCTTCAATGTTTACGGAGTTTATTCAGAAAACAGATAAACAGATAGATACAGTTCATCTTATCCTAGCAAGCAAAGCAGATCTTCATGTTTCTTGGCGTTACCGCTCTTGCCTAACCTCCTGCGGAAGTTAGTCAGGTATTCTTATATCTACTCTATGTTACACTAGACTACCTATGTACAGCATACATCATATCAGATTACAGAAAGGAATGAACATACTTAGAGAAATAATTGGGTTCCAGTCAGTAGAAGTCAGAGATGGAGGGCATGAAAGTATGAAGCAGAGTGAGCTCTGATCGCCCACCTCCGTTTTAATACCGACTAGGAAAGAGTTAACTGTGACATCATATTCGCCCTCCCCTAGACCAGACTATTGGTTGGGCCACCTCGTGGTGTCATAATACCCACCCACTCGATTAATATTTAATGTCACCTTTCCTTTACTTACTGGAATGTGGATGTTTATTAAATATGGCTGATGTTTATTGTTCCAGTGGCGTACAAGCTGAGGTCAGTGAGACCTGCGGCCTTGTCCACAGAACAGCTTCTTGGTATGTTCTAGGTCTGCTGACAGAACTGCAGATTTTCTCATTAAGAGAAAATCCCTTAAAGGGCAGGTCTGCTCATCAAGCCTTTTTGACTAACTCAGTCCAAATAACTGAGGCCTACTTAAATTATAACACCGGTAAGAGGTACAGGTTCAGGTAACAGGTACAGGTTTGTCCAGAGAATCATATCTGCAAAAGACTGCAAAGTTCTGGAAATCAGCAGGAGGAAGAGGCAGTTTTTAAATAGGCCATGTGAATAATACACATAGGATGCAGCTGCCAGCTGGTGGTGAGCAGTCTCAATGAGAGTTCCCATGAAACCATCCAGAGGCCAAACAGGGAACTGCAAGTCTATGCAGTGGCAGTAACAGGCCACCTGCTGGTGGATAGTAGAAATGCGGAGCTGCTCAAAAGTCAATCGAGCCCTCTGCGTATTGGTAGAATTAAAGTTCCGCAAGCAGTACACAGTTCCTAACACTGTGAACCTAAACCAACTGCTCTGTCCTTGTCATGTCCCATGGAGATATATTATGTACAATGCCTTGAAACATGGTAGTGCTTTGTAAATAAAATAGTCATAATAATATGGCAGAGGACTGCAATTAGTCTGGCTAGATGAGCCCACTACAGCATATCAGTAGATCCAAATGCCAGATGAAAAGGTACTAAGATTGTGAACAAGGATGAGTAAGTTTGCTGACAGAGTGAATTTGTAATATTTCCTATCTAAACTTCCCAGAAATCATAAAGGCTTTCAACAGCTTATTTCACAATAGGTGCCTGCAGTGTTTTTAGGGTAACAGTAAAGCAGCCAAAAGGAGACACCATTGATGCTATTGTTGTACATAGAACACATCTAAGGAAACAGGAATCAAGCAAAGCGTTTGTGTTGAACATGTTGTATAGGAAAATATTTTTATTGTGGCTTCTACTAGTGTGAAGTACCTTTGTAGAAAGATGCAAGCTGAGGTAAAATCGGCACAATACATAGGCAAAGAACATCACTCTTTTCCAACCGTTGTGGGACTTTCAGAAGTGACAATAATGGAAATCTGTACAATAGATAATTGCATACGTCTGTTGGTACACATGTTTATAAAACAGGAAAACTATTGACATTTGAAAGACATCTTCTGTTTGGTTCAATCAGTATTCACAAGTTCACAAAGCTTAAAGCATATAATTGAGCAATTATTATTCAATGCTTTGTTTTGACAGTTTTTTTCCCATCAATGCACTGCACAAGCTATGTTATTTCAGCCTTAGTCATATTTCTTTCTGCTATAAATGCTTTAAAAAATAAATAAACAAATAAAAAAATAGACTAAACACTGCAGGGACGGCTACATTACTATTTTTACGGACATACCTGTTTCTGCTCTAAAACTGAGATATTGAAAAATATGCACTTTAGAGTCTTCCTGTCAGGCAGCCATGATTGGAATTAGTTACAGATCTGTACACAAAAATACAACATACCTGCCAAAACTGCATATGTATTTTTTCCTTCACTGTCCAATAAATATGATATTGTATTAAGCCTGTAGTACAGTATGTATCAACTTTAAACTTTGGTCGAATATAACCTCCTCTTTGGTTTGTGGGCCATTCGTTTTCTTTGGGTTGGTCGAATGGCGTATTTGAACACCATTAAAGTCAGTGGGGGGAAAATTCGACTTCGTTTTCTGGATTGTGTAGAGTTTGTACTGCTGTTTATATCACTTTTAGTCTTTCCTTTGGTCTTTCCTTTAGGTAAAAGATGCTTGGGAACTTCGTGCTCCTCTTTCTCCTTCTGTGTACAGACTGGTATTGGCTCCCTCCATAGTCAGGCAGTTCCTTTTTCTGACCACAAGATGTCAGGGTAGTGATAAATTGCATCCCACCTCACTGGCTTGATGGAAAAGAGACTTCTAAATTGACTCTGCAATTTCCGATTTGTCCACTGCTTCCGAGTTCTGTGATTGGGCTAAAATTACAGAGTTGCGGTAATAACGCAATCCGTTACAGCACAGTTCTGGTAACAGGCCCATGGAATTGTATGCGCAGGGAGTAGACATGCAAAATAATTCTGCAATGCAACCATGCACTGTGAACTAGGCCTTAGACACACCTAACTCTGAGAGGTTAGCAAAACCCACAATTGGACACTTACCACTCAAATACATAAGGTGCCCATACATCAGTCAATGTATGGGTAGATCAACCAAGAGACAGGTCTCTCTCTGGTAGTATCTGATCAGAGAGAGATTTGTTGGCTGGCCATACACCATAGGCCAAGTACAATTATTTCAGCATGAAATCTTTTGGGAGTACGACTTATGACGCTGCCTATGTCGATGTCCCCCTTATTGTTCATGTGCTCCCTTCCCCACCCACCGCATTAAAATATCTTGCCTTTCTGCTGCCACCACTAGTTTCCAGCCTACTGCTTCTGCATTGGCACCCCACGTGGCTGCTGGCATATAGCACATGGGGTGCATGTGTGTCATCACACTCGCGTCCTACGTGCTATACACCAGCAGCCGTGTGGTGTGCCAATGCAGAAGCTGGAAGGTTGGACGCTAGCAGTGGCAGCGGACAGATGAGATATTTTAATGCACGGGCATGGGGGCCACGTAAACTTTTGAGGGGACAGCGGCCATTGATTCTGTCATGTTCGTTGCTTGTCCGGTTGTGCTGTTACCACTGTACACCTGATCTGCCACGTTGGCCCGAGATTTTCCAGAATGCTCGATCGATACATTTGCCCATGTTTGGCCCAAAATTGATGGAATCGTCAATCAGGCTTACTAGTTGTGGCACCAATTTTCATCCACCTCGATAATAATTATTGAATCGGATGGTCAATCAGCCGCACAAATGCTAGTTGTATTGCCACCTTTATTTACTCTATGATTATTGATCTTGAGCCACTTCATAACAATGTTTCCTAGTATCTAGTGTTTAACTATCTCATTTGGTATCCCCCTTTTCCTTACCTTCTCCCACTAACCCCAAACTGCAGTTAGGGGTGCAGTCAAAGGAACACAAAGACTTGAGTGATCACAGGTTTTCTCAATAAGCAAGTGATCCAGTTGCGATTGGGCAATGGTCTCATGTAAGTAGTATTGACTATACCTACCCAAAGGTAGAAAATACATTTTACTACTACACTTAAAGGGCTCCTCTCCTGCTACTTCTGATGTGGGCTTTGACCAGGTTTCGAATCCCTGCTCAACCCAGTGCATTAAACAGTAAGGAGTCTTTACGCAAGGCTCTCTAATGATCCTGGGGAAAACACCCTAAGTTGCTGCAGCCCTGAAGTGCTTTTAGTCTGACAGGAGAAAAGTCAAAAGAGTCAAAAGTAAAAGAAATATAAATGTTCTGTGTGTTGTCGTCTAATGTCCCCTATGTTATGCACACCTTACAATGACTCCTATTCTATTCTTACTTTATAGTGGTTTATACTTTGCACTCACCTTATAGTATCCTTATGCTGTGCCCTTTTATAGTTGCTCATGTGCTGGGCCCCCTTATTGGTTCCCCTGGTGGTCTTAGGTCTAGTAGTCCTTTCTCTACCTTACAGTTTTCCTTCAAAATATACAACAGCCCCTTAAAGTTTCCATGGTGGTTTAGTGTCCCCATTTTACCTTTATACAGTGGCTTGCAAAAGTATTCGGCCCCCTTAAAGTTTTCCACATTTTGTCACATTACTGCCACAAACATGAATCAATTTTTTGGGAATTCCATGTGAAAGACCAACACAAAGTGGTGTACACGTGAGAAGTGGAACGAAAATCATACATGATTCCAAACATTTTTTAAAAATAATTAACTCCAAAGTGGGGTGTGTGTAATTATTCAGCCCAATGAGTCAATACTTTGTAGAACCACCTTTTGCTGCAATTACAGCTGCCAGTCTTTTAGGGTATGTCTCTACCAGCTCCAGCTCAGTCAGATTAGATGGACAGCGTTTGTGAAAAGCAGTTTTCAGATCTTGCCACAGATTATCGATTGGATTTAGATCTGGGCTTTGATTGGGCCATTCTAACACATGGATATGTTTTGTTTTAAACCATTCCATTGTTGCCCTGGCTTTATGTTTAGGGTTGTTGTCTTGCTGGAAGGTGAACCTCCGCCCCAGTCTAAAGTCTTTTGCAGACTCCAAGAGGGTTTCTTCCAAGATTGCCCCGTATTTGGCTCCATCCATATTCCCATCAACTCTGACCAGCTTCCCTGTCCCTGCTGAAGAGATGCACCCTCAGAGCTTGATGCTGCCACCACCATATTTGACAGTGGGGATGGTGTATTCAGAGTGATGTGCATTGTTCGTTTTTCTCCACACATAGCGTTTTGCATTTTGACCAAAAAGTTCCATTTTGGTCTCATCTGAACAGAGTACCTTCTTCCACATGTTTGCTGTGTCCCCCACATGGCTTGTGGCAAACTGCAAACTGGACTACTTATCTTTTTCTGTTAACAATGGCTTTCTTCTTGCCACTCTTCCATAAAGGCCAACTTTGTGCAGTGCTCAACTAATAGCTGTCCTATGGACAGATTCCCCCACCTGAGCTGTAGATCTCTGCAGCTCGTCCAGAGTCACCATGGGCCTCTTGACTGCATTTCTGATCAGCGCTCTCCTTGTTCGGCCTGTGAGTTTAGGAGGACGGCCTTGTCTTGGTAGGTTTACAGTTGTGCCATACTCCTTCCATTTCTGAACGATCGCTTGAACAGTGCTCCGTGGGATGTTCAAGGCTTTGGAAATCTTTTTGTAGCCTAAGCCTCCTTTAAATTTCTCAATAACTTTGTCCCTGACTTGTCTGGTGTGTTCTTTGGACTTCATGGTGTTGTTGCTCCCAATATTCTCTTAGAAAAACTCTGAGGCCGTCACAGAGCAGCTGTATTTGTACTGACATTAGATTACACACAGGTGCACTCTATTTAGTCATTAACACTCATCAGGCAATGTCTATGGGCAGCTGACTGCATTCAGACCAAAGGGGGCTGAATAATTACGCACACCTCACTTTGCAGTTATTTATTTTTAAAAAAATGTTTGGAATCATGTATGATTTTCGTTCCACTTCTCACGTGTACACAACTTTGTATTGGTCTTTCACGTGGAATTCCAATAAAATTGATTCATGTTTGTGGCAGTAATGTGACAAAATGTGGAAAACTTCAAGAGGGCCGAATACTTTTGCAAGCCACTGTAGTTGTCCCTTGAAGTCAAGTGATCCCCCTCCCATGCAGAGATCAGAATTTGGAAGATGGTTGCGTGTACTTAGTATCCCACCTTTCCAAAAACCCTGTGCTTTCCAGCTAGCCTTCTTTCCTGTGTGTAACAGGTCCCAGCTTGATGATGTCATCAGGTTGAGACGTAACAATATTTGATCAACTCCTTGAAACATGCACCACTTAACTGAGAAACACCATTTTTTTCTTTACAAAAGAAACATTTCATTTTAGGGATATGATTTAAAGGGTAATTTAAAATCTGTGTGTAGTATCCTTGAAAAAAAAACTTTATCAAAAAATAATAATTGAATGGAGGAATGATATTGTAAAGGGAATTCAATCACACACAAGGTTCTTGCTTACTTCTGATATGTCTAAACTTTCTTACCTTGAAAGTCTGAAAAACGATTTATAGCACGTAGCACCCAAAGCAACAATGCTCCACTATCAACAGATGTTAAGTGCATCCAATTTCTTTATTTTCACTTTAACAATCCCACACATGACTGCTTTCTGTCTCTTTAGAATGGATCACTAGCTTTCATAACTACAGCTAAAAATGTTCACACACCTCATTGATTCTTTATAGGGAAAACATTTATTTTAGCCATACCAGATTTTATTTACTCATTGGTTGCCAAAGTAATTATTTCACCAAACAATAAGCTATATTACTCGTGTGCATGCTGGAAATTATCCATTCTATTTGCATCCTGTTGTAAAATATTCCCTACATTGCTCTGGCATCCAAAGGCATCATTGAATTCTTTATCACGCATTTTAGCCATGTTGCGCTAAATTGGCCAAGCGCCTGCTGCAATCATATCTCAGACAATAGGAAATGAGTGTTCCTATTATTAAAGGGAAGCTGTCATCGTTTGAATGTTTTTTGAAATATATGTGATGGTTATCAGTTGAATGTAAATAACTCTATCCATACTGTATGTGTTGACGTTTCAAAGGCATTGTTTCAATGTTTACTTTGCAATAATATTGGTTGTGCACTGAATCTACTATATGTGTTTTGTCAAGTAGGCTTACTTTTATATCACTCTTCTGAAAAGTCTGGCCCCCCATATGAGGTACATTAAAATTATGCATAAGTATTTTTTTTTTTTTGAGATAAAGACTTGTATTTGTAGAATTAAACGTAAATGTGATGATCCACTTTTTGACCACTGTTCAGGTCTGCATTCTGCAGGTCTCTGGAAGAGAGACCTTTTGTCAGTTTTGCAGCTTGCTGCTGCTGAGGAATTTGCATACGTTTGTCATGCAAATTGCCTAGCCACATCCTTTGTAGGCTTGCTCTATATATACCATGTGATCCCACAGTACTTTGCTGGTCATAAGGGTTAGTCCTGTGAAACACTCCTGGAGTGTCAGCCTTGCTGATTGTTTAAAGATTAGCTTAGAGTAATTCCTGGGACTGCACTAGGCAGGTTCCCTAGTGCAGTTAGGATTGCATATCTGTTTTGTTTGTCTGTTGCGATTGTCCTGTCCCAGTGGTGGTCGACAGGAAGTCGTTCTGATCTTTGTTCTTGGAGTATAGCTGGAGCAGCGGTTGCTACCAGCTATCTCATCTTATCTGTCTTGCCTGGATCGCACTCGCCTTGCGCTAGTGCTGTGGATCCATCTGATCTCCATCTCTCTTGCTGTACTTGGATCGCACTTGCTCTAGCGGAAAGAGCAGTGGATTCAGCTCGCTCTGTTTCTATACTTGGATCGCACTTGCTCTGGCGGAAAGAGCAGTGGATCGTGTCTCTCACTTATTCCTGTTTTCGTGTGTCTGTATTGTCTGCTACGAACGCTTGCTGGAGGCTCGGTGAGGTAACCATTAAGCAAGCGCTCGCGTCTTCTGTTTCATGTTTGTCTGTCGGTGGTGAGTTAGGCGTGCTTGTCTCTGTTGTGCTTAACACGCGAAGACCGCGCAGTAAAACACGTTCGCTGTTGCGAATGAGTGCGGTGTTCGCGTTTAGTTAGCGTTTGTTATTTTCCTTATCTTTTCATTGTATGATTTGCTGTGCCTTTGCTACTCTCGTGCTCTGCCTTGCTGTAGCCTTGTGTCACCTCTGGCAATCGCCTCTCTCGCGATTGCATTCCTACTTCATATCTGCTGTTGTGTATGCACCGTCGCGGGTTGGCGACTAGATTGGTGCACACACATACAATCTGTCCCTTTGCTCATTCTCATTCGCAATCGCTTCTCAGCCGATTGCGTTCTCACTTGGTTTCCTTTGTTGTGTGTCCACCGTCGCAGGTTGGCGGCTAGATTGGTGGACATACATACATTCCTCATCTGTGCTTATTCAGTCTTGTGTCGCTGTTAGCAATCGCCATCTCTGGCGATTGTCTTCTCACCTGGTCTTCATGGTTGTGTGTTCATCGTCGCAGGGTGGCGACTAGATTGGTGGACACACATACCCTCTGTCGCTTTGATCTCTCTCTTTCAGGGCTATCTTGCCCTGCGTTTCTTCCCTTTGTACAATTCGTGTCTGGCGTCTGTAGCAGGGCAGAGGAGCTGTTCCTCTGCACTCCATAGCTCCACCTGCCGACAGGAATTTCCCTCTACAGGTGCGTTGCACCTTTTGCTGGGTTCCTTCAAATTATACGCTTGTGGAGGATTTCCGCCGTGTCAGCTCACGCCTTGTGCACTGATCACGGAGAGAATTCCACAATCGGTACAGTATGACCAGCCAAACCGAAATTCCCAGTGTAGAGGGAATTTCCGATTTGTACGATTTGGTCGAGTATGGGTCCTGTGTCTTTAAGAGCTTTAAAAGGCTAAATTCTGAGACCAAGGCAGAATTTCTCTCTGAATGTGTGAGATTTTGCCTGAATCCCACCTTTCAGATTACTGATCCGTCCACGTCGGCTCTTCAGTTTGCCTATGTGCTTTTGAAAGGGGATCTGTTCACCTAGGCTTATAATGTGTTAAAAGACAATTCTTGGAATGATATTCCTGCCGACAGGAATTTCCCTCTACAGGTGCGTTGCACCTTTTGCTGGGTTCCTTCAAATTATATGCTTGTGGAGGATTTCCGCCGTGTCAGCTCACGCCTTGTGCACTGATCATGGAGAGAATTCCACAATCGGTACAGTATGACCAGCCAAACCGAAATTCCCAGTGTAGAGGGAATTTCCGATTTGTACGATTTGGTCGAGTATGGGTCCTGTGTCTTTAAGAGCTTTAAAAGGCTAAATTCTGAGACCAAGGCAGAATTTCTCTCTGAATGTGTGAGATTTTGCCTGAATCCCACCTTTCAGATTACTGATCCGTCCACGTCGGCTCTTCAGTTTGCCTATGTGCTTTTGAAAGGGGATCTGTTCACCTAGGCTTATAATGTGTTAAAAGACAATTCTTGGAATGATAATCTGTATCAATTTCTTACATTGATCTTCTCTCACTGGTTTAAGCTGCCTTGCTTACCACCTGCTCTGTTTGGGTCTGTAGCTATTAATGAGTCAGCTGATCTATCCCTTCCAGGCAAAACCATTCAGTATGATAATCAGTTCAATGTTTCTCTTGCCACTTCAGGTTCTAAACAGCAGACATGCAAAGTTGCTGGAAAGGGAAAAACTAAAAATCGCAAGCTTCTGAATAAAACACTCCCTATTGATGTTTACAATGATGTTGTTCAGTCTCTGGGTTTTTTGCCCCAATCCAAAGCTTATGTGGATCCTATTATAGGTAGGATCACACACTATATTAAAGCAGTTAAAAAAATCTGTTCTTGTTCCTGATCTCCACCCATATGGAGATTATCTTGATACTGGCTTGTTTGAACCTCCATTTGCCTCATGGGAAATTGGGGCCTTGATGGAGGAATTTGATTTTGATTGGAAAGCCTTTTGCGATTTTTACATCGCAAAAAGCGAAGATGTCTTGAATGATTGTCTCGATTCTATGTACCTTTTGATTGATTCCGATGAATGTGACAAGGGTGATGTGGATCTGGTGATTTATGTATGGCAGACGATTTTGGATGAGTTGCACACACACCAATCAATTGATTCCAATAAAGAGACATCGTTGTCAGATGATTGTTCCTGCCTTTCTGGGGTAAAGCATGTGAGTCTTGACATTGTGCGATCTGAAATGAATGGGTGTACCACTGTGGTTGATTCCTGTGCGAATCCTGAAAGATTCTCTCCTGACTGTGTGCAGTTTGAATCTATGTGATCTAATGCCTGTTTCTCGGATGTTCTTGCAGATTGTGATCAGCATGAATGTGTCAGTTTTTTCAAGGTTGTGTGGGACCCCTTGTCATTTAGAAACCGATCTTTAAGATCTTCCATCTGTAATCCTGCTATGGGGAAAATTCCTAAATTATGCAGCATCAAAAGTAAAATTAATATGTCTAATAAAGTTTCTCCTGATGTTGTCGCTGTTTCCTCTGCTAATGAGTCTTTGTCTCACCCTGTTCACACCTGTAAGGGCCCGTTGCCTAGTGACAGTTGCTCCAGTGTTTCTGTCCTGAACGCCTTACAGTTTGCTCCGCAGATCGTGGAGGTTTGCGCTATGGAAGCGTCAGTTTCACAACCTAAAGCAATTTTTGTTTCGCAAATTTTGCGTTCTGACTCCTCGGATTTGGCATTGTTAGCCGAATCTAAGAGTGAGACAGCGCTTCGGTTTTGCGAATCTGATGCTGAAGCTTCTTTGCTTTGCCCAGAGAAGCTTTCTCTGAACCTGCCCTGTACCATGAATGAAAACATGATCTCCACTCACACTGACATTTCTGAGTCCCTTTCTTGTTCTGAGGAAAATGCTGATTCTGCACCCTGTACTCTGGATGAGTTAATGTGGCCTTGTTTAGAATCTCCTGCAGTGTCCCTAGAGGCTCGTCTAGGTATTGCTACTATACTCACCTGTTTTTCTGCAGTTTTGGAGTTGCAAGCTAGTTTGACTGCTACGCAGAATCCTGGGTGCAGTGAGATTGAAGTTAGGGAGTCAGTGTGTGTTCCAGTAAACATTCCTGTACATCCCACTCATGATGATGAAATCCAGTCTCAGCTTATGGTGGAACCATTCCTGGGACATCTGCCCTGCCTGCAGGAGGTATTTAATGTTCAGCCCTGTAACATGGATAGTTCAGAACCCTTCATAGAAAACTTGGAAAATTACATTTCTGAGGTCTTAGTTGATGTTTTGGAGGTTTCCAAGTCCCTCCTAAAGGGTGCAGAACTTCTAGGAGATACCTCCTGCCCCCCAGATCCGTCTGAGGTTTTGCCCACTTCAGTGGGCATTGCTGTTGTGCTGACTACTGTTGCAGCTCTGGAGGAGCCTCGATCTTGTGTAGTCAATGATGAATATGGGGTAGATACCAGTACATTCACAGAGATTTCTAGGTTTGAGTCCAAGCCTTCTTTTGAAAGTCCAGTGCTTGTGACCACTGCTCGTGATGATTCTCTGCCCGGTTCTGGTTTTGGTCTTGTCGTGACGGACTCTGAGGTTGGCAGTTCCTCGACGTGTCCTGAGGTTCCCCTTGGGTTAGTGTACCCCGGTGTGTTTTGTGACCCAGAAAAGCCCAAGTGTGTCTCGGTTGCCAGCCTGCTCAGATGCTTCCTCGGTGGAAACCTGTTCTGATGTTGCCTGCCTGCATGCCCAGAGGTGGTCCCTGAAGGCCCTGGTCTTGATGCTTGTCCTGGTAATTCTGAATCCAGAATTGTCATTGGTTCCATAGGGGTTCTTGATAGTTCTCCGTGTGAGCCTGGTGATCGTTCTGCCCTCCTGGGATCTCTGCGGAGCTTCAAAGTGTTCTGGGAGATCCTGGGAGAAATATTTCCTGGTACCTTGAATGAGATCAGCAGTGGGTGCTTTGTGGAAAGGGACACTTCGAATGGGTATTGTGGCAGGTTTGGTATTTTTGGACGGTCCCTGGAAGGTGGTGGGCATGGCTCGGTGGGTGTCGATGGCTTCTTCTCTGGCATTCACAGTCCTGATGGGTGTTACACTGAGACTTGTGGTACTGATGGCCATGTTTCGGTGGCTTCTCCTTCCGATGAGGTCAGTTTCGGGTAGGCTGACTCTGGAATTGGGCTTTGTAGGGCTGTCCTGACCTTCATGAGTCTTCAGTTAGAGTCTTTTGCAAATATCAGGTTAGAGGCTCGTCTGGAATCCGACCCTAGAGGGGGGGGTACTGTGATGATCCGCTCGGCTGCCTGCGCAGGCAGGCAGCTTTTTAACCACTGTTCAGGTCTGCATTCTGCAGGTCTCTGGAAGAGAGACCTTTTGTCAGTTTTGCAGCTTGCTGCTGCTGAGGAATTTGCATACGTTTGTCATGCAAATTGCCTAGCCACATCCTTTGTAGGCTTGCTCTATATATACCATGTGATCCCACAGTACTTTGCTGGCCATAAGGGTTAGTCCTGTGAAACACTCCTGGAGTGTCAGCCTTGCTCATTGTTTAAAGATTAGCTTAGAGTAATTCCTGGGACTGCACTAGGCAGGTTCCCTAGTGCAGTTAGGATTGCATATCTGTTTTGTTTGTCTGTTGCGATTGTCCTGTCCCAGCGGTGGACGACAGGAAGTCGTTCTGATCTTTGTTCTTGGAGTATAGCTGGAGCAGCGGTTGCTACCAGCTATCTCATCTTATCTGTCTTGCCTGGATCACACTCGCCTTGCGCTAGTGCTGTGGATCCGTCTGATCTCCATCTCTCTTGCTGTACTTGGATCGCACTTGCTCTGGCGGAAAGAGCAGTGGATCCAGCTCGTTCTGTTTCTATACTTGGATCGCACTTGCTCTGGCGGAAAGAGCAGTGGATCGTGTCTCTCACTTATTCCTGTTTTCGTGTGTCTGTCTTGTCTGCTACGAACGCTTGCTGGAGGCTCGGTGAGGTCCCGTTAAGCAAGCGCTCGCGTCTTCTGTTTCATGTTTGTATGTCGGTGGTTAGTTAGGCGTGCTTGTCTCTGTTGTGCTTAACACGCAGAGACCGCGCAGTAAAACGCGTTCGCTGTTGCGAATTAGTGCGGTGTTCGCATTTAGTTAGCGTTTGTTATTTTCCTTATCTTTTCATTGTATGATTTGCTGTGCCTTTGCTACTCTCGTGCTCTGCCTTGCTGTAGCCTTGTGTCACCTCTGACATTCGCCTCTCTCGCGATTGCGTTCCTACTTCATATCTGCTGTTGTGTATGCACCGTCGCGGGTTGGCGACTAGATTGGTGCACACACATACAATCTGTCCCTTTGCTCATTCGCAATCGCTTCTCAGGCGATTGCGTTCTCACTTGGTTTCCTTTGTTGTGTGTTCACCGTCGCAGGTTGGCGGCTAGATTGGTGGACATACATACATTCCTCATCTGTGCTTATTCGGTCTTGTGTCGCTGTTAGCATTCGCCATCTCTGGCGATTGTCTTCTCACCTGGTCTTCATGGTTGTGTGTTCATCGTTGCAGGGTGGCGACTAGATTGGTGGACACACGTACCCTCTGTCGCTTTCTCTCTTTCAGGGCTATCTTGCCCTGCGTTTCTTACCTTTGTACAATTCCTGTCTGGCGTCTGTGGCAGGGCAGAGGAGCTGTTCCTCTGCACTCCACAGCTCCACCTGCCGACAGGAATTTCCCTCTACAGGTGCGTTGCAC
This sequence comes from Hyperolius riggenbachi, assembly GCF_040937935.1. Lineage (NCBI taxonomy): Eukaryota > Metazoa > Chordata > Amphibia > Anura > Hyperoliidae > Hyperolius > Hyperolius riggenbachi. The sequence goes on from NC_090646.1 coordinate 545,111,910, forward strand.
CTTTTGCTGGGTTCCTTCAAATTATACGCTTGTGGAGGATTTCCGCCGTGTCAGCGCACGCCTTGTGCACTGATCACGGAGAGAATTCCACAATCGTTACAGTAAATAGAACTTTCCGGGAGTCCCATAAATGTATTTGGGTTATAAGGGTTGACAATTTAGGTCTGTAGTTTGAATCAGATTCAGTGTCACACTAACATGGCTACTGTTTACACAGCCAGGGCTGCCACACATCACACATCATCAGGCCTGGGACCCCCTCCCTGGGCCCATCCACTGGTTGCTGTGCCCGCCCACTAGCCACCCCACCCCCGTGTCCATGTGCGAAGTTTGCTGCTGCAAAAAACGTGCATGGCTACGACATTGAAGAAAGCGGCATGCACAGTGTGATGCGGCAAAAAGTGGGCGTAACCATGGCATGTTGTGGGGGGAGCCAAATATTATAGATAGTCCCTGGTTAGCAAATGAGATAGGGACTTGTAGGTTCATTCTTATCCTTTATCCGTTCTCTTTTGTTCCTCTCTTTTCTTCCTGTGCCTCTTTTGTCCCCCTCTGTCTCACCTCAGTTTTTGCCTCTTTTGTGTCTTTCTGTGTGACCTCATGTTCCCGTCTCATCTCGTTTCTCCCTGTGCCTCTTTCATCCACCTCTGTTCCCCCTGTGTTACCTCTTGTCCCCTTCTGTCTCAGCTTGTACCCCTGCCCTAGCCAGGTATAGGTGCCCCCAGTATAGGTAGCCAGGTATAGGTTCCCCCAGTATAAGTAGCCAACTATAGGTGGTGCCCAAGTATAGGTAGCCTGGTATAGCTGGTGGTCCAGTATAGGCCAGCAAGATACAGGTGCCCCAGTATAGGTACTAAACTATAGGTGGTGCCCCAGTATAGGTAGCCTGGTATAGTTACCCCCAGTATAGGTAGCCTGGTATGGGTGATGCACCAGTATAGGTTAGCCAGGTACAGGTGCCCCCAGTATAAGTAGAAAGCTATAGGCACCCCAGTATAAGTATCCAAGTATAGGTGGTGCCCCAGTAAAGGTAGCCAGGCATAGGTGGTGCCCTCAGTAAAGGTAGCCAAGTATAGGTGGTGCCCCAGTATAGGTAGCCAGGTATAGGTAGTGCCCAGTATAGGTAGCTAGCTTTAGGTGGTTCCAGCCCCCAGTTTAGGTAGCCAGGTATAGGTGGTGGCCCAGTATAGGTAGCCTGTAGCCAGATATAGGTGGTGCCCCAGTATAGAAAGTCCGCTGTAGTGGGCTCACTCATCTGCTCCCCACGTTCAAGCGCTGATGTTACTCTTCTCTCATTGCTGTAACGCGGTGTGCTGGTCAGTGAGCCACAGGCCCGCAGCCAGCAGCACATGCGACCCTTCCAGCACTTTGGGGGGCCCAGGACCCCAGAAGCCCTGCGCCCCTCAGTTGCCCCCCCCCCCCTGATGGCTGCCCTAATTGTGGATACAGCTGATGGAATTGCCACACTAGAATTCCTGTCCGGGCCTCTTCACTTCTAAGTGTCCCAGGAGGAGGAGAAGCTTTCCACAGGTGGGCGGAGCTTATCACTGTCAGGGGCGGACCTTTTTTTGCACGGCCAGAGGGGCCTTTTTTGAAGATTTTAAAAAGGGGGGTGCTTGGGCACCTACAGCACCCCCCTCTACACGTGTCTGCCTGTCGCCACCGAAATGGTGACCAAACCCATGTGGGTAAAGTTTTTCTATTCCCCTACTTTTTAAGCCTTTTAATTGGCTGCTGAAAAGCCGACAGAAGCATGCTAGTGTGTTCAAGCCCTCACAGATTAAGCATAGCAAAATTCATGAGAATGAATTTGCTGCATTCCAACAATTGAACTGGTTTTATGTTTGTTTTTCCTTTTTCAAATGTTCTTTGGGTTAGCCTTAAAGCTAAGGTCACACTTATTTGATATGCATGTGTTTCAGAAAATGCTTGCAAAAATCAGAATCAAAATCATTTTATTTTGCCAAGTACAACGGGAGTTGTACCCGGAATTATTTTTGGCTCATACAAGGTCGGAGATGGTACAAACACATACATGCGATCCAACACATACAATCAGGTACAGTATACAAGTAAGCATATACCTATATATACATACAGCACGTAACTGTAGTGAGGGATGCGTGGGAAAGTCTGGGGTGCTATGTGAGGGGAGCAGCCTGCCATCAACCGGCGGCGCTCGCTCAGCTCCGTAGCAGTTCCAGGTGCCCTGCAGTGTGTCCTGGAAAAGAGTGGATAGAGAAAGAGAGAGCGATAGAGAGAAGGGATAGCTACAAAGAGACTGAGGAAGAAAGAGAAACAACCAAGGCAAGAGGAGAGAGACAGAGGCAGAGTCCTAGGGCTGCAGATTTAATAACACCCCTGGGTCCAACAATCAGTCCGAGAAGTGTCCATGCCTGTGGTCCGGTTCCCCGATGTCGGCAGGTGGGCAGCTGATCTTCAGGGCTGGGTGGTGGTGCAGGCTGGCACGGTCCTCAGCAGTGGCAGAGTTAGGCACTGGGTGGCCGAGCAGGCTGGAGGCTGCGGATGGTGGAGACCCTCTCTCTGGAGCTCAGCTGAGCATCTCTTCCACGTGGGAGGTCCACCCGCACCACGTGGACGCTAAGCTCAGGGTCGTCAGCTCGCCCATGAGCCTGCTTAGGTGTGGGGTCCTGCGGTCTCTGAAACCTCCTGTTGTGGCGGTGGCTGGAGGGGCTGGCTCGGGGCAGCAATCGGGGATCAGTGGCCTACTGTGTCTGTGTAAAAGGCAGACGCTGATCCAGGACCCGGCAGCAGCGGTGGAGAGCTGCTAGTGTGGTCCTGCTCACACACAGCATGAGGCTTCAGCAGCGGCAAGCTACACAGTTCCCCCTCAGCAGCGAAGAACAGTCCGGGCAGCGGTGGTGGAATACCGATCAGGGCACGTGGGCCCCGATCAGCTGTCCGCCCGATCAGCTGGCATGTCGCCGCCATCATGTGGCTGATGGTTCGCACTGTGGAGAGCTCTACTGTGTCCCTACATCCTCCTCAGTGGGCTAGGGGGGGGGCTTGGGTGGTGTTGCAGATGGTCGCCGATGGTCCGGGGGCAGCGGCGGCAGATCAGCAGAGCTCCGTGCTGCCTCTCCATGCCTGCGCACTGCACGTGGGCCTCCCGAGCAGCTGATTGTGTCGCCGACCGTCATATGCCGATCTGTGGCTGATGCAGAGCTGGACCGGCAGTACCCATGTCCTCCGCCTCTTACCTCAGCAAGAGGTGAAGCTCAGAGGTGAATGCTCATAATCATAGTCTATGGACCATACAAAAATTGCACTGGTATGCATTTTCAGTGAGTTTTTTAAGATGCATTTTGAAAATGCTCAACAAGTTCATTCTTTCTGCATACTGTATGCAGAATGCATGTGTTCTGCATGCAATGCTTCCCTATGGTGAAACAATGCATACGTTATGCATGAGTTTTTGATGCATTCTTGCCCAAAAAAGGTAAAAACTAATTTGAAAATTAGTTATTTTTTACTAGTCAAATATTAATATTGAATAAAAAATGCAAATGGAAACGCATGAAAACGCATAAAAAAGCACAAAGGCAGGAAAAAAAAACACAAAAACACCCATAGTAAAAAGCTGATGGTTTTCTGCGTGGACAAATGTAACTAAATTTGGGCTATGCGGAGGATTTCTCAGGCCCTGGTAGGCCGATTTGCATAATTTTTTTTGGTACACGCAGCTAGCATTTTGCTAGCTGCGTCCGTGTACTTTACGATCGCCACCGCTACACGCCTATTTGCCGATACTGGCTGCCTAGCTGTCCTGTTGATCCTCTGCTTCTAATATTTTTTGCTATAGCCCCTGAAGAAAAATGCAGATCAGTTGTTTCTGACTTAAGTCTGATTGGATTAGCCACATGCTTGTTTCAGGTGTGTAAGCTAGATGCAACTGATGCCAATGACAGGGGCGTAGCAATAGGCCCTGCAGCCCCTGCGCCCGCGGGGGGGCCCGGCCCCCCCCCTGGGGCCCGCTCGGGGCCGTTTTGTGGGTGCTGGAGGGGTGGCAGCATGAGGGGAAAGCCTTGCCCACAGTCGGCGGGGAGAGGGGTAGTTTCTCCCTCACCTCGGGGCTCTCCCCTCTGTGCTCCCCTCCAGCTCGTAAGTGTGTGGGGCTGTGGTGGGCAGCGGCGGGCAGATACATACCTGCTTCCGTGCGTTCCATCGGAGACTTCTCGCTCTAGCGGCTGACGTCACTTCCGGAAGTGACGTCAGCCGCTAGAGCGAGAAGTCTGCGATGGAACGCACGGAAGCAGGTATGTATCTGCCAGCCGCTCGCTGCCCACCACAGCCCCACACACCTACGAGCTGGAGGGGAGCACAGAGGGGAGAGCTCCGAGGTGAGGGAGAGGGGGGAACTACCCCTCTCCCCGCCGACTGTGGGCAAGGCTTTCCCCTCATGCTGCCACCCCTCCAGCACCCACAAAACTCCGAGCGGGCCCCGGGGGGGGGGGGCCCGCTCTGAAAATCTGCAGGGGGGCCCGGTGGGGCCTAGTTATGCCCCTGGCCAATGAGATCAGCAGTACTAAAAAAAGGAACAAAGGAACTATCACAGCCTTTGCATAATTCTCATTCTAAGTGTCCTTTAAAATATATACTGAATTTGGTGTTGATATCATGTATTGAGGCTTTGCAATCAACCACAGAAACTAACCACATAGACTTCAGTGCAAATTGTGAATTTTGGTTGCAGTTTCACAACTTTGTGCTAAGGGAAAATTTGCCAAATTTGCTGTGAACCCAAGTTTTGGAATTGAACCTGCTCACCCCCTCTAGTGTTCTATTCTAAATATCCAAACACAAATCTTTGTAATAAAATCTTTGTATTAAAAGTATATATAAAGTGTAACTCAAACACAACATCAGTACTGGTGAGGAATTGACATAATGACATGAATGCTGCTAGAGCATTCTCTGAGTTTATAGATGAAACAAACATCCACCTTTTACATTTTCACAAGTCAAAGAAAGAGAAGAAATCTATAAATAGATAGATAGATAGATAGATAGATAGATAGATAGATAGATAGATAGATAGTGTTGTTGGTGTTAAAATGCGAGTTGTCCTTTTATTGTACCCTAATATGGTTGTTCAAATTCTGACCTTGTTGACCTGAAAAATACATGATTTGATGGTGCGATCCTGTGCTACCAGCATATATTGCCCCATAATGCCTAGGGCCCTCTAATCAATGTGGGGATCCTCTCCTCCTGCTTTGTGGTAATACATGACACAGGTAGCCATAGCCCTTTATAAGGCATGACTGGGCTGCATTCAGCACTCTTGTTTGAGATCTGCTAGTGTGATGTCCAGTTCAGTTCAGTGCCAGTGCTGACAGAGAGATATTCGGCCAACACAAATGGATAGATAAGCATTATGTTATGCTAGTGACCTTAGCCAGTTTAAAAATGGGCTCTAGGTCTGTCATCGCCACCACATGCCCGCCGCGCGCACACCTGCCCACCCGGCCGACCCCCTGTTCCGTCTTGTTCCTGTCCCAGGCTGTCTCTGTGGCACATGCGCAGTAGCGCAAATGCAGGAACGCACACACACAGGGACAAGACGCAGAGACACAGGGGTTTCATTATATAGGATTATATGGCATAAAGTGTATATAAGAGCAAGTATGCATCATGGGAGAAGTGACACCAGTGAACAAACTTGGATAAAGAAGACATGATTTATTTTCAGAGCTGAATAATATGTCTTAGTCAAATATGTTTAGTTTTTGCTTTTTTTTTATTTATGAATTGCAGCATCATCTCTGTATTGCATATAATCAGTCATATTGGTTTCTTCCAGGACATTAGATACAGGTAGTTCTGTTCTTACAGAACTTCTAAAATAATTGCTGGATCTGTGTGCCTCTCAAACTTCCAAACTTCTCAAAACTGTGAAGTGGAGCTAGGCTGCCTCTTATGAAATATGTCAAGCTCTTAGTCTGCTTGAAGTGCAATGAAAACCAGGTCATATTGCATTGTGAAAAGTTATTTTTGGTGGATGTTAGTTCAAGAGATGCCAAGAATCAAATGATTGGCTATGAACTTTGAGGATGTAGCAGTGCTGTTTAGTGTTCGGATATAGCTGAAGGGCGGGGACAAAAAGGTCAAACCTTTTCAGATTGTCTTATAATCTGTAAGAATTGCATTTTAAGCTATAAAGCCAATATGCCTAACCCTGAGGTTTGGTCTTTTTTTTATGCAGCTTTAAAAAAAAAAAAATAACAAATTGCATAAAGGTATCCACACAATGGGCTTGATTCACAAAGCAGTGCTAACTGTTAGCATGCTTGTGAAAAGCCCCCTTCACGCCTAAACTCAGTTTAGGCTTGACAAAATCAACTCGCGCGCAAAGTCTCAAAACTTTGCACACGCACAGCACAGCACGTCGCATCCGATGCGCCTATAAGGTCGCATGGAGTGGAACCTTATAGGCGCATCGGATGCAATGTTAAAGTCGCATCGGATGTGACGTTTTGCCCGCACCGTGCTGTGCAAGCAAAGTTTTGCGCACGGGACTTTACACATGATCTTATTGTCAAAACGGTGCTAACCTACTTAGCACCCTGCTTATCACACCCAAAGGTGCTAAGTAGGTTAGCACGGCTTTGTGAATCAAGCCCAATGGGTTTGATTCACTAAATGTTTTAACCACTTGAGGACCTCAGTGTTAAACCCCCATAAAGACCAGGACATTTTTCTGTTAATAGTCTACTGCAGCTTCAAGGCGTCGCTGCAGGGCCGCACAACTCAGCACACAAGTGATACCCCCCCCCCCACCAACAGAGCTCTCTGTTGGTGGGGTCCAATCGCTCCCCCATTGTGTTTTTTTTTTATAAATATTTATTTTTATTCTTGTAATAAATTTTACTATTTCTTTCTTTCTTTTTTTTTTTTTTTTTTAAATCTCTCTCACCCCAGCCAGCCAATCATGGTGATCAGCTGTCATAGGCTTCAGCCTATGAGAGCTGATCACTCTCCTGTGTCCCAGGGGAACAGCAGTGTCACACGGATGTCCCCAGTACAGCGCTGCCTTGGATCGCAGCGCTGAAACAGCCTAATTCGCCGTCTAACAGTTTCCGAGTGGCGAGATTTTGCATCGGCACACGCAATCTCCTGCTAGCCCCATAGAAGGCCGTTTACACCAATCTGCTTGGAGCAGTCCTGGGCTGCCGTCGCGTTTACGTCAATTGGCATGGAGCGGTCTGCTAGTGGTTATTAATTGGTGATATAATCATTTCTGTGGGTATTTGCTCATTTGCATATGATTTATCACCAAGGTGAATGCACTAAGCTGTTTGTTCTTATTTTTCTCCCTGCGATGCTAAAATAAAGATCATTCATAAATTACAGACTAAATTCATGAAATAAAGCATATGTGTCAAGTCATTAATGCTCTGTTATGTGGTAATAAAGTCTAAGCCTGTTCTTATTTTGCCTCACCTGTGGAGAGATAGTTATGTGCAAATGAAGCCTTTTGAGCGTGTTTTGTATATTTTTAAAAGGCTACAGGGAAGGTGGCAGAGAAGTAGAAGGGTCTGTGTAATTTCTATAAGAATATTTCAACCGGGAACATCTCTGAAAGATTATAGTGATGTTAAGCCAACATCAATTACAATTACCAGATCCCTTTAAAGCAGTCCTTGTATGTGTGTATGAATCTGAAGCGTCTGCCGCCTGAGCACACCACTATATTGCTAATATGCGGTGTCATCAGAAAGTACATAAACAGCACTGTCTGATGGACACACTGATGCTCCAAACATTTCAAGCAGCATATATTTCCACCAAAAAATTGGATCATCCCGCATTAACTTGTCATTATTTACATCTCATTGACCATCCCTAGTAGATTTAAGAAATGCAGTTTAAAACAAATATTCATTTTATTGCAGGTCTTTAGGTGAGCACTCATCTACTGATTCAAAATTGATTGTTTAATGCCATTCTTTATGTAATCAAGCTGGTAGTAAAGAGGAATGAGGATTGAGAGAGAATGATCTCCTGGGCCCCATACACCAGTCCTCCCACTCATGGTCTATCTGTGGCCCTATATGAATATGTGTGTTATAAATTATATACCTGTATATCAATTTTTAACTACCTCTGTTGCTTTAAAGACCTTTTATAAATGATTTTCCCATAAAGAAATGTTTCTGCATGAGGCCGCCTTTCCAGCACCAACAAAGGAAGGGTATATATTGACTTGACTGCACAGCTACACGGGTAAACAAGGCCTGACTTGAGGAATATAACAGCTGCATAAAACACAATGGCCCATATGCAATTATTTTTTTCACCTGAGTTATCTCCTAGGAGATAATTTTCAGCATCACTGTAAACTAAATTTTCAGCATTCTACAAATGAAAATGTACGCAAAAGTTGGTGAAAAAGTACTATCAAAATTATTTTGAGTATTTTCTTGCTTGCTGGTGACTTCAAAAGCATTTTATAACAAGTTGTAAAAATATCACCTAGGAGAAAACTCAGGAGAAAAACTTAATTGCATATGGCCCCTTGACCCATATGCAATTCACTATTTCTCCTAAGTTTTATTATAGGTGATAATTTTTAATTTTCTGTTTAAAGTGGAACTGTCAGCTATACTATCTCAGAAAAAAACACATAGATAAATACTTGCTCTACTTTCATAACATATGTATAGCACTGTCCGCATTTTGATTTTAGTGATTTTTCTATAGTAAAAAAAAGAAAATCCTTCTTAGGATTTTCCACTTTGTCTGTGTCTATCTTGAAGCCAATCCTGACATAATTTCATCCCTTTACTTTGTCTGTGTATCATTGCCCGTCCTCCTCTCAATCTTCAGACACTCCCACCCAGCTCTGCAGTAGAAAGTGCATTGAGAAATATTGGACAATCACAGAGGAAACGAGATGTGGGAGGGGAAAAGAGGAGGGAAAATGGCTTCAGCCAATCAGGTTGCATTAGTTGTGTCTGAGGTAAAAGTAAATAAGAAAAAAAGAAAACCCAGTACGCCCTGCAACTTCCTTTGTGTGGCAGATGTACCAGATTAGAGCCAGGGAAACTGGGGAGTGATGTTTTATAGAGAAGAAAAATAAGAGTGATGGATTACCTGGTTAGCATCCTTATTACTTGTTTACCTAGTAAAAATAAAGAATTTATTTATTTTATTTTATGCCTGACAGTTACTCTTTAAAATAACTTTTTAGCAAGTAGGTGAAACAGTACTATCAAGATCATTTGTGTATTTTCTTGACAAGGTGTGAAATTATCAACTTGGAGAAAACTAAGCAGAAAAGGTGAATTGCATATGGGCCAACAGGTTCAAGATATGCAGTTTCAGCACTACTTCACGAACACGGTAAATCCAGCGCTGGAGACTTTGACGCAGCAGCGCAGGAGACTTGGGCGCAGCCGGCGCCACCATAGGCCGTAATAGGAACTACAGCTATCGCAGGCACAGGGAGTAACTTCAGCGCCGTCAGAAGACGGACCTGAAGTTGCTTTTAAAACAATAATTCGGCTTCCAGCAATTGCTGGAAGCCGAATTATTTCATTCCCCCACTATCCATGTCGGCCTGGAGGGGGAAAAGTAATTAACACGGTAATTAAAAGTAATTAACATTGTGCGGCAGCAGGATCAGCCATATACTGGCTGTGTCCTGCGCCCAAGTCTCCGGCGCCGTTCTCTCTCGTACGCCTACTTCATGCATTCTGATTTAGACAAACATAACAATCCTAGGGGAAAAACAAAAATTGTAATTATGAACACAACATTCATATTCGGGAAGTAAAGTTTTATTTTCCTAGACTTCTACTTAAAGCAAAATCACACATCAAAAATTTTAGTCGCTTTGTTTGCTCAACACTTTACAAATGTAGAGCTTTGTGTAAATTACAACCTGACCCATAATTTGTTATTTTATTAGGTTGTTTAATCTCTAGACATTACTTAAAGGCTTGTTTATGTTTAATCAGTGCTTTAGACACAGAAAATATGACTTCCTGAAATCCTAGGAAAAAAATAATTTCACGGTGCATTTATCTTTTTTTTCCATTCTGAGTTAAATGAAATTCTGACGATATAATAAGATAAAAAGCTGCAACACAAATTAATGAATGCAGAGATTCAGGTTGATTTGTATCATTTGCATTGTAAATTAGGCCTGAAGTGCAGTCATCTTGTTTATGTTGGTATCAATAAGTTAAACAAATTACCTAGAAGAAAACAGTGATAATTTAGAGAGATTTATTATACACTTGTATTTTTCCATTTTTATTTATTTATTTTTGAATGGCTTGGCTATGCAGGCTTTGGAAAGTAAGGCCAGCATGTTACAATCCGCACACCTTATAACATAATAAGCAAAAGTAACTTTCATCTTGTAAAACAGGCAAAGGTTGCAAAATTTGCTAAAAAAGCTTTTATTCTAAGGGCGTCAATAAATGAAAGATGTGCTGACGTGCTGCAAATTACAGGGAGTGGAAATTGCTAGATTTTATTCTGTGCTGTGATGGACAGTTTAGTTTCTGTAGCTTATTCCGTGAAACGTTATTCAGAAAGAAGAATTCCCTTTGCTTTACATAAACAAAAGAACTGCTTAGTGTCTGAGTGCCGTGACATCTAGTGATAGCTCAGCATTTATTTAGCACAGACATTTTACCATGTTTTTACCATACTCTCTATAATAATTATAGTTCCTTGGTTCCATATCACAAACTGAAGAGGTTGTTTAACCTTTTCGGGACCGGCCGCCTGCCCCCCCTTAAGGACCAGTCATTTTGCGCTGGAGGGGAATGCGCGCATTTGGGGGGTCAGGCGGCCGGATCCCGTCTGTGGCTGGCTGGATTTGTGTCCCCCCATGGTGGCCTGTGCCCCCCCCTTCTGCCAGCAGCCTTCACGCACCTTTCAGGCTCCAGCAATGAGCTGCACGGGACCCTCTTCTACGGCCGGCATCTCCGTTCTGTCTGACGATCAGTTCCGGGTCGCGGCTTGATGACGTCATCAAGCCGGGACCCGGCGCTGACGTCAGACAGAACGGAGATACCGGCCAGAGCGGAGGAGGGCGCCGATCGTCGCGGGAACGACAGGAAGGTGAGTGGATCCTCTTCTTTTCCCCCCTGCCGCCGCAGCTGTCAAACTGATCACTACAATCCGACGGCGATCGTAGTGATCACGTTATCAGCACCCATACACGATGGCTGCTGATCACTCGGGGGAGATGTCGGCTGTCATATGACAGCTTAATCTCCCCCTCCGGGTGCGCACGATCGCGTCCAGAGCAGAAACTGCGGGCCGGCATAGATCCTACGCCGCATTAGGCTAGAACAGCCATAAGTGCAGCATAGGATATCATTCACGCGGTCCCGAAAAGGTTAAAGAGGAAATGTAGTGAAAATAACATAATTAATAAAATTGCTTATTTTTTACAATATTAACTCATAAATTAGTCAGTGTTTGCCCATTGTAAAATCTTTCCTCTCCCTGAATTATACTCTGAAATTTGTCAGAGGTGGTGACATCTTTAGTTTTGTCAGATGATCTATTCGGAATGTTCATTACTGAGAGTTCTATGCACAGAGGGAATTATTGCTTGCTTGGCAGTTGGAAACAGACGTTATCTCCCACAATGTAACGAGGATCAGAGACAGCAAACTGTCAGGACCATGGTCATGACATCACAGTGGGGGAGGGGATTCACCACAATATTAGCCATTCAGACCCCCCTGAAAATCAATTCAAGAAAGGGTAAATATTTTTCATGGGAAAGGGGGTATCAGCTACTGATTGGGATGAGTAGGTATTGGACCTGCAAGGTTGCCATCATGATGGACATCCTGTGCTATGTTTCTACCATGTTACTGTTGTAGTGCTCATCTGGAAAAGGACACATATAAGGGAATCTCTGTGACTCATATTATTTAGGCTCCCCAGCACTGTATAATATTATATAGAACTGACTACACCTATAAAGCCATAATCAGTGTTTCTACCCAAAGCCTCATTTTGTCATCCCCACCAAAGCTACTAAATTGCAAAATAAATAAATAATAGCAATATTTTTTTTTTACTGAAAATTCAGTAGCTGCACTTCTCTCTTCCTCTGGTAACTCCACCCTTCCTGCTATTGTGTAGTGTAGAGAATTGATCTCATTGCTAAAGGCGATGTGCTTCTTTAGTGTTCCATGGAGCCAGACTATACCCAACTGTCCTCCAGGGTTGGAGGAAAAGTGAAGCAGAAGTCATGGAACCTCTGTTAAGACAAGTTGTTAGTGATCTTTTTGCAGACACTTCTACATTTAATAGTTCAGGAAGTAAGACCACCACACTTTATTTTTTCTCAGCGTTAAGATGTTAGTGTTGCCCTTGTGATTGCCACAAGCTAAAATGAGCTACTGGAGTCTGACATTTGCTTCACAGGTCATTTGTTATGCTGGAAATTATCAAAGAGAGAGTAGATATACAGTATATCTTCAGAAACTACTCATAAAGAACCACTTCATATATGTGAGAAATATCCTGTAATACAATACAATACAATAAAATTTCTATAGCGCTTTTCTTCCATAGGACTCAAAGCGCTTAGGCTCTCTCAGATTCAGTAATTAGTAGGATGAAGTATTCACACAACAAAAGTTATATTTCTACAAATGCCAAACTGAACAGGTGGGTTTTCAGTCTGGATTTAAACACGTCCAGGGATGGAGCTGTCCTGATCTGTTGAGGTAAGGAGTTCCAAAACGTAGGGGCAGCATGACAGAAGGCTCTGGGACCAAAAATTTCCAAGTGGACTCTGGGTATGACTAGATTATTAGAACCTGTTGATCTGAGAATGCGGGGATTGCTACGCAGCTGCAACATATCTTTCATGTATCCAGGGCCTAGATTATTCAGGGATTTAAATGTCAGTAGGCCGATCTTGAATAGGACCCTCCATTCTATAGGTAGCCAGTGAAGGGAGTGCAGGACTGGCTTTATGTGGCAGTGATGGGGTTGGTTGGTTAGCAGTCTGGCAGCTGTATTCTGTATCAGCTGTAGGCGGTACAAGACCTTTTTTGGAAGGCCAGTGTAGAGAGCATTGGAGTAGTCCAGTCGGGATGTGATGAAGGCATGGACTAAGGTTGGCCGATCTTCTGGGGAGATGAGGTGCTTGATTTTTGCAATGTTCTTCAGGTGAAAATAGGATGATTTCACCACAGCAGAGATTTGGGTTCTGAAGTTTAAATCGCCATCAATTAGAACTCCCAGGCTACGCACATGATTAGAGCTGCGTAGATCCGTGCCTCCTATTCCCAGTGGTGAAGACTGCAAGTTAAGTTGTTTTGTTATCATGCTCTGCCCTCCAATCAGAAGGACTTCAGTTTTGTCTGCATTTAGTTTCAGCCAGTTGTCATTCATCCATTTCTGTAGTTCACGTAAGCAGGCGTTTATAGTTAGAGTTGGGTCTGTCACACCAGGCTTGAAGGAAAGATATAGTTGGGTGTCGTCTGCATAGCAGTGGTATGTCAGGCCATGTTTTTGGATTAGTTTTCCCAGCGGTAACATGTAAATCGTGAAAAGCAGGGGAGAGAGGATTGAGCCCTGGGGCACCCCATACTTAAGTGATACAGGGGTGGACAGGAAGGGCCCCACAGACACTTTGTGGGTTCTGCCACTCAAGACGGATTGGAACCACTGAAGAACTATGCCATCAATGCTGCAGTATTCCTGTAGCCTGTTTATCAAGATGTCATGGTCAACTGTATCAAAGGCTGCAGAAAGGTCTAGCAGTATCAGGATGGAGCACTCTCCTCTGTCTCTTGCCATGAGCAGGTGGTTGCATATTTGGATGAGGGCAGTTTCAGTGCTGTGGTGTTTCCTGAAGCCAGACTGGAATGGGTCATAACTGTTGTTTTGTAGGATTTTGGCTTCTAGCTGGAGGTAAACAGCTTTTTCAATTAGCTTGCCCAGAAAGGGGAGGTTAGAGACAGGTCTGTAGCTGGTCATTGCATCTGGGTCCAGGGAGGGTTTTTTGAGGAGAGGCCTGTAGAATTCTTACATTACCTCAGTAAGTTATCTCTGCTTTCTTCATACAATTCCAACAATCAAATTATTCTTGAAGTAAACCTGAACTGAGTAAAATGATTTAAAATAAACACATTATGTACCTGCAAATAAATATTACATACTTACCTTGTGCCAGTTTCTCTGAGAATCTCACTTTTCTTCAAAAAACAATTCCTTCCAGTTCTGACTATATCTAGTCAGACTTTTCTCTCCAAAAGCTGAAAACCTTAAAGAGAACCAGAGATGAAGCATCCTCATGTATTTTATAATATATATCAATGGGAACATGACAGTAAACACCTACCCTGCTCTTTGTTTCATTCTTCACTGGTTAGTCTGCCTGTTATCAGCTCTGATAAGAATCCCCAACTGAGAAATAAGTCTAGCTTTGCCCCGGAATGATTATATCTGAGTCAGTCTTCTGTGATGTCTTTTCAAGCCCAAGTCTGCCCCCTTGTGGCTCTGCTTTCCTGCTATGTATCCTCATAGCAGGAAAGCAGAGCCACAAGGGGGCAGGCTTGGGCTTGAAAAGACATCACAGAAGACTGGCTCAGCTATAATGATTCCAGGGCAAAGCTAGACTGAATGCTCGGTCAGGAATTATTATCAGAGCTGATAACAGGCAGACTGAGCAGTGAAGAATGAAACAAAGAGCAGAGTAGGTGTTTACTGTCATGTCCCCATTGATATATATGGTAAAATACATGAGGGTGCTTCGTCTCTGGTTCTCTTTAAGGCCCTTCTTTACTATATCAGTTAATGTCATTTATAACTGAAAGGCCAACTGATGTGCAAGGTAATGTTGATGTTTCCTTATGGCTCAAGCAATATTACTGGTTAATGGACTGCTGACCCAGAAGCTGTTACAGGGTCATTATCATTTTTAAATTGGAGGATGGAGAATCCCATCGATCTCAGTGGAAAACAAAATGTGGAAGTGGAGAAAGAGATTGAACAGCAAACTACACGGGAGGTACCGGTAAGTATGACATATGTATGTTTATTCTTTTATTTTTCGGTTCAAGTTTGCATAACTATGCTTAATGAAGCTGAGCAAAAAGCTTGGTGATATGGTGCTATAGAATAACTTTGTCTGCTTACTCTGAAACAATTGTCTTATACCTATAAAAAAAAAGTAGACCCATATGTTCTAATTGGCACATTTTCTATTTATTTCAGTAATACCGCATAACAAATGTACCAGGCTTATTAACTCTTTCAAGTTAGAAACCAGACACCCCAGTGAAGTTTGACTTGGGGATATCACAGCCAAGAATGAAAGTGTTTTTTTTTTTTTCGTTTGAAAGTCTTTTTTAATTTAGAAAACTATTACATGGCCAGGAAATCTCCAACAGACCAATGCAAGCTTTATTGTTCCCATTACAAACAAGAACATTAAAATATATTGATTTAAATTAAGCTAGCATAGTTGCAATAGGTTTCCATGGAAAAATAATTTGATTTACTGTAATAGAAAGTCCTGGTGGATTTCATATAATGCCATTTTGAAAAATAATTGGGCAAGCTATATCCAACCCCTACTGTTCATTATATTATACAGGGAGAGTTTTCTTGCCATAATATGTATGGTTTGTAAGATGAAAAATACAGCTGGTTTAAAGGTTTTGCATGTTTTCAGGTCCACAATCAATACGTTAAATTTATATTGAAGTTAAACAACTTTGATGTTTAACAACAGATCTAGGATCAAACAATAATATAATACATGTAATATATGTATACCAAGTTATTACAGCAAGGAAATATAAACTAAACTTATGACAGTTTATTAATCACAAAATCAAATTGTCTTGTGTAATACAGCAGGGATAATGTATAATATATATAACATGGCTATTTTGATTTTAGTTTTTAGGAAAATGTTTTACCTAGAGACTTAAAGATCCTGGATTATAAAAAAAATAAATGCTATGCTTTTGGTCCCATGGTCAAGAAAGCTGTTAATCACAATCATGTGCACCTGTGGTGTGTAAATGATCCCTGGCCATTGCTTAGGGATTTTATGCTGCTTTTTAAAGCATACTTCTAGCCAAATTATTTTTCCAGCAAAATATTTAGATTTAGCCTTTCTCGTGTGTTTACAGACTTTTGCTCAAAATAAGTGACATATTTCATGCTTACCTATGCCCTTAATCTCTTGTGGATAGCAGTGATTGAAATCTATGCCCTGTTTGTGTTTTGTTATTCCTGCCAGGGCATAGGATTTTATCACTCTCTCTGTGCAGATCCATCACTCCTGCCATTTGTGTCACTCTTAAATCCTTGAAAAGAGAAGCACCTGATTGGCACTAGATGCTTGGATCGGCAACCTTAATGGGGTATAGTGGATCCTCCTGTGCCTCCAGACAAAGATCAATTATGCAGACAACAAGAAAGGAAAATGTCCGGGCACCAGCAGTTGCAATGCACTCCACCGCTTTAATTACATCCCCATCACCAACAGATACAGACAAAAAAGACAAGGCCTTACAGCCGTTTCACAACACAAGTTGCTTCCTCAGAGACCAATAGAACACTCAGCAACGTCTGACTTAAATATACATTAACAATTGCTGCAGAATCAAGGAGGAGGAGAGAGGGAGGGACTTACCGCTCGCCGCGTCTGACCCATTACCGAGCGTACCGTGCAGAAGATTGGCCGCTCCGAGCCGACCCGCTCGCACACAGGGTTAGCCACGCCCCTTTCAGGGTTGGTTCGGGCAAGAGACTAGCTCCAATCAGAGTCGCAGCCATCACAGCTTGCGACGTCGCATCCCTTGTGCGTAATGCGGGGGGTATCAATGAGTCACTCTGCGCTTCAGCCTGGTACGTAACCATGGCAGCACAACGCAGGCCGGAAGTGGTAGCACCTAGAAAAAAAGAAAGAAAAAAGAAAGAAAGGCACAATTAATTAAAGAACAACAATTACAGAATTACATGCAAAATACTTTAAAATACAGTTTATAGCAGAGCACATATTCTCCATAGCAAACCATTTAAAAAACACAAGAGTCACAATATACCAAGGAAGAAGGTGGGTCAATTAAAATGAATGCCCAAAATAGGCTAATCATATATATACATAGATAGAAGTGGGCAAATTTTTAGAACTCCACCCTATACCTATATACACGGAAAATTGGACAATTAAAAACCCCTAGATTAATTACTTAAAGAGTCCCACTCATAATCAAACACATAAGGGGAGGGAGGGCTACTAGATAGACAGGGTTAGTGGCGATCCAAAAATCAATAAAGTTCATTACGCTCATTGAGACCCAATCTTCCACATGCCTCAGTGACAGAGATCAGTCTCGCCTCTTCCCTTCTCAGATTTTTCTCTCTATCCCCACCCCTATGTGGAATATCCAAACTCTTTAAACCTGTAAACCGTAAAACATTGGCATCACCTCCATGATCATCCCTTATATGTGCTATTAATCTACCGGCTCCTTTTCCTGTCTCAATAGAATGGAAATGTTCCTGGAATCTTGTACACATTTGTCTAGTAGTTTGTCCTACATAAAATCGACCGCAGGTACAGACCACTGCATACACTATAAATTTTGATTTGCAGTGCATATATTCCCGAATCGCAAGGGTAGTGCCCCCGAGTTGAATACTTTTTCCCGGTATAAACTGATTACAATGGGTACAGTAGTTTTAGCTCTACGAAACGAAATCAGTGGTCTGTCCTCCAAACCCGATCCAAGTTCCGGACAGTCCCTCAACTTTGACCAATTTTATCTGCCATGGGGGAATAATTGAAAACGAAAGGGACAGTTTTCCTGGGGGTAGTGTGCGAGATTATCCCAATATTCTGTCCCCTTCTCTTTTCCTTCAGAAGTGACTGCTGTGATGCCGCATTAGCCCTATTGTAGGCTAATGGCTCTGTTGTCACTGCAGCCTGCTCACTCTGCTGACAGTAGAGCTCCATATTTCAGCCAGGAGACAATTTCATTGGCTCCTGACCCCATGATCGCTGTGAGCCAATCACAGTGATCACAGCTCAAATTATCTCATTTTAGATCATTTTGGGCACGGCTGCCTCAGCCAGCTAATCTGAGGCTGCCAGCTCAATTCAGAGTGGCAGAGGATGCTTCATATTTACCTGATCCAGATGCAGGCTTCGCTCACCACTTGCAGGGTTGGCTTTCCTCTGCTACCACTGAGCGGGGCTGTAATGCCAACATACTCGGGACCCGAGGAGAGGATGTCAGCATTACAGCGTCATTCGGTGGTGGAAGAGTAGACTCGCTCAATAATGCTCAAATCTTCCTTTGTGTCCTGATCATATGACATACCATGTGATCGGGACCTGGAGGAAGATATCAGTATTACTGCGACACTTGGCGGTAAAAGAGGAGAGCCGATCCTGCAAGGGGAGAGCAAAGCCTGCATCTGGACCAGGTAAATATGAAGTGGCACAAAAAATGTGCCAATGCAGTGCAAGTAATTGAATAAAAATACATCAGACAAAAGGTTAATAAGGGGGTTACCAGATAGCTATCCCATTCTAACAAATAAGTAAAATGGGTCGTTTCATGTCCCTTACTTATTTGCAAATAATTAAAAATAACTAACCCCTTCAGCCCATGGGTTGTTTTCACATTAAAGACAAACAATTTTCACATGTCTGTGTTCCTCCCATTCATTTGCCAATTACTTTATCACTACTTAGCACACCTAAATAATCTACATCTTGTTTGTTTGTTTGTTTGCCGCAAATTAGACTATTTCTGTGTGATATTTGTTTTCAGTAATTACTTTATTTTCTATGCATTTTAAAAGGTTAGGGTGTCTTATGCTGGGAATACAACAAAATGAGTTTTTTCAGCAAATTTACTGTCCAATCTTTTTTCCAATTGATTTTCTGATCGTTTTTCTGATCGATTTCTATTCACTTGTATGAGAAAATCGATCAGGAAAATGATCGAAATCAAATCAGACCTGTCGCAAATTATCTATCAAGCCATCTATTTGCCAAAAACACTTATGGTATATTCCCAGTATTACAGTTTCAGTTGCAACATTTTATTGCTGTGGACTTGCACTTGCACTTGCAGATGGACCCTTACAAACTTGGAGTAAACTTGTATTTCACTGTATCTAGAGCTTGGATCACTGTGAAATCATAGACATTCCTCATTAGTTTG
Organism: Hyperolius riggenbachi; assembly: GCF_040937935.1. Classification (NCBI taxonomy): domain Eukaryota; kingdom Metazoa; phylum Chordata; class Amphibia; order Anura; family Hyperoliidae; genus Hyperolius; species Hyperolius riggenbachi. The sequence continues at coordinate 545,131,118 of NC_090646.1, forward strand.
ATTATGCCACACCTGTGAGATACCATCATGTAGGTGTGTTATAGAATAATAATAATAAAAAAAATAAGGCCTCCTAATTGAAGTCGTTTCCAGAAATTTCACTTGCTTGGCCCTGAGTGCTATTGGATTCTGAATCCAGACCACTCTGTTTCTTAACCACCCTGGCGTTCTATTAAGATCGCCAGGGCAGCTGCATGAGGGTTTTTTTTAAATAAAAAAAAAACTATTTCATGCAGCCAACTGAAAGTTGGCTGCATGAAAGCCCACTAGATGGCGCTCCGGAGGCGTTCTTCTGATCGCCTCCGGCGCCCAGAATAAACAAGGAAGGCCGCAATGAGCGGCCTTCCTTGTTTTGCTTAGATCGTCGCCATAGCGACGAGCGGAGTGACGTCATGGACGTCAGCCGACGTCCTGACGTCTGCCGCCTCCGATCCAGCCCTTAGCGCTGGCCGGAACTATTTGTTCCGGCTGCGCAGGGCTCAGGCGGCTGGGGGGACCCTCTTTCGCCGCTGCTCGCGGCGGATCGCCGCAGAGCGGCGGCGATCGGGCAGCACACGCGGCTGGCAAAGTGCCGGCTGCGTGTGCTGCTCTTTATTTGATCAAAATCGGCCCAGCAGGGCCTGAGCGGCACCCTCTGGCGGTAATGGACGAGCTGAGCTCGTCCATACCGCTAAGGTGGTTAATACGTGTCTGTCCTGTTATGTAGGTTACCTTGCTCTTACCTTCTCATTCTGGCTTTGACTCGCTGCCACCTGCTGATTTTCTACCCCTTATTGTTGTAATATAAATATATATATATATATATATATATATATATATATATATATACAGAGGGTGCTGCAGCACACAACAGGAAAACAGTGACAGGGGCTCTTGGTTACGCTTTAGCGCGTTTAAGCTCACCAACTGCGCCAAAGTGTCCCCGATCTGGTGAGTCCTACTCTAACCAGGCAAAAATGCTAGTTTTTATCAGCGTTCTAGTGGGAACCATGCCAAAAGCCCAGGGGTCAGCTAAATGGGAGAAATGAAATTAAAAACACCTCACCTTCTACTAGCTACTAACTGAACTATGAGCACCGCTCATTTATATGCTTAACTGTGCTAGACATCTGGCCGCCCGCTCACACGCCGCCCGATCAGCTCCCTGGCCCCGTCCCCGGCCTCCTGTCTCTGGGTCCATGCTGCACACATGCGCAGTAGCCAAAAGCACGGACAACGCTACACAGAGACAGGTGGCACACGCAGGGACACGGGTTTTATTATAGAGGATATATATATATATATATATATATATATATATACATACATGCATATATATATATATATATATATTGTGTATGACATTAGTCACTACTTATGTTTTGGTGTTTGTTCGGCTATTGATATTATTCACCTTATGCTTGCAGTGTTTTTACATATTAACATTGTGCACTTTTCTCAATGTGTCTTTTATCCAATGACTAGGTCTTCATTACGTGGCTTCAAAGAGTTATCGTCTGCTTTTTTTGCCTATGTAGTGTGTGACACTCCCCATTTATCCAGACCAGAGGACCAGTGGGAAATTCAAATTTGTCTTACTGGATCTTATTTGAGCTTGTCACCAAGAATTCCCAGTTGGGTTATTATTCAAGACAGGAGTAATGGGAAACCTCAGTAGGAAATTCAAATATGCTAATGTTGGTATTGGATGAAGTAGACATATAGTGCTGGATGGCAGGAATTACACTGATTTATGTTTTTGGACATCAGGGGATTTTTCTTTAAAGCCGTGTCGTTTTTTATTAAAATGATTTCACATGGGTGGGGAAGGCTATTTGATCCTCCTTTACTTATTAAACACATGATCATATTAACAGAAATACAGATCTAGTATAGATTTATATTATCTAGTACAGATTTGTCTTGTCATTACTACTTCACATTAAAATAAAATTGCTTTCTATTTATGATATGTGTCAATCAAATCAACAAATGGCTATCCAGAACTTAAAGAGGAACTGCAACAGCACATAGTAGAATTGTATAAATTTTTCAGGATACTCAATATTACCTTAATTAATTACCCTGATTTCAGTATCAAAAACACCTGTATATACTGTATCCCATTGTATTGGTATGTAGCCCACCTTCCCATTAACTTTTAGCCTAGGTTATTTAGTTATGCAGCTGTCTCCTCCCAGTGCACCCTGAGAGACCAAGTGTTGTTTCTGCTCAATTCATAACACACAACAAACATTCCACAGTATTGCTACTTGCCAGTAGTAAAGATGTTGCCAGTGGGATGAATGTAAGAATGCAAATTAAGGAGAGGAAGGAAATTACAATAGGCAAGTTTTGACTGAATAATTAAAAAAAAAACACTATTGTAAAACATAGGCAATTTTAACCATTAAGTTAAATTCATGTTTCTCTTTAAAGAATAATCATAATGACATTTAGTAGAATATAAAAACGTATTTATGATTCTGACCTCAATTGTCCTGGTTTCAGCATCAGAATTTATTTTTAAATCTATATATTGTGGTATTTTGGCATGTAACCTCACTCTCCTGTTAATGTTTAGCATAGGCAGTGATGTCATGCAGTCTTCTTTACTATAGCACTCTAGGAGATCATGTGATGTTCCTGCTCACTTCGCAGAAGGAAAAAAAAAACATTCCACAGTTTTTCACCTTGCCTGTAGTAAGATGCTGGCATCTCTGTAAAATTTAGCACTGTAAATCAGGCTAAGAAGTAAGAAGTAAGATTTCACATTGAGCAAACATTGAAAAATAATTTATAATTGAATATAGTAAAATAAGCAATTGTATTCTTTAAGTTGGATATATACAGTTTAGTAAAATTTATCTTTATTTATTTTTAATTCCTTAACCTGCTGAGCGGTCTGGACGAGCTCAGCTCGTCCAACACCGCCAGAGGCTGCCGCTCAGGCCCTGCTGGGCCGATTTTCACCAAATAAAGTGCAGCACACGCAGCCGGCACTTTGCCAGCCGCGTGTGCTGCCTGATCGCCGCTGCAGCGCGGCGATCCGCCGCGTGCAGCGGCGAAAGAGGGTCCCCCCAGCCGCCCGAGCCCAGCGTAGCCGGAACAAACAGTTCCGGCCAGCGCTAACGGCTGGATCGGAGGCGGCAGACGTCAGGACGTCGGCTGACGTCCATGACGTCACTCCGCTCGTCGCCATGGCGACGAGGGAAGCGAAACACGGAGGGCCGCTCATTGCGGCCTTCCGTGTTATTTCTTGCCGCCGGAGGCGATCAGAAGATCGCCTCCGGAGCGCCCTCTAGTGGGCTTTCATGCAGCCAACTTTCAGTTGGCTGCATGAAATAGTTTTTTTTTAATTAAAAAAAAACCCTCCCGCAGCCACCCTGGCGATTTAATCAGAACGCCAGGGTGGTTAAAGGGGTTCTTTCGCGAAAAAAGTAGGCAGTTAAAAAAATGTGACAGATGACAGGTTTTGGGCCAGTCCATCTTTTTAGGGGGGATTCTCAGGGCTTTCTTTTTTTTTAACAGCATTTCCTGAACAGCAGTTTAACTGCCAAAATAGCAAGATACCAGCCGGCCTCCCTAATCACTTGCACACTATTATGTCAGTTACATTTTGCAACTGTTGTTCAGGAAATGCTGTTGAAAACAAAGAAAGCCCTGAGAATCCCCCTTAAAAAGATGGACTGGCCCAAAACCTGTCATCTGTCACATTTTTTAACTGCCTACTTTTTTCACGAAAGAACCCCTTTAAAACAGAATAAAAATCTGACAATTAAATCAAGAATGTGAAATAAAAGAAAATATCCTCCTAGGATTTTTATTTTGTGATTAGTAGCTAAAAAATTCTCAAAAACTAAAAGTGGTTGAGGCGTTCCTTTGCACAGTAATAATTACAAGTATTGTCTGCTCTTTTTTTTAAAAAAAAATGTGAGTAGAGAACTGGCTAGGTCACTGTGTTCCATAAAAAAAAATTCTGTCAGAGCTTTGACAAGTCATTCTGCATCAAACTGGCAAAATGCGCAGGTGCTTTTCATGGAATAATTATTACTGTGGTAGTTACATGAAAATGCCTTTTTACACATAAATATTCAAAAATGAATAATGGTATAAAATGAACAACATTTTCTTGACAATTACTTAGTAGCCATAGAAATTACTAAAGAATTTTCTTTTTTTTAATTGATTCACGCAGCATTACTGTATTTTAGTAATCCATAATTAAAGGGGCACTATGGTGAAAAATTGTAAAATTTAAATAAGAAGTACGTTTTTTTCCAGAGTAAAATGAGCCATAAATTACTTTTCTCCTATGTTGCTGTCACTTACAGTAGGTAGTAGAAATCTGACAGAAGCGACAGGTTTTGGACTAGCCCATCTCTTGATAGGGGATTCTCAGCGAGGCTTTTATTCCTTATAAAGATACTCCCTTAAAAGGAATACTATCGATTCACATATTTTTTTCAATTGACACAGGACTTGTTTGGGAAGTGCTGCTAAGTACTGGTGTATACATTTTAGTAGCAACTTCATTGTTTACTGTTAGCAAAATGCTTTCAATCTTTACTGACGCCCAAACTGACGGCTGACTGAGCCATGAGGAGAGGGGAAATCCCCCTCACACTTGATCAGTGTAGCTCTGTGTGTGACAGAGAGAGAGAGTTTCCAACAGCTGCAGCTGCTGTGTCCTGTGTTTCTGACTGAAGTGTGTGAAGAGAGCAGAGGAAATGTAACGCATTGTCACAGCTTTTTCATACTGTTTTTGCTTTCAGAGTTTGATATGTTTGATATTTGCTTTCTGTAGTCCGATATGCAACTCTGGCTGTGCATTGAAGCAGACACCACTTCTGCAATTGATTTGTCCCAATATAGCTAAATCCTACCCTCAATAAATTACAGCTTTTGCCTCTGATATTTAACATGAAAAGTATTAAAATGTTTACACAGCTACTTAGACATAATTTGCACACTGTCATTTTAGAACACTTGGCTATCAATAGTATTCATTTAAAAGGATTTAAACAAGAATGCTGGCCAACTTCCCTGCTCGCTAGTACACAGTTTTTTGGCAGTTGGACAGAGTAACTGCCATTCACTAAGTGCTTTTGAAAATAAATAATTCCCTGAGAATCCCCTATGTAGAGATGGACTAGTCCAAAACCTGTCACTTCTCTCAGATTTCCACTACCTACCGTAAGTGACAGCAACATAGGAGAAAAGTAATTTATGGCTCATTTTACTCTGGAAAAAAACATACTTCTTATTTGTATATGTTTGCACATATTTTACAGTTTACAATTTTTCGCCATAGTGCTCCTTTAACCTCCTTGCCGGTTATCCCGAGCTCAGCTCGGGGTAACCTGCGCAGGAGGATATCTCAGGCCCCGCTGGGCCGATTTGCATAATTTTTTTTTGTTACAAGCAGCTAGCACTTTGCTAGCTGCTTGTAACTTCCGATCGCCGCCGCTCGCCGCCGATCCGCCGTAATCCGCCGCGCCGAGTCGCTCCCCCCCGCCCCAGAGCCCTGCGCTGCCTGGCCAATCAGTGCCAGGCAGCGTTGAGGGGCGGATCGGGATTCCCTATGACGTCCCGACGTCCATGACGTCGGTGACGTCATCCCGCCCCGTCGCCATGGCGACCGGGGAAGCCCTGCAGGAAATCCCGTCCTCAACGGGATTCCCTGCATACTCTGATCGCTACATGATTTAAAAAAAAAAAAATTAAAAAAATGTGCGGCGCTGCCTCCTTGCCGGATTTTTTAGACCGGCAAGGAGGTTAAAGGGACACTGTAGGGGCATCAGGCGAAAATGAGTTGAAGTTACCCAGGGCTTCTAATAGTCCCCCACAGACATCCTGTGCCCATGCAGCCACTCCCCAATGCTCTGGCCCCGCCTCCGGTTCACTTCTGGAATTTCAGACTTTAAAGTCTGAAAACCACTGCGCCTGCATTGCGGTGTCCTTGCTCCTGCTGATGGCACCAGGAGCGTACTACGCAGGCCCAGTATGGTCTGTGCCTGCGCCGTGCGCTCCTGGTGACATCAGGGGAACCAAGGACACGACAACGCAGGCGCAGTGGTTTTCAGACTTTAAAGTCTGAAATTCCAGAAGTGAACCGGAGGCGTGGCCGGAGCATTGGGGAGTGGCTGCACGTGCACAGGATGTCTGCGGGGGACCATTAGAAGCCCCGGGTAAGTCCAACTCATTTTCCTCCCACTCCCCTGCAGTATCCCTTTAAGGTTTGCACACACTTGCAATTTAGGTCACCCAAAGTGATCATTTGAGATTGATTCAAAGTATGTACAGGATGTTCTCTGAGGTCTGATGACAACTTAATAAGGATCAGCATTGCTGGAAGACAATGTTGGAAGACCATCCCCAATTGCTCAACTGCTGCAGGTAAAAGCAGCTCAATCCCCTCTTGCTCTCCCCTCTTCTCCTTAAGGTCTGTACACACACTAGAATAAACTCAGCCAAGGCAGCCACTGAAGGCTGCCTCCATCACAAATTTAGTGTACAGCTACCCGTGTCCCTACCCAATGCGCTAGTGAAAGATCTGGCCTGACAGTTTGTTTCGGCCGAATGCTGCCTGACATCATTGTTCTCCATCCTTACTCCTCCCATTCCACCATGTGCCACTCGCATCCCTTCACCCACATCCATAGTAACACTAGCCTGAAGGCTAGTGACACATCTGTACAACATCAATCCCAAACTGTCACCCAGGGGATTAATTCCCAATCCCTGCAGGCAACAATAATTGGGTGTGTTATAATTAGGGCCTGTTTCCATTGGATGCAGAATGGATGCAGAAAAACTGACTCCAATGAAAGCCTATGGGCCTGTTTCCACCAAACACGATTTTTCTGATGCAGATTATCCCATAGGCATTAATTGGAGTCAGTTTTTCTGCATCCATTCTGAATCCAGTCCGCGTAAATGGAGGGCCTGTTGCTGCTCCATCGCAGCCACAGAGGAGGTATGCTGCCCCTGGCCTGTCCACCACTGCTGCCCAGCAAGGGTGCCCCCCCACCCGGCCCTATGTCCACCAATGCTGCCCAGCCCGGGTGGCCCCAGGCCCCATGTCCACCACTGCTGCCCAGCAAAGGTGCCCCCTGATACCACAGGGCCCCCACTGTGTCTGCACCCTCATTACCCAGCCGTGCGGACTTGAAATTAGGAGCGCTTCTCCTCGAGCAACCTGGCTCAAGTGAACTCTGCTGTCCACCTCCATCATGGTCCCCCTCAGCTTCCTCTCTACTTTTTGTGGACAATTGGTAGCACTTGTCTTGTTGGGAGCGTGTCGCTGTATAGCGTCCAGTGCCGAAAATGGCAGTGCTCATATCAGCTCTCAGGCTGCTCCTCCAGTCCCACTCTTTTCTGTTCTTGCTATTAGTGTTGGGCGAACACCTGGATGTTCGGGTTCACGAACGTTCGCCGAACATGGCCGCGATGTTCGGGTGTTCGCGCCGAACTCCGAACATAATGGAAGTCAATGGGGACCCGAACTTTTGTGCTTTGTAAAGCCTCCTTACATGCTACATACCCCAAATTTACAGGGTATGTGCACCTTGGGAGTGGGTACAAGAGGAAAAAAATGTAGCAAAAAGAGCTTGTAGTTTTTGAGAAAATCGATTTTAAAGTTTCAAAGGGAAAACTGTCTTTAAAATGCGGGAAATGTCTGTTTTCTTTGCACAGGTAGCATGCATTTTGCCGCCATGCAGTCATAAATGTAATAAAGATAAGAGGTTCCATAAACAGGGACCGGCAACGCTAACCCAGCAGCAGCACACGTGATGGAACAGGAGGAGGCGCAGGAGGAGAAGGCCACGCTTTGAGACACAACAACCCAGGCCTTGCATGAGGACAAGAAGCGTGCGGATAGCATGCTTTTTGCCGCCATGCAGTCATAAATGTAATAAAGATAAGAGGTTCCATAAACAGGGACCGGCAACGCTAACCCAGCAGCAGCACACGTGATGGAACAGGAGGAGGCGCAGGAGGAGAAGGCCACGCTTTGAGACACAACAACCCAGGCCTTGCATGAAGACAAGAAGCGTGCGGATAGCATGCATTTTGCCGCCATGCAGTCATAAATGTAATAAAGATAAGAGGTTCCATAAACAGGGACCGGCAACGCTAACCCAGCAGCAACACACGTGATGGAACAGGAGGAGGCACAAGGCCACGCTTTGAGACACAACAACCCAGGCCTTGCATGAGGACAAGAAGCGTGCGGATAGCATGCTTTTTGCCGCCATGCAGTCATAAATGTAATAAAGATAAGAGGTTCCATAAACAGGGACCGGCAACGCTAACCCAGCAGCAGCACACGTGATGGAACAGGAGCAGGCGCAGGAGGAGAAGGCCACGCTTTGAGACACAACAACCCAGGCCTTGCATGAGGACAAGAAGCATGCGGATAGCATGCTTTTTGCCGCCATGCAGTCATAAATGTAATAAAGATAAGAGGTTCCATAAACAGGGACCGGCAACGCTAACCCAGCAGCAGCACACGTGATGGAACAGGAGGAGGCGCAGGAGGAGAAGGCCACGCTTTGAGACACAACAACCCAGGCCTTGCATGAAGACAAGAAGCGTGCGGATAGCATGCATTTTGCCGCCATGCAGTCATAAATGTAATAAAGATAAGAGGTTCCATAAACAGGGACCGGCAACGCTAACCCAGCAGCAGCACACGTGATGGAACAGGAGGAGGTGCAAGGCCACGCTTTGAGACACAACAACCCAGGCCTTGCATGAGGACAAGAAGCGTGCAGATAGCATGCTTTTTGCCGCCATGCAGTCATAAATGTAATAAAGATAAGAGGTTCCATAAACAGGGACCGGCAACGCTAACCCAGCAGCAGCACACGTGATGGAACAGGAGGAGGCGCAGGAGGAGAAGGCCACGCTTTCAGACACAACAACCCAGGCCTTGCATGAGGACAAGAAGCGTGCGGATAGCATGCTTTTTGCCGCCATGCAGTCATAAATGTAATACAGATAAGAGGTTCAATAAACAGGGACCGGAAACACTAACCCATCACAGATGGTCATTGTTCATGTTACTTGGTTGGGGTCCAGGAGTGTTGCATAGTCATTTCCAATCCAGGATTGATTCATTTTAATTTGAGTCAGACGGTCTGCATTTTCTGTGGAGAGGCGGATACGCCGATCTGTGACGATGCCTCCGGCAGCACTGAAACAGTGTTCCGACATAACGCTGGCTGCCGGGCAAGCCAGCACCTCTATTGCGTACATTGCCAGTTTGTGCCAGGTATCTAGCTTCGATACCCAATAGTTGAAGGGTGCAGATGGATTGTTCAACACAGCTACGCCATCTGACATGTAGTCCTTGACCATCTTCTCCAGGCGATCGGTGTTGGAGGTGGATCTGCACGCTTGCTGTTCTGTGGGCTGCTGCATGGGTGTCAGAAAATTTTCCCACTCCAAGGACACTGCCGATACCATTCCCTTTTGGGCACTAGCTGCAGCTTGTATTGTTTGCTGCCTTCCTGGGGTTTGCTGAAGTCATTCTGTCGGCGTACAACTGGCTAGAGGAGGGGGAGGATGTCAATCTCCTCTCTAAAGTCTCCACAAGGGCCTGCTGGTATTCTTCTATTTTGACCTGTCTGACTCTTTCTTCAAGCAGTTTTGGAACATTGTGTTTGTACCGTGGATCCAGAAGGGTATAAACCCAGTAATTGGTGTTGTCCAGAATGCGCACAATGCGTGAGTCGCGTTCAATGCAGTCTAGCATGAATTGAGCCATTTGTGCCAGAGTCCTGCCAGGATCCTCATCATCCTCTTGTGAGCGTTGTGATAGTTGTGATTCATCATAGTGGTCACTTTCTTCCTGGTCTGCTTCTGCTGACCATTCGCGCTGAATTGTGGAAGTCCAACGTGCACCGCTCTGGCCCTCATCAGTGGTGGCATGAAATTCCTGCTCCAACTCCAGCTGTTCCTCCTTCTCTGCTTCGTCATAGCTGCTGGGGCCAGCGTTTCCTGAGGCAGATGGCCTGATGTTGGTACCATCACGCTGATCGTTTTCTCCTTCAGATTCCCCCAGTTGCATCATGACAGCTGTTTCCTTGATTTTCAACATTGACTTCTTCAGTAAACACAGCAGTGGTATGGTAATGCTGACTGAAGAGTTGTCACTGCTCACAAGCAACGTGGATTGCTCAAAACTTTGGAGGACTTGACAGAGGTCCAACATGTTGGCCCAATCGGATCCACAGAAGCTTGGCAGCTGTCCGGATGCGCCTCGGTACTGCGCCGTCATGTACTGGACCACTGCACTCTTCTGCTCGCAAAAGCGGGCTAGCATGTGCAGCGTAGAATTCCAGCGCGTAGGGACATCACACAGCAAGCGATGGTGGGGGAGATTGAAGCACTCCTGCATCTTGACGAGTGCCCCCGAAGCAGTACTGGAATTTCTACAATGTTTGGCCACTCGTCGCACCTTCAACAGAAGATCGGCCACGCCTGGGTATGTCCTCAGGAACCGCTTAACTACTAGGTTCATCACGTGCGCCAGGCAAGGGATGTGTGTTAGCTTAGCCAACCTTAAAGCGCGAATGAGATTACTCCCATTATCACACACAACCATGCCCGGTTTCAGGTCCAGCGGTGCCAGCCACAAATCCGTCTGTTCCTTTATTCCCCTCCAAATTTCCTCCCCTGTGTGCTGCTTATCCCCAAGGCAGATCAGCTTCAGCAACGCTTGCTGACGCATGCCAACAGCTGTGCTGCACTGCTTCCACGATCCTACTGCTGCTGGGTTAGCGTTTCCGGATGAGGTACAGCTTTGAGATGCGTTGGAGGAGAAGGAGTCAGAGAGGTATGTGCTGCTGTTGTTATCCAGTGGGAGGGACGGCGGTGCAGTTTTTTGCGGCGTGGGAAACACCCGCGCTGAAGCAGGTGAGGAATCGCTGCCAGGCTCCACAAGGTTCACCCAGTGCGCGGTAAGGGAGATGTATCGACCCTGGCCGAACGCACTCGTCCAGGTGTCAGTGGTGAGGTGAACCTTGCAGGCAACGGCATTCTTCAAGCTTCGGGTTATTTTGCTGACCACGTGCTCATGCAACTCAGGCACTGCAGAGTGTGCAAAGTGGTAGCGGCTGGGAACCACGTAACGTGGGATGGCCACTGACATCATGCCCTTGAAGCTGTTTGTCTCCACCACTCGATATGGCAGCATTTCGCAGGCCAGAAGCTTGGCTATGCTGGCTGTTACTGCCACGGCCCGGGGGTCATTTGCTGGCAATTTCCTCTTGCGCTCAAGCATCTCCGAGACAGACAACTGAGCCGTAGGGCTGCACACTGAACGGCTGTTGGTTGTTGTGTTTGATGACTGGGAGACCTCAAGAGCACTATTCCGGAAAGTGACAGTGTCAGCGTCGTCTGATGTTTGTGAATGTTGTTGTAAACCACGCAATGGCTGGGCTACTGCTGCTGCTGAGGAGGGTCTGGTGGTGAGTCTGGTGACCCCAAGGGAGGCAGTGTTGCTGCTGGTACCCTGTCCTGGCGGCCACAGAGTGGGATGTTTGGATACCATGCGGCGGGTCATGCTGGTGGTGGAGAGGTTGTTAATATGTTTCCCCCTGCTCAGGCGGGTCTTGCACACCTTGCAAATCACCATGGTACCATCCTCACTGCAGTCTTCAAAGAAAGGCCAGACTTTGGAGCACCTGCCTTGCTGGCGATTTCTGTTTGCGCCTCTTTTGCGTCTCACTTGAACTTCCACGCTTGTGGTGCCTGAAATTTCATGCCGCCTACCTTGTGGCACAAGGCGAACTCGTGCAGCAGTGGGTTCTTCAACAGACTCATCTGTGCTGCTGCTACGACGGCTATGTTCTCCTTCACATACAAAATCTGGGTCTCTGTCAACATTGTCCATACCCTCCTCCTCTTCCATCTCCTCAAACTCGAGTCGTCATATGTGATTGTGGGCCGCCGCCGTGAATTAGAGCTCCCCACAACAACCTCTGCGCAGCACACTCCAACGTCGTCTTCAAGATCTTCTCGCCCGACCTCCTGCAATTGAAACCCCTCCTGCCCAACTTGCTCTGGGATTTGGGTTTCAAAGTCCTCCTCGGACTCACCTTGCATTTCAGTGCGCGGTGCATTTCCCACAGTCAATGGTTGTGAATCCGGGCACAACATTTCTGGCTGTTCCATTGTCCTTTGAAAGGTGGAAGTTTGTTGGGCTGGGAATAGCTCCTGCGAATACCCCATTGTGTCCTGAGGAAATTCTTCGGACTGGTTATTTGGCAGTTGTGTGCGTGGTGTCGCTGCCGGTTGTGTCAGCTTTGTGCCCACTGGCTCCTTGTAACTGGCTGAGGACTCGGACCTCGTGCGTGATGTGCTGGTGCTGCTTAACCCACTGCTGGACGCTTGAGAGGTCATCCAATTAATTATCTGGTCCTGTTCTTTTGGATTTGTGAGGGTTGATTTCCTGGACAACATGGGTGGTATTGAGTGGGTTTTCTTCGGTGCTCCACTGTGGCCTGTACGTGAACCGTCAGGGAGAACACCTCTTCCCTTGCCCCTCCCTCTTTCACAGGATTTCTTCTTCATTTCACTTATCCTTAAAGTACACGCTGACTGGCAGCAGTACAGTGGCAGTACAGAAATGCTATACAGTGGCGGGTGAGCGGTGTACTACTATTCCCAGCAGCGACAAAGAGCACAATGCTATACAGGGTGAGCGGTGTACTACTGTTCCCAGCAGACACACAGAGTGGCAGTAAACACAATGCTATATAGTGTGGGTGAGCGGTGTACTACTATTCCCAGCAGCGACACAGAGCACAATGCTATACAGGGTGAGCGGTGTACTACTGTTCCCAGCAGACACACAGAGTGGCAGTAAACACAATGCTATATAGTGTGGCTGAACGGTGTACTACTATTCCCAGCAGCGACACAGAGCACAATGCTATACAGGGTGAGCGGTGTACTACTGTTCCCAGCAGACACACAGAGTGGCAGTAAACACAATGCTATATAGTGTGGCTGAGCGGTGTACTACTATTCCCAGCAGCGACACAGAGCACAATGCTATACAGGGTGAGTGGTGTACTACTGTTCCCAGCAGACACACAGAGTGACAGTAAACACAATGCTATATAGTGTGGCTGAGCGGTGTACTACTATTCCCAGCAGCGACACAGAGCACAATGCTATACAGGGTGAGCGGTGTACTACTGTTCCCAGCAGACACACAGAGTGGCAGTAAACACAATGCTATATAGTGTGGCTGAGCGGTGTACTACTATTCCCAGCAGCGACACAATGACCGGGGGACCCTGGCTAGCCTGGCTGGAGAGAGAACTACCCTGCCTGCCTACCCAAAGCTAAACCCACAGACAAATGGCGGAGAAATTACGAGGATCGGATATTTATTTACCCGAACCACGTGACCCGTTCAGCCAATCAGAGCGCGTTCGGGTCCGAACCACGTGACCTGTTCGGCCAATCACAGCGCTAGCCGAACGTTCGGGTAACGTTCGGCCATGCGCTCTTAGTTCGGCCATAGGGCCGAACAGTTTGGCCGAACACCATCAGGTGTTCGGCCGAACTCGAACATCACCCGAACAGGGTGATGTTCTGCAGAACCCGAACAGTGGCGAACACTGTTCGCCCAACACTACCTGCTATCAGTGTATGTTTTGCTATGTTTGTATTACGTTAACTGTACGTGTATGCTGTAATGCTCTCTGTTTTTGTGCTTTTGATTTTGCTTTTATTGTTTATACGTATGTACCATGCTAAACTGCATATGATGCTCTGCTTAATTGTACGCACAAACTTTTATGTTGTCCTATGCATGCTTGTCCCATGTCTACGTATGTACCATGCTTAACCGTGCTATTTTCTTATTTTTCATCAACGACCCTGTATGCGCCAAAACCAATTCCGGGTACAATCCACCGTTGTACTTGGCGAAATAAATTCTGATTCTGATTCTGAAACAGGCCCTTAGTGTTAGAGCACAATTACAGTTGTTTGTAATGTGTTTGCATAAAGAGTGGCTGCTTGTCTGAAATTATCAGGAACGATAATTTCAGATTACCATTATTGTATGTGCTCCCGCCGGTCACGCCACTCTGTCCCCGCCGCAGGCTGCTCTGTCTGCCATCTCTGTGACGGCAGAGCGCTGTGCGCTGGTTAGGAGCCGCTTTGATTGGCTCCTGACCCTGTCACTCAATGTAAGCCAATGGGATTGGCTTACAGTAGTGACAGGGCCAGAAGCCAATTAAAACGGCTCCTGCCCGGCTCACAGTGCTCTGTCATCATAGAGGCGGCAGGGCAGCACATTGCGGCGGGAAGAAAGCGGCAAGAGCGGCAGGAACGGGCTGGGACGTGCGGTGAATGGGACGTAGAGTTTACGTCCGGTCAGAACCGCAGCGCCACCCCCCCCCCCCCCCCCCCCCCGATGTAGATTTAAACTGCGTCGGTCCGCATTTGGTTAAACAGGGTCAGAGAACTGGCTGATGGCCCCACAAGTTAATAGTGTGTGAGTTTGTACACAACCACAGGGATGGAGATCGAAGAACATAGGAGGGAAGCATAAGCCAGACAGGTGAGTGCACTCCACCATCACTGTTACCTATTAGGGGCCCCTAGAGAGTAGTATTAATTGGGGGACCATCATCTGGGGCCCCAGAGGGACAATACTATCATTGGTTCAATAGATTGGGTGCAAACTTCAGTCCACACCCAGATCCCCCAAGGGTGCAAGGATGCACTGCAGTAAAACAAAGATGACGGGGTCTCCACCTGGATTTTTGCAATTGTAGCTTACTTTATTCAAAGTATCATAGAACAAAATGCACACAACGTTTTGACCAATGGCCTTCTTCAAATGCTGCTGACATGCCACCTGTGCAAAGTCAAAAAATTAACTTGAACCACTACATCAAACACACCCACAGAGGGGCAGGCACATATCTTAAAGGAGAGACTGTTAAAGCGGTATAAAACTCTGACATAATATTCAATAAAAACATGTTTTTCTACTTTTTATATCCCTTACAGTTATCATATTTGCTTTTGTGCATAAGTATTATTATTCATTTAGAAATGACAAGTTCCCAAAGTACTATTTTTTTTGCTCTGAGAACTGATATTGCATTGTATTCATAACTGGGGTATTCATATTGTAATATATCCAAAAATGCTTTCTGAGGCTCTGTCTGTGTTCTGGAGTGTCTGAATTGCCAGAGAATGTTTACATTCCTCACTTGATACAATTAAGTAAACACACAATAATGTTATCTCCAGTTCGGATGCGTCCAGCTTTCCCTGAAGGGAGCTTGAAAGTCCTGTATTTAACTAGTTGAATGCTATTCTAGTAAAAAAAATGGTAGTAGTATATAATGTGCTGTAAATAATCTTTTAGAACAAAGAAGAAATGCTGGGTTTCATACCAATTTAAAGGAGAAGAAGAATGGAAAAAGCATGCAGTTATAGAAAGCATTTCAAATGATATTCATCATTTAGTCCGTTTGGAGAAAAAAGCGTATGGGTTTTGGGTCCTAAGGGAGAAAAGCATTTTACAAATGTTTCCTTGTTGTTGAAAGATAGTGGTTAACTAGTGTCCTGTCCTTGCTTCAGTATAATATGCTAGTACTAATGTAAGCAGAACATGTTATATGGGAATTTGGTCTGCCAAACCACTTTATCAGTCCTAGGTTTTCA
This sequence comes from Hyperolius riggenbachi, assembly GCF_040937935.1. Taxonomy (NCBI): domain Eukaryota; kingdom Metazoa; phylum Chordata; class Amphibia; order Anura; family Hyperoliidae; genus Hyperolius; species Hyperolius riggenbachi. The sequence continues at coordinate 545,146,808 of NC_090646.1, forward strand.
AAAGGGAAAAGACAAGATGGAGTATTGGATGCCATGAAGGGGATGTTTTACAATGAGATGCAGGGAAAAAAGATGTTACCAGCCATTGATTGTCCACCATTAAATATAGCTTATTGCCTGGTGGAATAATTACTTTTCTTGGCAATCAAGGAGTGTATAAAATTCAGTATGGCTAAAAGAAATGTTTTCTCCATAAAGAATCAATGAGGTGTGCAAATATATTTTTTGCTGCAGTTATAAACCTAGTGTTCCATTCTAAAAAGATAGAAACCAGCCATGTGTGGGATTGTTAAAGTGAAAATAATGAAATTGGATGCACTTAACATCTGTTGACAGTAGAACATTGTGCTATGCGCTGCAGTTCTGTTTTCATATTATTAAGGTAAGACTAGCTTAGGCACACCTAACAATAAGCAGGAAACACATGCGTGATAGATATCAATTTAAAATTGCTCAGTCAATGTAAAACTGTTTTATTAATATTCTTCATAGATTCCCTAACAGATTCTCCCATTTTATCCTTAAAGGGAACCTAAACTGAGAAGGATATGGATTTTTCCTTTTAAATTAATACCAGTTGCCTGACTCTCTTGCTGATCCTGTGTCTCTAATACTTGTAGCCACAGCCCCTGAACAAGCATGCAGATCAGGTGCTCTGACTGAAGTCAGACTGGATTAGCTGTATGCTTGTTTCAGGTGTGTGATTCAGTCACTACTGCAGCCAAAGAGATCAGCAGGACTGCCAAGCAACTGGTATTGTTTAAAAGGAAACATCCATATCCCTCTCAGTAAAGGTTCCCTTTAAAGTGACACACAGGGTTTTTTTTTGGTTTGTTTGTTTTTTTAGAAAAGGTGAAGAGAACAGTCCATTCCAGGCAAGCACCTTACAGTGCAAGGGTATTTGGAAACGTTCCAGGCTTTCACTTTTTTGAATATTTTGCAAAGGCATTATAAAGATATCATAGCTGAAAACATTAAACGCCAGTCTTCACCTTGAGAAAGCCCTGCAAGGCGGGGCAAAACGCGTCAGTGGGCATGTCACTGCTGGCAGTGAGAGTTCCTGACCACGTAACCTCTTAGCTTCCCAATTGGATGAGCATCTACCCTGGTGTGTAGGCGAGGAGAGCCAGACTGCAAGCACCACCACCAGTGGAAGATCAGTCACTCAAGTCCTCTCCAGAGCACTATTGCCCGACTCTGATGGCAAATGAGCAGAAGCTCACCAACAAATTCACAGGTAAGCTAGTTCTTTGTTATGTGCCAATTATTTTTAGTCCAATTAAAGGAAACACTGAGTTCTGGACTTGCCATGCACTCATGCACTCATCGCATTAAAGTGACAACAGTCAGTGAATTACTGTGGAGCATTTCAGTGCAACCTCCTTTTAGACACATATGCCTCCAGGATAGTCAGCAGTATAGGGCCAGTGACAGGTTGTGCTTAGTGGGATGTATTTGGTGGTGGCCTAGGGGTTCTTAGTGACAGACAATGGGGCTGGTTGTTTACATAGGCATACACTGGGCGACAGACACTCACAATAACTGTCACTGTTCTCCCTATACATATCATATACTGAGCGCTCTCTGTCAGTAACACTGTTTTTACTGTAACTGCTTCAAAATTGCAACAATATTGATACCAATCACTTCCAAGACAATCATTAAACTATCTGTTGTACTTAGAGACCTTTGTAAATGTTTTGTGATTTTTGAGAAACTATGTTACCAGTCATTGATTGTCCACCATTAAATATAGCTAATTGCTTGGTGGAATAATTACTTTACTTGGCAACCAAGGAGTGTATAAAATCCAGTATGGCTAAAAGAAATGTTTTCTCCATAAAGAATCAATGAGGTATGCAAATACGGTATATTTTTAGCTGCAGTTATGAACGTAGTGTTCCATTCTAAAAAAGATAGAAACCAGCCATGTGTGGGATTGTTAAAGTGAAAATAATGAAATTGGATGATCTTAACATCTGTTGTCAGTAGAGCATTGTGCTATGTTTTCAGATTATTAAGGTAAGACTAATTTAGGCACACCTAACAAAAAACAGGAACAACACGTGTTATAGTTACCCATTTAAAATTGCTCAGTCAAAGCAAAGCCGTATTACTAATATTTTTCATAGATTTCCCACACAGATTACACATCACATCTCACATTATTAAAGTGAAACATAGGTGTTTTTGTTTGTTTGTTTTGTTGTTGGAAAAGATGTAGAGAAAAGACAGTCCATTCCAGGCAAGTACTTTACAGTGCAAGGATATTTGGAAACATTCCAGGCTTTCACTTTTTTGATTATTTTGCAAAGGTATTGCAAAGACATCATAGCTGGAAACACTAAAATAGAAATGTCAGTAGGCTCTAACAATGTGATCAGTACCAGATTTGCAGAAAATGGAAAAAGGAAAAAGATATGTTGGATTCCCAAAGTGTTGTTACTTAAAGGGGCACTACAGTAAAAAACTGTAAACTGTAGAATATGCACAAACACATACAAATGAGAAGTAAGTTTTTTTCCAGAGTAAAATGAGCCATAAATTACTTTTCTACCATGTTGCTGTCACTTACAGTAGGCAGTAGAAATCTGACAGAAGTGACAGGTTTTGGACTAGTCCATCTTTTTATAGAGGATTCTCAGGGATATATTTATTTTCAAAAGCACTTAGTGAATGGCAGTTGCTCTGTCCAACTGCCAAAAAACTGTGTAGGGAGCAGGGAAGCTGGCCAGCATCTTTGTATAAATCCTTTTCAGGGAATATCTTTATAAAGAATAAAAGCCTTACTGAGAATCCCCTATGAAGAAATGGACTAGTCAAAAACCTGTCACTTATGTCAGATTTCTACTGCCTACTGTAAGTGACAGCAACATAGGAGAAAAGTAATTTATGGCGCATTTTACTCTGGAAAAATACTTCTTATTTGTCTATGTTTGCACATATTTAAAATTTTAAAATTTTTCGCCGTAGTGCCCCTTTAACTGAAAGCTGGGGATGACATCATTTTACTTTCAACAGATTACTGCTATAATAGGGTTTGTCTGCCGGATGTCACAGTGAGTTACCTGTCCAGATCCTGCAGCTCCCACTTCTGGATGATGACAGGCGGTACAGCATGTCTGTCTAATCAAGATCCTGCGCAAAGGGTCTTGGTGGGGCATAACAGCATAATCATTCACACCATATGGTTGTACCCAGCAGCATTGCTTATACGGTGCAATGCTATGGGCTGCCAATCAACCGCCACTCCTGTCCCACCCTCTATAGATCTAAATCTTCCATCTGATCTGATTGTTAAAGAGACTCCGTAACAAAAATTGCATCCTGTTTTTTATCATCCTACAAGTTCTGAAAGCAATTCTAATGTGTTCTGGCTAACTGCAGCACTTTCTACTATCACCATCTCTGTAATAAATCAACTTATCTCTCTCTTGTCAGACTTGTCAGCCTGTGTCTGGAAGGCTGCCAAGTTCTTCAGTGTTGTGGTTCTGTGATGCATCTCCCCCCTCCAGGCCCCTCTCTGCATACTGCCTGTGTATTATTTAGATTAGGGCAGCTTCTCTCTTCTCTCTTATCTTTTACAAGCTGGATAAATCGTCCTCTAAGCTGGCTGAGCTTTCACATACTGAGGAATTACATACAGGCAGAGCTGTCTGCACTCTGCAGGAAGAAACAGCCTGACACTTCAGTAGAAGATAGCTGCAGGGGGAAAGAAACACACAAATGATCTCTTGAGATTCAAAAGGAAGGGTGTATACAGCCTGCTTGTGTATGAATTTATTTTCTATGTGTGGACATACTGTACATCAACCTACTTCCTGTTTTGGTGGCCATTTTGTTTGTTTATAAACAAACTTTTTAAAACTGTTTTTAACCACTTTTAATGTGGCGAGGAGCGGCGAAATTGTGACAGAGGGTAATAGGAGATGTCCCCTAACGCACTGGTATGTTTACTTTTGTGTGATTTTAACAATACAGATTCTCTTTAAGGAATATTTTTTAAATCCATTCTTAGCAGATTCAATCACTCTGATCAAATCTGCCTGGAAAATTGATAAGTGTATGGGCACCTTAAGGGGATAAATGGACCCCATCAATCAATTGCTGCTTAAAGATCTGGCATGAAAGGGGACCTCAATACCAATGCTAGAATCTAAGTGGAGAGAATATTCCCAGCTGAGAATAACCTAGCATTAGTATGGTCCTTAAAAGTTTATTTATTTAATCACTTTAAATTACAAAATAGCTTGTATAGTGACTGGAATGCAAGCTTGCTGTGTGAGTCATTTGCTTAAAGGGTACCAGAGATGAACATTTCACACAAAATAAACATATCAGTCGATAGCTTGTAAAGAATAAAATGAAAAAATCCAATATGGTCGCCAGCTCATATCCCTTCTGCTTCCGGGTTATGAGTTGTTCTGGATGTGCTGTCTAGGCTCTAGACAAGCACATTTGTGTGCATTCAGCTGTGTGCTTTCATCTGTGTGCTTTCAACTTTATTATTCTGGTGTGCTGTGTGGCTGCCTGTAGGAAGTGTCTATCATAGGAATGAAACTGCACAGATAATAATGATGATGACTGCACAGTGCACACAGATCACACAGGCAGCCACACTTGTCTGTTGTTTCAGAGCTTATTTCTCAGCAGAGCAGCCCCTCCCATGTCATTAGAACTCTGAGTATGCAAAGCAGGAAAACTGAGCCAGGAGGGGGCAGGCTTGCGCTTGAAATGACTTCACAGAACACTGACTTAGCTATAATGATTCCAGGTCAGACCTAGACTGAATGCTTAGTCGGGGATTCATATCACAGCTGATAACAGGCAGACTGAGCAGAGAAGAATGAAACTAAAAGCAGGGTAAGTATTTACTGTCATGTTCCCACTGATAAATGTAGTAAAATACATGAGGGTGCTTCGTTTCTGCTTCTCTTTAAAGCTGGCCATACGCATATGGATTTCAATGCAATGTTCCAAAATTATCTATTATTTTAGATTTAGAAGCAATCAATTGCTACCACACACAGCCCACCGATTTTTAGTAAATTCCACGGGGTATCTTTAAAAAATCGATCAAACCGCAGTGTTGCACTTTTTGATGCAGTGCAACATTATAGGCCCTTGATCTACCACCATCCCTGTCCTGCCCTGATCGACCTAGGTTGTCCCTCCTCTCCAATCAATCCTTTTGACCAATGTTTGCTCTAAATTTTGATCGATGGAATATTTCAAGGACTTCCATCTGATTGCAGTCTATGGAAAGAAGCTGATTAGCCTCCCTTCTCACTTGCATACTATTTAGGCAGCTGGGCTCAGCAACTTGTGTTCAGTAAATGCTTTTGAAAATAAGGAAAACCCTGAAAATTCCCCATGAGGAGATGGACTAGACCAAAAACTTTTAGATATTTTAAAGTTCAATAACCTACTGCAAGTGACAGCTACATAGGAAAACATACATTTATAGTACATTTTACTCTGGGGCAAATGTAAAATGTATATATTTGCATGCACATACAAATTCAATTTTACAGTGAGGCCCTTTAAATATTGTAAAGTGCTGCATAATATGTTGACAATTTATCAATTAAAGTGGACCTGGACTCTTGCACAGGACAGAAGGAAAACATAGAGAAATGCACCCTGTATGTATTTAGAGCATTTGGCCTGTCTAATATCCCCTTCAACTGTGTCTGATCACAAGTTGTCACAGGACTGCTATGGCAGATAAGCAGATAAGCTCATTTGAAAGCACAGGATGTTAACAATATGTCTGCTTCCACTAAAGCAGGAAGTAGAAACACTGTAGATTTATTGCAGGATTTTTATCAGCTGTAACAAATAAATATTTTTCTGTAAAGCTTATTATGCTGTTGGATATCTTTTAGAGCAGAGAGGAAGGTCTGAGTTCAGGTCCTCTTTAAAGATAATAATAGTACATTTTAATAAAGTGGAAAAGTCTATTCATTCTAGTGGCCTGCCAAGGAGCCTATGCATGGCACTGTGGACAAGCCCCTCCCACCCAGGGGACATTAATTATGGAGTTCGTCATGGTCCCTTCAGAGTAAAATCTTAGGTCACTTCCTATGGTCTGCACCTCTCACCTCTGTCAGTGTTTGGAGAAATCCCGCTGAATACGCTTGGCATGTAGTGCAGGCAAAGAGAGATGCAGGCTGACAGGTCTGAGAAATGGATCAGACATGGGATTCAAACAGGGAAACAAAAAGCAAATATATACAATGGGATCATTGGAATGAGTACAACTTGCACTCTTGGTGAACTGTGTATAAGTGGTGTGGGTTCTTGCTGTATGAATTACAAAATCTGTTCATGTAAAAAAATAGTATTAAAAAAACTCAATGAATTTCATGCAATGACTTAGTTTTAAACCAGCACAAAAAAAAAAATAAACATGAAAGCAAATTTGTATCTCTCTGGCCTGGGGCAAATCAGGCCACATAGATACTGTGGGTTTCAGTTTCCAAAAAGAAAACAAAGAGCACTGTCTATGCCATTGGACAGGGAAAAGATTTCCGATAGCTGTATAATGAGATAGAGGAAGAGATTACCAAAATCCCTTACACAGTTTTTTGTGATGTCATCTAGACTGGCACAAAACTACTGATATCCAGCCAAAGGAAGAAGCAATTCACTAAGAGAATCTATTTCTTTTAGCCACGCTACTGAGTTTAACAGATGCAATGACTATCTCCTTAGTGTGACTGTTGTAACCTGTAGAAAGTAACAAGTAAATTCAGGTGAGAATAAAAAAGTATTTAAGTTTTAAAGGTTGTTTCAGTTAATTAAGTTTATCAAGATCTGCTTGTTTCTACTCTGGAAACGGTTATAAAGAATTAAATTGCCTTCTCAGAAATGTAATTAATCCAATACACCTGCTAAGCCTTTGTTGGTAGAAATGTGTTTTTTCTTTCAAATATATTTATCTTGACTATGTTGGGAATAATGTCAATTTTTAATAGTAAGAATGAATTAAAGTAAAATGCTTACAAATATTATACTTATTTATTCATATCCATAACCTGACATTTTGGTGGAGCTCATGTAGAGAGAAGGGAAAACCAGGTTAGATTTAATTTCATTAAAAATGTAACCATTACTCTGCTTCTGTAAAGCTATTTTTATTATTTTTATTACTATACATTTCTATAGCACTTACAATTTCAGTGCATAGAGCAGTTCATGCTGCTTACTGTTCTTTATCCTTAACCCAATAACAATTATGCACCTATTATCTAAAGATAAATAATGCATGTCAGGGCATCTTCAAATTGCATATGCCAATCAGCTGATTGCACCTAATGCAGCTATGCAGATCTGCGGAGGGAGCATAACCACTTCTGTACCACAGGTTTTTTTCCCCTTCAAAAGCTCTTCCTATTCATTCAGTAATAATTTTATCACTACTTATCACACTGAAATGATCTATATATAATTTTTTGTGGGAAAAACTAGGCTTTCTTTGGACAGTACTTGTTGCTAAGAATTATTTTATTTTATATGCATTTTACAGGGAAGAAGAATAAAAAAATGAAAAAATTCACAATTTCTCAGCATTCAGCCATTATAGTTTAAAAATAAAATGTGCTATTGTAGATAAAACAGGCACATTTTATTTGGCAATATGGCCCGGTTATTATAACATTTAAATTGTGTCCCTAGTACAATGTATGGCGATAATAGTTTATTTTGGGGTAGGGGTGGAAGGAGTTAAAAAATAATGAAAATGTACTTCATTTTTCAATGGGAAAGTGTATAATGAGGTATTTGGATGTAGTGGATTACTTTTTGTCCACAAGATGGTGCTATACTAACTCCGTGTTTTAAAAACAGAAAACAGAACCAAGTGTTTACATGTGTTTACAGGTGTTTATATACAGGGACCTAGATCAGTGTGGCAGAAGTACAGAAGTGGTTCATTATAGTCACCTGTTCCGGGCAGCTGGATCAGCTTCTCCTCTTCATCCTCCAGCAGCGCTGCACTCCCAGCATCCTCTTTGGAGTACCAATCACAAAATAAGACGTGATTGTGATGTGATCGAGAGTGCCTGAAAACAATCCCAACAAACCTAGAGAGATCTTAAAATGACATTAAGATAGTATCCTAGAAAAGAATCAAACCTAGGGCTGAAGTGCTGGGGGCCCACCATGCCACCAATAAGTATAGGTTTTATGATTTTGAGGACAGCATGGTGGTCAAGTGGCTAACCATGGAATCTGAATATCCTGTGTTTGTGTTTTCTTCAATCATGTAGTAATCACCCTTTGGTATTCAGATACCATCCCTCCTTGAACCTTTGCTCTTCCCTTTAAAACCTCTTGTCCTCTAGCTTGATCACCTCCTCTCACTCTAGCATTCAAGACTTCTCATGAGTGTCACCTCTTCTTTGGAATTTTCTCCCATAGCATCATGCTACAAGCCTGGAAACCTTCAAACTCACCTTTCAAATGCACCTCCTTATAGAAGTGTATAATTGTTTATGGTTAGATTTGAGGTTCACAGTCTTATCTACTAACCCATTCATCTCCTCCCCTAGTGTCTCCACCCCACTACCCTCTAGATTGTAAGCCTGCATGTGCAAGGTTCTGCCACTAGTGTTTCCTGTATCTGTTGTACTTCATCAGTTGAACATGTACCAGTATTGGTGATGTTATAAACCTCACTTCAGTTATTTATGTATTTGTTGCTGGCTGTCCTGATTGTACATGTGTTGAACTACTTATGTATCTGTGCTGCCCACTATTGTATATTTTGTACTTTGTACAAAGCTATTGAGGATGTTGGTGCCATATAAAATAAGAAAAAATAATATCCTAACACACAAAGGCTGCAAAAGATTAGGTTTTCCTGTATAATTTAACCAGATGTTTTTGGAAGTTTGTACAATATCATTTGTGCATTGTACTTGCACTGTTAAATAATAAACCTGTAGGAAAACAAAATGTCCAAATTGGGTATTTATCTCAGTAGAGGGGAGTCTCTGGATGATTCTGGCTTCCTCCATCCTTCTCCACCAGCGATGTCCCCTCCACAAAACTGATTGTCAACCCTTGTGGATGGCTCGCACATGTGCAGTAGCACTCAGGCTTTGGCAGAAATAGCCAAGCCTGATTGGGTCCATGCAACTGCTATTTTTAAATTGCAAGAGTTTACTTTAAATCAATATTTTCAATCAATAAAGTTAAATGCACAGGTAAATGTATCTATTAAATGAAGGTACAGAGAAAGGTGCACAAATGTCCTCTCTTTTTGTGCTGTAAAAGAGAGATGGGAAAAGCTGTTCACATTTCGCTATTAGGGTTCATTGAACACTATGGAGGTGATTTTTTTTAAATTAGATTGACATCACATAGTTTTCCCAGTATGGTTACAATCAGTCCATTAGAATATGTTCCTTCTGAGCTGCTTGCTTTTGTGCTGGAAAGGCTGCATGAAGGCAATCTACCATACTGTATGTAATGCTCCATAGAGTTCAATAAACTCCATTAGCAGCACAGGGGTAGTCCTACTAGCTCTGCTTGGGGTGCAATTAGTGGACCTTAAAGCAGAACTGGTACGGATGAAGCAGCACCTGTGTGCTCCCCACATTACACATACTCCATTCCATTCTCTCTTTCTTCTGTGAATACTCATTTACCGTCCCTGTGGATTTCTTTCTATAACTTTGATCACTGATAATAAAAGCATTCAGCTTAATGTAATGCATCTTAAATTAAACTAATGAAATGTCTAGCCTTGGTAATTGTTAACTAGTTCATGTTTTACCTCTTTGATTGGCAAATAAGATCAAAGTAACATAACAATTTCAAAGTGTCCTTGGGATTTCCCAAAGGATATATTAATTAAAAAAAATGTCTCAGTGAAGTTTAAATTTAACTTGTGAATGTGGAACACCATGTAATAGAATCAGAATAAATATTTTTTTTCCCATAACTTAAAGTGGAACTATAGTTACAATCTCCTGTCTGCTTGAAGATATGCCACACCATAAAATATCTAGAGAGAAAAAAAAAATACTGAAATGGTTAATGGCCCATGTTTTACTTTGCTGGGAAGCTTATCAGCTACATCCTCCCACTGCAGTTGATAAGACTGTGCAAACATAGGAGAGACTGATTTTTTTTGCTTCTGGATAAAAAGATGGACTAGCCCAAAACCTGTCATCTGTCACATTTTTTAACTGCCTACTTTTTTCACGAAAGAACCCCTTTAAGGATCTTAAAACATAATTGTTGTTCTACATATGGCCTAGACTGTATGAAGATTGCCAAACTCCTGAAACTGAGGACAGGTTCCACTCAGAACAGGCTTCGCCATGGTCGATCACAAAAGTTCAGTGCCTATGCTCAGTGTCATATCCAGAGGTTGTCTTTTACAAATAGATGTATGAGTACTAGCAGCATTGCTGCAGAGGTTGAAGGGGTGGGGGGTGTCAGCCTGACAGTGCTCAGACCATGTGCAACACACTAGGCCTTATGTAATTCACTTTATCTCCAAAGTTTTCTCCTAGATCATAATTTTTTATCTTCCGTTTTAACTAATTTTTCAGCAATCTGCAATTGAAAAAGTACTAAAATGTTCTTGCTTGCTAGTATTTTCTTGCACGCTAGTGGCTTAAAAGCCATTTTATTACTAAGATATACAAATTTCACCTAGGAAAAAACTTAGGTGAAAAAGTGAATTGCATTTGGGCCTATGGGCTTGATTCACAAAGCTATGCTAAGTCATAGCACGGCTGTGCTATGCTACGCGCGCGGTTTACTGCACATAAAACTTTACGTACACTATAACATACATTTGCACGCGTTCACATGGCGCAACTCTTTTGGACGTTGAGCCACGTGAACGCGTGCAACAAACATTTTTATGTTTTATGTGCGAAGCATAACTAGCACGGCTTTGTGAATCAGGGCCCTTATCTCAAAAGGCCTTTTAAGCCACAAGCAAGCAAGAAAATACTGAGAATAATTTTAACAATACATTTTTTACCTACATTTTAGTACTTTTTCAATCGCAGAATGCTAAAAAGTTATTTTACACAGAAGTTGAAAAATTATCTCCTGGGAGAAAACATATGAGAAAAAAGTGAATTGGATAAGGGCCTGTATACAATTGCTCTGAAATGTGACATAATTGGTCTGAAATGTAACATAATGAAATAAACATGGGTACTAAGCCAACTTGCAACGTATCTGAGGTCCCATTCTATTTCTCTGTATTGCAAGAGTTAATAGATCTGTGTTCTGTGCATGCAAATGAGGCAGTGAAACTGCAGTTGAATACAGCCAGGACTCTTTTGAGAAGAAGCAAAACATGCTGGAAACCTCAAAGCTATTTCTTTTTCAGTATCTTAAGCAAAGAAAAAGTGATCTGGGAGTGGATCCAGGACCTGGGCTGCTCCACACACAAAGAAGTGCACTGTAAAAGACAAAAAAGGAGCACTCACAGGTGAAATGTGGCCTCTCTGGAAAGCTGACTCAAGCAGCGTGTCTTGCATTGACATCCACTTTTTAGCCGGGGGACTAGGCTCCATGATATGGTACAATCAAGCTCTCCTCCTAGGTTCGTCCAAGGTCCGAAGTGCAGCGAGGAGCTGGTAGGGGGCTGGCAAGGCTATGGCAGCATGTCTGTAATAAAGTTCAGTTTCTGAGAGCTTACTGAAACAGATTTAATGCACTGCTGTGATGTATTATATGTTACAAGTGGAAGGGAGCTGTCAAATCCTTTTTTCTGCTTACTGCACTCCATTAAAAGGTGAGCAAAACAACATCCGTTTGCTGTGATTTCTCAACAAATCTTAGAAAACAGAGCCAACAGCTATAGAATATGCAACAACAGTGTATCCAGCAATAGAAATGGCCCAAAACGGTTTGCCGACGAACAGTTCCAGGCGAACTTCCGGGGGTTCGCGATCGCGGAGAACCGCAAACTTTACCGGAAGTTCAGTTCGCCCCCATAGTGCACCATTAGGGTCAACTTTGACCCTCTACATCACAGTCAGCAGGCACACTGTATCCAATCAGGCTACACTCCCTCCTGGAGCCACTCCCCCTCCTTATAAAAGTCAGGCATGGCCAGCCATTGCACTCACTCGTGTGCCTGCAGTAAATAGAGAAGAGAGAGCTGCTGCAGACTCTCTCATAGGGAAAGATTAGTTAGGCTCTTGTAGGCTTCTTAGCTTGCTCCTTGCTGATTCTTATTGCTAAAATAGCACCCCACAACATCTCTTTTGAGAGCTAATCTTGTTCTTGTGATCATTTTTTTTCTGTTTGTCCCACTGACACTTGTGTTGCATAGACAGCCTTGATAATTCATACTGTGTGTGCCACTGCCAGGCCCAGCACATTCAGTGACTACCTGTGTGTGTGACAGGTGCACATTACCCATCACTGCATATACCTGTTGTTCACTGTGCACCCACCCACCTATGTGAGTGCACGCAGTGTCACTGTGCCTGTCCACTACCTGTCTGTGTGTGACAGGTGCACATTGTAATACCCATTACTGCATATACCTACCTGTTGTGTTCAGTGCACCCACCTACCTACGTGAGTGCACGCAGTGTGATATAACACTCTGTGCATACCTGTTAACTGCACCTGTGTAACTGCACATTGTATTAGTCAAGTCAGTGCATACCTTTCACTTCATCCCCCCAATATGGACAAAACAAAAGGCAGAGGCAGGCCACCTGGCAGGTCTGTTCGAGGTTGCGCTGTCGTGATTTCGTGCGTCCCTCGACCAAAGTACAGTGTTCAGAAGAAGGCATGTGGCATCAACCCCCAATATTGTCAGGATGTAGTTGACTATTTAACACAGAACATCACATCTTTCTCAGCTTCCCCACGGAAGAGTGACATATCTTCCTCCTCCTGCTCTGATTCTGGCACCCCACTTAACACTCAGTCAGCCACCACCACCAAAGTGCCATCACCCCAGGGCTAAGCGGTGTGGACATTTTTTTGTGTGTCTGCCTCAGATGACAGCAATGCCATCTGTACTCCTCTCTGACACCAAAAATTGAGCTGTGGTAAGACCAAGTTCCCAGAGGCGCTATTCGTGACCTTGAGACTATACTGTGTACTCCTATCTGTTTGTTGCCTGAGGAGGCGGGAACATACCCGTGAAAGGCGTTGCACTGTTTGTTTTGGAGTGTATTAATAAACCTGTTGTCATAAAACTGACAGTATCTTGTCTGCTTCGGGGAGGCGAGTCCACCACCACCTCCTGAGAGATTTTAAGCCTTTTAGAACCTTTTATCCTGCTGGCGCCTCTGTTCACTCTTACATTATGTAAATTAACTTCTTTCTGACCATTACATGCCTTATAACTCATTTAGTTCCCTCAACCACAAACCTGATCTGTCCTTACTGTACTCCAAAATCCCTCAATACTTACTTAGCGGCATGGGAACTGATAATTATTCATATATGTACCCCCCAAATCAGTGGGTACCCAAGTACTGAAAATAATTGATTTAACAAATTAATTGTCTTACAAAACTTTCATAAATATTTAAAGCTAGTAAGACTATGCATTACAATAAGAGCATCCCTTGTTGAGTTACCGTATATGTAAATTGTGCATATAACATTCAGTTCTATATCATGTCTCAAGAAGAAATTTAACATGGTTTTGAAAGCTTCCGTTTTCAGTCTACCAAGTGATCCAATACCTGGTAATTATCTTATTGAAAAATGTTTGCATAAACCCATAGAACAATGCCAATTTAATGTTGCAACTTTAAAACTCAATCAAGCCCTTTGTACAGTGCCATTTAAAGAGGATCTGTAATGAAAAAAAAACCGTCTGGGGGATACTTACCTTGGGAGGGGGAAGCCTCTGGATCCTAACAAGGTTTCCCCTGTCCTCCGGTGGCCCGGCAATCCAGCGCTGTGTCCCTCCGAAGTGCGTCGAGGTAAATATTTACCTACCGCGATCCTGCGCAGGCGCACTAGCGGCTTTTCAGTCGGGTAAGGTTTAAATAGCCGAACCCGATCATATATCCACTCTACTGCACAGACGTGAGTTCTTTGCGCCTGCACAGTAGAGCAGATACGATCAGGCTCAGCTATTTCCACCTAGCCTGAACGAAGAGCCGCTACTGCGCCTGCGCTGGATCCTGGAAAGGTAAATAAATCCTTGCTTGTCAAGCTGTTGGATACAAAGGCACCCTTATACAAATTCTATGAAACTGCAAAGCTATTGGAAGCTTTTTGGTAGCAGCATTTAAAAGTAGATCAAAAGTAATGGCAAATGTCTTTACACCAGCTACTGAGCTAGGAATTTTATTAATCTGGAAAATGTTCCTGTCCAACAATGAGCAATAGTAGGTCACGTTCTGCTCGTAGCTAAGCTGACCCTAACTAGAAAATAGATAATGATTAATGCTCTGAAGCATATTAGAAGTAATTTCGCAATTAAACCTATACTACCTCTGTGAATGCAAAATTGCATTTAAAGACCAAAATGTCTCGGCCTTTTTTAAAGCTTGAGACCTTTGGATCACATCTTCTAGATCTTTTCATTTTTCATCTGATTTTAATATACTGCGAAACCTGATATTGTATTGTAGATGTGTTACATCTTATTAATTTTGGAGCCCCTGAGAGAGACCTGAGCTTACTCTAAAATGTAAATTAACAACACTTAAACAGAGGTGTACTCCTTTAAATTGGGTTTCTTTAATTCTTGCTTTTACTAGACACTGCCAAAGTTTAATATTTGGTGGCAGAATCAATGTACACAGGTTTATACTATTACATTTTAGGCCTGTTCTTCCTTTTTGTTTCGGTTCGGTTGTGCCATAAATGGTCATTTATTGACCTGCAAGATGTGGGCTGTATACTTACAAACTGCACCAATTCTGTATGTCCTTTATTTATCTTTTTTTGATGGGAATAGAGATTGCTTGGGCTTTATGCAGTTAATTAAGTATAACAAATTCTTAGTTTTAGAAAAAGTTAATTCACACTTTTGAAATTTTAGGTTCAGGAACGTGAATTTGCCACAAATTCTTAAACTGGGTTAACTGCCTTAGACTTCAATGAGCAGCCGAATTCTAAAAACTATAGGGACTGTTTCTGGCCACAAAAGTGATGAAAAAGTTATTTCAAGGGGACTAACACCTGGACAGGGCATGCTTGAGGGGGATTCATAGCAAAAGTCGCAAGAAAAATTACATAGTGGATGCAGAGTCAAGTTTTAATCTCTAAAAGGCAGAAATCCCATTGCATCCCTAAAATTGTGGAATAAAGTGCTTTAACCACTTGCCGACCGCGCACTCATACCGCGCGTCGGCAAAGTGGCAGCTGCAGGACCAGCGACGCAGTACTGCGTCGCCAGCTGCAGGCTGATTAATAAGAAAGCAGCCGCTCGTGCGAGCGGCTGCTTCCTGTCAATTCACGGCGGGGGGCTCCGTGAATAGCCTGCGGGCCGCCGATGGCGGCTCGCAGGCTAAATGTAAACACAAGCGGAAATAATCCGCTTTGTTTACATTGTACGGCGCTGCTGCGCAGCAGCGCCGTAAGGCAGATCGGCGATTCCCGGCCAATCAGCGGCCGGGGATCGCCGCCATGAGACAGGAGGATGTCACTGGCTGCACAGGACGGATAGCGTCCTGTGCAGCCCAGATCTCCAGGGGGGGCCAGGTAGGAGAGGGAGGGGGAGGATTTCGCCGCGGAGGGGGGCTTTGAGGTGCCCCCCCCCCCCCCGCAACACCCGGCAGGCAGGAGCGATCAGACCCCCCCAGCACATCATCCCCCTAGTGGGGAAAAAAGGGGGGCGATCTGGTCGCTCTGCCTGCACGCTGATCTGTGCTGGGGGCTGCAGAGCCCACCCAGCACAGATCAGCTAAGACAGCGCTGGTCCTTAAGGGGGGGTAAAGGGTGAGTCCTCAAGTGGTTAAAACATCAATTGTGTGTACACGTCGATCAGGTAGTGTAAGGGTTAAGCCCACTTCACACTAACAGTCAAAACACCACATTGTCTTGCCGGCCTGCAAACAACCGCAAAAAGCATTAGTGATAACCTCAGGTGAGCCTATCAGTGTTTTTACTAGTTGACACCCTCAGGACATAAATGTTAGTCCTCTCAGTGGCAATCTTTGTGAAGTGGTGTGTAGTGGTGCGCACGTTCGCGGGAGTGCAGATGATGGTTGTTTTCCAGCCCCTACGGTCCGGCTAAGGTAGTTTAATGACAGTAAAGTGACCAAAAAAACACTGAATCTGCAGTTAGCAGGTCAGTCACCTGACCTGCTTGAAGTGAAATTCAGTTTCCTCAAAGAAAAAAAACCACTACACAAATATTGCCACTGAGAGGACTAACATTTATGTCCTGAGGGTGTCAACTAGTAAAAACACTGATAGGCTCACCTGAGGTTATCACTAATGCTTTTAGCATGATTATACTATTTGCAACAATCACTTCACAATATATGCCCTATACAGGGGGCAGTAGTGTATAGTAGTTGAAGGATTATTTGGTTATATAGTCAGTGCACTACTAGGACCAGCAGACTATTCTCCAACAGCTAATGTATGCACTGGACACAGCGGGCTGCAATATAACAAAAACAAAAAAAACAATAAAACAGCACTTAACAGTCAGTAGACACACAGAAATGCAATATAACAATAGCAAGAAAAAACAATGTACCAGCCCTTATAAGCAGAGGCGTCCGAGCCATTAGGCAGCTATAAATTTTCGCCTAAGGCGACAGGAAGAGGCAAGGGCGCTTCTGCACTGAGTAGTGAGAAAAGAAATGCCTCTCAGCTGACTCAGGTGTCAGTTTACACAGCAGCAGCGGGGCTGACTGGACTTCAGCTCAATGATTCAAAGAACCACAGTAATGAATGAGTCAGTGAGAGAAGGCACTCATCCTAGTCAGGGATCCGAGGAGTACAGCATCATCAGCTCCTGAGTCCAACTCCTGAGAATTCAGTCCCTCTCTCTCTGCTACTGCTAACTGCGTGGATGTAGAGACTGTGTAGCAGCCAGGCATTGACTTCCCCCCAGGCCGCCTTTCATTCAATGATTTAGGGTTGGTCCTGTGTCTGCTGTATTCAGGTTTGTTGATGTAAGGCAATGTAAAATACTAGGCTAGCTGATAAAAGTGCAATTAGAGGGCAGGCTAGCTGGTAAATATACACAGCATGATGTAGAACTCGTCTGGAGGGTCAGTGGGAAAAAATCTGTCTGGTCTCTCTCCATTGTTATAATGACTGCATGTGCAGATAAGGTCTTAAACAGGTTGAAAAGTTTTGACAGTCCCTAGACTCCAGGAGGGCTGCTTGCTGACTTGTGTAAGAGATTGGCAGGGACAGCAGTCCTATTACCAGCAACTAGTCTCTGTGTAATGTGGGACTGCAATACAGATAAACTGCTCCATCTCAGGCTATTCTCAGTCTCACTCCACTCCTCCTATCTCTGTATGTGTATAGTGTATGTCTACTGTGTGCTGTGTATAGTGTGCTCCCTGTGTGTGTGTGTGTGTGTGTGTGTGTGTGTTGTGTGTGTGTGTGTTGTGTGCAGTGTGTGTACTGTGTGTGTGTGTATGTTGTGTGCAGTGTGTGTACTGTGTGTGTGTGTGTGTGTGTGTGTGTGTGTGTGTGTGTGTGTGTGTGTGTGTGTGTGTGTGTGTGTGTGTGTGTGTGTGCGTGTGTGTGTGTGTGTACTGTGCTGTGCGTGTCTAAAGTGTGTGTGTGTGTGTGTGTGTACTGTGTATAGTGTGTATGTTGTGTGCAGTGTGTGTACTGTGTGTGTGTGTGTATGTTGTGTGCAGTGTGTGTGTGTGTGTGTGTGTGTGTGTGTGTGTGTGTGTGTGTGTGTGTATAGTGTGTGTACTGTGCTGTGCATGTCTAGTGTGTGTGTGTGTGTGTGTGTACTGTGTATAGTGTGTATGTTGTGTGCAGTGTGTGTACTGTGTGTGTGTGTGTGTGTACACTGTGTGTGTGTGTGTGTGTACTGTGTGTGGTGTGTGTGACTGTGAGTGCATGCCGCAATAAGTATATTTTATGGTGAAACGCTCTGCTGCATAACAACTATTTTCTGGTGAACCCATGCCGCAATAAGTACATTTTCTGGTGAAACGCTGCTGCATTATGATTTTCGGGGGTCTTGGGGGTGGGGTTCACCACAGGAGTGGTGTTCACCATGAGGGGTGCGGGGTATGGGACTGGGGGCAATCACGGGGGGGGGGGGGGGGCACAGGATTTCTCGCCTGGAGTGACAAAATGGCTAGAGACGCCCCTGCTTATAAGGGCTCTTAGGTGTTCAGGACAATGGACTAGAAGTAAGAAACTCCACTGGGGACACATAACAGAGGCCTAACTAAAGCTTTCCCTGTCAGCAGCACAGCTCTCTACCAACACTCCTTCACAGCAGCCACAGACAGAGTGTTAAATGGCTGCCATGCTGGCTTTTTATAGGAGGAGGTGTCCAGGAGGGAGATATAGCTGATTGGCTGCCATATGCCTGCTGGGGTGACGGGTCAAAGTTTGGCTCCATGATGATGTGTATGTGGCGGGTCAAATGTGGCATATGTTCACATGCAGATGCAAACACGCATTGTTTGCCAGGAACTGTCTGCCGGTGAACGGTTTGGGCCATCTCTACAGAGGACCAGTGGAGTCTCTATCTCCTTGCATTATCAGTGGGAAGGCTGGGCTAGTACTGGCTCATGCACTCAAGCTCCACACCACAATACACATGCACCAGCATGATTACTTAGCATCAGTAAATGCTAAAATTCTTTTTGCATTAATTTTTACAAAAAGAATCTTACACTTTTTTAGCAAAAATGCCATTGACTTTTTTTTTTGCTTTTTGAAAATGTTCATGGTAAATATATAATTTTTTCAGAAAGGGTAATATCATGTCAGTGATTCAAGGCCACAAAAATATATTTGGAGTAAGTTTTCCCTTCATTAGTTATACTATATTTAATTTATGAGGGAGAGAAGAGGTAAAGAAACTTTGATAAACTGTGCACAACATTTTACAAGGTTATGGGCTATATGCACAATTCAGTTTCTGTTACCACCCACTTAGAAATCATCACATGTAGTCCCTGTGCACTGAATGATGTTTGACTAAATAAGCAGAAATCTGTTGGCTCTCATATAGCTATTCAAATATAATTGGTTACACATCACTATTAAGCCATCCATTGTATTATAAAAAGACAATAATGTTGCTCTATTTTATTTACATTGATTACGACAAAGTTATTGTATTTACAATCCACTGCAAGGTCTCTTACAGACTCACTTGGCTTTGCTAGCTAGTTGAGATTATTTTTTATCTTTATACACTTCAAAGCTAAATTGCAGGCAGCCGTCCAGCTGTGACCTTATGAAAAATATATCCTTGCAGCATTTCTTGTAACTGTCATGTCACGGTTTATTAGCTAGTCTATCATAAAACATTATGAAGAGGAAATAAAAGAATTTGCAATCAGCTGTTATTAAATAATGAAAATGTTGAACATTCGGGTCCAGATGTTAAACATAAACACA
This sequence comes from Hyperolius riggenbachi, assembly GCF_040937935.1. NCBI lineage: Eukaryota > Metazoa > Chordata > Amphibia > Anura > Hyperoliidae > Hyperolius > Hyperolius riggenbachi. Next base: position 545,166,344 of record NC_090646.1, read on the forward strand.
ATGATAAATGAGGCTTAATTCTTGAAAAAGGTTATAATAAAGTCACTCTTCAATTGGTGGTGACAATTTTGGATGTGTTGCTTTTAATTCATCAAGTGAACCTTAAACAAATTACAGTACTGGTATCCCCAAGTTGAGATGTACATAGCCCTGACACAACCGATTTTGAATAGAAAACAGATGTTCCATGTCCTATAACAGCATCCAGAGAATTACAGCTAGCGCAGAAGTATGACTTTAGAATTACGTCTATTATTGGCAAGGTGCAGAGCCCAAGTGAGTTTCATATAAAGTATATGCTTTAAAAAAAAAGACAAGAAGAATGTTACACTATTTGAAAGGTTCAGGACAAGTGTGATCATGCATTGTTCTATGTCATGGACTGATTAGGTTATGGCAAGGTACAATCATTTCATGAAGAAGTTGAAAAGGAATATACATCCCTCCATTTAAATCATTGCTAAATACAGTACTTACTTATTTTTTAAATCTAAAGGCATTTTTCCAAAGTAAATTTTCTCTGAGATCTTTTGACAGTGTCTTGTCAACCATAGTTGATTGTTTTATTTCAGTTGCACTAACAAGCACTAGAATGCTCCAGTAACAGGCGTATTTAGGATGAACTAAATGTTTACAGTTGAACACAAGGGGAAATCTGTTAGCTCCATGTACAATAGAAAATGTGGTTAAAGGCAAGCAGGCAAGCCTTCCATGAGGCAGCAGTGCAGAATATGTACAGAAGGCCACAGCACACCGGGTAGAGGATAAAATTCACTATTCTTTATTCACACATCAAAGAAAACGTACTGCAGCTAATGCATTTCAGACACTTTGGCGCATATACAATTCCCTTTTTTCATCAAAGTTTTCTCCTAGGTGATATTTTCAATTTTGTCAACAGAATGTCATTGAAACCATCAGCAGGCAAAAAAATACTCAAAATAATTTTGACAGTACCTTCTCACCTACTTTTTGGTACTTTTTCAATTGCAAAGTGCTGAAAAATTATTTTAAATAGTAGATGAAAAATGATCTCATAGGAGAAAACAAAGGTGAAAAAGTGAATTGCATATGGGCCATGGTCCTTAGCTTTGTTTATAAAACAGTAGCTATAGCACATTTTACTCTGGGACATATGTACATGCATACATGTATATATTTTATGTACTATGTATCTATTTAACATTTTACATTTTTTTCAATACTGTTTCTTAAGGGACCACTATTGCCAGAAATGTAAAAAAAAATATTTGTATGTATGCATATGTATAAAATGTACATTCACCCCAGAGTAATAAGAGCTATACAATTATATAATATTACTTTTCTCCTATGTTTGCAGTCTTAAACATGACAAGACAGAACATTTACAGTATATTGCACTTTTTTTCTAGATGACTCAAAGCACCAGAGCTGAAGCCACTAGGGCGTGCTCAGTAGGCACCAGCAGTGTTAGGAGGTCAAGATATCCTTACTGAATAGGTGCTGGCTTATTGAACAGGAAGAGACGAGATTCAAACCCTAGTGACCTGATTCAAATGCAGAGCCCTAAAGAGACTCCGTAACAAAAATTGCATCCTGTTTTTTATCATCCTACAAGTTCAAAAAGCTATTCTAATGTGTTCTGGCTTACTGCAGCACGTTCTACTATCACCATCTCTGTAATAAATCAACTTGTCTCTCTCTTGTCAGACTTGTCAGCCTGTGTCTGGAAGGCTGCCAAGTTCTTCAGTGTTGTGGTTCTGCTATGAACTCCCCCTTCCAGGCCCCTGTATGCACACTGCCTGTGTGTTATTTAGGATTAGAGCAGCTTCTCTCTTCTCTCTTATCTTTTATAAGCTGGATAAATCGTCCTCTGAGCTGGCTGGGCTTTCACATACTGAAGAATTACAGACAAGGGCAAAGCTGTTTGCAGGAAGAAACAAGCAGCCTGAAACTTCAGTGCATGAGAACAGGGGGAAAGAAACACACAAATAATCTCTTGAGATTCAAAAGGAAGGCTGTATACAGCCTGCTTGTGTATGAATGTATTTTGTATGTGTGGACATACTGTACATCAACCTACTTCCTGTTTTGGTGGCCATTTTGTTTGTTACATAGTTACATAGTTATTTTGGCTGAAAAAAGACATACGTCCATCGAGTTCAACCAGTACAAAGTACAACTCCAGCCCGTCCCCCACATACCCCTGTTGATCCAGAGGAAGGTGAAAAAAACCCCACCAGGCATGGTCCAATTAGCCCCAAATGGGAAAAATTCCTTCCCGACTCCAGATGGCAATCAGATAAAATCCCTGGATCAACATCATTAGGCATAACCTAGTAATTGTAGCCATGGATGTCTTTCAACGCAAGGAAAGCATCTAAGCCCCCTTTAAATGCAGGTATAGAGTTTGCCATAACGACTTCCTGTGGCAATGCATTCCACATCTTAACCACTCTTACTGTAAAGAACCCTTTCCTAAATAAATGGCTAAAACGTTTTTCCTCCATGCGCAGCTCATGTCCTCTAGTCCTTTGAGAAGGCCTAGGGACAAAAAGCTCATCCGCCAAGCTATTATATTGCCCTCTAATGTATTTATACATGTTAATTAGATCTCCTCTAAGGCGTCTTTTCTCTAGACTAAATAAACCCAGTTTATCTAACCTTTCTTGGTAAGCGAGACCTTCCATCCCACGTATCAATTTTGTAGCTCGTCTCTGCACCTGCTCTAAAACTGCAATATCTTTTTTGTAATGTGGTGCCCAGAACTGAATTCCATATTCCAGATGTGGCCTTACTAGAGAGTTAAACAGGGGCAATATTATGCTAGCATCTCGAGTTTTTATTTCCCTTTTAATGCATCCCAAAATTTTGTTCGCTTTAGCTGCAGCGGCTTGGCATTGAGTACGATTATTTAACTTGTTGTCGACGAGTACTCCTAAGTCCTTCTCCAAGTTTGATGTTCCCAACTGTATCCCATTTTTTTTGTATGGTGCTAGACCATTGGTACGACCAAAATGCATGACTTTACATTTGTCAACATTGAATTTCATCTGCCATGTATGTGCCCATATAGCCATCCTATCCAGATCCTGTTGCAATATGACACTATCTTCCTGAGAGTTGATGATTCTGCACAATTTTGTATCATCTGCAAAAATAGCAACATTGCTCACTACTGCATCTACTAGGTCATTAATAAATAAATTAAAGAGCACTGGACCCAGTACAGACCCCTGTGGGACCCCACTGCTAACAGTCTCCCATTTTGAGTACGATCCATTGACCACAACTCTTTGTTTTCTGTCCATTAGCCAGTTCCCTATCCATGCACACAAACTCTTCCCCAGTCCTTGCATCCTCAACTTTTGCACCAGACTTCTGTGGGGAACAGTGTCGAAGGCCTTTGCAAAGTCCAAGTATATCACATCTACAGCATTCCCAATATCCATATTAGCATTCACTACCTCATAAAAGCTGAGCATGTTAGTCAAACAGGACCTGTCTTTAGTAAACCCATGTTGATGCTGAGAAATAAGATTATTTTCTACTATGAAGTCATGTATAGTATCTCTTAGTAACCCCTCAAATAGTTTGCATACAACTGATGTTAAGCTTACAGGTCTATAATTTCCTGGATCAGATTTTTTGCCCTTCTTAAATAATGGGAAAACGTGGGCTGTACGCCAATCCACTGGGACTCTGCTAGTTGCAAGAGAGTCACAAAAGATAAGATAAAGGGGCTTAGCTATAACTGAACTTAATTCTCTTAGGACCCGAGGATGCATGCCATCCGGGCCAGGTGCCTTGTCTATTTTTCATTTATTTAGTCTTGCCTTTACTTCTTCCTGCGTTAAGTATTTAATATTACAGTTAGAAGATTGAGACTCTTCTGCCTCTGTAATTTGCAACAGTGCTGTTTCCTTTGTGAAGACAGAAGCAAAGAAAGCATTTAATAACTCTGCCTTACCTTGGTCGTCCACCATTGAGTTCCCACCCTCATCCTTTAGGATTCCTATACAGTCAACCTTTCTTTTTTTAGAGTTGATGTACTTGTAAAACTTTTTTGGGTTAGATTTGATATCCCTAACGATTTGATTTTCAGCTTCGATCTTTGCCAGCCTAATTTCTTTTTTACAATTTTTATTGCACTCCTTATAATTGCTTAGTGCAGCCTCAGTCCCCTCCTGTTTTAGGACCTTATAGGCATTCTTTTTCCTCTTCATTTTATCCCTAACCTTTCAATTCATCCATAGAGGCCTTTTTTTATTCCTAGACATTTTGTTTCCATATGGGATATACATACTACAATATTGATTGAGAATACGTTTAAAAGCTTGCCATTTCCCTTCAGTGTCGTCCCTTTGTAATACATTATCCCAGTTCACCAAACTTAGTGCCTGCCTAATTTAATTGAACTTTGCTTTTCTAAAATTCATAGTTTTAGTGGTCCCGCTGCCCCGTGGCCTATCAGTCACCAGATCAAACGTTATCATGTTGTGATCACTATTTCCCAAATGTTCTTGAACCTGCACATTTGATACATTATCTGGTCTATTAGAAATGATCAGATCCAGTAACGCATTCCCCCTAGTTGGTTCCGTTACCATTTGAGTCAAGTAATTGTCCTGTAGTGCTGCCAGAAATCTGCTGCTTTTACCAGAATGGGTAGCCTCAATACCCCAGTCAATGTCTGGAAAGTTGAAGTCGCCCATAATTATGACCTCGTTTTTACTTGCAGCTTTTTCAATCTGCTGTAGTAATCGCAGTTCTGCAGCTTCATTAATAAGAGGTGGTCTGTAGCATACACCAATAAGCAATTGGCAACTTTTATTTCCACCATGAATATTTACCCAAACGGACTCCACATCTTCGCAATCTTCCTCCATCTCATCGTTGAGGACAGCTGTAAAAGAATTCTTAACAAAGAGACAAACCCCTCCACCTTTTTTCCCTGTTCTATCCCTCCTAAACACATTGTATCCTTTTAAATTAGCTATCCAGTCATGGCTTTCATCCATCCATGTCTCGGTTATTCCCACAATGTCATAGCCTTTGTCATTCAGAATGAACTCTAGTTCGTCTATTTTATTTGCAAGGCTCCGAGCATTGGTTACCATGCACTTTATATTTTTACCAACACATTTACCAATTTTGTTTACACGAAATGGGCTACTTGAAGTTTTACCAACCTCCTTTATCTTTACACTGTCTCCACCCCCCTCTCCACCCCCCATAATGTTAGGCTCCCACTGTCTTTTTACCTCATCTTGTCTACATATTGAGACTTTATCCTCCCGCCTCCCCCCAGATCCTAGTTTAAAATCTCCTCCAACCGTTTAGCCATCTTCTCCCCCAATGCAGCTGCACCCTCCCCATTAAGGTGCAGCCCATCCCTGCTGTAGAACCTGTAGCCGACTGCAAAGTCTGCCCAGTTCTCCAGGAACCCAAACCCTTCCTTCCTACACCAATTTCTCAGCCACTTATTTAACTCCCTAAGCTCCCTCTGTCTCTCAGATGTAGCGCGTGGCACTGGCAGTATTTCAGAGAACACCACCTTGGAGGTCCTTGCTTTAAGTTTATCTCCAAGTACCTGAAAATCATTTTTGAGGACCTTCCATCTCCCACTAACTTTGTCATTGGTGCCAATGTGTACCATGACAGCTGGGTCTTCCCCAGCCCCATAAACAAACTTTTTAAAACTGTTTTTAACCACTTTTAATGCAGCGAGGAGCGGCGAAATTGTGTCAGAGGGTAACAGGAGATGTCCCTTAACGCACTGGTATGTTTACTTTTGTGCGATTTTAACAATACAGATTCTCTTTAAGCAGTACACTATCCAGCCACTCCAAAACATGTACTTATTAAAGTACCTCCATTGCGGAAATATTAAAATGTAAAATATATGTAAACGTATACAATTAGTAAGTTTCTTCCAGAGTAAAATGAGTCACAAATTACTTTTCTCCTATGTTGCTGTCACTTACAAAATAGGTAGTAGAAATTTGAAAGAACTGACAGGTTTTGGACTGGCCCATCTCCTCATGGGGGGTTCACAGGGATTTTCTTTATTGTTTAAAGGCACTTAGTGAATGGCAGTTGCTCTGTCTAACTGCCAAAAAAGTGTACGGTGAGCAGGGAGGCTGGTCAGCATCTTTGAATAAATCATTTTCACGGAGTGTCTTTATAAAGGATAAAGGCCATGCTGAGAATCCCCTATGGAGAGATGGAGTAGCCCAAAACCTGTTGGTAATGTCAGGTTTCTACTACTTACTGTGAATGCCAGCTAGATAGGAGAACAGTAATTTGTGGCTCATTTTACTCAGAAAGAAACGTACTTCTTATTTGTATGTGTTTTAAATTTCAAGATTTTCGTGACAGTTCCTCTTTAAAGTATGATGCTAAAGAGAAACTCCGACCAAAAATTGAACTTTATCCCAATCAGTAGCTGATACCTCCTTTTACATGAGAAATCTATTCCTTTTCACAAACGGATCATCAGGGGGCTCTGTATGGCGGATATTGTGGTGAAACCCCTCCCACAACAAACTCTGAGGACCATGGTCCTGGCAGTTTCCTGTCTGTGAACCTTGTTGCATTGTGGGAAATAGCTGTTTACAACTGTTTCCAACTGCCAAAAAAGCAAGCAGCAGCTACATCACCTGCCAGCAGTAAAAATGTCACCATGTGATAAATGTCAGAATGTAAATTAGGGATTTAAAAGATTTTGCAATGAGCAAACACTGACTAAATCATTTATACATAATTATTTTTAAAATAAAGAACGCTTTTATTACTTTATTTTCACTGTAGTTCCTCTTTAAAGCTGCTTTGCTGAGCAGGAAGACAAATGGAAAGAATGGCCCCTTGAACTTTTCATCTCCAAAGTGTTATCAACTGCCATTTCTCTGCAGGATAATGTACCTTTGGCTTCTAATTACTGAATTATACAAGCTATTCCAGAAGTTCATTTGCATACATAACATCTCTAGTTTCTTTTTTTTTTTAACTCTTGCTGCACTGGAAAATAGAAAGTGGCATCAGACAATTTCTTAGTATGACTAGTACTATATGTACCTATGTTCAGTGTTGCCAACTCATCCCTTTAATTACTGACACATGAATTATACAGGTTTTGTGGCTAGGTAGATGCAGTTAAGGCACTGATTATGTGCAAATAGCCCCAGAACCTGTATAACTTAGATGTGTCAGTAATTAAAGGTATGAGTTGGCAACACTGCCTATGTTTATATTCATAATGTCACTTCATCGATGCTTTGAAGAGATCATGAGGAAAGGACCCACTCAACTGGATGACTATAAGTCCGATTTTTATTGGAAAAACATCAGTATTGGACAGACAGGCTTTTTAGCTCACGCGTATCGGAGCTAGCAATCGCTCCTTAATCATACCTATGATTAAAGGAATACTTAAAGCGGAATATAACCCTGCATTTCAACTTTGCTCTAAAACATTATTTACAGTATATTATATGCAACCAGCATTTTTTTTTTACTAGACCAGCATTGGAAGGGTTACACAGGGCTTTAAAGTCCCTAGAGATTTCTGCAGACGCATTTCGAACTTCAGTTAGATACTTTTTGTTTACAAATATGTATCTTTTAAGTGTTTATTGTGACTCATCTCTCTCACTGAGAAGGAGCTTGGAGGACAGCCAAAGAGTGTGTAACTGTTTATCAATAGATACATCTAACTAAATAGAATGTAACTATCTGAACGTCTGCACGGAACTTAAAACCTCTGTGTTTAACCCTTCCAATGCTGGTCTAGTAAAAAAAAAATGCTTTTTGCATATAATATGCTGTAAATAATGTTTTAGAGCAAAGTTGAAATGCAGGGTTATATTCCGCTTTAAGTCTAAAAAAAAAATGATATTTACTCACCCGGGGCATCCCTCAGCCCCCTGAAGCTGGATGGTGCCCTCGCAAGCCCCGCTCCGATCATCCTGTCCCCGCCGGCGGCTATTTCCGGGTTCGGCAACAGCCGGCGACAGGCTAGGAACGCAAGTGATTTTCCGCGTTCCCAGCCGCTATACCATCCTCTATGCTGCTATAGCGCATAACATATACGCCAGCCTGTCGGCGGCTGTCGCCGAACCCGGAAGTAGCCGCTGGCAGGGACAGGACGATCGGAGCGGGGCTGCGAGGGCACCATCCAGCTTCAGGGGGCTGAGGGATGCCCCAGGTGAGTAAATATCATTTTTTTTTTTTTTAGACTTAAGTATTTCTTTAAGGACCAATTGCTAGCTCCGATACGCATGAGCTAATATGCCTGTCTGTCCAATACCGATGTTTTTCCAATAAAAATCTGACTTTTATTCATCCAGTTGAGCGGGTCCTTTCCTCATGTACTTAGTCAGCTTCGCTATGCCTAGTCCTGCTCCTGGTGATGTATGGCAGATTGATGAGCGGTATTTTCTTCCCTGCACGCTTTGAAGAGTACCCAAAATGACTTTTTTTCTGAGTTGAAGTGCTTGTACAATAGTTTGAAGAACTTCAGAAAAATTGTGAAAAATGTACTCAGTAACATTCCCCTATTTTTCCAAATGTAGGGCATACTTTTTCTCAAGTGAAGCAGGGAAAGAAAGCTATTGGTATAGTGTGGTGAGTATGTACAAAATCTTGCAGTGACCAAAATAATTAACAACACTCTTTAATTCAGAAACCTTCAACATTGACCTTAGGCGACCATATTTATCAAAGTAAACAGAGAAAATGTCTACAATCCTCCCAAGGGAACAAAGGTCAACTAGTAAGATTAGTACTACCACTAAGTACTACTGCACAAGTCAAAATGTAATAGGCATAACCATCTATGCATCTTACTCACTTCAGCTTTTCTTAAAATTTTCTGAAGTTTATTCTTGACTATAACTTATTAGCAATTAGGGTAGCTCGAATGTACCCAAATTCGATTCAAGTACATTCTAATCTGGGTCCGGGTCAAATCCGGATTCGGCTGTGATTACGACCATAGAATTCGATTTGAATTCGAGCCGTGAAAAATGTAATTGAATTCGGATAACGAGTCGTGATCACGAATTCGAATGGCCTTAAAGCATCTTGTTTTTTTTAAAGGGCAACCACATATATGTGGAGGTGTGATAAAAAAAATTGATGGAAAATGTTTTTTTCTGTATTTGTTTGTTTATTCTTCTTCACTGTCTTCACCTTCTTTTTCTTCTCTCCATCTTTTTCTTCACCGTCTTCTTTTTCTTTATCACCATCTTCCTTCTCATAAACCATCACCTGGTTCTTCTTCTTCACCTAGTTCCTCTTCTTCTTCTTCTTCTGGTTCATCTTAACTTGGTTTTTCATCTTCTTCTTTACTTGGTTCTTCTTCTTCTTTATCATCATCATCCGGTTCTTCTTCTTCTTCATCTGGTTCTTCTTCTTCTACATCATGATCTGTTTCTTCTTCTTCTTTTTCACCTGGTTCTTCTTCATCTTCTTCCTCATCATCTGGTTCTTCTTCTTCTTCACCTGGTTCTTCTTCTTCTTCTTTTTCTTCTCCATCCTCTTCTTCTTAATTTTTTTGTTCATATTCTTCCTCTTGTACCCAACTTAATGTTTTTTCCTTTACAGAATTGTTTTAAAATGTAGTCTTCAATAGCATAGCTAAATTTGTGGCATAATAGCTAGTGGCACATGGCAGCAGTGCATAATTCTGTGGACCCTGGCGGCGGGAACACAGACAGTAGGAGGTTAACTACAGCAGCAGGAGGAAGAGTGACGTGTGGCAGGCTGGCAGCAGGCAATGTAACAGCCCATGGTACCTAGCATTGGCACCACGGCTGTAATAAACACCATACAGCAGGAGGTTCCAGATAGCAGTCGGCAAGCCCACATTGTGTCCAATACACAACTGGGACAGCACAGTTTTCAACCCAGAAACCTCATATGTTTTTTTCCACAAAAAAATGTAGTTGTTGTAGTGGTGTAATAGCTAGTGGCGCATGGCAGAAGCACATAATTCTGTGGACCCTGGCAGTGGGAACACAGACAGCAGGAGGTTAAATACAGCAGGAGGAGGAGGAGTGACGTGTGGCAGAAGGCAATGTAACGGACCATGGTACCTAGCATTGGTACCACGGCTGTAATAAACACCATACAGCAGGAGGTTCCAGACAGCAGTTGTGAAACCCACATTGTGTCCAATACACAACTGGGACAGCACAGTTTTCATCCCAGATACCTCAGAATTTTTTTTTTTACCAAAAAATGTAGCTATTGTAGTGGCATAATAGCTAGTGGTGCATGGCAGCAGCGCATTATTCTGTGGACCCTGGTGGTGGGAACACAGACAGCAGGAGGTTAAATACAGCAGCAGCAGGAGGAGGAGGAAGAGTGACGTTTGGCAGCAGGCAATGTAACGGGCCATGGTACATAGCGGTGGTACCTTGACTGTAATAAACACCAGCAGGAGGGTCCAGAAAGCAGTCATGAAGCCCACATTGTGTCCAATACACAACTGAGACAGCACAGTTTTCAACCCAGACACCTCAGAAATTTTTTTTCACAAAAAAATGTAGCTATTGTAGTGGTGTAATAGCAAGGCAGCAGCGTATAATTCTGTGGACCCTGGTGGTGGGAACACAGACAGCAGGAGGTTAAATACAGCAGCAGGAGGAGGAGGAGTGACGTTTGGCAGCAGGCAATGTAACGGGCCATGGCACCTAGCGGTGGTACCACAGCACCTACAGAAAAACCAGGCCACATTAGCAGGGGACTGAATGTTGATGTTGTGAAAAAATAATTCCCAGGCACCTCATGTCCACCAGGCGCCTGGAACATGCCTTCAATCCAGGCCTGGTTGATCTTCAAAAATGTGAGTCTGTCCACGGACTCTGGGGACAGACGAGAGCACTTCTCCGTGACCACGCCACCGGCCGCACTGAAGCACCTCTCGGACAGCACGCTGGATAGGGGGGCAAGACAGGACTTCCAGGGCGTACTGCGCCAGCTCACTCCCATTACTCCAAGGGGTCCACAGGCTCCTCGCCGGTGTCAAGCCCACTGAAGAGCCCCATGTAGTCGGCCACCATCCGGGTCAGGCGCTGGCTGTGACTTTGAGAGGAGGATGCTGTTGCACGCACCTCCTCTCTCGGCTGCTCTACCATCATGTAGAGTGCCTTAGTCAAGGACAGCAGGTCTCCTGGGTGCCTGATGCTGCTTCTGCTGCTGGCTGCAGACACCAGCTGGTGTGCTGGCTGGACAGGGACAGAGGGGTTGGAAGGCTGGGGGAAGGCTTCCTCCAATCACCGAACAAGGATCTGCAGCAACTCCCTTGTTTGCTGCTCACGGTCTCCAGCAGGCAGGAACTGACCCATCTTCCCCTTCAGCCGTGGGTCCAGGATCATGCTGATGCAGGCGTCCTCCCGAGCTTGCATCTGCTTCACCCTGGGGTCTGTGTGCTGGCACCACAGCATGTGCGCTGCCATGGGGAACAGGGTGGTCCATCCAGCAGAGACATCAGGGTCAGTGGCCACAACGCTGTCCTCCTCCTCTGGCCCCCGAGCCTCTTCCTCCTCTCTCCACCCTCGTACCACTGCAGCTGCGCTCCGCTGTTCCCCCTCCACAGCAATGTCCAGGACCTCCAACTCTTCCTCCTCCTCCAACAACTCAAAATACTGCGCAGAAGTGGACTGCGCAGGCGGCTGCTGTTCCAGCTGGATCAGGGCCTCCTCTCCCACATTCAGCAGATCACACAGTGCCCTATCCAGCAGACAAACAAAGGGGACCCACTGGCAGAGGGATGCACGTTCCTGGCTCACCAGGTTGGTTCCCTGCAGGAAGGGAGCCAACACCAAGCAGACCTGCTGCATTTGCCCCCACTGTGCGTTTGAGAGGAGCTGGAGTTTGGTGGTGCCGGCAAGAGTGGCCTCAACGATGTGTCGGTTGACAGCCCTTCTCTCTCTGCTCAACCAGCCACTCCAGCATCACCAGGGTGGAGTTCCAGTGAGTTGGCAGGCCCTCGGGCTGCTGCATGTCAGCCAGGTTTTCTGCGACAGCGGCTGAGCGGTGGAAAGTGTGCACAATTTTCCGAGTAGCTTCCAACAGATTTTCCATCCCCTGGTAGGTGCGCAGGAACTTCTGCACCACCAGGTTCAGAATGTGGGCCAAGCAGGGACGTGGGTCAAGTGTCCCCTGGTGATGGCAGCCAGCAGGATGGCCGCATTGTCGGACACCACCAATCCGACTCTGAGGTCTCTGGGGGTCAGCCACATCTTCTCCTGCTCCCTCAGGTAGCGGAGCACGTTGGCTGCAGTTAAGCTGTTTTTCCCCAGACTGACCATCTCCAGCAGCACTTGGCAGTGGCGGGCCTTCATGCTGCTGTTGAGAAGGGGTCACTTGGCGGTGGGAGCTGCTGCTTCTCCCCTGAACCCGCGTGGTGGCACCACATAGTGGGCTACTGGTGCCGCTGATGCGCAGAGGATGGACCTGCTGCTTCCTCACTGGCACATTCCACCAGGCTGACCCAGTGGGCTGTGAAAGACAGGTAGCGGTCTGTCCCAAAACGGCTGCTCCATGAATCCATGGTGACTTGGTTCCACTCACTGACAGCGTGATCGAGCAAGTGGCCCACGTTCGCCATAGCAAAGCGGTGCAGTGCTGGGATCGCCGTGCGGGAGAAGTAGTGGCGGCTTGGGATTTGCCACTCCGGGATCCCGTACTGTAGGAGCGCTCTCATGTCACTCCCCTCCTGCACAAAGCACAAAAGCATTGGTGGAGGCCTGCTGCGGACTGGAGTGCTGGTGGTGGTGGCACTGGTCTCGCTGGTGCTGGAGGTCTGGCTGGAAATGGTGGCTTGCTGCTCCGCAATAATTTCCACTACAGTCTATGCCTGACTGTCCTCAATGGGCCGGGGGCGACGACCCATCTCAACTCTGCGGTCAGTGGCTGGCGGCGGACCAGTCACAGACCTGCTGGTGCTGGCAGTGGCTGAAGCAATGGCGCTGCCTCTCCTGGTGGGGCCTCACCCTCTACCTCTGCCAGTCATTGTGCAATAATATAGAAATACAATAAGAAAAACAAAACAAAAAAATATATATATATATAAAGGGCGGGAAAAACTGTAAACTTTATTAAATTGGTGGTGAGTGACAAAAAAAAGAAATGAAAGGGGTTTTTGTTGTTGTTGTTTTTTTAAATAGTAGTAGTACTACTACTAGTAATATAGTCTACAGTAGTCGATAACTAACTAGTGTGACAGACAGTGACAATCAAAGTCTGTCACACATGGACGCAATCAATAGGGTCAGGCAGATTCCGGTCACAGATCACAACAGATGCTGGCCTGTAAAGTAACTAATACACAGTAGTGAAGCTGTGGCACTAAATAAACTGACAGACTAGCAGTACAAATTAAGTAAACTAGTATGTAGGTAACACAACTACTACTAACTATAATCCCCAAGTCTACAGACAGTAGTCGATAACTAGTGTGGCAGACAGTGACAATAAAAGTTTGTCACACACGGACGCAATCAATAGGGTCAGGCAGATGCTGGTCACAGATCACAACAGATACTGGCCTGTAAAGTAATTATTACACAGTCGTATAGCTCTGGCACTAAATAAACTGACAGACTAGCAGTACAAATTAAGTAAAGTAGTACATCTGTAACAGAACTACTACTAACTATAATCCCCAAGTCTACAGACAGTAGTTGATAACTAGTGTGGCAGACAGTGACAATAAAAGTCTGTTACACACGGACGCAATCAATAGGGTCAGGCAGATGCAGTCTCAGATCACAACATATGCTGGCCTGTAAAGTAACTAACACACTACTGCAGCTGTGTCACTAAATAAACTCACAGACTAGCAGTACAAATTAACTAAACTAGTAGTACACAACAACTAACTATAATCCCTAACCTACCTAAGCCAGTAGGCTAAGGCTACCCAGGCTAGCAGGCCCTAGCCTGCACACAGACCTAACACTAGCCTAACACAGTATACAGTATATAGACTACACTAGCTGACTGAACTATAACAATCAAATCACTATTTATCTATAAATCAATATAATATATGTGTTCAGGAGGTGAATACAATGTAAAGCGCTGGGTTTAACAATAGGAAAGCACTTGCTGAGACCAACAGCAGCACTGGAGATGCTTTCAGTACCGCAGAGTCAGAAGCAAGGACGGGCTCCTTAAGATGGCCACCGCCTTATATAGAGGAGGGGAGGGCCAGGCTCCCCTCCTCTGATTGGTTGCTAGGGCCTCGGCTGGGGGCCTTCTGATTGGCCCGATGACGTCATCTTCTGGATACCGCAATCCGGATTCGTCATCACGGTGATCACGGCCGTATTCGATCGTCACTATCCAGATACATTCACATTCGAATTCGGGATTGGTATCAATCTTCGAATTCGAGTCTGGATTTATGAAAAACTACCCGTGATCACGGGTAAATTCGAATTCGCAAATAGTAATGAGCAACCCTGATAGCAATATATTACTTATAGAGGCTATTCTCAGACTTGTTCCTACATAACATAGCAGAATTGTTTAATTTTGTTACCTTTGAAAAAGAAATCTCTCTTCTGAATAATATTTATCCTTGACTTCACCTGCTTACGCCTACAGAGACCACTAAAACAGCCCATAAAAGGGAGAGATATTGAGAGCTTAATATAAGTACCGTGAAACATGCGGCTAACAAAAACGAACTAATGAAAACATTATATTTCCATCAGACAAAAGCAGAATGAAACCACTCTGACAAAATATAATTTTTTTTATTGTTGACTCATTTCCCTGCTGTTTTTAGGATGATAACTTTTTTCTCATATGGTGTTTCTCATATCTGAATGCTGGTTTTGTAATCAAACTTTAAGATTAATTAAATCTATTCCTACTTTAGCAATTCATTCTTCACACATTACAGCAAATAACAAACTGCATTCAATATTTAAAAAGGTATTGCACCCCTACTGGCTAACATCTGAGGAATAGTCAACGCTAGCACAATACATAAATGCCACAAATAATATAAATTGATGCAGACAGCAAGAGGCTCACTTTCAAAAAATAAAATGTGTAAACCAACTTTAAATCTCACTATTACTGAGGTATTATTAGAATGTGCCTATTATTAGAGATGGCCTGAACAGTTCGCAGACGAACAGTATTTTGCAAACTTCTGCTCTTCGCATTTGCGTTAAACAGCGAACATTTGGTGTGTTCGACACGCCACCTATACATCATCATTGAGCTAAAGTTTGATTCCCTTACCTCACAGTCAGCAGACACATGGCAGCCAATCAGCTTGCACCCCCTCCTGGACCCCCCACCCCCCTATCAAAAAGCAGTTGCGGTGGCCATATTGGATTAATTCTCTGCTGGCTGCTGACTGTTAGTGAAAGTAGGGTCAGACTTGCTGCAGATAGGTAGAGAAAGCATTAGCTAGGCCTGTGTTCTTGTTCCTCGCTTGCTGTAAAAGCACCCCAAACAGCCCTTTTTAAAGCTAGCACATCGGTCTCCTGTGTGTGACACTCCACAACCCACTGACACCCAGAGCTGTGCATAATGTGATTTCTGCCCTTTAGGGATTAAAACCCGACTTTGCGTCAACTCTGCAATTTTTGGTGGGACTTTTGGCATGGATCCCCCTCCGGCATGCCACAGTCCAGGTGTTTGACCACTTGAAACAACTTTTCCTTCACTTTTGTGGCCAGAAACAGTCTTTGGAGGTTTTAAAATTCGCCTGCCACTGAAGTCTACAGTGGTTCGCAGATTTGCATGTTCGGGAAAAATTTGCAGAAGTTCACGTTCAACGTTCGCGATTGGAAAATTTGATGTTCACGACATCTCTAGTACTTATGAAGGTGCAATATAGAACAGTGAGATTGGGATGGTATCAAGTAGCATCTCAGTTTGGCATGGCTATGCAGTACTGCTATAGTCCATGCCCTGTGTATGGGTAATTCAGGGATCTGGCGATTGCCGGACCCCAAATTACTTCACCCTCCAAGTTGCTATTTTCGGAGGGGGAATAATGACTAATGCTGCCAGTAATTTCAGCGGAAGCAGGGTGAGTCATCATTCCGCTCACTCTGTGCCAAAAAGACAGTGTAGTGAAAAACAAATGTACGCTATTTGGATGCAGCCCCACATTGTCCATCGTCAAATTTAAATGATTAGAATAAAGATATAATTTTTGGCTAACTAAATGAACTGGAAAAAAAACCTTTTAAAGTCCTTTAGGGATCTTCATCAGGCATCATATCCAGTGTTGTAGCAATAGGGGATGCAGAAGGGCCAAAAACATTACCAAGGACAACACTCACCCTGGAAACGCCTTGTTTGAGCTCCTTCCAAAAGGTAGATGTTATAGATCAATCCACATACATACAAACAGACTGAAAACAAGCTTTTTCCCATCCGCCATAACCTTGGTAAACTTTAAATCCTCTCTGAAATAATTAAAACTGTGTACAAATTGTTTAAATATTACTAATATCTGGCATACTTGTATAATGCATCTATTTCTACATTTGTTACTATCGCTATGTTCCCTTTATGCACCATGGGGTTGTCATGAAAAGTAGTAGTGCTTGAATTTGTGACCACACCAGGGTCCTTGGACCCACTAGAAGCACTCCATCAACCACAGTATTAGCTC
Source organism: Hyperolius riggenbachi (assembly GCF_040937935.1). Lineage (NCBI taxonomy): Eukaryota > Metazoa > Chordata > Amphibia > Anura > Hyperoliidae > Hyperolius > Hyperolius riggenbachi. The sequence continues at coordinate 545,182,983 of NC_090646.1, forward strand.
TTCAATGGTGCTATGCTGCAAAGGAACACTTCTATACATGCTATGCATAGCGGTAATCCTTAACAAACTGTTCCCCTCCTCTGTTTACACCTCTCATACTGTAGATTTCCTTGGCAGGCCACATGAATAGTTATGTATAGAATCCCAATGTGTGACTTGCACTGGGGCCCAAAGCTCCACTGCATAATATTAAATGAAATATTAAATTGGGAATTGTAATAAAAAAAAGTGTTGTATGTTGGTAGTGGACCTGAAACAGAATGAAGTTTGTATAGCTCAGCATAGTGGTGTTCTGTCAATACATTTTGATGGACAGTTGTCAAGGCTGAAGCACAACAAAGAATTCAAAACAGGAGCAGAGTGCAAGAAATCTGGCATAGCAGGTCAGTTTAATTGTGGTAATATAAAACCTCCGCAGACCACCTCTTACAAGTGTCTGCTTTCTGTCTTGCATCAAGAATAAAACTGTCTTGAATGTTTGTGTTTCTGTCATTATAGATTGAGGTCCAAAGAGCCAGAAAACCATTACAAATCATAGGTCATAGTAAGAGAAATAGATCTCTTTGTTTACAAAGCTTAATGGGTGGTGCTGTTGCATCTTTGCTCAATACTTGCACTGTGATGGCAAAGAAGGGCATCCGTTTTTGTGCAAAATTAATTTTAAAGTAATAAGTGTCTTTTTTTATTGGTAAAATAACCATCAAGAAAATTACAAATCATAGGTCATAGTAAGAGAAATAGATCTCTTTGTTTACAAAGCTTAATGGGTGGTACTGTTGCATCTTTGCTCAATACTTGCACTGTGATGGCAAAGAAGGGCATCCGTTTGTGTGCAAAATTAATTTTACAGTAATAAGTGTCTTTTTTTATTGGTAAAATAACCATCAAGAAAATGTGGTTGTGCACACAATAGCCCAGCTTCTTCACCACCCTCCAGTTAAAAAGAAATGAAGGAAATAAAAATAAACCTCTGATTCTCCATAGCTATGACAGTAAAGGCACTGACAGGCCAGCAATGGTGCAGCTCCTGTGTTGCCCTGTGCATAGTTGTAAGGAACAATTGCCATGAAATTTTAAATGAAAATCAATTTTGGTAACAACAAATCCATCTGTGATGGATTATGTTGTGACATTATATGAATTTTATCTCAATAGCGTATCCAATAATAGTTCAAACATAAGTATGATTTGGTTAAAGTTTAAAAATTCAGTTGACAGTACTCTTTTTTTTCTGCTAGGTTCACAGTGGGGCAATGCATTGCATTTCCTGTAAAGCTGGAACGCAATGCAATGGAACGGGAAAGTCACAGTGCACACTATCTAACCTTTGTATCACATACAGGTAACCAGTGACAGTTAATGAAACGTATGCTTCACTGTCATTGTTAGGCCCCTTTTACATTGCATTGCAAGTGTGTGTTGTGTTACCCTAGGCAATGAGGCCTAGCACACTTACCGCGTCACGTTAGTCCGGAAGTTTCTGAATCACCGCCGAGCCACCACAAAGTCAGCAGCGATTTACTGCCAGACTTCCGTGTCAATGGAAGTAATGTAAGTCAGCGCTGCGTAATATGTTGGCGCTTTATAAATACAATAAATAAATAAAATAAATAAATAAGTCAATGGGCGACGCGTACCTTTTAAAAAGGTTGGCAGCGATATTGTGGTGTGCACACGCGCCGAATGACTGGAATACGGCAGAAAAATCTGTGACATATTTCCTATCTAGCAGGGAGAACATCACTGGCCGTGGGGTGTGCAGGGGAGTTGGGTGCAGCACTATGCATGTGACCCTGTCGGCATACTCTACCATAGGGTCGTATGTTTGTGTTTTATTATGCTGATGTGTGATGCGCCACGGGTGGGGCGTCATAAATAATGCACACTTTAAGTGTAAAACCAGCCTAAACGTGCACATTTTTTGGTAACACAATGTATCCCGTGCATTGGGATGCTACACACCATTAGATCACCATTGGCACAATGTGAACGTCACATTGATTTTGAATTGCAGTGCGACTTTCCACATTACAATGCGGATGTAATGCCCCACCACAAAGCCCCATAGCCTTAGGTGAAACGAAAAATCATCATGACACCAACCAGCACATACATATATACAAACTGAAAACCTACCACCGGTGGAATTGGCAAAAGCAGCCTCATATCCAGACATCGGGCACAAGTGTTTGCGCCATCTCTATCATACACTCTTGCCTTTTAAATTTGGGAGGGTGCCTTGGCACCTTCATATCTCAAATGGAGTGGGGGTAATTGAATTGGATGACTTACTGTGCAATCTGAAGCCCCATCCTTCATTATGGTCAACCATATATCTGCTCTTTTAACCATTTACCGCCATCCTAACGTATTAAAACGTCATGCTTACCGCTATTAACAGCAACATGACGTTTTAATACGTCGCGCATTCCCGCCGCTGCTACCGCCGTGTGTCCGCCGCTACCGCCGCCATTACCGTCGGGATCCCGTGCTGGGTGATTGGGGAAGAGGACCGAACAGTCCTCTACCCAATCGCAGTGCCTGGAGTGAATGGACGTGACCGCGAACAGCGGCTACGTCCATTCACATAAACAGGAAATGTAACAGTTTAATAAAGTGTAAAAAAAAAAAAAAAAGTGAACACGTCCTATGAGTGTTCACTAGCGCCATCTTGTGGCCAAAAAGTATATTACACCTACAAAATACATACATTTTCAAGTATATACACATCATTAATAAAATTACACTTCCAACCCTCCCCCCCAAAAAAAACACTTGTAAAAAAAAAAAATCAGCTTAAAAAAAATAAATAAATAGTTGCCTTAGGGACTCAGCTTTTTTTATTCTATATTTTATGGGGGAAAATTAATTTTAATTTATTACATAGGGGCTTGTAATTATGGCCAGAACAAACAGAAAAATAACCACTTATATTTCAAAATAATATACTGTCGCCATACATTGTGGTAGGGACATAATCTAAACGGTTTAATTATCGGGACCACTAGGCAAATAAAACGTGTTTGTTTTATCCACAGGAGAATGTTTAATTTTAAAACTATAAAGGCTGAACACTGAGAAATAATTATTTTTTTTCTTTTTTTTTCTGTTTTTCTCATTAAAATGCATTTAGAATAAAAACATTTTTAGCAAAATGTACTATCCACAGAAAGCCTAATTGGTGGCGAAAAAAACGAGGTATAGATCATTTTCTTGTGATAAGTAGTAATAAAGTTATTAGGGAATAAAAGGGAGGAGCGCTGACAACTGACAGCTCTGGTCCGTTAGGATAAAAACCCTTGGGGGTGAACTGGTTAAAGAGGAAAGGTTATAAGAAAACTTAAGTACTCTTTACCCATTTCAGCAGAGTTTAAAGAAGAAAAGTACAACAATTTAGAAGTGTTTTAATAGAATAAAACACTCACACTTACTTACACCCCTTTCTTCTTTAAAAATAAGCATCGTATGTGTTCCCAGAACTAAATCCACTGTCAATCATGATGTCCACCAATGTATCTGTCAATCTGCACTATAATCCCATTCAGACATGAATTCTAGGGTCTAATCTTAAAAAAAAAAAAGTATTTTGTTACCATTAGCAATAAACAACACGTATCCTCTCTTTTGGTAAATAATGCTGCCTGTTGGTCCTACTGAATTTCTAGAGTAAGAACATTTTAATTGAATTACCAATGTGACAATACATATCTGTTTTTTAGAAAAGGAAAATAATGGTGTGGAGCCCCTTTCGCTATAGCTACACCAACTGACCATCTATTTTGAGTTATTTTGAAGCTCATGGAAAATTGAGCATTAAAGGGACTCCGAGCTCAAAATAAAAACGAAATCGGTACTCACCTGGGGCTTTCTGCAGCCCAGTGTAGGTCGGGATTCGCGCATGTGCAGTACTGTCATGCCGGCTGCCATGATGACATGAGGCGGGCGGCGTGGTGATGACAGACATGATTTTCAGGAAGAAGGAGCCCGACACTCGGGCCCAGTGTCGTCGGGAGCTGCCGGGGAGCCATTTCTGACCAGGCTCTGAGTGAAGAGCCAGATGGACACCGTGGTACCTCCCAATCTACACTGGGCTGCAGAAAGCCCCAGGTGAGTACCGATTTCGTTTTTATTTTGAGCTCTGAGTCCATTTAAGGAGGTATCAGCAAGGTCTATTCCCCTTTTCAAACACTCTTGTTTGAAGGGACACACACCTGATGAAGGGCTAGTCCCTTAACATGTAGAGTGCTGTTCACATGCAATAACTTAAATGCAAGTTCTAGCCTATGGCATGCCTTCACCTTCTTCCCCTGACCAAATGGACTCAAAGTGTAGCAGTAATGGTATACCTGCCTGAGGGAGTACCCTGGTGTAGCTCTCCAAACCAGAATTGAGTTTCAACGGAATCCCGCAGTGTGTCACAAAGGTATCAGAAAGTCTATTTACCTTTCAAAGAACACTTGTCCCAATGTTGATGGACTAGGGCAGAAGATGGTAAGAAGGTTGTAAAAGTTTTAAAACTAGTGTCGGCGGAGGAGGGGTGGTACAAACAGCACATGTGGCCAAGATAGACTAGACAGACAATGGGAGCTAGCACAAAAAGTATGAAGAAGATTAAACTTACATTACTGAAAGTAACATTTGGGGATAAAAACATAAAACACACATTCACTAATGCAAAAACCTGACAAACTCAAGTTACTTATGAGTGATAAAGACCATGTTATTGTGGAAGTAAAAGAGACTTGGGCCCATATGCAATTAACTTTTTCTTCTGAGTTTTCACCTATGTGATATTGTTAAACTTGTCAATAAAATGCCCTTTAAAGCACCAGAACGCAAAAAGATACTCTAATAATTTTGATATTACCTCTTCACCTACTTTTTAATACTATTTTAGTTGAAAAGTGCTGGAAAGTTATTTTAAAACAAAGATGAAAAATTATCTCCCAGGAGAAAACTCACGTGAGAAAGTTAATTGCATATGGCCCATGGTTGGATGACAGCCATGAGTGGTTGGTAAATTCAGAGGGGTACAAAGTGTTTTGTAAGGGCAGATCAGACAGAAAAGGTGCATCCGCCCACACCCCCTTCTTCCATACAAATGGGAAGGGGTTGAGTCTTAACTTGGTGACCACCTATTTGTTCTAGGATGTAAAGCTCATCCACCTGATTGGGAGACTTGCAGCAGCAGAGCAGCTTTTATGACCCCACTGCTTATTGGGTATTTTGTAGTATTTTTAACTTTTTTTATCACTCCCAAATTATGTTAATTTACTTAAAAAAGTGAACATTATGCTAAGGGGGTATACCTAAAGGTGGATTTTTTTCTTTTAATCTCATTACTGTTTTGCAAAGGTAAATATTAATTATTATACACAGGACATTTTTAAAAATAGTTTTATTGTCTATGTTATTTAAGAGTTACATTGCCGATATGGTCTGCAAAACACCAATAATGGCTGTTTTAATGTATTACATGAATGTTTAATAGGCTGTAAATCAACTATATACAAGAGATAGTAAAATATATGTGATCAAAGTTATAGCCGGTTCTTTGCTTAGTGCGGCTTTGCCACTGTACGCCCACAAATGAAATCCTTTGCGCCGCTGACCTTGGGCTTTTGAAGCCTCTGTTCTTTTTATGTTTATGTCTTCATGTATTATTGAGATCATTTGCTCATTGAAATTGATGGTGTCAGTAGTGATGGGCGAACACCTGGATGTTCGGGTTCGGGAAAGTTCGCCGAACATGGCCGAGATGTTCGGCATGTTCGGGCCGAACCCCGAACTTCCCGAACATCCCTATTTTGGGGGCCCTATGGGGTCGCAGGCATAAGGGGGGAGCATGCCCCGATCGCGGGGGGGGTCGGAAATTCCCCCCACCCCCTCCGCTAGCGCTCCCCCCTCTGCCCGCTTCCCCATTCAAAAGTTTCAAGAAGTACCTGTATAGCGGATGGCCTGGCAGTGGGCGGCACTGTGGAGTGAGGAGGAGGAGGAGTCCGGAGAGTGACGAGTTGAGGGAGGCCGGGCAGCGGGCGTGAGGTCAGCGAAAGGGCGGAACTTCCGCCCTTTCTCTGACCTCACGCCCGCTGCCCGGCCTCCCTCAACTCGTCACTCTCCGGACTCCTCCTCCTCCTCACTCCACAGTGCCGCCCACTGCCAGGCCATCCGCTATACAGGTACTTCTTGAAACTTTTGAATGGGGAAGCGGGCAGAGGGGGGAGCGCTAGCGGAGGGGGTGGGGGGAATTTCCGACCCCCCCCGCGATCGGGGCATGCTCCCCCCTTATGCCTGCGACCCCATAGGGGGGCCGTATTGCGGCCTGTTCGGCCGAACAGGGCCCTGTTCGCCCGAACAGGGGCCCTGTTCGGCCCTGTTCGGGGGCATACAGAAGTTCGGGGCGAACCCGAACTTAAAAGGCCGAACACCATGAGGTGTTCGGCCGAACTCGAACATCACCCGAACAGGGTGATGTTCTGCAGAACCCGAACAGTGGCGAACACTGTTCGCCCAACACTAGGTGTCAGTGATGTCTGTAAATCTGAACCACTAGCTTTGAATGTCTTTTTTTCTACTTTACTACAAAGGCTCTAGTATAGAACTGTAGAGGACATTAGCCAGACATTGTAAAGATTGATCTACTAACTACTTTATAAATGTAACATGTTTAAAAGGTTTCTCTCATAGATGATGCTTTGTATTCTGCCTTAGCAAAAAAAAAAATTGACGTTTCATTTTATTGAAACTTAGGATGATATATACCTTATATTTATGCACATTTACTCAGCATTACACTTATATGTTAGTGTACCGGTATGCACCCAATTTGTTACTTTAATAATGTTTAATGAAAACAGAGTACTGTATATTGATAAATGTATTCTGTGTTAGAGATTAGTGAAAGGAAGAAATTCCCTCGCTTTCACCATTCCAGGAACTTCAAGCACTTTATTGCTTCACTTGATTTATTGTTATTAATTTTACTTAATGATTGGAGCTCTGCATAGATCGCCCTCCCAGATTTTTCATTCTTAGTACAGGCGAATATCGGGGAATCTGGAAATTTGGACACCTGGGGCTAATGGACTATTTGGGTGTCCAATAGGTGCTAATGCAAAATATTGGCTATTGGGCGCCAAAAAAGAAACTTTGCCACCTAATATATAACGGGTTTTGGGCTTGTCTAAAGAAACATTTTTGCTTTGAGAATTAGTGTTTTGATAAATATCATTTTTAAATTCATTTTGATAATTATAATATTGTAAATTATCATTTTGAACTTTATTACTAAATTTACTCAAGTTATCGTTTTTTGTATTAACGTTATTTGCAGCGGAGAAAGGGGTTTTAGGGTTAGGCATCAGGAAGGGGGTTTTAGGGTTAGGTGTCAGGAAAGAGGGTTTTAGGGTTGGGCACCACCAGGGATGAATTCTTAGGGTTAGGCACCACCAGGGGAGTCTTAGGGTTAGGCACCACGAGGGGGAATTCTTAGGGTTAGGCACCACCAGGGGAGTCTTAGGGTTAGGCACCACCAGGGGGAATTCTTAGAGTTAGGCACCACCAGGGGGGTCTTAGGGTTAGGCGGCAGTAGAGGAAGGGTTCTGTGTGAGAGTAGGGTTAAAGTTAGTTGTAGTAAAATATTGTTCACATTTACAAATGTTTACCATGCTTATTACGACTTTAAAATATTTTAGTTTTTTTTGTATATTTTACAATTTTTATTACCGTTATTTTAACATATTAATCATTCTATCTCAGATAAAGATGAAGAAATGATAAAAAAAATGTTATAGACAAAATTTTACAATTTTGGCTGTTCCCTGTGCCCTTTTTTCCAGGCGCCCTTATTCGATGTATGCAAATAGCGGACAGTGCCAATAGCCATGCAATTTCTGTAGCTGTTCCAGAGACATTTGTTTTGGAAATGTTAGTCACGTAGCCCAGTATGCATTGTGAAATTAAAGTGCTGACAAAAAATGGATGTTCCCCAGCTAGGCAGCTTATCTTGCTTCTTAGCATGCTAGCACCCCATCTACACCCTTCCCCATCTGTCTAGGAGACTTACCTAGCCCACAGATACAGTGTGGGCTAGGTAAATTTAACAGTGCTGCACTTACTTTGTACAAAAGGGGGGAGGAGGAGTGGGCCCTTACAGAACCCAGGCCCACCCACTGCCACAGAGGTTATGGGGGCTTATGTTATACCACTGCAGTGTTGCTCATACATTTTCTCCAAAGTCACTTTCACATTGAAAATGGCATTTTTGATTTAGAGAAAAATTTTGACAGAAATTCACAAAAAATTTTTTTTTTTTTTTTTTACTGAAAAAATCATTTTATTTTATAATGAAAATTTTGAAAAATGCATAAAATAATGCATACTCATCACAAAATGATTTTCTATGACATTTTTGTTTGAAAGTTGAAATTAACATTATTTTTGCAAAAATGAATGCGAAAAGAATATCAGAATTTTTGCTCATCGCTGTACCACTGCCCCCCACCCCAATATCTTCTGCATGCACCTTCCCTGAACACTCTCTTCCTCATCTCCTTTCCCTGTCCTCCGTAAGGAGCTATAGCAAAGTGGTAAAAGGTGTATCATGCCAGTGATATCTATCAGCAGGACACCCCTTGAGTGTACAAAGGGGCTTTAGTTTACCAAGTTACTGAAATAAAAATAAAAAGAGAAAACTGATACAGGGCTTTGCTTTTTCTATGCAAGCATATGAAAAAAGGACAACTCAATATAATTTTATGGTGGTGTTAGTGGTGGTTATGAGTGCTTTTTAATATTGGAAATAATATTTCAAGCCAGATCAAGGTAAAAGGCTGCACCTTATGTTTTTTTTTTTATTATGATTATTTTTTTAAGCATACTTATTCTGAGATTACTTTATATCTTATAGGTTTGTCCATGATAGAAGGACAATGTGGACATGGACCTTCATTCAGATTTATTGAAGAAAGTTACTTTCTGTGTCACAATCTCAGGTTCCAATTTTTGTTGTTGATAGTTTTCACAGCTGTCATCTTTTTTATTTTTTTTTCCTTTTGCTTCGTTGCTTGGTGAGGCCGGTAGTTTTGATCTGTTTCATCTTAGGCGCTGATTGAATCTTTAACTTCTATCTGAAGATTTTTGATGTGCTAGATATTTGTAACACCTTATGGTATGACTGTAATAAAACTCAGTGGGCTTTTATGCATGAAACTTTAATCCTCCTGCTCTTGAAAAATGAAAATCATAAAACACTCTTCTGCCTTGTAAGCACTGATAGTTGTCACAGCGTATTACGTGAACTTTAACATTCCTTTAACACATATTTTATTAAAAGCGAGGCATTTATAAATTGCTTGCACTGTATCAGTTGAGTTTGCAGATGTTTTTACAAGATAGGAAGGAGAGAAAGCTGCACATACTTTCACCCTAGATAGTAGCTTATGATTAAACTGTGTTATGAATGACCTAGATATAGTCCGGCTGCATTACTTCAACATATCAATAATCAGCAATATGTTCTTACTGTCTCTCCCTTCTACTAATAATGTTCATTAGAGAAGGACATTATTTCTGCAGTAGAATCTGAGAATAGTAACCAGAGCCATTGTTTTCTGCATGATACATAATTGTGCAAATTTAACACTGACCGACTGCTGTATATATATATATATATATATATATATATAGTGGAGGAAATAATTATTTGACCCCTCACTGATTTTGTAAGTTTGTCCAATGACAAAGAAATGAAAAGTCTCAGAACAGTATCATTTCAATGGTAGGTTTATTTTAACAGTGGCAGATAGCACATCAAAAGGAAAATCGAAAAAATAACCTTAAATAAAAGATAGCAACTGATTTGCATTTCATTGAGTGAAATAAGTTTTTGAACCCTCTAACAATAAAAGACTTAATACTTAGTGGAAAAACCCTTATTTGCAAGCACAGAGGTCAAACGTTTCTTGTAATTGATGACCAAGTTTGCACACATTTTAGGAGGAATGTTGGTCCACTCCTCTTTGCTGATCATCTCTAAATCCCTAAGGTTTCGAGGCTGTCTCTGTGCAACTCTGAGCTTGAGCTCCCTCCATAGGTTTTCTATTGGATTAAGGTCCGGAGACTGACTAGGCCACTCCATGACCTTAATGTGCTTCTTCTTGAGCCACTCCTTTGTTGCCTTTGCTGTATGTTTTGGGTCATTGTCGTGCTGGAACACCCATCCACGACCCATTTTTAGTTTCCTGGCAGAGGGAAGGAGGTTGTCGTTCAGGATTTCACGATACATGGCTCCGTCCATTTTCGCGTTAATGCGATTAAGTTGTCCTGTGCCCTTAGCAGAAAAACACCCCCAAAGCAAAATGTTTCCACCCCCATGCTTGATGGTGGGGACGGTGTTTTGGGGGTCATAGGCAGCATTTTTCTTCCTCCAAACACAGCGAGTTGAGTTAATGCCAAAGAGCTCTATTTTGGTCTCATCAGACCACAGCACCTTCTCCCAGTCACTCACAGAATCATTCAGGTGTTCATTGGCAGACTTCAGACGGGCCTGCACATGTGCCTTCTTGAGCAGGGGGACCTTGCGAGCCCTGCAGGATTTTAATCCATTGCGGTGTAATGTTTTTCCAATGGTTTTCTTGGTGACTGTGGTCCCTGCTAATTTGAGGTCATTCACTAACTTCTCCCGTGTAGTTCTAGGATGCTTTTTCACCTTTCTCAGAACCATTGACACCCCACGAGGTGAGATCTTGCGTGGAACCCCAGAGCGAGGTCGATTGATGGTCATTTTTTGCTCCTTCCATTTTCGAACAATCGCACCAACAGTTGTCACCTTCTCTCACAGCTTCTTGCTAATGGTTTTGTAGCCCATTCCAGCCTTGTTCAGGTCTACAATTTTGTCTCTGACATCCTTGGACAGCTCTTTGGTCTTTCCCATGTTGGAGAGTTTGGAGTCTGCTTGATTGATTGATTCTGTGGACAGGTGTCTTTTATACAGGTGACTAGTTAAAAACTTATTTCACTCAATGAAATGCAAATCAGTTGCTATCTTTTATTTAAGGTTATTTTTTTCGATTTTTCTTTTGATGTGCTATCTGCCACTGTTAAAATAAACCTACAATTGAAATGATACTGTTTTGAGACTTTTCATTTCTTTGTCATTGGACAAACTTACAAAATCAGTGAGGGGTCAAATAATTATTTCCTCCACTATATATATATATACTGTACATACTTGCATATAAGCCTAATTTTTCAGTACACAAAACAATCTGCTGAAAAGTTACCCCTTTGGTTTATATGCGGGTCAGTGGAGCAGAACGGATGGTGGAGCAGGTTTTGTTACTGTCACTGGAGCGTAATCCTGCTCTTGACATCTGGCTTCATGCTGTGTCTGTGCCCCACATCCCCTGCAACATGGTGCGCAGAGTGCAATGCTTAAGATTACCTGTTTCCCCAAGCAAGTGGAGCAGAGCATGCCAGCAACCTTTCAGTGGTGTAATGATCTAAATTCTTCCTGTGTGGTGTCCTGAGACACAGCTGTATGATCCTTGGGGCACATCTGGCTATGGAGAGAGGGGCTGAATTATCCACCCCCTCTGTTGATGAAAATGTGTTGTTTACTTTTTGGTAATGACTACAATAAAACACTTAGCTTCCTGAAATCTCTGCAGCCCGGGACAGACGGACAGGCCTGCTGAAGTAGGCTAATAAAACTTAATTGCTAAACTTTGAATGTAAAATATTTGGTAAAATGGAAGTTTATTTTAATAATGAGACATATTGTTAGCATGCATTTTTCATGTGCTGTTGAGATGCTCTAGGTGCTAAAAATGGTGCTCGGTTCACTTTAATGACTTTGGCTCTATGTTTGGGGTTGTTGTCCTGCTGCTGAATACTGTAAATTTGGGGCCAATCATACACCTCCCTGATGGTGTTGCATGATAGAGAAGTTTCTGCCCGTATTTCTCAGCATTCAGAACACCATTAATTCTGACCAGTTCTCCAACTCCCTTTGCAGAAATGCAGCCCAAAACATTCAAGGAACCTCCACCATGCTTCACTGTTGCCTTCACTTATTATTGTATCACTCTCCAACTGTTCTGCCACAGCCAAATATTTCACATTTTAATTCATTAGTCCAGAGTACCTGCTGCCATTTTGTGCACCCCTGTTCCTATGTTTTCATGCATACTTGAGTTGCTTGGCCTTGTTTCCATGTCGGAGGTGTGGCTTTTTGGCTGCAACTATCCCATGAAGACTACTTCTGGCCACGCTTCTCCAGACAGGTAAAAAAAAATTGATAGTGCTAAAAAAGGTCAATGGAGCAATACTGTATGTATTACAATTCAAACAGGCTCTGGGCGGTAGCCTCATACTCACAGCTCCTGGAGTTTGACTTAGCCAAGGAGTTACCTGAAGGGCAAATGCGGCAATGTCTACTTACATCCACAGCGGGAACTGTTTTCGTTAGCTATTCAGTGTGTATTGTATACACGCCGCAGCTTGCTGTCACACTATTAGGAGGCGCCTGGTTGGATAGTACAACAGCTGTGCATAATCCGCACCGGGTGTCAAATAGCCTAGGTATGCCACTGATCGTATGTAATAGGTAAATTTAATAACTGAGGGTGTCCTTTACATACTTACCTACTATCCTGAAAATAGAGCTGAACAATAACAAAACAAAAAAAACCCAGAGGAATCTAACATAAGGCAGCACTAATATTGGTTTGCATAATGCACACAGAAGTAAAATCCGTTGTGACATGTTTATTTGTGCAGACTGATAGTCATGTTGTCATGAAATGCCAGCGCAAAGGGCGCAATTACCTAATGCTTCACCAATATGTCATTCCTGATATAAAAAGTATAATTCAGCTGAACAGATAACTGCTACTTCATTTAATTTGCAGTTATCACAACCTCCGTCACTTGTTCATATATTTTATTTATGTTTAGCAAATAAAAAAATCAAAGCATGCTGATTAAATTGGATGAAAACTATCAGCAACAGAACTGAGCTGTTAGTATCAACTGGCAAGTTATCACCTAAGACACAGCTCCCCTATTCTGGAATACAAATTCAGATATAATCAAAGCTTGTGGGCAAAATATGGTTATTGAGTTGCATGACATGTATCAGTAAATATTTTGCTGCCTCCAATGCACTGTCTACTATACATTATGACACTGACCATTTAGGATTGCTAAGCAGACAAGAGACCTCATATTTTCATTCACAAACTATCTGTCACTATACAAAGCAGAATTTAAACTGACCTAAGGACCATACAGCAATATGCACTGCCCTATTACAGACAAGCAGAGGGAGGCAAAAGAGGGAACTAGCTAGAAACATTAGAAAAAGTTTTCTTAAAGGATATCCGAGGTGACATGTGACATGATGAGAAAGACATGTGTATGTACAGTGCCTATCACACAAATAACTAGGCTGTGTTCCTTTTTTCTTTCTCTGCCTGAAAGAGTTAAATATCAGGTATGTGAGTGGCTGACTCAGTCCTGACTCAGACAGGAAGTGACTACAGTGTGACCCTCACTGATAATAAATTCCAACTATAAAACACTTTCCTTGCAGAAAATGGCTTCTGAGCGCAGGAAAGAGATAGAAATGATCAATAGTGCATAGATTTTAGCTCTGGCATCCTTCAATGAATGTCTCATTGAGCAAAAACAGTTAAAACTTAAAAAGTAGATTTAAACATAAAATAAAACTGTGGAATATCTTAAAAAGTCCTTTTCAGGAGAAGGAAGATAGATACAATAGTTTATTGCATTCGTTTATTTTCGCCTCGGGTGTCCTTTAAGAAAGGATTGTTGTGTTAGGGGCCATTAACTCTTGCCATTACACATTTTGCATGTGAGTTCCTACAAGACCAAATGTTGCATTTGCAATTTTTCCAGATTTGTTTAACCCTTTAGCAGCTTCAATAGAGTTATCTCGTTTGGGTTAAGTGCACTGCTTTTGACCTTGATTTTTCTGCATTGCCATTAACCTACATTGAAACACAAATTGCACACTGCACACGCTTGCATTTTCTAATAAGTGTGGCCCCAGCCTTAGAGTTAAGTTTAGGGTTGATGTAAGAATTAAGCCTAGGGTATAGAATGCTAAAAAGGTAAAAAAAAAAAAAAAAAAAAAAGTTATGTTTAGAGTTAGTGCAAAGTTACGCTAAGGCCACATTCACAGTGGGACATTGCAATGCATTCCTTGTATGAGAGGAATGTAACAAAAAAGTCCTAATGTGTGTTACGGCTGCATTGCATCACATACAGTAAAGCATACAGCCAGTGAAAAGTATGCTTCACTGTACCTGGTAATGTGTGCGTTTTGAGGTAATGCACTGAATGAAGTGTCACCATAATGCATGCCCTTGTACCCCAACACACCCTGTCCACTGTGAATGCCACTATAGGTGGTGCATTGCCACGTGGAGAGCAGCATTACAAAGTGGTCATTATGTCGCACTGTAATGCACCACTGTAAACTATTCCTTAAAGTTTGGATTTGATATAGCATTAAACCAAGGGTTAGTGTAAGAGTTTATGATAGTTTGGTTTAGTGCAAGAAGCATGAGTTGAAGGAATAAGGTTATGTTTAGTGTAAAGCTACATACCTTTGTGAGATTTTGTTGCCTAAGGCTATCATTCACTACTGTGTCAGGTGAAAGTCTTGTACAGTATGAGTACAAATTAGTCCCAACATTATGGATCTTCATTTAACCAATTGTTCATGCCACACAATACACTTGTTTGTCCACCATCATAATTCCGGAAGAGGATGACGTCTGCTTATCCTTTCCTCCTCCATAGTACAGAACAGGCTGAGAGATTAATTATCCTGGTTTTAGCATCAGAAAAAGCAGCCTGTAGCTATATATTTCTATATATTGGTATGTAGCCCCACCCTCACAATGATATTTAACCAAGGCTATGGTGTTATGAAGACTTCTGCCTCGGAGCATTCTGACAGACCAGGGCCAATGTGCAATCCACTTTTTCTCCTGAGTTTCCTCATAGGAGATATTTTTTCATCTTCTATTTAAAGTAACTTTTCAGCAATTTGCAACTGAAAAGGTACCAAAAAGTAGGCGAAAAAGTACTGCCAAAATTATTTTGAGTATTTTCTTGCTTGTTAGTGGCCTACAAGACATTTTATTGATCATTTTGAAAACATCACCTGAGAGAAAACTGAGGAGAAAAAGTGAATTGCATATGGCCCCAGGGCCCATTTGCAATTACCTTCTTCTTCTGAGTTTTCTCCTAGGCGATATTTCCAACCTTGTTAATAAAATTCCCCTTAAACCACCAGTAAGCAAAAAGAATATTCAAAATAATTTTTATAGTACTTTTTCTTCTACATTTTGGTACTTTTATCACTGAAAATAGCTGAAAACGTATTCTAAATCGAAGAGGAAGAATTATCTCCTAGGAGAAAACACAAAAGAAAAAGTTACTTGCATATGGGCCCAGATGTTGTTTCTGCTCACTTCAAAACACACAACAAATAAACATCCCGCAGTCATGCATTTGCCAGAAGTAAATATCTCGCCACCTATGACAAATGTAAGAATGTAAATCAGATAGAGGAAAGGTTTTACAATGGGCAAACACTGACTAAGTAATTTATAAAGTAATATTTTAAAATAAGGAATTTTATTTATTAAGTTATATTCAGCAAAGTATCTGCTTAAACGGGAACTGAAGTAAGAGGTATACGGAGGCTGCCATATTTATTTCCTTTTAATCAATACCAGTTGCTTGGCAGCCCTGCTGGTCTATTTCTCTGCAGTAGTGTCTGACTAACACCAGAAACAAGCATGCAGGTAGTCTTGTCAGATCTGACTTTAAAGTCTGAAACATCTGATCTGCTGCATGCTTGTTCAGGGGCTATAGCTAATAGTATTAGAGGCAGAGGATCAGCAGGGCTGCCAGGCAACTGGTATTGATTAAAAGGAAATAAATATGGCAGTCTCCGTATACCTCTTACTTCAGTTCTCCTTTAAGGGAGCCTAATGTCAAACCGACACTGGGACCCACATCCCCTCAGGGTTGCTCGTAAACTACGCCAGCGCAAATCTACGCGTCGTAGTATGCAACTACGCATCGTAGTTCGTAGGCGAAGTTTAAGAACTACACGTACGCATTTCCGCGTAGTCGTAGTCCCGCTATGCGAAGCTTCGCCCGCTACGTGTAGTTGACGTATGTATTGCGAAGTCAACTACGCGTGTGGTAACTGCATCTATATGGATCATTTCGCATGTGCAGAAATATTATTGCCCTTTTATATGCATACAATTCCGCATTGGATGGTGGAATGTATGCTTATATTAGTTTATATATGAACATAGGTAGCAGATTATTACAGAAATTTTTCCGCATAATGGCATAAGCGCTCGCATCAACTATGCTACGCAATACGCGAAGTTTGAGTATTTTAACGAGTAGTCTATGGAATGCAAACGTAGTGAAGTTTCTGATTACATAGCCGTAGATTACGAAGCGTATTTGCGTAAAAATACGCGTAGTTCCAGTGCAGCAAAGTTGGCTGACTACGACCATCCCTGCAACCCCTTAGCTACACCACTGCTTTTAGGCTAGGTATACAGTAGGACTTTGCATTGTGATGCATCGTTAAAGTTGCAACACAGCACTACAACGCAACACAACAAAAAAGTGGCAATGCAGATTAATTGTGTATTACCGTCGCATAAAGTAGTATTAATAGCAGTAGTAGTATTTTTATGATCCATGATCATTTGTGTTTCTTAAATTCTACTCTTATATATTTCTGTATTCTGTTCTTACTTTTTCATGTGATATGTCCTGTTGTGTCCGGATTATCTACTTGATTACTTTATCACTAGAGTCAAAGTCATTAAATATAGTTAGGTATCATGAACAGGAAACCTACAAGCTATTTTCCTCTTCAGAAGAACCCAAGAAGCCTGTCTGCATGCTGATGAAAGGGAAAATGATTTGCAATCAACTGATATTAACATGCCCTCAGGAAAACTCTCTTGTTATTGGCAGAAAAAAAGCAGAATCCAAATCAGCTCCCTGATCCATATTCCAGACTACTGAAAATGTAAAAAAATATGTCCGTGTGACATAAAACTCCCTAAGGGTGACATAATTGTGATCAAAAGCTAACTGAAGTAAAAAAGTGCAGGATTTTTTTTTCTGTTTTGCACGGGGCTGATAAAATAGAAAGAAAGAAAAAACTTGAAAATAGAGCAAAGAAAATACATAAATATTTTTTAAACTGTTGCAAAACTTTACAAGATGTACAGAGATTATTTCAGTAATGATGCAATACTTATTTAATATGAACAGTCAGGCCCAGAGCACACCAAAACCGCTTGCAGATCCTCAAAACGCTAGAGGTTTTTGGAGCAGATTTCAGAGCGATTCTAGGCATGTTTAGAGACGTTTTCTAAACATGCATAGCGTTTTTTGGAGCGTTTTTGTGTAGCAGATTTCATATATTGTTATAGTAAAGCTGGTACTGAACAGCTTCTGTAACAAAAACACCTGGAAAACCGCTCTGATCTAGCGTTTTCCAGTGCGGTTTGAGCTTTTCCTATTCTTTACATTGAGGCAGAAACGCTTCTGCAAACCGCAAAAGTGCTGCAGGACCCACGTTTGCGGTTTGCTAAAAAACGCAAACAGCCGGTGTGCACCAGCCCATTGAAATACATTAGCCAAGCGTTTTCCAAGGCGGATGCGGTTTGCGGATCGCTTAAAAACCGCTCGAGGTGCACCAGGCCTCATACAAGGATGTATTACTACATTACTGTTTGCTAACACTAGACTGCTCTTAGGTGAGAAAGCTCTTTGTGGCTGTCTTAGACTAAATAATCTGGTTTCAATTCATGTGTCCCCAAAGTCTGCCAAAGTAGCTTAAAGCTCACCTGAACTGTTGACTTTTAATTACCTTGGCCTTCTTCCAGCCCCCATAATCCGGTGATGGTCCCTCTGTTCTCCCACTGGCAGCTCCTTAATAGATGTGACTGTAATGCCTAGATTCCACAGTCAGTGCGAGAGGCTCCTTCTCTGGACAGCTTTAAGAAAAGGCTAAAAACCCACCTCTTCCCTAGCCTTTGGGACTATATAATGCAGCGCTTTGAGTCCCCCGGGAGAAAAGCACTATAGAAATATTATTGTTATTGTTATGTGCAGGGCAGGCCCATCCACACACCCTTCTCGATCCTGATACTGTCACTGGGAGCATTCTGCACATATGAGGTTCTCAAAAGAATGGACCACTCGTGCAAAACACTCACACCTTGTTGATAAAATGCCTTTCATGCCACCAAGCCACCAACAAGCAAAGAAATACTCAAAATATTTTTGACAGTACTTTTCCACCTACTTTTTGTTACTTTTTCAAAAGAGTATTTGCTTGCTTGCTGGTGGCTTAAAGGGTGTTTTACTGATTAGGCGATATCACATATCACATAGGAGAAAACTTAAGCCGCATCTACACGCGTAGATGCGGCCGCGATGCTCCTTATCAATCGAGCCGCTGATGCGGCTCGATTGATAAGATCCGACAGGACGGATCTCCGCACCGCCGATTCCCTGCTCGATCCCCGCGAGGGGACAATGGCAGGGAATCGTGCGGGAGATAACCGGCGCCGGCGGGGACGAGCGGGCACGAGCGGGGAATCGAATGCGGCGCACGCGCGGGGACGCGCAAGAGGCCGCCGATCGCCACAACATCTCCACAACATCTCCCCGTGTAGACGGGGCTTATGGAGAAAAAGTTAATTAAATATGAGCCAATGTGTCTTTGCAAGATTACAGTCTGAAGAGAGGCAAGGCAATGCTGAGGTTGTACCTGTGCCTGTGCTCAGTCTCCAAGGTTTTTTTTTCATATCCTGTAAATAAAATGCCCTTTTCAGCCACCAGGAAGCAAGAATATACTCAAAATAAGTTGGCTTTTATTTTGTTCACTTACTTTTTGGTAGTTTTTTAATTGCAAAATGATAAATTATCTCCTAGGGTTAAAACTAATCATCTCCTAGGGTTGAATAAGGGACAATGTTTTCTTATTGAAATTAATATCTAATCTATTAAAAACATCAAATCATGTACGATAGCCTTTACTATGGGCTAAAAAATATTCAGAGAAATATTTGAATGTTCTACTGAAAGCCGTATTCAGAAATGTTGTAAACAATTATTACTATTAAACTCAATTCAAGTTAACACATCCAACAGGAGAAAAAAATATGTGCAGTTTGGCCTTAGCTGTAGCTTGATGCTAGCAGGAGGCCGTCTTAATAGGAAAATAATAACAACAGCATGTTCCAGAGAAAATTGCATAATTATAGAACACAATCTAAATAATAAAAATTCTGTTTTTGCAAATGTGCCAGTAATGTAGTAATATTACTAAACAGCACTTAAAGCCATATAGTGTATAGATGCATGCTCCTAACATACATTTGAAAAGTCATAATGTTAAATATTCAACAAGATGCTGCCCATTTTAAAAGGGAAACTCTACTTTTATTTTTTTTTAAAGAAATAACATTATCAGTGGTACATGAACTAGTTTGATTTTTTAAATATGTTATTTAAGGTCTCCAAAGAAAGTTTGGACTGGAGAACCATAGTGACTGAAAGGAATTAAAATGGGCCAACACTTACCATCGAAGGCTGTTATGAATGTGTGAGATCAGAGCCGAGACAAGGTCCTCCAGCACCCAAGACTGAGACACCAAAGTGCGCCCCGCCATCCCCCTACCCCAACCATCACACACTGATAGCTATTAGACTAAGAGGCACCCCAGGGCCCCCAACACCTTAATCTCTAGTTATCTGGTTTGCAGTCACTGCCATGTATCCCCTTTTCTTATTTCTCTCTGCTTCAAACACAATAGGGGAATGATAGCTGAGTAAGTTGTGCGCCCCCTCCTATATTGCGCCCTGAGGCTGGAGCCTTTCTCGCCTCTGCCTCGGCTCTGCCCTGTGTGAGATACCCATAGACCTCTAATGTGCAAATAGTGGATACTTTCTAAAAATGAATGCTTGACCTTTTAACAACACCAGTAGTCACTCTACACCAGTGGTCTAAGGCTACCCAGAACACTGAGCAGAAAGTTTTCCTTTAGATATACCAGTGATGTAGTACGCCTGAAATGAAAAAAATAATAAGTCTCATACTTATTATTTGTTAGTTAATTATGCATTGCATACTGACCACCTGGAAACCCCAGCATGAAATTCACTGCTTTCTCTTTTGATATATGTAAATTTACACTACTGATAGGTTGATACATTATATATGTCATTTAAACTTCTTTTTACTATTGTAACCTTAACATTTCTGAAAAACTTCAAGGTATTTTTTGTAAATGTTTTTCCTTTTGTACCCACTGTTCTCCATAGCATACCCTGCACATTTGGTGACTTTAGCTTGTGTGGGGGCTTTGCTATTAACTGCTAAAGTCAACGACCATTGTCTTCAATGTTAGATGCGAATGTACATTTTAGTTTTTAATGACCTGATGAAATAGGAGATACATGAGAAATAGGTTGGCTGAACCTTTTGTGCAAAAAACTCTTGAAAATCTCAATCAGGTTTTTGGTTGCTACATGTACTACTTCACACAGGAGAGGTAAGCTACCATACCCAGAGGCACCTTTAGGCATGGGCAGTACAGGTCATTGCCTGGAGTGCCATTGGTCCTGGGGGAGCCATGTTGCTGGATTAAGCCACGCCCCCCTGGTTGTTCTAATACTTGTTTCTGCTACATCTGCTTAGCGTAAGTTGCAGGCAGCTTCCACTGTGTCCCTTTGTGGCTTGTGCATCCTTTTTCCCCCTTTGTGCCTCCTTCTGACTCCGTGTGCCTTCTTCAGTCCCTTGTGCCATGTCTGACCCTCTGTCTGCCTTTCTGTGTCCCTTTGTGCCTCCTTCTGTCTCCATGTGCCTCCTTAAGTCCCCCTGTGCCACCTGTGCCTCCTCCTGTGCCCTGTGCCTCCTTATGTCCTCTTGTGCTATCTCTGCCTCCCTGTTCATCCTTAAGTCCCACTCTGCCTCCTTCTGTCCTCATGTTCCTCTTTCTGTCTCCCTTTGTGCCTCATTCTGTCTCCATGTGCCTCTTCAGTCCCCAAGTGCCACCTCTGTCCCCTGCACCTTCCTCTGTACCCCTGTGCCTCCTTCTGTGCCCCTTTGTGCCTTCTTCTGTCTCCCTGTGTCTCTGTCTATCCCCCTCTGACTCCTTCTGTCTCCCTGTGCCTCCTTACATCCCCTCTGTCTTCTTCTGTCCCCCTTTTGTGCCTCCTTCTGTCCCCTTTTGTGCATCCTTCTGTTCTCCTTTGTGCCTCTTACTGTCTCTCTGTGCCTTCTTCTGCCCCCCTTTGTGCTTTTTTTCTGTCCCCATTGTGCCTCAAACGGACCCCTTTGTGCCTCCTTTAGTCCCCCTGGTACTCCTTCTTTCCTCCTGTGCCGCCTTTTGTCCCCTTTGTGCCTCAATCTGTACCCCATTGTGCCTCCTTCTGCCCCACTTTATGCCTCCTTCTGTCCTCTTTTGTGCCTCCTTCTGGCCCTCATACCTTCTTTTGTCCCCCTGTACCTCCTGCTGCCCCTCTGTATACTTCCTTCTGTCCTCCTGTGCCTCCTTCTGTCATCCTTTGTGTGCCATTCTGTCCCCCATTGTGCCTCCTTCTTTCCCCCTGTGTGCCTACTTCTGTACCATTGTGTGCCTCCTTCTGTCCTTCTTTGTGACTTCTTCTGACCCTCGTGCCTCCTTCTGTCCCCCTGTGCCTCCCTATGTCCCCCTGTGTACCTTCTTCAGTCTCAGTGTGCCTCCTTCTGCCCCTTTTGTGCCTCCTTCTGTCCTCCTTTGTGCTTCATGAAAGTGGAGCCTTGCCTATGTGTATTTTCTTGTGAAACACTGCCCACATTACGTGTATTTTCTGGTGAATTGCTGCCTGCATTGTGTAGTTTCTGGTGAAACACTTCCGCATTTACGTGTATTTTTCTGGTGAAACGCTGCCGCCATAACTAATTAAACGCTGCCACATTACGATTATTTTCTGGTGAAACATTGCCGCATTATGATTATTTTCTGGTGAAACACTGCCACATTACAATTATTTTCTGGTGAAACACTGCTGCAATACGATTATTTTCTGGTGAAACGCTTCCACGTTACGATTATTTTTGGGTGAAATGCTGCCTCGTTACAATTATTTTCATGGGAGGGGGCGCCACAGGTTTTCTTGCCTGGAGTGACAATATGGCTAGAGGTGCCCCTGACCATACCTCTCCTTTTTATATTGTTTTAATTGCCTTATACCTTTTGGGCGCCTCCTTCATTTTACATCTAAAACCTTCCTTGCCTTTTTTCTCAGTTTGGCCAGATCCTCAAAGTAATAACGTTGGTTAGCTCCCTGGTATTCATGCAACAACTACCACACCATTAACATAAAAAAATCAGGATTGCCTACATTTTGGTTTTGCTCTTGAATGCAAGGCAAAATCATATCCCACTGCTACAAGCACTTAACTCAATGTACAATTTAAAAGCAAAGTTCATTCACAATTGCGCTATTTTAAATGAATTGTGCAGCAAAAGTTTTGTTAAAGAAAAAAAAGACAGTTTTTGAAAAATGCTGCACCAGTTCATAAATCATTAGAAAACTCCAGCTTTCTGCTTAGACTCTTCATCTCCAGCCAGTATAAAACCATTCTATCTGAAGTTAGCATGGAGGTATCGCTTCAGCTAACACAAGGAGGAAGGAGTGGGGGTTACGTCACTGAGGACATATTGAACTGGCACAACAGCTTATTTTTTAATATGTTTATGTTTATTTATTTATTTCCAATAACGACAGTATTTTGGACAAACACTTTTTTTTTTCTTTTTGTAAAAATATGGAAATAGTGTACTATTAATAACATATTGAAAAAAGCACGTGTTCGCTTGTGTGCTGACAAAAATAATGCTTTTAACTTTTAGCAACCATTAGACCTACATATATCAAGCATTTAACTTATTATGCTGGAGACTGAAAGTAGCAATCAGATTAAAGCAGAGCCCAAAGCTTCATAATTCACTTTCCTTTGTGGACTTTTTTCACAAGACAAGGCCAATATGTCTGCCTAACATTTTAATAATCATGCTTAAGTGAGCAGTAAATTTATTCAAGCATGACCCTTTCTTTTTACCTGTTAAATAACGTCCTTGCTGCTCTTAATGGTAGCACCTTTAGTTTAATGACCCGTAGCGTATTCATTAACCTTGTACTTCCTTTTACTCTTACTTTACTTTTTTTAAACTTTTTTATCGAAACACATCATCTACTTTTCAGAGCCACGGGTTATTCAGAGCCATGCAAAACAAAGAAAAGTTAGGAACAAGTAATCGGATAATAATAAAAAACATAATGGGTCCTATTTAACTCGGCAAAGAATAACCTATAGCAAGCAGCTACAATTCACCCTTCACTGATCTAACTACAATAAAGGTAAGTCTGATATTTTCTGCCTATTTGCACCTTGTATTGCTTTTTAAAATAAGCCTGGGCGTGCTATTAAAATAACTTAATTTCACTGTTTAATTTACCTTACAAAAATGGTAACTGTCTAACACAAAAATCTGAAAATACTTCCCAGCTAAATTTATATAATTTTTTTATCTAAGCCTTAAGCATACTTGAGCAATAAAACCTTTCCTCACTGAACTAAGTGGACATACCATTACATCATGTTATATATAGCATACAGAAAAATGTACATTTTAATACTTGACTGCAAATGTCCTATCTTTTGCATTGGTGTGTGAATTTTTTGGTGTGTGATTGTGCTATCCAGAAAATTGCATGTGAATTCTGCTAGTGTGATCCCTGCTCAATAATTAAGCCTACACAGAACTATGCCATCGCCTACAAATAAATGTATTGGTTAATAAATCACCCTTAATAAGTTGATTCAGATCTTGAACTTTTATCTAAACATACTTTTTTTTTTAAACACGGTTTTATTGAGATATATGCAAAATGTACATAATCCTAAAAACAGTACAGTAAGTACAAGTATATCCAATCTGATTATAATTACAGGAGGTAAGAAATATTCAGAATAGCTGGTATTTGTTGGCACATTTGCCAAATTGGTGATCAACATAATACAACATTATATGCCAACGTGGCATATAAACTTATAGAACTAATCAACCTAGGCTGGTATTATACAACTCAGGTCATAAATAAGCAATAGAAGATTGCAACATATACATAAAGCATTACATAGTGACTGTAAGTGGCGATACGGTCCATTTACCCCAAACTTGTACAAATTTCCCAGGACAGTTCCTATGCTGATATACTAGTTTAATATATGGTAGGACTTTATTGGTTTGTATTATCCATTCAGTGATAGTAGGTATTTGTGACGTTATCCAACACATTGTAATGGCCCTTCAGGCATATAAAAGTGATTCACGAAGCATGATACATTCAAATTTAGTATACTGGTGCTGCGGCAGGATACCGAATAGACAAATCTTGGGGCAAAGAGTGATCTGTTTCCCTAGTATCTCTGCAAGTAGTTGTATAACTTGTCGCCAGTATGACCCGATCAGAGGACAGCTCCATATCATATGCCAAAAATCAGCCGATGGAGATGCACACTTGGGGCACGCTGGAGAATAGTTAGGCTTAATTTTAGATATTCTTAGAGGTGTGAGATACGCTTGCCTAATAAGATAAAACTGAATTAGTTTGCCACTTGCAGATATAGAAGCATAAACATGCGATTCAAGAGCATCCTCCCATTCCTCATCATCCATATCAGTAAGGAGGCAGTCCCATTTAGACCTGAGTGTATCTGTATCTTTGTCTGCTATGGCCATTATAAGAGAGGTGTATAGCATAGAAATGAGTCCTCCCATCCCTTGTGTGCGGAGTATACCTATTATAGGGTATTCGGAGAATGTGATATTGGTATAGCCAAATTGAGAGTTCCAACAATGACGTAGCTGCAGATATTTATAGAAAAAGGAATTAGGCAGGTTATAGGTAGTTTTAAACTGGTCGAAAGATCTAAAAACACCCTGGTCAACCACTTGCTTAAATATGGTTACTCCAATTTTTTGCCACTCTAGTGATCTAAACATACGTATATATTCATGAAATAAATGAGATTTGTATCTATAAATACATTTAGTATATTTTCATAGGAACATGAAGAATTATGGAAATCATTTTAGAATTATAATCCGGTTTATTTGCCAAATATGCAGGGATTCATACATGGAATTGTTGATACAGACAGGCTTACTAACAGTGCAAGTTAAAAAAAACAGTAGTAGAGTAAAGTGCAACCTGCAGAAATAACTAAACTAAACGTGGGTACGTAGACTCGTAGACACAATGTTCACGGGTGAGCAGGCTACAGGGGTTGGGAGGGTGATGGGGGTCCTCAGTTGAAAAGATATATGGACTGGGGAAAGAAAGAGGTTGTGAAGCTTTCCGGCTTGGGGAAAGAAAGTGCTGGATGGCTGGGGGGATTTCTTGGGACTTTTCAAATAAAATTATATAAAAAGGTTGGAGCGGTCAATAAGAATTTGCACTTTTATTGAATAAAATAAAAAGAAAGAGGTAGACAGGGTATGCTTCAAGCACACAGAGAACATTTTGGCTGCTTCCCCTACCAGCTTCTCCTTGTCCTCCCATTGTGGTTGATGATGGATATATGGAAGGGTTTGGACAACTGTTCATTAAACTGCATTATCGTTACAGTAAATGTCCTGCAAAAATGACATGCTATGCACTAAACCTTGTGTTTTGCTAATTTATGGAAATGTATTATTAAATACATTTGAAAAAACAAATTTGAGACTGGACTAAGGCTTTAAAGCCGGTTACATCTAAATCCAGGTTCTCAGTAGTCAAACAGATGACAGCTATATGGTCCCAGTGGTACCATAGTCCTGTGTCCATCTTATAAGTTTGGACAGGTGGGGACAGCACACATATAAGAGAAATTGCCTGGTCTGAAAAAAAACAGTGCTAAAGGTGTATTTTTGGGATTTGGCCCACCGATGGCTGGTGAAGCTTCCGGAGCAAGAAAGGTAGCTTGTTTAAATCTGAGAGAGTTGCAGTTTAAATGTATTTACCCGAATTCCTTTCATATTTATCTCACTAAATTAAACTAAATGTGGACACGATGTCCCAAAAATTGAAAAATGATTACCCCCTTTGCTGCATATGTACTTTTTTTTTGTACATGGACAATGCTACGGTAGACATTGGCACTATATAAATCAATAATAAAAATAATAATTACTCTGTATTATTGCACTTTCCTTAGCATTTTGTACTTTTTAATTAATTTTATAAGAGACAAATGCCATTTGAGTCCTTTACAATGAGCAGGGCTGCCATCAGAAATTTTGGGGCCCCTCACATATCATCAAGCCTGGGCCCCCCCTCCCTGGGCCCTTCCACTGGTTGCAGTGCCCGCCCACTAGCCACCCCACCCCTGTGTCCGTGCATGAAGTGCACTGCGGCGAAAAATGTGCATGGCTCAGACACTGAAGAAAGTGGCATGCACAGCATGATGCAGCAAACAGCGGGCGGGACCATGGCATGTTTAGGGTGGAGCAAAATACAGGTAGTCCCCGGTTAACAAATGAGATAGGGACTTGTAGGTCCGTTCTTATCTTTTATTCGTTCTCTTTTGTCCCCCTCCTTTCTTCCTGTGCCTCTTTTGTCCCCCTCTGTCTCACCTCAGTTGGGGCCTCTTTTGTGTCCCTCTGTGTTGACCTCACGTTCCCATCTCATCTCTTTTCTTCCTGTTCCTCTTTTGTCCACCTTTGTTCCCCCTGTGCCTCTTTTATCCCCCTTTGTTACCTCTTGTCCCCTTCTGTCTCAGCTCGTCCCCCTGCCCTAGCTAGGTACAGGCTTCCCCACTATAGGTAGCAAGCTATAAACGCCCCAGTATAAGTAGCCAAGTATAGGTGGTGCCTCAGTATAGGTAGCCAGGTATAGGTGGTGTCCCAGTTTAGGTAGCTAGGTATAGGTGGTGGCCCAGTATAGGTAGCCTGTAGCCAGATATAGGTGGTGGCCCAGTATAAGTAGCCAGATATAGGTGGTGCCACAGCCCCAGTATATAAAGTCCGCTGTAGCAGGCTCACTCATCTGCTCCCCACGTTCAAGCGCTGATGTCACTCTTCTCTCAGTGCTGGAATGTGGTGTGCTGGTTAGTGAGCCACAGGCCCACAGCCAGCACGTGTGGCCCTTCCAGTGCTTTGGGGTGGGCCCAGGGCCCCCTGAAGTTCTGGGCCCCTCACTGCAGTGTCAGTTGTCCCCTCCCTGATGGCTGCCCTGACAATAAGATTAATCATTCCTTATCTGTCCTTCTCTTGCCTTTGCAAAACAAATACTAGAAAATGTGGTTATCATGACTATCATAACTAAAAGGATTGTAACTGGACTTTTTGGTTGTTTCAGAGATAAAACAGCATAAGAAAGATAGAGGTTTTGGATAGAAGATGGGGTAAAAGGTGGAGAAAAGAGGTGAAGGGAAGAGGGAGAGAGCATGTGAGAGGGAAAAAGGAGAGAGCATGCAGAGCCAGAGATGGAGGAATGACAAATTGGGAAAGCAGAAGCAAGGCAAATCCCTAAGGGCCTGAGCCCACTAATGCAATTGTGTCCACTTCTGTCCGCTTTTCAGCATCTGTAACATTGATGTGTAACTGAAAAGGGGGCACAACTGCATTAGTGGGCATAGGCCCTTAGTGACAGATGACTCTGTGATAGAACTCTTGTTGATACATTTCCCTTGTGACAAGCCCCTTAGTGACAAACATCCCATTTGACAGACCCCTTATGGCCCATACTCACGAGGGACTTTTGTCGCCCGTGAGTATGGGCCGTTGCACGCGCGCGCACCCCGAACTGTCGCCCGTCGCTCATGTCGCCATGCGATTGAAAGTTTCAATCGCATGGCGACAGTCGCCGCCGCACCCCCGCCGCAACTGTCGCTAGTCCGCGTGAGTACGCGGACTAGCGACAGCAACCTCCATTAAAGTATATGGAGCTTCCGGCGGAGGGAGGAGGAACGTCGGCGACAGCTTCCGCCTCGCCGCTGGTCCCTCTTCCGCGTGTGTACGCGGAGGGACCTGGCGAGGAGCTGTCGCCGGCCTGTCGCCCACACGCTCACGTGTGCTGGCGACAGGCAACATTTGCAGCCCGTGAGTACGGGCCATTAGTGACAGATTCTCCAGTGACAAGCAACTTTTTCTTTTTCTATGTTGTCAGACCTCTTAGTGAAATACCCACTCTGTGTAAGTCCTCCATAGTAAAAAGCCACTTAGTGCAGATTGCCTTCTAACAAAGCTGCACACTGCAGGCCCCTCCTTTGGCAGAGTACCATAGTGTAGGTCTCTCCTATGATGACTCTTATCCTGAGAAGCCACTAAATGCCTCCCTCCTCCAGTCTTCCTGCATGTACCCAGTTCCCACAGACAGCATCTCCTCCGGGCATGTGCACACAGGAATGCAAAGCGTATGTAGGTGATGGAGGGCCTGATCAGTGATAGCTGGTGCAGGCCCCCTTGATGCATGCCAGATTCCTCCAGGCCTGAGGCTGATGCATAGTTTGCCTTGTTGGGTAATTCAAGTCTATAAACAGAGAAACAAAATAGGATCCAGCAGCACACATTTCAGCACACCAAGCACACAGGTTTTCCAAAAGTTCTTGCATCTGGGAGCTATGTCATCCCTGCAAATTCCTCAACATCAGCACCATAAAAGCGTTTTTAAGTTATTTTTGCATCAACCTTTTGATGTCATTAAATAGTTTTCACATTCTTCTTTTTATTTTTTGAGGAACTTCTAAGTGTGGAAATGTATTTCAGTCTGCATAAATGAAGCATATTACATACTTATTCATTTCTTGTTCTGTTCTATTTTTACATGGTTTCCATTACAATTTGCTTAATAAAAATAAAATGGTTCCACTACAACTAACAATAAAAGCCCACGTCCACTCAAAACTTAATTTTAGAAAGACTAGGGTGCACTTTGAACCACTGTCTATCTATTAACTCTGTCTGTGTTCCAATGATAATGGTTTCTCCATTACTTCATGACTGACATCTGTGAGAAGTACAGGGGCTTAAAGTGAACCCATAGTGAAAATAACCTGATGAGATAAACAATTGTATTTATGCTCCTTCTCCTAAAAAGATATCCCATGGTTTTATTTTATATTTAAACATTTACAAACTAGATTTAATGTTTTGTTGCTTCTGCTCAGTGCCAGCCTAATAAGTGTCCCAGAGTTAGAAAAAGGTCTATAGTTCATGTATTTTATCTCCCTCTGCTCTCATCATAAGTTGTATTCTGCCAGGAAAATGTTTATGGCTGTAATTTGCTTATCAGTGATGTTTCCTATATTCCCAACAAGCTCCAGACAAGACAGAAGTTATCACTTCCATGCCTAAAACTTTACTTTTTTGGGCAGCAAAATAAAACAAGTAAAACAGCCTGGTTATTAATATGTTTTGCACTGTACATACACATGTTTATCTCATCATGTCACAAGTTGCCTTTGGTACACGGTAAAGCTAGCCCAAATCAGAACTTTTTAATAAAAAAAGCGTACTACCTAGCCCTTCAACCCCCCCCCGCTAGCCAGATCAGGTAGCTTTAATTACTGCTGCCTTCCTCCACCCCTGTTGCCAGAAATCCTTTCTTGTCAGTTTCAGTGACCCCTAGGGTCATGCTACTGCAAGCTCTGCTCTGTGTCTCATGCCATAGTAGAGAGCAGGGAGGCAGAGTAGAGACAAGGAATGGACAGAGGAGATGAAGAGCTGGGAAGAGCTGAGCCATTGAGAGGAGGGAAGGGGCGTGCCTCTCCTGCAAGGAATGCCATTCCCCAGTTAGATGTGGATAAGCTGCTAGTCTGCATTTTTTAGGGGCGACAGCGTGGTGCACGGGGGCAGAGAGTGATGTGGAGGGGACACAGAGGCACAGCATAAAGCAGGGTACATGCTTTTGTGTCCCAGCTGACACTCCCCTCCCCCCTCTCGTGCCTCCTCGGGTACACTTTAATTACATCTACAACCACACAAAACTTACTAAGGTTCCAACCACCCTGTACATTTTATTGGGATTCTGCATCACTTCCTGTCCTTTGTAATAGGGAGTGGAAGTTAATGAAGACTTCCCTAAAGGTGACCAAGACAGCAGTAAACCATGGCAGACATTCTAATACTTTCTGTTTCTAATGAAACCTAGTGAAAGTTTTAGAAAAGAGTCAGGGCTAGTGCACACTTACTGTGTTTCTCGCACGCAGAAAAAAAACTGACATTCTGCATCCTGATTCTGCATTTTGTCAGTTTTCTGTATCAATTACATTAGGGCCTGTACACACTGCTGCGCTTGCGCTGCGCTTTTCAAATCGCATGCACTTTTTAATCTCAAGGTCTTTTGAAAAATAATGAAAATCGCGGAGACCTGTGCACACTGCTGCAATGCGCTTTTCCTATTCTCATGACGGCTTGCGCTTTTAAAAATCGCATGCGATTTTAAAAGCGCAGCAGTGTGTACAGGCCCTAAGCTGCTGTGAAAAAACACACTGTATAGAAACACACTTGGTGTGCAGAAAAAGTATGCAGAAAAATGTGCGCAGAAAACTGAAAGACAAGTGTGTTCCCTGCCTCAAGCTTTACTTTTTTTTTCAGTTCGGTTTTTAGATTTAACTAACTTTGCTGCACTTCTTCCTTTGCAAGAATTAAATGTTTTAGTTACACTATATAAAAATAATATAAGGGGCTATCAAATCAATATAGCTGCGGTTAGTGCATTATTAATAAACACAGATGTTGTTTATAGAGCTGCAATTATCAATTTTCTTTTAATTTTCTTGTCATCTTGTCTTTGCTTCTGTTTCCCTACAGTGTCCCACATGTTTCAGCTACAAATGAAAGTTATTTCAAAAAGCCATTTTACTTTTCTATCAGCCTTATGGGAAAATATCTGTAGGCATGGAGTAATATATGTCATTTTTTTATGTAAACATCTGCTCCAAAGTTCCCAATTGCCTTTTCATGTGTTGGCCCAATGTTCTCATAATGCATTTATTTTTTGTACTCATATTCCCTTTGAAGCTATCCAAGAGGGAAAGGGACTCTTTCAGATCTGTCCCAGTAATAATTGTAACACAAAACAGCACTACATTGCTGCAAAACATGTCCACAACTGCCTTGTTGAGAGCAGAGCTGGTTTCTATTGCATTAATCAATAATAACAAAAGAGTAGAACACACAGAAACATACTGATGAGGCATAACACCAGGTTTATTGATTCAAAATAATAAGAGGGTTATCAGCCTTATCAAAGCCTAGAGAGTAAAGTAAGTAAATGGACATGCAGCTGCACTGAAGTATAAGGAGAGCTAATAAATAATTTATGGTTTTCTTAAAATTGTAGAGGATTCAAATATAGGTAATACATGTAAATGAATAATGATGATGGTGATGATTATGATGATGATGATGATGTTGATGATGATACTAGTAATAATAACAATTATTATGATTATTATCTATATATAAAATCGGATGTGTGTGTGTATGTGCTGCGTTCACTCGAAAGCGCCTTGACCGATCTGAACGAAACTTGGTAAACAGATCCCTTACTACCTGGGATGATATGTTCTGGGGGTCTCATGTCTCATGACAGAGTCCTCAACTTTGCACAGTTGGTCACCTGGTCACCAAAGTTTAAAAATTCAGGAAAAGTGGGTGGAGCATAAAACAGCCACTAACATGTTTTAAGCAATTAATTTTAAATGGGAACATGTAAACTGCAGCCGTTCTTAGGCTGTTAATCACAGGGGTCTTAAATTTGGCACAGTTGGTCACTGGGTGACTGGGACTGATATTCAGGAAATTGTGTGGAGCCTACAACAGCCAATTATGATTCACCTATTGATTTTCAAGAAGAATATTTAAACTGCTGCCATTCTTACACTAGTAATGGCAGAGGCCTCAAACCTGCTACAGTCAGTGATTGGATGACTGGAGTTCAAATTCATAAAAGGAGCGGAGCCACAAACAGCCAATCACATTTGTTGGATTGATAAACTGCTTCCATTCTGACATTATTGATGCCAAAGACCCCAAAGCTCACAAAATCTGTC
The DNA here is from genome assembly GCF_040937935.1 of Hyperolius riggenbachi. NCBI lineage: Eukaryota > Metazoa > Chordata > Amphibia > Anura > Hyperoliidae > Hyperolius > Hyperolius riggenbachi. The sequence goes on from NC_090646.1 coordinate 545,215,168, forward strand.
TTCTGAATGACTGTATGTCTTAATAACAAAAAGTGGGTGGAACCAACAACAACCAAAATTATGAATGGAAAAAAATTAAACTGCTGCCATTCTTATACTGTTAATGGCAGGGTTCTCAAACTTGGCACAGTAGGTCATTGGGTGCTATTAATATTTGGGAAAGTGAGAGGAGCCTACAACAAGCAATTCCATTGACCTATTGATCTTTGAGGTAATATTTCAATTACTGAACTACAACCACTAGTCCTGGTGAACTAATCTTCAATTATAGTATGGCATATACTCCCTAAGGAGGAGAACATTAGAGTACCATATACATACTCCACAAAAAACCTTTCATGTTCTCAATCTGCATAACAATATTTATTGTATCAAAAATTACACACCGTTCCCTTAACCCCCCCCCCCCATTCCCCCCTTAAAAAAGCCTGCCTAGAACTTGGAGCGCTCCTCACATACACATACCAACCACACCTGGAGCACTTTGCTGAAAAAAAGCATGGCTCAATCAAAAAATTCTCTCAAACATATGCAAAAAATTGGACAGTTGAGATCAATAATTCCAATAATCATCGCATTGGTAGGGGATACCATAATTGCTGCGGATACCATCCACAATAGGACAATGCGATGATTATTGGAATTATTGATCTCAACTGTCCAATTTTTTGCATATGTTTGAGAGAGTTTTTTGATTGAGCCACGCTTTTTTTCAGCAAGATCTGGCCAGAGACTGTGCTCCAGGTGTGGTTGGTATGTGTATGTGAGGAGCGCTCCAAGTTCTAGGCAGGCTTTTTTAAGGGGGAAATGGGGGGGTTTTAAGGGAACTGTGTGTAATTTTTGATACAATAAATATTGTTATGCAGATTGAGAACATGAAAGGTTTTTTGTGGAATATTTCAATTACTCCCATTTTTACACTGTTAATATCAGAGGCCGCAAATCTGGTACAGTCAGTCATTGGGTTACTGGGGTTCAAATCCAGAAAAGTAGGTGGAACCCGAAACAGACAATCAGATTTGTTTGATTGATTTCAGTAGGAAGAAAGAAGAGATGCTGGCACCATCCAATGTAATTATGCTCTTTTATTTATTCAGCTGAGGAGTCCTACAAACCCGCCCAGCACCGGTGTTGGCACAGGCACTTTCATCACTCCTGTACTCCTCTCTTACCTTCTCTTCACTTGGAGGCACAGGAGCAGGTCAGTCCACACACGCCTCACCACAGACACAGGCTCAGCAAGTAGGTGACTGGAGTATAAGCCGAGGGGGGGGGGGGGGGGGGACTATCCAGCACACTCTTTGTGCTGAAAAATGTAGCTTATATGCAAGTATCTATGGTATTTATGTATCAACTCAGATTTATTTTTTGCATCTTATTGACCATTCCTATCTAAGATCACTGCAAAACATTTCTTAGCACAGTATTTCTTGGTCCTATTCTCTACCCAGCTTTAACCAGCGCCCTCACTCCAGCATAGTCCCACATTCATTTCCCATTACAGCACAGTAAACCCACCCCCCTACATACCACTTAACACTATTATACATTCTTCTCACCTCAGTACTGCCCCATGTCACAACAATAGACTACAGATGCACTGATTCAGTCTCCTCACTACAGTATTATCCCTTGTCAAAATTCCTTTTGAGGATTATCCCATACTATTTTCTCCTCATCTCCACTCCCCACATGACTAGGTTCTTAGTGTCCATGTTCCTGCATGCACATTGACAATTCTGGCATCTTTCAAATCCAAAGGTTGTGGTCCTGTGAAGGGAAACTTACAGTATATGACTAACATTTTCACACCCACCATCTTGGAAAGGGCTGCTAAGTATGCACGAGATATGTGCAAATACAATGGTAAGCGTTTATGTATAGCCACTTAGGAAATGGTGCAAAACAGTAGCCATACGTCATTTGTACACGTGCATGCATTTATTTGATGATAACTGAATTAAAATGCAGTCTACAATCTTTTTTACTTGGGATTTATGAGGACCAAACCAGGTGTTGGTTGTGTATTGCAGTAATACTAATAATTTTATCATCGGTTTCCCTAATAAATAGAGTGTGTTTTAGTGTGAAAGGTTTGTATCTGTATAACCTGAGTTCAGCAAAGTCCCTGTTATCCGGAGTCCAACTAACAGGCAGTCTCAACTCAAGCACCTGACACATGTGGCTAGTAGCTACCTCGCAACACAATAGCCAAGTTTGGGGCTGTTTGCAGGAAAAGAGCTGTACAATGGATTCCAGTGCTCTCACAAAGCTCCCCACCTCTCCTCTCTCACTGGACCGCCACCATTCATGGCTACAGCCCAAAATCAAGGCCTGGCTTTTATTTTGAAAACTTGCTGCAGGAATCTTGCCTATGCCCTGCAGACTGCTTCCAGGAACTTGAAATCCTTGCAGAAGCCACCAGGCAGGACAGAGCTCACCAAAAGAGGCCACCAGGACACAGGACACCAGCAGACAGAGGCCGCCAGCAGGACAGACAGGCGAGGCAACCAGCAGGACAGACAGGTGAGGCCACCAGCATTAACATTTTATACAGTGTTCCTGGTATGCCTATAGAGTGGGGTATAGTACATAATTAGCGAGGCCTATTATTAACATTAGTGAGTCTCAAGCAACCAGAAAGCATGCTTATACAGCATCAGCCAATCCCCGTTGGTACCAGATATTTGGTGTATATAGTTTTGTAAAAAAAACAACAAAAAGGTAAAATCGACTTTTGAGGCGTTCAATACGGCTTTAAAAATGTTACATTTTAAGATCTATGTGGGTGTTATTAAACTGTTGTTGCAGTATTTATAATGACAGAAATCTATATTATTTGAATACTGCTGAGAGAGGAATCTCTAGAAGGGCTGTGCAGAGTCATTTCATTACAATAAAGAAGACATTATGCAGGATTTAAACTGATTAATTCAATAAAAAGTACACCTCTCTGCTCTTACAACAGGAATATAAATACAGACTGAAAATATCTTTTGATGTGATTGAAGTTACATACTTTAAAATCAGTATTACACATCTCCAACCTAGATGAGCTAAACCAGGTCTTCCAGAAATGTAACATAAAAGGATTGATGTTTAAGAAACTTAAAAAAATGAAAAATTCATAAGGCCATGAATTTAATTTGGTGAAATAGTCCTTTAGATTTCTGGCAAACGGCCTCTCTTCTAGTCTTATTTAACAAAAATGCTTACAATTTTATCTAACAAAAGCAATAATAACAATGCTCACATTAGCAACAGGACTTACAAGAAAAGTAATTACAAGTGGAATAAGTACACAAATTAAATATTAGGGTAAAGTCACAAAAAGAACAGACAGCACACAGTGGTGTAGTGGAAAGCACTCTCCCCTTGCCTTGAATACTAGCCAGGACCCTATCTGCACTGGGTTTGTATGTTCTCACTGTGTCTGTGAGGGTTTCCACTGGGCACTCTGGTTTCCTCCCACATCCCAATATAATATAAGTTAAATGGCCTTCCCTGTAAATTGTTCCTAGACTATGATAGATATATGACTGTGGCTGGTATTAGATTGTGGACCCCTCTGAGGGACAGTTAGTGACAAGAGTATATATTCTGTAAAGCGCTGCGTAAGATGTCAGTACTATATCAATAATGATTAATAATGTATGCCGCAATTTACGCCAATTGCATTACTTGCTTTATACATGGATCACTTATGTTGGTTGAATTACACAATTAGCATAATTTGCTATATATATCTTGTAAATCCCAGTAATGCTGATGTAGTCTGCACATGTTAAGATTACTGTCCATTTGTAAACTTACCCAATTATGTCAAAGCTGGCAATAATATAATAAAAATATAAGTAAAATATGTCATTTAGATTTTAATCTATGGCCAGCAAATTGTTTTGCTTTTTGCTGCAGTATAAAGCTGAGCAAATATGCCTCAGGCTGGTCATCCTGAAAACCAAAGGTATATTTGAAGCACATACTGTACATGGAAGCCTTACCTAACCAAATGAATGATGTTTGAAATTAAAAGAAATAAAAACAGAATTTCATTCTCAAAAAACAGTGATTGTCAGTTTTGATTTTAGCAGGAAAATCTTTAATGACATGCAGGCAGGGAGTTGCAGTTCATCATGGGCTAGTTCATCGCTTTCAGGCCTAAAGTAGATGACTGAAATCTATGCCCTGTTTACTGCCTCTTATCCCTGCTGAGGCATAGATTTCAATAAATCCCCACCCATCCCTCTCAGCACTCTCATAACTTTACTCTTGTGGCCTGCTCACTCAGCTGTCTGAATTACAGCTCAGCTGCATATGCCAATCAGGAGTGAATTCACCATTGACATTGACACCCCATTTCCCACAGATTACAACCAGGGCTGGCCTTAGGTTTCACAGCGCCCTGAGCGAAACCTGATTTTTGTGCCCCCCCTTTCATCATCTTCCCGTGTGCGCACACACACATGCACACACACACACAGGCCCATATGCAATTTACCTTTTCTCCTGAGATATCTCCTAGGACGATGGTTCCCAACCTTTTTGACATTGTGACACAAATGCTCAGATCTCTGTGACGCGTCACATATGTTTAATAGAAAAAAAATACTATTAATAACTACGAATGGATGGAAAGAGTGCATTAGCCTGAATACATTTAAAAATAAAGGCTAGTACCTTTCAGGAATATTAATACAAATAATCAGTGGGACAGTTAGCCCCCCCCCCTCATTTAGAATGAAAGCACAGCACCGACAATTTGCACCACACATTACAGCCGCAGTGCACCCCCCCAAAAAAGCCCTCAGACTCAGTATAGGTAGGTAGCCAGGTATAGGTGCCCCCAGTATAGGATCTCATGTGTAGGTGCCCTCAATATAGGTTGCCAAGCATAGGTGCCCCCAGTATAGGAAGTCAGTTGAAAGTCTCCATCCCACCCATAGGTAGCCAGGCGTAGGTGCCTCCAGTATAGGTAGCCAGGTTTTGGTGCCCTCAGTAAAGGTAGCCAGCAATAGGTGCCCCCTGTATAGGAAACCAGGTGTAGATGCCCTCAGTATAGGCAACCAGCTATAGGAGGAAGCTGGTGCCCTGAGCTCCGGTCGCTCAGGTCAAAGGCCGGCTATGATTACAACCTACCTACAGTGCAGCTGGAACTTCTGCTGTGAAGGAGGAAGTGTTGGAAAGGAGGAGTGCAATGCAACTCCAAGAGGCGACAAGATAGGTAATTAAAAAAAAATTTTGTAGCGCCTCCCTTCTCACAGACACATGGGTACAGTTTTGTTTTTGTGAAACTGTGCTTGCTCATCCCTATTGCAGTCTTCATTGCACAGATCAGTGATTAGCCTTTTGGGGTCCTCCCTAAAGAACTTAAAAGGTTCTCTAAAAATGTTATTCGTTGCTGTCGTTTTCCCTGGTAGAGAGATTTACCCACTTTCTGTTAGAGCAGAAAAGGAGAGAAGTTCTTTCAACACTATCCAAAATGAAAGTCTGAAGTTAGGTTTTGAGTATGTCAGCTCCTATAATCCTACATCATGCAACATTTGCTCACTTCCTTATTTCAGTTTGAAGAGGGAACTGTGTAACTGTAATTTACTGCTGCAGTTTACATGTATTCAATTCATAGAAAAAATATGTTATGTTTATGTAATAAAAAAGTGCTTCATATTTACAATAATTATGTATACATGATTTAGTCAGTGTTTGCCCATTGTAAAATCTTTTATATCCCTGATTTACATTCTGACATTTATTACATGGTGACATTTTTACTGTTGGCAGGTGATGTAGCTGCTGCATGCTTTTTTGGCAGTTGGAAACAGCTGTAAACAGCTATTTCCCACAATGCAACAAGGTTCACAGACAGGAAACTGCCAGGAGTACCACGGTCCTCAGAGTATCTTGTGGGAGGGGTTTCACCACAATATCAGTCATACAGCGCCCCCTGATGGTCTGTTTGTGAAAAGGACTAGATTTCTTATGTAAAAGGGGTATCAGCTACTGATTGGGATAAAGTTCAATTCTTGGTCGGAGTTTCTTTTTAAGCTGCACTCCAACTCCACCTGAGCTCAGAGCAACTGTGATTTACAGAACTGGATTTTTAACATGGTGAAAAAGGGGAAAAGTGAACACGAGTGAGTTGTAAATAACATTTGTAGCCTGTGTACTCATGTTTATTTCATCACCCTACATATCACTTCAAGTACACTTTATTATGGCTCCCTCCATGTCCACAGAATAGAGAATACATTTTCATGAAAGAGATTTTTTTGGGCCATAGAACAGGTTAAAATGATATAATTTCCTGAGAAAATAAAATTGTACATAAAGATTTCAGTCTCCACTAAGGGTAAAACTGCATTATATGCAGTCTTACCAACCTCTCTTTAAAGTTCATTTTATAAAAAGGAAGTTGCACCATGTCTTCATACTGTCAACACTCCTGGCCACAGGAGGGGTGTAGCCACATAAATTCAGCATTTATTGAGCAGTCTCAGACTACGTCGAATAACTATAGTGAACTGAAATGTGGCCTAAGGAAGACTGCTTGCCCTCACTTCTTCAAAGTCTTTTTGGTAAGTTGTGTGCATGTGCTTGTGTGCGTGTGTGTGTGTGTGTGTGTGTGGGGGGTGATTTACCAGCCACACAAGGGGGTTTAGATCTCCATAGGGGGCCCCATAGTAATTTTGCTGATGGACCCCATAAGTTGTTGCACAAATTGATGCACTGTTTCCACTGTGCTCCTCTGGATGCTCCTCCAGTAAGGAAAGGGGGGCAATTGCCCTCAGGCCCCAGAGTCCATAGGGGCTCCCCAAGCATCACCCATTTAAAGGTTCAGTATGGCCAGACCACTGGGTATTGTGGCATGTGGTGGAGGTGAGGAAGCAGTGGCTTGCCACTCATCTGCAGAGTGGTGTGCAACAGAAGCTGCGGGTACAACACACCGTAGGAACTTCAGGAAGTCTTTTCCCCATCTCACATCCAGCATCTTCTCTCACTTGCCATTAGAGCTACATAATCCACATGGAGGCCTTTGTGTCCATCTCTACAGGGATGGGAGGCTACCTAACCCTAGAGGGCACATGTGGTTATCTATACTGGGGGGGGGGGGCTACCTAATCCTAGGGGGCACATGTGGTTATCTATACTGGGAGGGGGGCTATCTAATCCTAGAGGGCACATCAGACCATCTGTACCTGAAGGGGGGCTACCTAATACTGGGGAACACTTTTGGCTGTACATATTTGGGGGAGACTACCTAAGACTGGGGTGCAAAGCTGACCATTTATACTTGGGAGGAGGAAAGGAGGGGTGTGTGTTCCAGCAGTGGTTGGGGGGTGGTCAGGAGGTCCCAAAGTTACTTTTTCCCTGGGGCCCCATTGGAGCTAGCTCCAGCCATATCTGCATGAGAAGGCAGTGCGCTGTGATTCCTTTACTGCTTAAAATGATCTACATTTTGAAGCTCCGCTGCACTACATAAAATAGCAAAGAGGGCCACATTCGGTCTGCAGGCCTTGTGTTTGACACCTATGGACTGGAAGGATAGATAATGCATAGTCCTGTTTTCATAATGTCACAGAGATACTGTACTTTAGTTCACAGTGGTAACTGAAAAAGAGCATCAATTTCCCTGTTTCAAAAAGAATCAAGAGGCTGATTCGAGTCCCAGATTTAAAATTTTCATTATTTCAGTTCTGAATCTGGCCCAACAATCTAGTCTCTGTTAGATGGCCTCCTGTCCTAAATGTTTGTGGCAAATGAAGCTGATTTAAAGGTTCATCTGCTCGGTTTTCTGAATTAAACATTAAACTAGTGAAGTGAACCTTAGTTGCCACCTCAAGCTCCCAGAATGGAAACGTTTCAGTTTTGGATATAAAAATCAGAAAAGTGCATCCAGTAACATTGCAGCAGAAGCAATTTCCCTGCAATGTTTCCTCTATGTTAGGTCTAAGCTGTACATGTAAACAGATACTGACATCAGTGCATCATATTGCTTGATAAGCACATGTACACATTATCCTACCTTGTTCCATTGCCAGCAGATTGAGTTGTAAACAAATAGTCTGACAGCTAAACAATAACTATAACAGACTATAACAGAAGGCCACAATTTCAGTATAAACACTGAATGCCTGTTGACACAAATAAATCATTTAATTCTGTCTAACAAAGGTAAATGTATTTTATTTTTGGCGTATATTGAAAATGGTTTGTCTATTAACCTTTCTTTCCCCAATCCATACCGAGTTTCACAATAGTGCTGGAATCATTAATTGTGTACGGTTTATTCATGAGGTATACACATTGAATAATATGAATGCATTCTTTCTCAGTCTATTTGGGTACAATGTAACCATTTCCACAATGCTTTATAAGCTCTGAATATGCACACTTTACATGATACAATGCAACATGACTTAACAGGTCTAATTTCTCTGCACTCAACCAGACAATGGCACTTTTCAATTAACAGGAAAGAACAGGTGCCAGTAATGCATGGTAGAAAGTCATTAAAAACATAATTTCTAAAGTATTTGAAAGGTGCCTTATTGAATATTTTATTATTGTGTACAAAAATAAATTATACTTGGCATTAATATTTCCACATGTTCCTAAAGGACGGTCTTCGAGATGTGCAAAGTGAGTCAGTCTACAGAGAAGTGATGCTGCAGCTGACAGATTCGTTTTCTGGCTGCTCTTGATCATTTGTCTGGCCCCTGGCTGCTATATTGGTCATTGCCCTACCTGGTTTACATACATGGCTAGTTGCTGGGAAAAATCATAACTGTCATAGCTGCCACCATCAGCCATAGCTGCCCGCTTGCTAGTTGATATTGTTGACTGTTAGCCAGCTGCCAGGCTGGTTGCTGGGTCGCTGCTTTGGTTGCTGGCCTTGATACTGGGCATGACTCCGTCCTGACTGCTGTACTCCTTTTCAACCTGGCTGCAGGGCTGTGGCTACCATAAAGGCAAAGGGGGAAATTGCCTCAGGGCCCCAGAGCCTGTAGGGACCTCAAAGTGCTCCCCACATCTTAACTTTTTCTCCCCAGAGGTTCTGCAGACTCTTTGGCTGAGTAGCATCTCACCTGTGCTGGCTGGCAGGTAAACACTACACTGCTAAAGACTCTAAAGGGGCCCCAGGGAGCACAGTTAAGTTGGGAGGGTCAACAGCTGGCTCAGGGTCCCAGAAGGGAAAAATTTGACTGCGACAAAGCACCCCTTGTGCTACTCCTTGGCCAGAGGGTTTCTGTTGTGGGGGGGCCCAGACTAATTTTGCCTTGGGGCCCCACTGTTACTAGAATCGGCCCTGCCTGGCTGTCTGCTAAGATAGTGGAAGAAATTGCCGCTGGGCAAATGGTTGCCGTGTTTCATGGTGGTGAGCCATGAGTAAGATATATAGATAGATAGATAGATAGATAGATAGATACACACACACCCTCACAAACTTTATTAGCCTATTTGTCCATCACTAGTCAGGCTGGTGTTGGCCAGGATAGTAGATCATGAATATAAGTTATTTGCGGTGCTGAAAGCAAAATGCCTCTCTCCCATCCGTCACCCTGCTTAGCACACTTCTCCTAACCAATGACAACCAACACACATTTTAACACTGAGTATGTCACTTGCAAAACGCAGATTCAAGTATTAAGGATGTGGGGCTCATAATAAACTTAATTTACTGAAAGAGAAATTGGAAGAGACCAGACAGCCACTTTCTTTCAGCAGGCCACATAGCCATTTACCACAAAGAGTTGCAGAAGTCATAATAAACCAGACAGAATTTGTAATGTTTTATTTCTTATTAAGTTTTTTCTTTTTCCGAAATCCCAGTCTTGATCCCTCACTTTTTGTTGGCTACTAGGTGTTTTCTCCTAATGTTGTTTGATTATTTGAATCTTGTCAGATTGTTTGTAGCACATTTTCTGTGTTTTTGAAGCCTACTTAATGCTTATTTAAGAGATTCTCAGAGGACTCATGGACAAGCATGGAGCTATGTGCAGGTCCCAGTTTATATCTATTCCTTACTTCATCCTTAAATTGCTTCTAAGTGTTTTTTTTCATCGTTATTTTCAATGAACATTTTAAGCACGGTGATTCTCTCCTCAAGAATAAAATAATAAACACAGCTTGCTCTTTGTTGCTTATGAGTAACAGGAAAACCTGCCCTGAGAAACAATACAGTAATGTCCATCAATGAACTCCAGGGGTCCTTTAAAAAATCTGTGACAAAGGTAACTTCTTAAATTCATCCCTCTTTGCCATAAATCATAATAAAGTCCTAATCAGAAGGGTCACATACAGAAGGTACACATATCCTAAAAAAGGGCAATGGCTTTTCCTACTGAAAACATTCAGTAGTCACATTGTCACATTCAGGACGACAATAAGGACCTTTTAAATAGGTATGGTGGGAAATTCCAACTTCCGATTCCACAAAAATTCACATTTCTTCCAATGCCTATCTTCGATTTTCCAATTCCAGATTTCCAAGAAGTAATTTTTGTCATTTTTTGCATTCTCTAATTGGCTAAATACTTCTGAGTTCAGTTGACTCAGAAGTATTACAGCAATCAGAAAATGTAGAATTTTACCATGGTAATTGGAATCCCATGGAAATTTTAAGTCAATCACAAGACTCAGGAATTCTCGGTAGTATACGAGTTTTCTAATTGGTCTAAAATTACCACAATAATCCAACTTTCACAGAAAAAAATCTGCATTCTCTAAATGGTCCAAATGCCTTTGAGTTCTGTTATTGGGCTAAAATTACAGAGTTGCTGTAAAATCCAATTTCAGAGTTCAGTTTTTCGAGTTCCAATCAAAAATACAGATTTCCAATCGGAAATGCAGAAATGTCAATTCTGCGTAATCCAATTGAGCATCCCTACTCTTAAGCTTCATTATAAATAACTCAGCCATCTTCATCAATTGTGGGTAACTATTCCAGCGAAAGAGAGTGATGGTTTATTAGGCTGTCACTGTTATTTTTCAAAAGATGAAGATTAAAAACAAACAACAAAAAGTGAACAGCAAAGGTAAAGTAATCATAGTTCTTCTTTACACTATTTCATTGGTGACTATTTACTTATTATATGGCAGTAATTAACACTGATATTTTAATATACTGTGTGGTTTAATAAAAAAAATGCATTCTTCCAACACAAGCTTAAAGTGTTTTACCCTCTCTTGCTGATTTAATTCTCAAATTAAAAAGTCAATTACCTGACTATACTAGATCTCCCATTCCCAAATAAAATTAAATATAACATAATTACAGCTGGTTGTTTAACTTTAACAACAATTAAATCCCATGAATTAAAGCTATCAGTTCACTATTGTTTTTCCAATGCAGTAAAAGAAGCCAATTTCGGAAGCTAATGAGGTTGTAATTTTGTTGCTATCTCCCTCAACATAAAATTCTTCTGTATAGCAATTGTGCAAATATGTAATAAAAACTCTATTAAATGCTGATTGGGAATGTAATCTCGATGAGGATGCAAATTTTACTAAGAATAACCACTTTTTAGCCAGTGATCTGGTGCCATGGACTGTTGGTTTCTTTTGTTATATTTTACCAAACTTTAATATTGCTTTACAACCTGCCTGGCCTTTCAGGCTCTCTGTTCCTAAACTACAAGTCCTACTCCGTAGATGTATAAGTTTCCATACTTATTTCTATCCCATGCAAAGCTCCAGTTCAGCTCTACTTATTTATTTTAATGTTTCATCTCTACCGACATGCATTAACAAGTCTGAAATCACTATATACAAGCTGCAAGATGTGGTGTGCATGCAAAGCCCAGTGTTTAAGTCATCCCAGCGATTGCTTTTCCACCAACAGATAAAAATGAGCACTTCTCACCTTTAAAAAAATGTCATAAGTCAACCATATCCAGTATTGATATTGGATTTTCAGTTGACAGCCCCTCTAAGTCGACCACCATACTCTGAAGTTGCCTAGTTGAAGCTCACCAAGACTGTAGGAGCATGGTATGAACACAGGAGTCCCTCAGAGCTCTCCACCCTCTAAGGCCGATAATCAGGACTCATTAGAGGACTCTCACCCCAATAACTCTCAGCTTACTGCTCTAAGCAGCTCTCTGGACAGGACACACCTGTCAACTGACTAAAGTTGGCTGAGGCGGCTGATAATGACCACCTTAGCCAATAATCAGATGTGTGTACAGACCACAAAAAATTGGCCCGGCAGATACAATCACCCCCCCCCCCAACCCCCGAAACGGCAGGTCCCATTGTCTATTGCTCTCCCCCGCCCACCCCATCCACCATTTGACATCACGCATGCACTGCTCCATTGTCCTCTGCATCCCTGAATAGAAAAATAGCACATCATCAGCTACACAGCTTACTTGTGTCTGTGCAGCCTGGCCCAGTCATGTCGTCCAAGGGGATCGGGTCACATTCTTAGACGGGTGACATCAATCAAAGGTGTATACGCACATTTAGGGAAAAGGTGAACAATTTCCTGAACATTCCTTATCACTCTTCATGCCTCTTATTCAATAGGTAAACAGGCACATCCTATTGTGTGATATTCTGACTAGGTTTCCTTTGTGTGCAGATAAACCTGAGCTAAACAGGACATTGGATTATATTTCTAAGACAGCAAACAAAACATGAAGCTATTCGGTGACTATCAGACTTCACAAGGCGAGCTTACATTTCTTTGTGTCAAAGTCAGGTAGGATAGCTATGTAGATTATAGAGCGCTGTGGGGTTTTATACTATATTGTATGCTAAACTGTAGTCCCTGTACTGTGGTAGAGCAGGAATCATAGTCAAGACCTATTATTTTTCACATAAGCTAAAGGCACAAAAGGAAAAAAGAACAACTTCCTGGAATGCAAAGTAAAAAGCTCACCATTTTATCCTACTGATAGAATGAGGACCCCTTGAGTTAAAAACTCAAGAATTACTTAGATTTCTCCCATCAGAGTCAAATATCCCTTCCATAAGTCAGTCACCAAAAGGCAGGAATATACTATTTTTAGTGAGCATTGCATAAAATATTTTTTTCACCATTGCCCTTTTGCAGTTGTTTTGTTATGATGAGGTAAAATTGCAGGTAAAGCCGATTTTTGTCAGGAATAGAACTGATTTGCTTTGTATTTTTTTCTTTATTTTGAACTACAAATGTTTAATGCTGCTGCTACTGCTGCTGTTTTGAGATGCCATTTACTGAGTTTAATGCCTGATTAAATTTGGATTTTACCCAAATGCTAAGGGAATGGCATTTCTGATACATTTAGTCATTGTGTTCTACTGCCAATCCTTAAAGTGTCCCTAATAACAGGAGATAAGTAATTGTTCCCTTACAACACCTGATATTTATTTCACAATAGATTACCATGAAATGAGCCAATTTAAAACTTGCAGGATAAATATATTTCTGTGGCATGTATTCCATGAAAAGATAGGTGAAGTTAAAACCCCTGATTTATCAGTTAGCACAGCTTAAGAGAAGAAAATTGCATAAATGCTTTTAAATGAAAGTGTGATGTCATAGGATCCAAAATAATCTCCATAATTAATAAATATAATTATTAATTATATCATTGTATGAATGGTCATAAAAGCTATGCCCTATAATTAAAAATCCACATTTACCATGTTATAGGACAACTAGGGACCTTAGCCCATTTAATAACGGGCTCTAGATCTGTCACCACCGCCACCTGTCAGCGCGCATGTGCCCACAGCGCGCACGTGCGCCCCTGCTCGCCGTGCAGGTGCACACCCCCGTGCTCGTCCCGCGCGCGAGCACACGTCAGCCCGGTCATCATCTATCCCTCCCCCCACACACACTCCACCTTATTGTCCCAAGTTTTGTCTCTAAAAAAGTCAGGGAATTAGGGTAAAAATTATGATGTAAATATTAAAAGCAGTAATAACCTGACAAAAGTTATTAAAACATACTCACTCTATCCAAAACCAACAAAACTAGTTCTCCTAGAACATTTGGCTTTAAAATACACCGTTCATGAGAGAAAACATTTTTAAATAGGACCGATTATTAAAAATACAGTGTAGTTGCCAAGTATCTCATTATTACAATTCCTGTGCTGATGTAAAGATCTTATACATTTTTTTGGGGGGGTGGGAGGCATTAAACTAAGTGTATTTCCATTTACATGCTACAGAGATGCTGGTGTTGCTGTATTTTTTAGCTGCCAAATGCAGAATATCGTTGATAGAATCAAAACAGAGAGCTTCTCACACATGACTATTGTAGCAAGACAGTCCAGCTTACGAACTAGCCAGAAAATGATTCTTTTCCTTGATGGTGCAGTGAATGACAGAGGTAAACACCTATGCCTACACTTGTAATAGCTTCTCCTAAATACCCATCCTTCCTGCTCTATAAACCTACCCATTCCATTTCCTCTGGACTTTGAAACATTGCTGTGCACACCATGGGACCTATAGTTTTGCCAGACAGAAACTATAGGAGAAAAATAGTAATACATTGCAATTTATGAATATTCCTATCACTACAAAATTACAAAATTGAATGTTCTGTTTGTAATAAATTGTGAAAAGTAAAATAATAATTTTGGTGTGAAAAATAATATGTAATAAGGCAGAGAAAAAATAATGATCATTGGTCCCAATGACTAACATCGACAATTAGACATTGCTATGTTCAGTCAGTAGCTAGCAGATCGTGTTCATACCATCATAACCATGATACAGTGATGACAACTAGGAACTTGAAAATTTGTTCTTTTGATCAAACACTTATTTCACACATTACACTGCATATCAAGCTCTTACTTGGGGGAAATTGGTTTTTGAGGGTTCTTTTGTGTTTTTTTTTTCTGTTTCTCACGGCTACAATAAACCTACTGTCACAGACCGCAAGGCCGGTCTGCGGACGGGGTCAATCGATCAGAGTCAGAAATCCTCTCACACTGTCATTTTTCTCATCACGAAGCGTAACCTGACTTCGCAATTTGATGAACTGACTAGCGGAGGGGCGTTCAGATGCCAAAGGATTCACCACACACATACAATTCAAAGACCTGCCACCAGGCGGGTTACACAGCCCGCTACTGTAATTATGCTAATACTTCGAGAACGCTCTGTTAACCCTTTGCAGTATGCAGGAATCTGGGTCAGATCTGAATATCTGAGCCGGGTACAGGCATACGGGTTATAAATGTACACTTCTATTAAACACAGGGTAGCGGTTTTAGGAGAATAGGTACGATTGGGCATGTTCAGCAACAGGTCATAACCGCTAAACGTTTTTTAAATGTTTAATAACAAAAATGCATTACATACATTTATATACACTAATTAACATATACACACAAAGCTTAAAGAGAACCCGAGGTGTGTTTAAAGAATGTTATCTGCATACAGAGGCTGGATCTGCCTATACAGCCCAGCCTCTGTTGCTATCCCAAACCCCACTAAGGTCCCCCTGCACTCTGCAATCCCTCATAAATCACAGCCGTGCTGTGAGGCTGTGTTTACATCTGTAGTGTCAGTCTCAGCTGCTCCCCCGCCTCCTGCATAGCTCCGGTCCCTGCCCCCATCCCTTCCCTCCAATCATCAGGGAGGGAAGGGATGCAGGCGGGGACCGGAGTTCTGCAGTAGGCGGGGAGAGCAGCAGACTGACACTATAGAGATAAACACAGCCAGCTCTGACAAGCTGTTTGTCAGCAGCGTGGCTGTGATTTTTGAGGGATTGCAACGTGCAGGGGGATCTTAAGGGGGTTTGGGATAGCAACAGAGGCTGGGCTGTATAGGCAGATCCATCCTCTGTATGCAGATAATATTCTTCAAACCCACCTTGGGTTCTCTTTAATGTGAACCTTAAGTCTATTAAAAAAATGAGATTTACTCACCTGGGGCTTCCCTCATCCCCCTGCAGCTGATTGGTGCCCTCGCAGCCCCGCTCCGATGCTCCAGGACACGCCGGCAAACACTTCCGGTTTGGCCGTCACCGGCCGACAGGCATGGGAAGGCGAGTGATTCTTCACGTTCCTAGCCATAATATCGCCCCCTATGCTGCTATTGCAGCCAGGAGGTCGAGCCACGTGTGAAATTCCACTCCGTACTATCAGGACACTGGGGAAGTGGGTGAGGGGTTTTTGCTTTCATTGGGAATGGAGCGAAAGGAAAGACATTTTTTTTAATCAACACAGGACTGACAGTAATGGGGCTGGACCATTACGTAAGTCATTGGCGATTACGCACGACTTTCCGTAATGTTCATCACACCTACCAATACAATTATAGACTTCTCATTTCTCGGTCAGTGGCAAACTAGCAAACTAGCAAATACTTCTTTCCCACACTGTAAGTTTAACTTAAAAAAAAAAGCTTTATTTAGTATTAGGACTGCATAGACAATTGTTTATCACCAGTTTATTTTTACTTTAGATTTCCTTTAACTATTTAAAGAAAAATAAGGGATATCGCTTTTCCTTCTGTTTAAAGTTCTAGGCTTGTTTTCTAAAAAAAGTATATTCAGTTTTTGTATATTCTTTCTGTAGTCCTTTGTAAAACATGCCTTGCAACAACTTGAAAAAGGCTAATATCCTTCCTCTAATAAAAGTGCACCCAACAACAAATGTAAGGTCTGGAATGTCACCAGATGTTGCCTGATGAGGTGGGTAATAATACTCCACACATTTGAACTATTTTCACATATTTAAATATATAAAAGCCACATAAAACTTTAAAATACCATTGAAATAAATAACTGTTAGTTCACAGGCCACACACGTTAAAGAGAGCAGAAAACAGAAATTGGTCATGCCAAAACATGCATTGATCAGGGTGTAACATGATGTTAAAATGATATTAAATGCTCAAAGATCCAAAGAGTCTCTTTAATCACAAACATATTAATCATACATGAAATAAGCAATGTAAGATACGCGGGGAAATGTATTTAATTGGAAACAATCAACATCACTAAAATCTCAAAACGTACCTTCATATTTTTCATCATTTTTTGATATAAAAGATATTTATATATGTTCTTCCTATGGCTTTTGAGTTTCTGGTTGCTTATTTGTTTTTTATTTATGGCTGTGCTGCACACGGAGAAGTCATATTTCTTTTTTACATATGCCTGCTCTCCTACTGCTGCGCAATGTCATACAGATGCCCTAAGCTAGCTCACACAATTCAATGTGAAGCCATTTTAATTTTTACATACTGGTACTATGATTGTGAATGATGCCAGTAAGAGAATCAATGGTGCTGCTGTTCACAGTTCAGTTGAGTCAGTTCAAAACAAAACTTTTACCTAAGGACTAGTTATCCAGCTCAGTTCAGTCTTGCCAATATCTGGAGTAATCGGATAAACAGGGATAATAGAGGCGCCAAACAAGTATAAAATAGGTTAAAAACCGTCTAAAAGGAGGGAAATGGGTGGATTCACCTCCCCCAGGTACATGAATGATCATGCTAATTCAGCCGTTAAATATACAACTGTGTTTATTTAAAACAATTCTCCAATAATGATGCAACGCGTTTCACGGGCCAACATCCCGCTTCATCAGGCAATAGAACAAGGAGAACACTGATCTAGGTCAGTAGACAGCAAGAGCGCCTCTATTATGATAGAGGCACTCTTGCTGTCTACTGACCTAGATCAGTGTTCTTCTTGTTCTATTTCCTTTAGGTTTTTAACCTATTTTATACTTGTTTGGCGCCTCTATTATCCCTGTTTATCCGATTACTTCGTCCACCCTCGGTGGAGGGGTACATCCCCATTTTTCCTTCTATAGAGAGCGACATTTTAACCTGAGTGGGGTCAGGTGACAATTCTCCCCACCAGCTGTCTCAGTGGTTGCCTATGTGGTAACCCAGACTTGTGAGTATAAATCTTATTCCGTTATATCTCCACATTCTTTAAAAATACTACACCAGATTGGGCTCTCGGTCTCTTCCTATTTTTGTTTTCTAAATATCTGGAGTACAATTGTAAAGGAATTTAGATGACTTTCCCATGTGCCCTATCCAGGCAGTCAGTGGCAAGGGACAATCAGAAATCTCTAGAAACTAACTTAGAGGTGGCTGGTGTCCTGTTGGTGGCATTACTTGGTATTTGTCTCAACCTAGAGAATAGATACAGAGTAGCCTAAACTACAGCATAACTTTGTGTATGCCATTCAGGGTCTGTGTCAGACAGGCAGGTAGAAACTATAATGTTGGTGTGGACCTGTGTTATAATAGTCATCATTCTCCTAACTTTATTCTGTTGTCAGTCAGTGAGGCTTGCTCTAGATTATTACTATTAGATTATTACTATTAGAAACAAGGCCAGCATTCCTTTACCAAACTTTACCAAAAAACAGCAGTAGGGGAAAAAATAAATCAATACATTGCAAAGTGAGAAGTTAAAATAGAAGACTGATCAAGAAATGTGTGATATTTGCCATGTAATTTGTTCATGTTGTTTGATCCACAATGAGCCTGCATGTCATCATCTTTACTACTGGCAGACCAGAAGAAAAAACTGGACAGCACCAACTGCCATTATCTATACCCACACCCACTAACAATGTGATAGACTAAAAGGTTTTTGTTTTATAGATACATATATATATGCACAGAGGGAGATACTGGTTGCTTGGCAGTGTGAAAAAGCCATTATCTCCCACAATGCAACAAGGTTCACAGAAAGGAAACTGTCATGACCATGGTAATGACATCGCACTGTGGGAGGAGTTTCACCACAATATCAGCCACACAGACCCCAGCCCAGTGATGAGCTATTTGAGAAAAGGTAAAGATTTATCATGGGAAAGGGGGTACCAGCTTCTAATTGGGATGAAGTTCTGTCCTTGGTTAAAGTTCCTCTTTAAGCTGCATCCACAGACATTAGATCTATATGCCAGGCTGTCAGAACAAGTCAAGCCAACAGATCAGCCTTACAGCCAGGAAACTGCATTAAAATGTTGTTTTCTAAATATATCTTGCTTATGTTCTCCCTAAACATGCCAAAAGGTAAAAAGTGCACCAAATGGGTACTTACCTCTGTAGAGGGAAGCCTTTGGATATTCAAGAGGCTTCTCCATACGACTCACGTCCATGAATCCAGCCGCACTGGGACCCCCCAAACCTCTTCGACAAGTGCTTGTTGAAGAGTGAATGTGGCCAGCTCCTCTCCATAAATGAGTTCAGGTACACTGCGCAGGTGCAGGATGCCTTCCATCTTCTCAGTAGCATGTGGTGGACTCCCTGTTACTTTACAGGCACGTGGAGTCTGGTGCTTGCACAGTGTGGCTGCGAGCTTCCAGAGGGCAGAGGGTACCGGCACGGGATAAGAGGTTAGGAGGAGGACAGGAAAGCCTCTGGAGCATCTAAAGACTACCCTCTACTGCGGTAAGTATCTAGAGGTTTCTTTAAAAATTCCGGAATGTTTTTGGCTGGTTTTACAGTTTGTTGTTTTCTGTACAGCTGTAAAATCAATTCACAAAGATCTCACCTGTCTTTTAAAGTCCAGTTTTTGTATGATAGCTAATTTATTCTCCTAACTGTTTTACGTTGAAATTGAAAATAGCAATCCTATAACTGTACACGTGAAACAGTATTTAAACTTACTATACAGCACAAGGAAAATGTTTGTGAAAAAGTTACAATTAATGAACAGGTCAAAAGTGTGGTTGAACTTACTGAGTATGTAAAATGCAAACACGATTTTTATAGACTTCTATTTTGCAATGGAAGTAAATGTTAGCAAAAATAAATAGTGAAAACTAAGGCAGTATTTTGTGTGAACAGGAGCTACAGGCCTCTAGAGAACATTTATACTAGACAGGAAATCATATTTTAGAACAGGAAATTTAATTAAATTAAAGTTGTCCACAAAATATCTAGAGCTAGGAAACCTCAATTTGCTGGTTTCCAAATATCCGTCAAAAAAGATGTAAAAATAGCAAAACCAAATCACTGCTTGACATTTAGACAACTACACCATAATTTGTTACTAGCCAAGCCTAAAACAAAATAATAAAGTGTAACTCCAGCCAAACAGATGTGGATATAGCAAGTAAGAATTACCATACATCTATTTGACTTTTAAAGCTTTCTGTGATCAACTTCTTTCCCTTCTTAAGCATGCCACTAGTAAGAAGTGAGGAAAAGTTTCCATTAGAGTCAGAGATAACAGCAAATGAACATTATTTTAATGACATTCTGAAAGTTAACAAGATACGTAATGACTTAAAAGGAACGTATGCTGCTTCAGCATACTTATATTACATATGTTTGTCTAGTATGAAAAATGGGCACTGACAAAATGGAGAATGGAGGAGGAGACTATATCCAATCTTATTCTTATCACAGCAGTTGCTATGGCTGGTACAATTTGTGTCACTAAGTGATCCCTGAACCTTTCCTCCCCTTTCCCATTCCAGGCTTAGGTTTTGTCCGTGTGCCAGTTGCCACATCTTGGTTTCAGTCCTAAGCATTTTGACTAGGTCAACAATTTGCCTAACCAGGTGATTGATTTAAAGAGATAACCACAGGCTCGTAACCATCATTTCTTATCCTGGGGAAGTAGAAAACCTTTATTTACATTCACATACACACTCACACACACACCCATAAAGCTAGAAATGTTTGCATACATGAAAAAAGGACAACCAAAAAGCTAATAGTGGTATATCGGCACATTTACAGATATTCTTCTATTACAGTGCAAATGACGGTAGTAAAATATTGGTAATAGATACCAAAATGTTACTATCACTAAACATAATCTTATTCTCACATTGAGCCCTCGCTCTTCTGATACTTAACCCCAACCATCTCACCGGCTAACCTAAACCATCCTCCACAGCTAACCTTAACCACCTCTCGCACAGAGCTAACATTAGCCCCCTCCCTGCAGATAATCTTAACACCCCCTTCCCACAGCTAGTTTTAACACCCCATGGCTAACTTTATCCACCACTCCACAACTAACTTCAACTACCACCCCCTCTCCCTATGGCTAACCTTAAGCGTCCCTCCCCATGCCAATCCCCCTGAAAAAAGGACACATTTTTGGGCACCACCAAAGGCCTCTCAGGAGTTAAGGCTATTGGGGGGGGGGGGGTGGGTGCCCACATCACCAGCAAGAAAACTTTTTGAAAATCGAGTATAAGCTAATTATGGAAGGCTTGGCTTGTGTAACATAATCAGGGTTGGATTTCTGGAGGGTGTCGCTGCACATGAAAGCAGAGCCACAACATACTTGACCTAGAGGCACAAAAAGGGTAAATTCGGCCTTGAACATTAGTAAATCAATTATTGTCAAAAGTAAATTTTGCTAATAATTGTATCATATATATCATACAGTCTATATCCTAATCAGCACCTATCTGTGCTACATGGTTTAAACTACTTACCGATCATGTCACGCCGATGAGCGCAACCGCGGCGGCAGCCCCAGGACTACCTAACTGGAGCTGCAGTTTAACAGGGAACACACACATGCATGCGCGATCATTCCTTGTTGGTTCAAGGAGCTCTGCTCCGTGATCAGCCGGCTAGCTGCGAGTGGGGTGTAAGCCCCTGTGGTCCTGAAGTGGTTAAATAAAGATTCTTCATAACAACAATCATGGACAAGTAAAAACAGCTGAAAATAAGTTTACGTTTTTTTTATTCAACTTTCAATGACTTGCTGAATTTTACCCTTTGACTGACAACAACAAAAACCTGCAAGTTAAAGAATAAAGATATTAGGCTTAAGATAAAAGCAACAGTGTTCTGCTTTTTTTGTGTGACATTCTATTTATACTCCTAGAACAGTTAAAATGAAGATTAATGAATGAATACTTGACATTAACCTTACCAAAGATTTATGTATATGAACCATTTGCATATGATTTCTATCTAACATTTATGCAATGTCCATTATTCCTAATGTTCTGCTTTGAGGTTGACATTGTCCCTGGCGATGTCACATTATTTTCTTTAGTAATTAATGCTGTCCCATTTGCATGAGGTTAATGTTTTGTTAAATAGCTAGAACCTTGTGAAATGTGACTTAATGTCCAAGTACACCCACTGAAAAATTAATCTAGAGAGCATTTGGTTAGGAAATTAGAGTGATTAAAAGAGAATGGGGCTTCTTAATTTTCACACAGATTTTATCTAACACAGAATATATTGGTGACAGACAGGCAGGGGAAGAACAATGAAGATTCAGAGGACACTGTACTGCTACCAGACCAGGAACCTGAAGGACAGAAAAATATGGTAATAAGGGCCTATCTTTGATTTAAAACGAATGCATGTTCCATGCAAAGTAGACACTTCATAAGTTAAAATGTACATGAATGCGTGTAAGAAGTGAATTTGAGGCAATAAATAAAAATACACCATTTTTAGAACAGAACTAAAGGAAATCCCTGGTTAACGAACGAGATAGGGACTCTAGGTTCGTTCTTAAACTGAATATGTTCTTAAAGGACTTACAAGGCGAGCATTGAAAAAAAAGTTAAGTGCCTCATGTCCATTGTAGTCCTTAGGGCAGACTATCAGCGCCTTCCTTTCCACTGACTGGCGCTCTGATAAGCTAATCCACTTTGCATTGCTGGCGCCCGACCCAACCCCTGGGTTGCCTTATCAGACGGCGATTAGAATAGCTGCTTTAAAAGATCACGCAAGACGTTACTTGTCATATACTTGTGCTGACACTTTTTTTGAAGAGTAAGTACTCTTAAAAAAAAAGCGTCAGCACAAGTATATGACAAGTCACGTCTTGCGTCCCTCAGCGCTTCATGTCTCTGCTGAGGGGGCGTGGCTGACTTTTACTTCATTCATGTCATGTGGGCGGTCTTGGGGTCACACCCACATGACATACAACAGATTGATAGGAGCGAGGACGGCCGCAGACATCACAGAATACCTGCGCAGCCGCACTAGGCTAAGAGAACTGCGCAGATGCTGGATCTTTTAAAGCAGTGATTCTAGTCGCTGTCTGATCAGGCGTCCCGGGAGTTGGGTCGGGCCGGCAATGCAAAGTGGATTAGCTTAGCAGAGCGCCAGTCAGTTGAAAGGAAGGCGCTGATAGTCTGCCCTAAGGACTACAAAGGACATGAGGTACTTAACTTTTTTTTCAATGCTCGCCTCGTAAGTCCTTTAACCACTTCCCGACCGCCTAACGCACAGAGGCGGCCGGAAAGTGGACCCCACAAGGATCAGCTCATGCCCACAGGCAGCAGTCCTTGTAGGGGCATGGGCGGAGCGATCGCGTCATCAGTGACGCGATCCTCTGCCGGGAGTCGGAAGCCCGGCATTTTGTCTCCGCTCGCCGGCCACTTAGCAGCGCCGGCGAGCGGAGGAATCCGTGCATGGGGCCAATCAGAGTGTATAAGGCACTTTGTTAGGTAAACAAAGTGCCTTATACGTGCTTCCTCCTCGCCTCGTGGTCTCATTGTTGCAGAGACCACCAGCGAGGAGGAAGCACTTGTAAGTCTTTCCAGCACACAGCTTTTTTTTACCCACAGCCCCCCTGATCTCCCACCCCAGGCCTCATACCCCCCCTGATCACCCCAGCAGACCCCTGCCCAGCACCCTTGCACCCCTGCAAAACCCCCACCCCCCCACCTGCCACTAACTAGCGACGCTGCCCCTTAGTTTAGGTCCCTAACTGCCTCCTAGTCACCCCTGATCCCCCCCCTACCTTTAGATCACCCCCAGACCCCATCCCAGACTACCCCCCTGTATACTGTATACATCTGTATACAGCTACCTTACCCCCTGATCCCCCTCTGATCCCCCTCTGATCACCTGTCTATCACCTGTCCATCACCCCTCAGCACCCCCACCCATCAGAGCAGACCCTAACTGCCCCCGGGGGTAACCGATCACCTGCCCAGGCCCTCGATTGCCCTCATACCCCCTCCTGATTACATCCCCTGCTCTTTGTTTACATCTGTCCTCCCCAGCAATCACTAACTGATCTGCGATCAGTAACCCCCTGTGTCTGCCTCTCATCAGATCAGGACTCAGTCTGCCCCGTGCGGGCTCCTGATCAACCCCCTACCCCCTCAAATCGCCCTCAGGCCCCCCCCCCTAATTACCGTCCAAGTGCATTGTATTTGACTGTGCTTTGATTGTATGGATTGTGCTGCGCTTGTATTTGATTGTGCTGCGATTGTATTCGATTGTGCTGCGATTGTATTTGATTGTCCCGTGATCTGCTTGGATTGTCCCGTGATTGTTTGATTACCTCTGAGACCCCACTTCCCGCCACACCCAACCCCACCCTCCCCCCATCACCTTCCGAGTGCGTCAGATTTGCTTGTGCTGTGATTGTATTCGATTGTGCTGTAATTGTATTTGATTGTCCCGTGATCGGCTTCGATTGCCCCGTGATTGTTTGATTGCCTCTGAGACCCCACTTCCTGCCACACCCAACCCCCCCCTCCCCCCCCCCCCACCTCCAACCACCACCTTCCGAGTGTATCAGATTTGCTTGTGCTGCGATTGTATTCGATTGTGCTGTAATTGTATGTGATTGTCCCGTGATCGGCTTCGATTGTCCCGTGATTGTTTGATTGCCTCTGAGACCCCACTTCCTGCCACACCCAACCCCACCCTCCCCCCATCACCTTCCGAGTGCATCAGATTTGATTGTGCTGTGATTGGATTCGATTGTGCTGTAATTGTATTTGATTGTCTCGTGATCAGCTTTGATTGCCCCGTGATTGTTTGATTGCCTGAGACCCCACTTCCCGCCACTACCAACCCCACCCTCCCCCCCACCACATCCAACCCCACCCTCCCCCCCACCACTTCCAACCACCACCTTCCGAGTGCATCAGATTTGCTTGTGCTGTGATTGGAGTCGATTGTGCTGTAATTGTATCTGATTGTCCCGTGATTGTTTGATTGCCTCTGAGACCCCACTTCCCACCAACCCCAATATCTCTCAAATACTCCCTTTTTGCTAGGTAGGTGCTCTTTTTTTCTGGGTAGTCTCGGAGGAAAACCCCATAAATTTAGCAATCCAAAATGGCAAGAAGGGGGCTTTCGGATGACAAGGTATACAGGTACATGGACCAGTCGGATGAGTTCTTTTGGGAAGAATCATCCGTCGAATCTTCCGGGTCCGAATTTGAACCTGTAGAAAGCAGTGGTTCCCTGACCGAAAGTGATGACGAGGCTTTGGTCCCGGCTAGAGCCAGGCGTACCAGACCCCAAGTCGTTAGACCGCAGGTGGCGCAGGATCCGCCTCAAGGGCAGCAGGGTGGTGCTAGCGCTGTTGATAGTTTTCTTGGTGAGCCAGGCACCAGCAGCGCAGCATCTCCTGGACTTGGTACCAGTACTTCTGTAGACCCTGGCGAAGTGGTGAGCGTCAGCATGGAAGTTGAAACTGGTACGGTGGCAAGTGCAGTAGTACCCCCGTCGCAGCCACCAAGAAGAAGACGGGCCCGTAGTACCCATAGACTCCCAGAGGTGCTGGCACAACCAGATTGGCAATCCCCTGATTCCGCCGCACCCGTAGTGCCCCCTTTCACCGCCCAGTCTGGAGTCCAGGTGGCGACAGCTCATCTAGGAACGGCCCTAGACTTTTTGCAGCTGTTCATCACCCAGGTTCTCTTGGACTTAATTGTGGTTGAGACCAACCATAAAGCCACACAATTCATCACCGAGCACCCGGAGAGCATGTATGCCCAGCCTTTCCGGTGGAAACCAGTCCAAGTTTCCGACATTAAAATCTTTTTGGCCCTTATCCTTCACTTGGGACTAATGAAACAGAATGTACTGCGGTCGTATTGGTCTACGAACCCAGTAAATCATGTTCCCTTGTACCCTGCTGCCATGTCCAGGACACGATTTGAGTCCATCCTGCGCTTCCTGCACTTCAACGACGACAAAACCTGTCATGAAAGGGGATACCCTGCTTATGACCGGCTCCACAAAATTCGGCCCCTCATAGACCACCTGTCATCAACATTTGCAGATGCTTATATCCCTGAACAGAACATCTGCGTAGACGAGTCCCTCTTACGCTTTACCGGGCGCCTTGGCATCAAACAGTACATCCCAAGCAAGCGCGCCCGGTATGGGGTGAAACTGTATAAGCTCTGTGAAAGGGCCACAGGCTATACCTGTCGTTTTTAGGGTCTATGAGGGAAAAGACTCAAAATTGGAGCCGGTCGGATGCCCTGACTACCTGGGGAGCAGTGGAAAGGTTGTGTGGGACTTGGTGTCACCCTTGTTCCGGAAGGGGTACCATCTTTTTGTGGACAATTATTACACAAGTGTGGCCCTCTTTCAGCACTTAAAGTTAGAAGGAATCCGATGCTGTGGCACTGCGCGGCCTAGTCGCCAGGGCTTCCCCCAACGGCTCGTTACCACCAGACTTGAACGGGGTCAGAGGGCCGCCTTGCGTACTGAAGACCTGCTCGCCGTGAAATGGAGGGACAAGAGGGACGTTTACTTTCTGTCCACCATTCACACAGACACGACAGTCCAAATTTAACGGGCAACTGCGGTCATTGGAAAGCCCCTTGTCGTCCACGAATATAATGTCAACATGGGAGGGGTGGACTTCAATGACCAGAGGTTAGCGCCCTATTTAGTTACCCGGAAAACAAGACGCTGGTATAAGAGAGTGTCTTTTTATCTGATTCAATTGGCAGTATACAACAGCTTTGTTCTCTACAGTAAGGCTGGGAGAACTGGATCTTTCCTTCAATTTCAGGAACAGATCATTCTGGACATCCTGTATCCAGGAGGTGTCAGGGTCCCCCCCCCAGATGCAACTAGCCGATTGCATGGAAGGCATTACGCCTATCAGATTCCGAGTACCCCAGGTCAACGCATCCGAAGAAAACGTTGTCGTGTCTGCAGCAGTGCTAGAAGAAGGACTGACACTGTTTTTTATTGTCCCAAATGTCCTGACCACCGTGGCCTATGCGTAGGGGAGTGTTTTGAGAGGTACCACGAGCAGGTACACTATTAGAACCTAGGGAACTCCAGACACAGGAGTAGGCACACACTCAGTGGTCTTTCGCACATTGTCGCAGGGAGAGGAGAGGTAAGCTTGAAAACCAAACGGGTAAGCATAAAAGTCGAAAGAAGGATCGGTTTCCATGCTTGATATTGCTGATCTGTCCTGGGTTGGCGATATAAGACGGCATGTTTGAATTTCCCTTGAGTGTGGACACCCCCGGTTTATATGTGATTTGGGCCTATGATGATGCTTTAATGCCACACAGAGTCATCTCTTTTGGCAGGCATATTGCTGTATCCTACAGGCATAATGCTGTATACTAAAGTTCTGAGGCCCAGTCACATAAGTTGGTGGCTCACCCTGAGTGCAGGGTGGCACGGGGTGTCTCTCTCCTGAGGTTATCACTGCCATTGATGTGGAGGAAGATCTGCCATTGATGTGGAGCAAGGTATGTTTGCCGTTCATTTTTCCTTTCAGCCCAGAGTGCATTACCCGTATACCCAATATAAGGAGTATAGCAGAAACTCCTAATACTGGCCATACATGTAATGATTGCAGAGACCCTAAAATGCCAGGACAGACTTCACAAATGACCCCATTTTGGAAAGAGGACACCCTAAAGTATTATGTGAGGTGCACGGTGAGTTCATAAAAGATTTTAGTTTTTGTCACAAGTTAGCAGAATTTTTTTTTTATTTATTTTTTTTAACAAAGTGTCATTTTCCGTTTACTTGTGACAAAAAATAAAATTTTCAATGACCTCACCATTACCCTCATGGAATACCTTGTTGTGTATTCTTTCCAAAATGGGGTCATTTGTGGGGTTTGTTAACTGTCCTGGCAAGTGGGCGGGGTGCTAAATTGTGAGCACCCCTGTAAAGCCTAAAGGTACTCATTGGACTCTAGGCCCCTTAGCGCAGTTAGGGTGCAAAAAAGTGCCACACATGTGGTATTGCCGTACTCGGGAGAAGTAGTACAATGTGTTTTGGGGTGTATTTTTACACATGCCCATGCTGGGTGGGAGAAATAACTCTGTAAATGGACAATTGTGTGTAAAAAAATCAAAAGATTGTCATTTACAGAGGTATTTCTCCCACCCAGCATGGGTATGTGTAAAAATACACCCCAAAACACATTGTACTACTTCTCCCGAGTACGGCGATACCACATGTGTGGCACTTTTTTGCACCCTAACTGCGCTAAAGGGCCCAAAGTCCAATGAGTACCTTTAGGATTTCACAGGTCATTTTGCGGAATTTGATTTCCAGACTACTCCTCACGGTTTAGGGCCCCTAAAATGCCAGGGCAGTATAGGAACCCCACAAATGACCCCATTTTAGAAAGAAGACACCCCAAGGTATTCCGTTAGGAGTATGGTGAGTTCATAGAAGATTTTATTTTTTGTCACAAGTTAGTGGAAAATGACACTTTGTGAAAAAAACAATAAAAATCAATTTTCCGCTAACTTTTGACAAAAAATAAAATCTTCTATGAACTCACCATACTCCTAACGGAATACTTTGGGGTGTCTTCTTTCTAAAATGGGGTCATTTGTGGGGTTCCTATACTGCCCTGGCATTTTAGGGGCCCTAAACCGTGAGGAGTAGTCTGGAAATCAAATTCCGCAAAATGAAATGTAATATCCTAAAGGTACTCATTGGACTTTGGGCCCTTTAGCGCAGTTAGGGTGCAAAAAAGTGCCACACATGTGGTATTGCCGTACTCGGGAGAAGTAGTACAATGTGTTTTGGGGTGTATTTTTACACATACCCATGCTGGGTGGGAGAAATAACTCTGTAAATGACAATCTTTTGATTTTTTTACACACAATTGTCCATTTACAGAGTTATTTCTCCCACCCAGCATGGGTATGTGTAAAAATACACCCCAAAACACATTGTACTACTTCTCCCGAGTACGGCGATACCACATGTGTGGCACTTTTTTGCACCCTAACTGTGCTAAAGGGCCCAAAGTCCAATGAGTACCTTTAGGATTTCACAGGTCATTATGCGGAATTTGATTTCCAGACTACTCCTCACGGTTTAGGGCCCCTAAACTGCCAGGGCAGTATAGGACCCCCACAAATGACCCCATTTTAGAAAGAAGACACCCCAAGGTATTCCGTTAGAAGTATGGTGAGTTCATAGAAGATTTTATTTTTTGTCACAAGTTAGTGGAAAATGACACTTTGTGAAAAAAAACAATAAAAATCAATTTTCCGCTAACTTTTGACAAAAAATAAAATCTCCTATGAACTCACCATACTCCTAACGGAATACCTTGGGGTGTCTTCTTTCTAAAATGGGGTCATTTGTGGGGTTCCTAAACTGCCCTGGCATTTTAGGGGCCCTAAACCGTGAGGAGTAGTCTGGAAATCAAATTCCGCAAAATGACCTGTGAAATCCTAAAGGTACTCATTGGACTTTGGGCCCTTTAGCGCAGTTAGGGTGCAAAAAAGTGCCACACATGTGGTATCACCGTACTCAGGAGAAGTAGTATAATGTGTTTTGGGGTGTATTTGTACACATACCCATGCTGGGTTGGAGAAATCTCTCTGTAAATGGACAATTGTGTGTAAAAAAAAATCAAAAGATTGTCATTTACAGAGATATTTCTCCCACCCAGCATGGGTATGTGTAAAAATACACCCCAAAACACATTGTACTACTTCTCCCGAGTACGGCAATACCACATGTGTGGCACTTTTTTGCAGCCTAACTGCGCTAAGGGGTCCAAAGTCCAATGAGCACCTTTAGGCTTTACAGGGGTGCTTACAATTTAGCACCCCCCAAAATGTCAGGACAGTAAACACACCCCACAAATGACCCCATTTTGGAAATTAGACCCTTCAAGGTATTCAGAGAGGGGCATGGTGAGTCCGTGGCAGATTTCATTTTTTTTTTGTCGCAAGTTAGAAGAAATGGAAACTTTTTTTTTTTTTTTGTCCAAAGTGTCATTTTCCGCTTACTTGTGACAAAAAATAATATCTTCTATGAACTCACTATGCCTCTCAGTGAATACTTTGGGATGTCTTCTTTCCAAAATGGGGTCATTTGGGGGGTATTTATACTATCCTGGAATTCTAGCCCCTCATGAAACATGACAGGGGGTCAAAAAAGTCATAGATGCTTGAAAATGGGAAAATTCACTTTTTGCACCATAGTTTGTAAACGCTATAACTTTTACCCAAACCAATAAATATGCGCTGAATGGGGTTTTTTTAATCAAAAACATGTTTGTCCACATTTTTCGCGCTGCATGTATACAGAAATTTTACTTTATTTGAAAACTGTCAGCACAGAAAGTTAAAAAAATCATTTTTTTGCCAAAATTCATGTCTTTTTTGATGAATATAATAAAAAGTAAAAATCGCAGGAGCAATCAAATCGCACCAAAAGAAAGCTTTATAAGTGAGAAGAAAAGGAGCCAAAATTCATTTAGGTGGTAGGTTGTATGAGCGAGCAATAAACCGTGAAAGCTGCAGTGGTCTGAATGGAAAAAAAGTGGCCGGTCCTTAAGGGGTAGAAAGCCCTAGGTCCTCAAGTGGTTAAGTCGGAACATTGTGCCATTTCTGTCCCCTGTACCTCCTCTGCGCCCCCTTGTGCCTTCAGTGTCCCCCTCTGTGTCACCTCTGCCCTCTGTACATGCTTGTACAAGTTTAAAAGCCATTTTTGCTTTGAATTTTTAAAATCGATTTTCTCAAAAACTACATGTCCAATTTGAAAAAAAAAATGTGACTTGTTCCCATGGAAACACAGAATCCATACCGGTCGTATCGGCGGATCGTTCGTAAGTCGGGGAATACCTATATACTGCAGTTGCTTTACTCTATTCAGTTCCTAAAGAAAAGTTTTTTCTTATGATTTACTGGTTATTAATACATCCTCTGTAATTCTCGTCTTCTCCTCCCCCCCCCCAAAAAGAGAGAAAAAAATGACGGCTTCTGTTATCACTTTTGTTTAGGACAACACGGCGATTACATTTTTGCTTTTTTCACATGCACTGAATTCAGGTGGAGGTATGAGAAGCAAATTTACAAAAAGTGCCTCTTTTGGTGCTCTGCTGACAACCTCTATGCATGTCAGAATCAAATGCAAACGCTTCTGAAATAGAATCTGGTTCTGTTGAAAAATTAAAGAAGTTGATAGTCTCTTAAAATATTACAATGATAATTTATATGTATTGTTGATGTTCAAATTCGGCATCAGAACTGCAACAAACATTCAGATACAAGGCTAGGTGATATAGCTACTGTGTTAATGTGCATAAAAATGCTGTCTTCATAATTTCTCCCTTTAACCCTCCTGGCGGTTCATTGTTTTTGCCAAAAAGGCAAAAATCCTTTTTTTTATTTATTTTTTTGTTTCATGTAAAGCTACCAGAGTGGTAGCTACATGAAACACCACTAGAGGGCGCATGTGTCCCTCTAGTGCGATCGTCGCCGGCATCAATAGCAAACAGGGGAACGCGTATATAACGCGTTCCCCTGTTTGGCTTCTCCTGTCGCCATGGCGACGATCGGAATGACGTCATGGACGTCAGCCGACGTCCTGACGTCAGACGCCTCCGATCCAGCCCATAGCGCTGCCCGGAACTTATTGGTCCGGGCAGCGCAGGGCGCTGGCGGGGGGGCCCTCTTGCGCCGCTGCGTGCGGGCGATCGCCGCAGAGAGGCGGCGATCAAGCTGTACGCGCGGCTAGCAAAGTGCTAGCTGCGCGTACAGCACTTTAAATGAAGAAAATCGCCCCACCAGGGGCTGAGATATCTTCCTGCGCGGCATAGCCCGAGCTCAGCTCGGGCTTACCGCCAGGAAGGTTAATACCCTCCTATAATGACACCTGTTACTATACATTTCCCTCATAGTATTTTCCGTAGCCCTGCTCAGCGATCCTATCATTGCAGTGCCCCCTCCCACCATATTACCTTCCATAGTAAAAACTCCAAATACTGCGCTGATCTCTAAAATGGGTGAGAAAGCTGTTGGCGGTGCGCTGCTACCAATCACACGAATAAATACAGTCTCAGAAAATCGCTGCGCACAAAGATATCAGCAATCTGTATTCCACACTCCAAGTGGTAGGTGACACTCCTCCTTCACAGGACAGGCAAATGCTCCACTTCAGCGAGAAACCACCACCACACCCCAAGCAGTGGCCACTCACCGTTATATTAGACCCTCAATTAGATGGGTCCACAGCGCTTATGGGGTCATCTGGCCGCCCCCTACCGTATGGAGAAAAGTCTCTTCCTCACCACTCACTGCTACAGCTGCTGGTTCTTTTCACCTCAAAAAGACATATACCAGGGCTCCCATAGCGTAAACTTGTTTAAAAAAGTTATTAATAAAAAGGTTGCACACTTACAAACATATCCAGGGTAACTTTGCACTGAGTTTTTGTGGGCTCCACCCCAAACGTTGGCCGCCGGATTGGCTGTAGAGTGCTGTTCCTATCACCTTCCCCGCTGCGTCTACGTTCCTCCCCTCGGATTTATGTAATGGCCGCATGTACTTGACCGGTTTCGTCGCACTAGGCGACTCCTCAGAAGCAGCCGCGGCCTGCGCCCATTTAGTTTAAATACCCTCTGCCTCAGTAAAAGCTATCCCCCCTCCCCTCCCTCCCTAACCCGGAACTTGATCCTATTCCTCCAATGGCTACCGTCCGTATACCGGAAGTAACCTTCCTGGTCACTGGGCGGTGCCTTCCTGCGTCCCAAGGTGGCTCTAGTCTCGCCTATCAGGGCGAGTCCCTTCTCTCCCTCCCACTTGCATCATCTGATGCCTATCTCCACGGCAACCCCAACTATTAAATGTTGCGCTCACCAATCTGCGTGCGTCACCACCCTCCAACACGTATGTTGCAACCATGGCAACCTCACACTTTCCCCAGCAGCTATCCCTATGTACAGTCTGAGCGCTCCAAAGCCCACCCAGATGCCATTTACAGTTGCCATCATACAACATCTCTCCGGGAGGGTCAATTACACACACATTATTACCAAAACACTATTACATATTACTTCCTTTTTATCCTACCACAATACTAGAATTCATTTTTGTTTATATTTATACGACAGAGGTAATCTGCTTTTCAGTGTGTTCTGTATACTCTATACAGTGATTTTCCTCACTTTTCCCACCGTTATTGCAGGATGGGTGGCCTCCAAGTCTTACCATACATTGTGACCCTAGTTGGTACAATTCCTCTACTAAAAATTGCTCCCCTCTTCTCTCTACCCCAAATCCCTGGTGCTTGCTTATATAATTCCAGTGTTCCTCTCAGACTCCCCCCCCCCCTATAAATAATACACTAAACGTCAAACATGTTTCCAAGTGTGCTAAAAATATTAATATTAAATAGTGTTAAACTGTAAGTGAATGCTTAATACCCCAAATTCTTAAACGTTCGGATTCCAGTCTTGGAGGCCTCCCACCCCTACCTAATCTTTAGCAAGAAAGCAGACAAGATCGATGTCAGCATTATGTCCTTTCGGTTTTAAAGTATCCAAAAGGTATATCCACTTGGTTTCCCTTTGTGAAACCTCCTTTACCATATCCCCTCCTCTTCATGGTCTGACCACTTTCTCTACTTTCACAGAGACCTGGCTGAGCGAACGTGTCCCCGACCACTCCCTGCTTATACCTGGCTACGACCTCTTCCGCGCGGACCGCGACCCTACGCTCTCTGGGAAGAAGAAAGGAGGGGGCATTTTACATTAACACCACCTGGTGCACCAACATCTCCATCCTCAGCAAGGCCTGCACCCCGGAAGTCGAGTTTCTAGCCCTCATCTGCAGACCACAGTACTCCCCCAGGGAGTTCTCATCTCTTATTCTTGTCGGAGTCTACATCCCACCTGACGCTAGCACCAAGGACGCTCTGCGAGTACTCAGCGACGGCATCTCACGGTGGGAGACTGCCCACCCAGAGGCCCTCCTTATCATACTTGGCGACTTCAACAACGCAAATCTGCGTCAGGAGAAGCCCCGTTTCAAGCAGCACATCACCTGCCCCACCAGGCAACACAAAACCCTGGACCACTGTTACACAGTCCACAAGGCCAGCCAGGGTGCCCCACTGGGGAACTCCGACCACAACCTAATACATCTGATCCCCACCTACACGAGACTCCTAGAGTCTGCTAAGCCTACTGTCAAGTCTGTCAAGAAGTGGACAGAAGAGGCCAAGCTGGAGCTGCAGGCGTGCTTTGACTGCACTGACTGGTCATCCTTGGAGGCACCCACCCTTGATGAATGGTCAGAGAATGTCACCTCCTACATTAGCTTCTGCGAAGAAATGTGCATCCCTTCTAAGACCTTCAAGACCTACTCCAATAACAAGCCCTGGTTCAATAATATGCTGCGCCAGCTTCGGAAACGCAAGGAGCAGGCACAGAAGTCTGGCTCCCAAGAAGAGTTTAAGGAGGCCAGGTACGCCCTGAAACGGGAACTGTGCACTGCAAAGAGAGCCTACTCTGACAAGCTGGGTCTCCGCCTCCAATCCAACAACTCGAGAGAGGTTTGGCAAGGCCTCAGAGCGGTCACCAACTTCAAACCCCCCCTCAACTGGTGACCCCGAGCACCCAGCTGGCAGAGGAACTGAACGAGTTCTACTGCAGGTTCGAGCAACAGCCCAAACAGCCCCGGGCCCGGGGGTCGGTGACGACAGCGGACCCCTCCTCACTGGGTCACTGCACCGGTTGCAGTCCAAGAAGCAGAAGTCCTCATGCTGCTTCGCAAGCTCAACCCCAGGAAGGCTTCAGGCCCAGACGGTGTGTCATCGAACTTCCTAAGAACCTGTGCGGATCAGTTGGCTCCGGTGCTCACCACTCTATTTAGGAAATCGCTAGCGGAAGCTACAGTCCCCTCCTGTCTCAAGAGGTCCACAATCGTACCAGTCCCAAAAAAGCCAGGCAGCACAGACCTCAACAACTTCAGACCCGTGGCGTTAACACCTACCATTATGAAGGTTCTAGAACGGCTAGTCCTTGCTGACCTCAAACGCACCACTGATGCACTGCTAAACCTACTCCAATTCGCATACAGGGCCAACAGGTCCATAGAGAACGCCATTAACATCAGCCTGGCATACATCACAGAGCACCTCGACAGGCCTGGATCCTATGCCAGAATCCTGTTCCTGGACTTCAGTTCAGCCTTCAACGCGATCTGCCCAGACACCCTGGTAGATAACCTGACGCGGCTCGGTGTCGACCCCACACTTCGCGCATGGGTCAAGAGCTTCCTTTCAGACAGGACACAACAGGTCAAGCTCGGAAATTGCTCCTCCAGCGTGAGAACTACCAATACAGGGGCACCTCAAGGGTGTGTACTGTCCCCACTTCTGTTCTCCATATACACCAATAATTGCACTTCCACCTCGGACTGCGCCAAGGTCATCAAATTTGCTGACGACACAAGAATAATCGGTCTCATCGGCGGAAACGGAGAGCGGGAATACCGCAGGGAGATAGAGAGAATATGCAAGTGGTGCGAGAACAACAACCTGGTCCTCAACGGAACAAAGACTGTTGAGCTGATTGTTGATTTCAGGAGGAACCCTCCCACTCACCCACCAGTCTACATAGGCAAGACCGAAGTCTCCAGAGTATCATCGGTCCGGTTCCTTGGCACAACCTTATCCACTGATCTAAGATGGGAACAGAACACCATCAAAATTCAGAAAAAGGCACAGCAGAGGCTATTTTTCCTGCGCCAACTGAAAACATTTGGCATGCCTCGGGAGCTGCTGACCAGCTTCTACACCGCTACCACGGAGTCCATACTTTGCTCCTCAGTTATCGTCTGGTACACCCGCGCAACGGCCAGCGACAGACATAAACTGCAAAGAATCATTAATGATTGTTAGTAAATGCTGTAAATGCTGTTAGTATGTGTAATTTGTCACCGTATATGTTAAAATGTTCAACTGTCATTATCTACTTGCCCAAGCCATGTGTACTACAAGCAATTCTGAGTACGGCAACAACCGTACTTGGCGAAATAAATCCATCTTGTATCTTGTACTCCACAAAAAGTCAGAAGTGAGGGGTTACAGTTGTGTACTTTTTTAAAATGGGCCGACACGCTATGGCTCATCAATCCCTTAGCTATATTTCTACGGTGTTCCCCTATCCTCTCTTTTAAGGGCCTAGTTGTCCTTCCAACATATTGTGTCCCACATGGACACCATGCCACATATATGACGAACCTATCATTACATGTGATAAAATCCCTTATTTTAATGTTTTTCCCATTGGATTTTCCCCTAACCTCTGTGACTCTTCCAGCCCTAGCCTCCCTACATCCCTTACAGTCTCTGCATGGGTAAAACCCTGGGCGTTGCCATCCCTGCAGTCTAGGAGGCTGTCTTTGGGGCTACATGCAGCTGGGGGCCAATATGTTCTTTAAATTTGGGGCCTTTCTATATATGAACCTGGGTTTGGGGGGTAATAATTTGCTCAGTTCTACATCAGAGAGCAAAATTTCCCAATGTTTAGTGATTATACCTTCTATTTCTTTATACTGACTATTACATTCAGTGACAAACGCAAAACTATGCGTATTCTCCTTGTTATTTACATTATTCACCCGGTGCACTAATTCCCGTCTATCTATGTGTCTAACCCTATCTATTTCCCTTTCCAAGAAGTGTTCATCGTACCCTTTGTCCAAGAACCGATTTTTCAAAAGGTTTGATTGGACCTCATAATCTTCTGTGTTGCTACAATTTCTTCTCATTCGTGTGAACTGTCCCCTAGGGACATTCTTTATCCAATGAGGGTGGTGGCCGCTGATGGTAGAAATAAATCCATTGCGGTCCGTAGTTTTAAAATGTGTTTTAGTTCTAATTTTATCCCCTATAACCATGAGCTGAAGGTCCAAGTAACTAATTGTTTCACTATGGTGCTCATGTGACAGTCTGATATTTAGGGCCTGATTCACAAAGCGGTGCTAACAGTTAGCACGCTGGTGAAAAGCCCTTTATCAGGCCAAAACTCAGTTTAGGCATGATAAGTTTAGGTGTGATAAGTTTAGGTGTGATAAGTTTAGGCATGATAAGTTTAGGTGTGATAAGTTTAGGCATGATAAGTTTAAGCACCAACTGCGTTAGCACCGCAGTGCACAGCTGATCAAAAGTTTTGTGCTAGCAAAGTCTGGTGCACTTTGCATAGAGTTTAATGGCGCTGCTTTGCGTGCGGGACTTTGCACGCTATCTACAATTATCTAAACTTAGCATGCCTAAACTTATCACACCTAAACTTATCACACCTAAACTTATCACGCCTAAACTGGCTTTTCACCAGCGTGGTGCAATGGTTATCACGCCTAAAGTCTCTAACTGGGTTAGCACCGCTTTGTGAATCGAGCCCCTAGCGTGTTATCATTAAGTTGTGCCATAAATGTGTTCAACTCTTCTACCGTTCCCCTCCACATAATTAACAAACCCCCTCCTTCCACCTACCCATATATAGATTTGCCAGACTAGGTGCAAATCCTGCCCCCATGGCACATCCCCTGTGCTGTCTGTAGTACTTGCCCCCATGCCAGAAGTAGTTTTTTTCTAACGCAAACCTTAAGACCTCCAATAGGAATTCAACCTGTTCACCTGGTAGTTCTCCCTGCCTCTCCATATAATATCTGACCGCTTCTATACCTTTTTCTTGTGGTATGCTTGTGTAGAGTGAGGAGACGTCTGCTGTCACCAGCAGGGTCCCCTCACTAATATCCATTCCATCTACCTCCTGAATGGTATGCTTTGTGTCCTTTAATACACAAGGTAACTTCATAACCAATGGTTGTAAGAAATGATCAAGGTAACTTCATAACCAATTGGAAAGGATTGTAAAGGAGATTGACGAGATTAGACAGAGATTAGAGATCTGCAAGGGGACGGAGGAGTATAACACAAGTGGAAATACCTTTTGGATACTTTAAAACCGAAAGGACATAATGCTGACATCGATCTTGTCTGCTTTCTTGCTAATGATTAGGTAGGGGTGGGAGGCCTCCAAGACTGGAATCCGAATGTTTGAGAATTTGGGGTATTGAGCATTCACTTACAGTTCATCACTATTTAACCCATTCGCGTTCCGTCGTTTTCACGTGAGAAATGTTCACCTCCCATTCATTAGCCTATAACTTTATCACTACTTATCACAATGCACTGATCTATATCTTGTTTTTTCCGCCACCAATTAGGCTTTCTTTGGGGGGTACATTTTGCTAAGAGCCACTTTACTGTAAATGCATTTTAACAGGAAGAATAAGAAAAAAATTGAAAAATGCATTATTTCTCAGTTTTCAGCCATTATAGTTTTAAAATAATACATGCCTCCATAATTAAAACTCACGTATTGTATTTGCCCATATGTCCCGGTTATTACACCGTTAAAATTATGTCCCTATCACAATGTATGGCGACAATATTTTATTTGGAAATAAAAGTGCATTTTTTCCATTTTGCATCTATCACTATTTACAAGTTTAAAATAAAAAAAAATAGAAATATTTCATCTTTACATTGATATTTAAAAAGTTTAGACCCTTAGGTAAATATTTACATTTTTTTTTATTGTAATGGTTTTTTTTTTATAGTAAACATTTTATTTGGGTAGTTTTGGGAGAGTGGGAGGTAAACAATAGATTTATAATGTAAATGTGTGCTAATTCTTATTTTTTTTTTCTTACAGGTGTAGTATTACTTTTTAGCCACAAGATGAGTTTGAGTTTGTTTACATGACGTCACTCTAAGCGTAGCACACGCTTAGAGTGACGCATCGGGGAGGGAACAGCCAGAAAAAGCACAGCTTCCGAGAGAAGCTGTCGCTTTTTCAGCGGGGGAGAGGAATCAGTGATCGGGCACCATAGCCCGATGCATTGATTCCGTGGCTACCGAATCCGCGGCTGGGAGTGTGCGTGCACGCGCGCGATCGGCCGCGGGAGCGCGCGGTAGCGCGCATGATTCCTGGACGTAGAAACTACGTCCAGGAACCAAAATAGGTTAATATTAATATTTTTAGCACACTAGGAAACATGTTTGACGTTTAGTGTATTATTTATAGGGGGGGAGGGGAAGTCTGAGAGGGACACTGGAATTATATAAGCAAGCACCAAGGATTTGGGGTAGAGAAGAGGGGAACAATTTTTAGTACAGGAATTGTTCCAACTAGGGTCACAATGGATGGGAAGACTTGGAGGCTACCCATCCTGCAATAACGGTGGGAAAAGTGAGAGAAATCACTGTATAGAGTATACAGAACACACTGAAAAGCAGATTACCTCTGTCGTATAAATATAAACAAAAATGAATTCTAGTATTGTGGTAGGATAAAAAGAAAGTAATATGTAATAGCGTTTTGGTAATAATATGTGTGTAATTGACCCTCCCGGGGAGATGTTGTATGATGGCAACTGTAAATGGCATCTGGGTGGGCTTTGGAGCGCTCAGAATGTACATAGGCATAGGCGCTGGGGAAAGTGTGAGGTTGCCATGGTTGCAACATACGTATTGGAGGGTGGTGACGCACGCAGATTGGTGCGCGCAACATTTAATAGTTGGGGTTGCCGTGGAGATAGGCATCAGATGATGCAAGTGGGAGGGAGAGAAGGGACTCGCCCTGATAGGCGAGACTAGAACCACCTTGGGACGCAGGAAGGCACCGCCCAGTGACCAGGAAGGTTACTTCCGGTATACGGACGGTAGCCATTGGAGGAATAGGATCGAGTTCTGGGTTAGGGAGGGAGGGGAGGGGGGATAGCTTTTACCGAGGCAGAGGGTATTTAAACTAAATGGGCGCAGGCCGCGCATGCTTCTGAGGAGTCGCCTAGTGCGACGAAACCGGTCAAGTACATGCGGCCATTACATAAATCCGAGGGGAGGAACGTGGACGCTGCGGGGAAGGTGATAGGAACAGCACTCTACAGCCAAACCGGCGGCCAACATTTGGGGTGGAGCCCACAAAAACTCCGTGCAAATTTATCCTGGATATGTTTGTAAGTGTGCAACCATTTTATTAATAACTTTTTTAACCTCTTGACGACCTGCTAACGCCGATCGGCGTAAACTGGTCGTCTGCGGGTTACCATGGAAATGGCCGCTCGATTGAGCGGCCTTTCCATGTCAGTTCATGGAGGGTGTCTCCGTGAACAGCCGGAGAGCCGCCGATCGCGGCTCGCCGGCAAAATGTAAACACGCGGGGAAGAAATCCCCGCTGTTTACATCATACGGCGCTGCTGCGCAGCAGCGCCATAAGGCAGATCGACGATCCCCGGCCTCTGATTGGCCGGGGATCGCCGGCATCTGATAGGCGGAAGCCTATCCTTCAATGCGCAGGACGGAACTCCGTCCTGCGCAATACGGAGAGAGGGAGGGAGGGAGGTAAGGAGGCAGAGGGCGGAAATGGCTGCGAAAACGCAGATGGCCGGCGGCGATCAGACCCCCCCGGCAGGACATCCCCCTAGTGGGGAAAAAAGGGGGGAAGTCTGATCGCCCTGGCATAATACTGATCTGTACTGCGGGCTGGAGAGCCCACGCAGCACAGATCAGCCAATACAGCCCTAGTCGGCAAGTGGTTAAACAAGTTTACGCTATGGGAGCCCTGGTATATGTCTTTTTGAGGTGAAAAGAACCAGCAACTGTAGCAGTGAGTGGTGAGGAAGAGACTTTTCTCCATACGGCAGGGGGCGGCCAGATGACCCCATAAGCGCCGTGGACCCATCTAATTAAGGGTCTAATATAACGGTGAGTGGCCACTGCTTGGGGTGTGGTGGTGGTTTCTTGCTGAAGTGGAGAATTTGCCTGTCCTGTGAAGGAGGAGTGTCGCCTACCAATTGGAGTGTGGAATACAGATTGCTGATATCTTTGTGCGGCTTTGCCATGGTGAACACTTTTGCTGCTCCCCTCCTTGTGTTTCCCCTACACACTGTGCCTCCTTTTAATACTCCTTTTCAGCACTGCAGGTCCATCAGTTTTAGAGACTGATAATGCTGCCACTTACTATTAAAGTCATATTCAGGTTTGTGCTATTTTTTATGTTAATATTATCTGCATCTGCATATATCATAATTTGTAATGCACATATTTTTCTGCATTGCTTAAAGACCATATTACTTGGCTGACTGGGTTTACAAATCCGATTTCCTGTGCTAATTTCTTGCAGACAACAGCAGTTTGTGTCCTGTTAAAATGTCTCCCTGTATCCCAGCTATGTTTCCCTGGCTGTTTTATTGTGAATTAGAAAAAGTAAGTAGCAAGGAGCATCAATAACACATGGGCAGAATTGGCCGTCTTTTGAATGCTGCACCAGCAAGTATTTATTCCCTATCCTATTCCCGGCACCAATTATGTAATTATAAGCAATGCATGCATGCCGCAATGGAGTCCCTAATCTCTGTGTAGTAATATATAAAATAAGCAGGCTGCTACAACTAAAATTAAAACAGGGGCTCTTGGTCATGCTTTACTGTATTAATTCATTATAAGCTCACATCAACTGGTGAGGCCAACTTTATACTAGCAAACTGTTTGTTTTACACTCTTTTATATTATAAGAAAAAGTAAATGCAAAAGCTCAGAAACCAAAGGTATAAACAACACGTCACCTTTCTAATAGCTAGAATTAGCTCAGAACAAATCAGGAGCAATGGCACTGTCATGAAGTGTTTGAAACTTGAAAACATCTGCTCATTTTAGAATGGGAATTTTTATTTTAAGAAGCCATTATCTGCTGTTAAGATGATGAAAATGCTGGGCTAGTGACAGGTGAACTTTAACCATATAACAGGTCTATTATAAATAAGTTGTATGGCAATCCATTTCTCCAGACAACTCTGCTTGAATGTGGTTTTCTCAAGAAACACACGTAT
Source organism: Hyperolius riggenbachi (assembly GCF_040937935.1). NCBI lineage: Eukaryota > Metazoa > Chordata > Amphibia > Anura > Hyperoliidae > Hyperolius > Hyperolius riggenbachi. The sequence goes on from NC_090646.1 coordinate 545,256,978, forward strand.
TTTCTTTAGTATCCCTTGTTATTGTTATTATGAGCCGGCGCTAGTGAAGGATCCATTTAATAGCTAACGTGTAAGCCATTTCTGAAATATCAGATTGTTTTGTAGTTGTTTTGAGTAATGATATGTGTCAGTTTTATGGCTGAATTTCTTCATCCGCCCCACATTGCGTCCATTTCTGAGAAATGAGTTTATTTTCAATTTCAATAATGACAGCCGACAGTTATTTCACTGTCACATTTTCTTTTCCCACTTTAGCTTAGCTGTTACTTTTTAGGGAAAGCCAAACTTATGTCATGAAACAAAACATTCTCAACGTGTTAACACTCAACAACCTTTGATTGAATTTTGTTCTGAACATACTAGGTAAGGAAACAGAGTTCAAAATGAAACATTTATATCTAGCAAACATAAACACAGCAGGATCAAAAAACATTTTTTTAAATCAACTTATGCAAGCAAATTGCTACATGGGTGACAAAAAGGGCTCCTTCATTGTATTTATATTTGTATAGGGGAAATACTTACATTGTACTGAAAATCTGCTGGAATTTCTCACTATTAAGAACTGTGTTCACTTTACACTGTAAAGGGCCATACCCACTGAACAATTTTTCATGAACGGTTTTGCTTGACAAAGTTTTTTCACACACATCGGTTAATGAAAATTTGATGTTTACCGAAGCACTCCCATAGCGTTCATTTTTTTAAAAAAGACTGACATATTCGATTAAGTCATTGACTTGCGTGGGTTTTGCCGATCATGTAAACGATTTTACATGATCGATTGTTTCTGCAGCCGCAAACGACGACTGCAGATTCGGCCATATCTGTTGGTGGGTATTTAGCTTAAAGTGAACCTCCGGACCAAAAAATCTACTCAGCAGCACTGACAGGGCTTGGTGTTTCTTTAACAGTTTCACAGCATCAGAACTTTGTTTTTCTTACCAAAGCATCATTTTTAGCTGCATTTTTAGCTAAGCTCCACCCATCAAAGAAAACTGCCCGGGCTTTTTTTCCCTGATGCCGAGCATGAAGGGATTTCCTATGTTGTTGTTCACGTTGCCTAGCAACTGGGAGGGGTGATCAGCACACAGGACAGTTGGAACGGTGTTGCAGGCTCCCTGTCACCTCCTTTCAACCAAAAAGATGGCTGCCCTCATGAAAACAAACATGTGCCTGTTCTTTTAAAACAGGGTGGGTAAGTGATTATATTAACTATCTATTTTAATTAACATAACTAATGTAATTTAATGACAGTATGTTTGTCTAGGCTGAAGTTCCTCTTTAAGTCTGATTAAGCGTTAACGTCAAAACTGCTTCTATGAAGGATTTTAACTGTAGACCAGAATAGAGGGAGGGTGGTTCATAGTTAAATAAATGTAAAGGTAAAGTAAAAAGGACCCACAGTCTGCAATGATGTACAGGGATAACAAAAGTAAGGGCTTTTTTCCACTGCATGCATTCCAATCCAATTTTTATAAATGCAAGAATTTTGAGACTAATTCACATGGATGGTTGAACATTGCAAAAAATGTCATATTCGTGAGTGTTACCATGAACGTTTGTGAGCCAATAGTTCGCAGCGAGCCCCATTAACTAATGGTAGGCTAACTTCTGAAACCTTCATGGCACCTCTGCAGCCACCATTTTTTGAAGAAAGGTGTCCAAAGTATACCACAACCTGGACAGCATTTGGACTGTAAGACGCAGAGACTTTTTCCTCCATTTTTGGGGGAGAAAAAGTGAGTCTTATAGTCCACAAAATACAGTATATGGATTTCTGCACAAATTGGTCATAAAATGTCATCTAATCTTCATCTAAGGCACAACAATAGGCAATCATAATCTTCTTCAACTAATACCACACAAACAATTAAATGTTCCCATGTTTTTATTGGACACACCCTGTAAACATTCACAGTGCAGGTGGAAAAGGTATGTGAATCCTTGGATTTAATAACTGGTTGACGCTCCTTTGGCAGCAATAACTTCAATCAAATGTTTCCTGTAGTTGCAGATCAAAGGTCAGGAGTAATTTTTGACCACTCCTCTTTACAGAACTGTTTCAGTTCAGCAATATTCTTGGAATTTCTGGTGTAAATCGCTTTCTTAAAGTCATGCCACAGCATCTTAATCGGGTTGGGGTCAAGACTCTGACTGGGCCACTCCAGAAGGCATATTTTCTTCTGTTTAAGCCATTCTGTTGTTGATTTACTTCTATGCTTTGGGTCATGGTCCTTTTGCAACACCCATCTTCTGCTGAGCTTCAGCTGGTGGACAGATGGCCTTAAGTTCTCCTGCAAAATGTTTTGATAAACTTTGGAATTAATTTTTCCTTCAATGATAGCAATCCGTCCAAGCCCTGACACAGCAAAGTAGCCCCAAACCATGATGCCCGCACCACCATACATCACAATTGGGATGAGGTTTTGATGGTGGTGTTGTGTTTCTTCCAAAAAACTCAACTTTGGTTTCATCTGTCTACAGAATATTTTGCCAGTACTGTTGTGGAACATCCAGGTGCTCTTTTGCAACTTTAAATGTTTTTTTTGGGGGGGGCGGGGGGGGCAGTGGCTTCCTCTGTGGTATCCTCTCACAAACTCCATTCTTGTTTAATGTTTTACATATCATAGATTGGCTAACCGAGATGTTAGCATATGCCAGAGACTTTTGTAGACCTTTAGCTGACACTCTAGGATTCTTCTTCACCTCATTGAGCAAATTTGCCAGGTATGTTAAGAAGAACAGTGGGAACAAGAGGAAAAATGTTTTCAAAAAGACCTTAGAGATAGTTTTTGAGAAAATCGATTTTAAAGTTTCAAAAGAAGTTTCAAAGGAAAAACGTATACATGTAAATGCGGTAAATACATTAACTGTCATCTACCGCATTTAAATGTACACTTTTTTCCTTTGAAACTTTAAAATCAATTTTCTCAAAAACTATAAGGTATTTTTGAAAATGTTTCCCTTGTTCCCACTGTATTACTTAACTTATCCTGCAAATTTGGTGTTTCTAGCTTGTAAGGGTGCTTTTCTATTAACCGCTAAAGTCATCAGGTTTTCAGGTAATAATCACAGCCCGGATTTGGACCACAATCATGGGTGCATTCGGAACTGAATCCGTGATCAAGAGGTCATCACAAATTTGGAATCCGACGTCGTGATCAGGAAAGACAGCTTGTGATCATGGGTTACCTGTGATCACGAGCTCGTGATGAGCAACATTAGTAACTACAAATCATAGGGCCCCCCAGCAAAACATTGATGGGACTTCCCAATGTTTACACCCTTTTCCTTACCTACCCTTAATGATCCTCACAGCCTGGGGGCCCATCTTGTAAGGGATATAAAACAAGTGTGATCATGATAATCTTCACTCCCATAACAAGTGTAGCCAAACAAACAGATGATCTGAAAAATGTAGCCCTTTATTGGAGAAAGGGAAAGTTAATGGATGGGTCCCCCTCACAACTCTGGTCCCCCTTTTGGTTGCAGGATATGTTAAGTAGAACAGTGGGAACAAGGGGAAACATTTTTTCAAAAAGACCTTATAGTTTTTGAGAAAATCAATTTTTAAAGTTTCAAAGGAAAAAAGTATACATTTAAAAGCGGTAAATGACAGTTAATGTATTTACCGCATTTACATGTATACTTTTTTCCTTTGAAACTTCCTTTGAAAATTTAAAATCGAATTTCACAAAAACTATAAGGTCTTTTTGAAAAATGTTTTCCTCTTGTTCCAACTTATCTTCTTAACATATCCTGAAAATTGGTGTTTATATCAAGTAAGGGAGCTTTGCTATTAACCACTAACGTCGGCAGGTTTTGGCAGGTTTTTAATCACAAATACTTTTTTCTTTTGAAACTTTAAAATCGATTTTCTCAAAAACTAAGTTCTTTTTGAATTTTTTTTTTACGTTGCAGCCACTTATCACCTTTATTATCCATGCAATTTTGGTGATTGTAGCAAATATGGGGGCTTTGCTATTAACGTTAAAGTCAAATCCGGATTCTACATGCAATCATGGCTAAAATCCAATTCCAATTTCGGAATTCCATTCCAAATTCGGATCACGGTCACAGCATATCCAGATTTCGATACTGCTGTGGCCGGATTTATTCGAATTCGTGCCCGGAGGTATCCGAGCAACACTGGTAGTTACACCCCTGAGTGTGGCATAACATGAGGCAGCTTGGTGCTTTTGTGCTTTGCTGCTTGGTAACTGCACCATGTATCAAGCTCTGACATGTGTGGGGTAAGAAACACTGCCATTTGGCTGCAATTTTCAGTGCTCACTGTAATCGGATTCTGAATTGCCTCCCAAGTGCATAGTTCAGCCTCCCATGTGAAAGAGGCCTTTGGCTGCCTCAGAAAGATACAATAGACAGTAAGTACTACCTCAGTTACAGCTATTAGGGTTGGTTCACAAGGGTGACTGCCAGGCATCCAGTGGCATCTCCGTCAAATGCTTCTCTGCAAATGTACAAAAAAGCATTTGATAGCTTTCAGTGGCTTTCTGCAGCTATCAAACAAAACAAAACAAACACAGAACATTTATATTGCGCTTTTCTCCTGGCGGACTCAAAGCGCCAGAGCTGCAGCCACTGGGACGCGCTCTATAGGCAGTCGTAGTGTTAGGGAGACTTGCCCAAGGTCTCCTACTGAATAGGTGCTGGCTTACTGAACAGGCAGAGCCGAGATTCGAACCCAGGTCGCCTGTATCAGAGGCAGAGCCCTTAACCATTACACTATCCAGCCACTGTGCATCAGCATTGTTTGCCCCCATAGGGGGACACAAAGATGAGGCAGAAAGCGATCTTTGAAGCAGCATGTTGCTTCTAGGGTCAGCTGAAACAATGGGAAAAATCAGGATCATAACATGTAGTTCACCCAAACAACGATAAAAGTACTGAACAAGCGCTGCTATTCGCTTGAATGGGCAGCGCTTAACCAACAAACTTTAAGGCCGGTGGAAAATGACCTGCATTCGCCAGTGTGAACCAGCCCTTATAACTATTAGAAGTTGTATTTTTTAGTAAGTAATGTACATTAGTGTTTTCATGCTGAATGAAGCGATGCATGCATTTGCAGTGCTAGTTTGTGAAGAGAGTGTAATTCAGATTTACTAAAGATGATTTAACAGTGCTGCACATACAACATACAACTAACTTCACTGGGCCAAATTTAATCGCCAGCTTGTTATAAAAGTCTACATTGGGCACCTCCAGGGGCGTAGCAATAGGGGGTTCAGAGGTAGCAACCGCATCGAGGCCCCTAGGCCAGAGGGGCCCCCGAAGGGCCCTCCCTCAACTACAGTATTAGCTCTCTATCAGTCCTTTGATCATAATAATGACTTCTATAGATGCTATAAATAGTAGCAATCATTAACAAGCTGTTCCCCATCCCCTTCTTGCACCTCTGACACTATAGTTGCCATTGACAGGTTTTGGTGCGCCGTATCAATTGTTATGTATAGAGTGCTTGGGGGGGCCCCATTGTAAAACTTGCATCAGGGCCCACAGCTCCTTAGCTACACCACTGGGGACATCAATGGTTTTTACAACCTCTGTGTCATTACTGGAGGTAAGACACCTCCTATTTTTGTTTTTCATGTATTTTTAGTGGTTGTAATTCCCCTCCACCTCCTTTTGTAGGCTAACCACAGGCAAGCTCCTTATAGCTGGCCATTACCAGTCCCCCCCAAAAAAACAGGATTACTGTACTTGAGTGGAATTATTCATGTTATTTCAACAGACTGTGCAATCTGGACTCCTGTTATCTCTGTGTTTGTTTGTTTTTTTAAGTTTCTATTGCTTTTTTTTTCCCCTCAAAATTTTAGGAATACATACTGGTGACAAGGCAAATGTTCAGGGAGCAGGTACACCGCACTATACATTTCCAAAATTCAAAAAGCATGGTAGTATTAATAACTTGCAGAAGGGAAATTATTTTGGTGATTTTTTTTCATTAACATTCTATTTTCTGTTTTGTAATTAAACATGTTGGAGAGATCTGTAATAATTATTTCCATGGCCAAACTCTATGTAACATGATAATACTTCCAAAGTATCATATTAAGTAAGCTATTCCTGTGCTCAGTTTCTTCATTTAGAGCAGCAGACACAGATCAGGAATTGTAATATGACTCTTATGGCTAAAGTATTTTAACAAGTTTGTGAAGAAGTTATTTCTCTACGGTATAAATAGTTATGTGAACCTTTACTGTGTTGTACATTTACTGTTATAGCTATGATTTTTTTTACATGTATGTTTCTCCAACACCTCTCTACAAATTGCTGCCAATAACTTTTCAGTGGCAATGTTTTCATGTGCTAAGTGATCTTAGGGGATGCCATCATTGCACGTTGCATGCTTCTCAATACACTTTGGTAAAGCAAAAGTTAGAATTGGTTAATTAAAGATGGCTAACCATACATGGTAATGTGATCTTTTGAGTGATCGATTTAAAGTGAACATGAGGTGTCAGGTAAAGGGAAGCCTCTGTGTAGTCCAGAACCTTCCTGTGTCCTCCTTGCCCGCACTGTTACCACGTACATATCCAACAAAAGCTTGCCTGATATTTTCCTGTGGCCATCCTCCCTACTGTGGGCAAGTATGGCCAGGCCTCTTCAGTAAACCGAGGCTACTTGTCGATGAGCAGCTCCGTGCTACAGTGAAGGTGTGGCAATACTTGTGCAGGCACAATATGGTGGCAGTGTGACACTCATGCAAGAAGGGGAGCATGGCCACAAACTAAAAGAGAGTCTCTGCCAGCGGTGGTGGGGTTGAGGATGAGGACATGTGAAGATTTTGAACTATCCAGAGGCTTCCCTCTTCATTGGTAAACATCTATATGTTTACAATACAATAATACAATACAATAACATTTGTAAAGCGCTTTTCTCCCATAGGACTCAAAGCGCTTAGTTGTGTCTCAGATTAATACAGGGTTGCGGGCTGGGTTGTGTTACAGAGGAGATAGTCAGATGTTCATGAATGCCAGACTAAAGCTTTGTTTTCTTCTTAAAGAGTTGACTAGAAAAATGAAAGGCTAAATCATGATTGATTGTGTACGCAGTCACAAACGTAATATTAAATTTGGTCAAGCTAATTCTCTGAGGAGGCACAAGATTAATTTTTTTTTTGACAGAGGTTTTGAATCATGATTATGGATGTGAGAAAATGCCTCTGACATTATCGCAAAACATTTGTGCCATGAATTTTCACGAAAACTTTCTAACGAAATGCATAAGTCAGTGGGCCCACTTTAAGCATTAATAGCAAAGTCCCTGTGGATTTTAGAATGACCTAATCTGCAAGTTATGTGTAGGAAAGATGTGGCAACAAGGGAAAAATAAAGTTTTCCAGGGAATGGCAGTTAAAGTGACAGCAAGCCAATAGGATTTTTGCAAGAGCTGATGGACATGGAGGTGACACAAAAGAGAAGGGGTGGTGATATGTGTGAACTCCACCCATTAGCAGTGGTCTCCACTGTCACAATAGCATTGCTAGCAAACATCATGAACTGGATGACATCCGGGATGAAAGCCACCCATAAAGGTGTGAGTGAGGAAGTGACATTAGGCCCAAGGATGAAGTATTAGAGACAGTAGCATGGATCAGTGAGAGCTGTGGCAAGGGAGACCGCATTGTTAAGGTAACCACTGACTGGCAAGGAGAGCTGGGTGTAATGTATTGTCACTGCCATTCAGAGTAGTATAATAATACAAACATAGGTTCATTTAGGTTCAAGAAAGGTGGCGGTGGCAGCAGCAGGTGAAGCAGGATGATGGCAGGCAAGGCAGCTGATTTTGGCACAGCTCTGCGCTGATTGTTTGAGCCCTAATGCTGCAGGCATGATTTGGGCACTGCACAAATTAGTAAAAAAAAAGAGTAATGCGGTTGACAGCAATAGCAGCCGCCCAAATTAGGTGTCCCCCCCAGGTGCTACAATTCAGAGGGGGAATAGTAATCAGCATGGGTCCAGAGTTTGTGCAGGAGTAGGACATTGCACCAAAATGGCCCACGCTGATAACGAATTGACTCGATGGTAAGCCCTGTCAGAGCGTGGACCACATACTCTAAACTAGAGTTGAGAGTATGAATCATCAGTGCCTCCCAAAGTAGTATAATAATATAAATTTAGTTTCATTTAGGCCTGAGAAAGGTGTTGGCAGCGATGGAGGAGGAGGATGGCAGGCCCTGTGAGAGTGTAGACCATTTACAGTTATCTGGAGCCGAGTATAGTGTATCATCTATGCTACCCACAGTAGTATAATAATACACATTTAGGTTCACTTAGGGGGAAGAAAGGAGGCAGCAGCTGCAGGTGAAGGAGAATGATGGCAGGCCCTGTAAAAGCATTAAAAAACTGAAGAAAAGAACAGCGCATTACGACATAAAAACTTTGAACTGATGTTCCAAATTGGACATGAAATTGTAATGGGATTTTTTTTAAATTAAAACACACAACTTGTTGTAATAAGCAATATTTACTATAAACACTATAAACACTCTGTAAGCAATATTTACTATAAACACTCTGTAATTAATGTTATCTGTAATTTTACAATGTAAAAGAGTTTATACCTTCTTAACATTATAACATATAATCAATTGTGTCTTTAATTATGTGCCTTATAAAGTAACGTAATAACATGCTCAGATTATAATTTTCTGACATTTATTTAGAACAAGTTAACACATTATAATCGTGGAAGGCATTTTTTTAAATTAAGCAACAATAAAGACAACAATCAGGAAAAATGTAATACAAATGCATATAAATGTACTTTTTTAATATATTTGAATTCTGAAGCTTGCACTCATGCTGAGATGCTGCACAGAAAAAAAATAACATTTAAAATACATACATATAAAATAAACATTTCTTCCAGAATAAATGCACAATAGATAACTTTTTCCAAAGTCGCTGCAACTTAAAGTAGGTGGTTAACATCAGAGTGGTTTTGGGCTAGTCTACCTCCTCACGGAGGATTCTTAGTTATTCATTTACAAAGCACTTACAGTACTGCAGTTGATCAGTGCAACTGCCAAAATAGTGTGCAAATGGGTAGGGAATCTGGATGACATCTCTGCATACTGTAGATACTTTCCAAGCATTGCTTTTGTAGAGAATAACGGTAATACTGAGAATTCCCCATGAAGAGATGGACTAGTCCAAAATCTGTCAGATCTCTCAGCTATTTACTACGTAGTGTAAATTACAGCAACCTAAGAAAAAAAGTAATTTATAGTACATTTTATTCTGGAAGAAAGGTTTATTGCATATGTATCTCAGTCAGCGTGAGTTCAAGCTTTAGAATTCAAATATATGTAATATTTAAATATGTATCTTTATCAAGAGGTACTTTAAACTATACTTATTGCAGAGTCATAGCATTCCAATTTCCACACGGGTTGAAAAACTGAAAAACTTCCAATCTTTCATGCACCATCATTAAGGGCAGGAAATCAAATGGAACATGAGCCTGTGACTAACTGCTGAGTGTTCTGTTCATGTTTTGTGCTGATGAGTGATTGACAGAATTTTCCAGACAGACAGAATAGCCATAAAATTGGGACATCAGCCCTTCCCTTTTATGAGACCATTAATAACAACTGCATTTCATTAATACAAGTAATATTTCATGCTCATAATAATGCCCTCATCTATTTCAAAGTTATCCGAAAATCAAAACACTGAAGACACTCGACTAAGCAAAGACTTTTTTTTTATAATCGGTTCCCTTCATTTTAAAGACCAAAAAAAGAAACTTGAAAAAACACAAAGTGAGACAGAGAGCCCAATATAGTGTAGTACCTTAGTAGCAGATGATAAAGTGTGTAAACAAGCAATGGTTATACTCACAAGTATAGGTTGCCACAGAATGCAACCACTGGATAGGCAGGTGGGGAAAATTATAACCTGACCCCACTCAGGTATAAGAAGTCGCTCTCTGTAGATAGGAAAAAGGGGATACACCCCTCCACCAGGGGTGGACTAGTTGATTTGTAAAACAGTATAACAGAGGCGCCAACAAGAGTAAAAGCGATTAAAAAACGTTTAAAAGGGGGAAGTTGGTGGTTTCACCTCCCTTGTAGAAAAAAAACAGACAATGGGACGTTACTCACATACAAAGTAACTTTTATTAAAAGCTCCAAGGTTTACAACACGTTTCACGGGTTACTATCCCGCTTCATCAGGCAATAGTTTGGAGGGAGGGAGGTGAGTCCACCAACTTCCCCCTTTTAAATGGTTTTTAATCGCTTTTACTCTTGTTGGCGCCTCTGTTATACTGTTTTACAAATCAAAAAACAAAAACAAAACCCTTCAACTTTTTTTTGGTTTGACATGGAGAATTAAACGTGTTTTCTTTCAAACATTAGCAGCAGCATGTTGTTAGTAAGCTAAGAAGCAGACTACTTTACACAATATGATCAAGTCATAGTAACTGGTAAGTTCAGCAGGATCTTTAATAAACATGGCATCCCTATTTTCTTCAAACTCAGTAAAAAACAGACATTTCTGAACCTAAAGTTACATGCGTGCTAATGATAATTTTTTGGGTGTTGTTGTTTATTTGCTTGAATGTTTTAGGAAAGGTGAGAAATGGTGGGTGTAGGAATCTTTTTTTTTTGCGGGTGTGGAGATGTCAACCTTGTTTCTGTCCTTCCTATGTCCTACATTCTTTCCCGAAAATGAATTATTATTTAAATTATTGTATACTGCTTTGGCAAATATTTGTGCATGTATTACTTTTATTTTGGTACTCTGAGAAAACATTATTCCCTTGAAAAAAAGCAAAACAAAAACACTCAATTACATTTTTGTAAAGAAAACTATTGCATGCAGCGTGGTCCACTGTCTGAGCCATATATAAATGGTCCAGACAATGGACCAATGGTGAGCCCCAGCGGGAGCTTCAAAGATGCTTTGCCGGGGCTCTGAGAGAGTAATTACAGTGACAAATACACTGTAATTACACCGATGGGACTTGCGGTGGGTTATTAGTGGCAGTATATAAATTGCTAGTGGGTCACAGCTCCTCTATGTGGGGGGCTTTGGTTATCTGCAGCGACCTGGTGGGGATCTCTGGGGGTCTCCTTATTAAAGGAGACCCCCAGATGCAGAAGCAATGACATGCGTTAGCAAGTTTAGACCTGCTTTTTGCAGGTCTAAACTAATGTTCATGTCTGACAGGAGGCATCGCTTCCTGGAGGCATGCAAAGTGTAATAGGATAGGTTGTAAAGAACTCACTTGGTGATAATATCGCCCAAGCAAGTTTTTTAACACCCTGCCTAGGGCTAAATGCAATTGTGTCAGCCGACGTTATCGCCTCCAGATTATCGGACACACCAGCATTTAAACCCTAATAAATATGGGGGTCATGGCACAGCTCTGCAATCATGGATACCCAAAACAAGGAAAGAGGCTTACCAGCTGGTAACAACCCACATTATAAGGTGGTATCAACGATTTGGTAGGACATCGGGAAGCAACAGTCTGTCCAGGATCCACCAATTCAGCAATGATTCATCTCACGAATGGATATCAGTAAACATCATAAAAAAACAAACAAACGGCAACTCTAAGTGTAAACCGTTTAATAGAGTTTTTATAGTAAAAACAGCTTAAAAATTGCATAAAAACAAAACTTACATACGGGGCCCATGCAATGGGAACCCCAAGAAAGTTGCACGCGTGTATGGGTCAGCAATAAAGGACAGGATAAAGGTGCCGCCTGTCACTTTCTCTGGGTTCCCATTGCATGGGCCCCGTATGTAAGTTTTGTTTTTATGCTATTTTAAGGCTGTTTTTACTATGAAAACTCTGTATTAAACGGTTTACACTTAGAGTTGCCATTTGTTTGTTTTTTTATGATGTTTACTGATATCCATTCGTGAGATGAATCATCGCTGAATTGGTGGATCCTGGACAGACTGTTGCTTCCTGATGTCCTACCAAAGCGTTGATACAACCTTATAATGTGGGTTGTCACCAACTGGTAAGCCTCTTTCCTTGTTTTGGGTATCCATGATTGCAGAGCTGTGCCGTGAACCCCCATATTTATTGTGGTGGAGATTTACCTGCTCTTATCCTTTGTTGAAGACTCGTTTTTTGTTTTTGGACTCCGCGCTGATCATATATAATTTACCTGTTTGTGAACTCTGGACATTGTTCTTCTTTCAGCAGCGGCCACTTTGTTTCCTTGGCGCTGATACACATATGCAAGCATTTAAACCCTGACAAGTCTGACAATTGCAGGCCCAATGAGTAGAGCAGAATGTAATACATTACACGCAATGGATTTCACTCTACTCATCGTGCATAGGATTTTACACATGTAATTCCGCTTAACGCAGTTTAATGCATGCATCCCTACAAACTGAAAAAAAGAAAAAAGTGCTATGTTACCACAGCCAAGAAACTAGCATTTAAGAAAAAAGAAAAAAAAAAAAAAAAAAAAAAAAGAGGAAGAAGAATTAAGATGGCAGCCTATGTATACCTCTGACTTCAGATTTCCTCTCATTTATAGGGTACTTTAGATTTTTTTTTTTGTCTCACTTATCTTAATAAATGGTAAGTAAATGGTTATTATACATGTATGATGTACAGCAATGGCAGATATATTCATTAAAATTGGCATTTTGACTATTCCTATTCATAAATATTAAATAGTTCTATATATAGATTTAGCAATATATTATTTAAACATCCCTAGAACCATTTGTATGTCTATTTTTGCATAGTAAAGTTGCAGAGGTTTAGCAATTGTTATGTGTCAGCAATCTTAGCAATGTTAATGTGCCTGAACAATCCATTGGGAGAGGGACATTTTTTACATAGTACATTCCATGTTTGTGCAGCTTCATACATGAGTGCAAGTTATCTGGGCTTAAGCACAAAGACAACAAAACAGGGCAGCTGCACAGGACATTTCAGGAAAGGGATGGGATACAATCAACATTATTAGGAAAGACACATGTTTAATAGTGTGGTGCGATTTTATTATTACTTAAAGAGGCCCTGTAGGTACATGTAGTAGAATGCTGTAAATTATTCAGGATATACACTTATATGTTAATTTTTCTGTTTTCAGCAACAGAAACACTTTCTATATCTTTATGTTTCTGTATATTGGTATGCAGCCCCGCCCTCCCATTGATGCTTAGCCTAGGCTGTTTACTATACTCCCCTTCCCTTAGCATTCTAGGAGACCAGGTATATTTTCCACTGGCTTTAAAACTTTCACTAAACAACATTCTGCCACTTCTGAGTTTTGCAGCTAGGGGGTGATACCACAAATAAGAACCTTTGGAATCTATGTTCCAAACGTGATTATTGTATGTCAGTATATCAACATGTTGGTGAGGTCCTCTCTGTGCTCTTATTCCTTCCTCTACAATGAATGCATTCAATGTACCTCAACAGAAAGTCAAAGTTTAACCATTTGCCAACCGCCCACTACCTACGGGCGTCGACAAAGTGGCACCCCCAGGACCGCGTAACCCCGATCGGCGGCGGTACCTGCGGGACTGAATAGCCGTGCGCGCGCATCTGCCGGCATTAGGCTTCGCCCACCCGAGACGTCAACCTGCCGGCCAATTAGCAGCGCCGGCGGGTTGTTAACCCCCGATCTGCCGCTTAAAAAGTGTATAATATACTTTGTTAAGCTAACAAAGTGTATTATATAGGCTGCCTCCTGCCCTGGTGGTCCCAGTAATCAAGGGACCACCAGGGCAGGAGGCAGCCCTTCCAGTAAAAGCACACACACACTGATTCTGCCCCCCCCCTGCCCCCTGATCGCCCACAGCACCCCTCAGACCCCCTCCTGATCACCCCCTCAGACCACTGTTTGCACCCAATCACCCCCCTAATCACCCATCAATCACTCCCTGTCACTATCTGTCAACGCTAGACCCCCCCCCGTGTACTGTAAACATCTAATCTCCCCTGTAATCACCCACTGATTACCTGTCAATCGCCATTTAATCACCCATCAATCACCCCCTGTCACCACCTGTCACTGCCACCAATCAGATCAGGTCCTAACCTACCCCTTGCGGGAACCTGATCACCTGGCCGCACCCTCAGATTGCCCGCAGACCCGTCTTCAGATCACCTCCCAAGTGCATTGTTTGCATCTGTTCTCCCCTCTAATCACCCACTGATCACCCACCAATCACCCATCAATCACCCCCTGTCACCCCCTGTCACTGCTACCCATCAGATCAGACCCTAATCTTCCCCTTGCAGGCACCCAATTACCCGCCTAAACCCTCAGATCGCCCCCAAATCCCCCCTGATCACCTCGCCAGTGCATTGCTTGCATCTATTCTCCCCTCTAATCACACCCTGATCACCTATCAATCACCCCGTCACCACCTGTCACTGCTAGCCATCAGATCAGACCCTAATCTGCCCTTGCAGGCAACCAAACCCCCACCCACACCCTCAGATAGCCCTTAGACCCCCCCCTGATCACCTCCCCAGTGCATTATTTACATCTGTTCTCTCCTCTAATCACCCATCAATCACCCATCAATCACCCCCTGTCACCACCTGTCACTGCTACCCATCAGATCAAACCCTAATCTGCCCCTTGCAGGCACCCAATTACCCGCCCACACCCTCATATTGCCCTCAGATCCCCCCTGATCACCTCCCCAGTGCATTGCTTGCATTTATTCCCCCCTCTAATCACACCCTGAGACACCCATCAATCACTTCCTGTCACCACTGTCACCACCTGTCACCCCCTAGCACACCTACCCATCATATCAGGCCCTAATTTGCCCCATGTGGGCTCCTGATCACTCGGCCAAACCCTCAGATCCCCCTCAGACCTCCTTCTGATCACCTCCACAGTGCATTGATTGCATCTATTCTCCCCTCTAATCACCCCCTGAGACACCCATCAATCACCTCCTGTCACCACCTGTCACCCCCTAGCACTCCTATCCATCAGATCAGGCCCTAATCTGCCCCCTGCGGACTGCTGATCACCCGGCCAAACCCTCACCCACCCCACCGCAATGACAGAATTTTTTTTCTAATCACTGCTGGTCTTTACGACTTAATTGTGGCTGAGACCAACCGTTCTGCCACACAATACGCAACCGCCAATCCAAGAAGCTACCATGCCCAGCCTTTTCGGTGGAGTTTCCGAACTTAACATTTTTTGGGACCTTCTCCTTAACATGGGTCTAGTCAAAAAGAATGTATTGCGGTCTTATTGGTCTATGCACCTAATACATCACATGCCTATGTTCTCTGCTGCCATGTCCAGGTCACGATTTGAGAACATCCTGTGCTTCCTGCACTTCAGTGCCAATACAACCTGTCATCTAAGAGGACACCCTGCTTATGACTGGCTCCACAAAATTCAGCCCCTCATAGACCACATGTCATCAAAATTTGCAGATGCTTATACCCCTGTACAGTCATTTTGAGGCATTTGGTTTCCAGACTATTCCTCATGGTTTTGGGCCCCTAAAATGCCAGGGCAGTAAAGGAACCCCACAAGTAAACACCCCATTTTAGAAAGAAGACACCCCAAGGTATTCCGTTAGGTGTATGATAAGTTCATAGAAGATTTTATTTTTTGTCACAAGTTAGTGGAAAATGACACTTTGTGACAAAAAACAATAAAAATCAATTTTCCCTAACTTGTGACAAAAAATAAAATCTTCTATGAATTCACCATACTCCTAACAGAATACCTTGGGGGTGTTGTCTTACTAAAATGGGGTCACTTGTGGGGTTCCTAAACTGCCCTGGCATTTTAGGGGCCCTAAACCGTGAGGAGCAGTTTGGAAACCAAATACCTCAAAATGACCTGTGAAATCCTAAAGGTACTCATAGGACTTTGGGCCCCTTAGCGCACCTAGGCTGCAAAAAAGTGTCACACATGTGGTATTGCCGTACTCAGGAGAAGTATTATAATGTGCTTTGGGGTGTATTTTTACACATACCCATGCTGGGTGGGAGAAATATTTCTGTAAATGGACAATTGTGTGTAAAAAAAATCAAAAAATTGTCATTTACAGAGATATTTCTCCCACCCAGTATGGGTATGTGTAAAAATATACCCCAAAACACATTATACTACTTCTCCTGAGTATGGCAATTCCACA
Source organism: Hyperolius riggenbachi (assembly GCF_040937935.1). NCBI lineage: Eukaryota > Metazoa > Chordata > Amphibia > Anura > Hyperoliidae > Hyperolius > Hyperolius riggenbachi. The sequence goes on from NC_090646.1 coordinate 545,273,120, forward strand.
TGTGTGACACTTTTTTGCAGCCTAGGTGCGTTAAGGGGCCCAACGTCCTATGAGTACCTTTAGGAATTTACAGGTCATTTTGAGGCATTTGGTTCCTAGGCTACTCCTCACGGTTTAGGGCCCCTAAAATGCCAGGGCAGTATAGGAACCCCCCAAGTGACCCCATTTTAGAAAGAAGACACCCCAAGGTATTCCGTTAGGTGTATGGTGAGTTCATAGAAGATTTTATATTTTGTCACAAGTTAGTGGAAAATGACACTTTGTGAAAAAAAAAACAATAAAACTCAATTTCTGCTAACTTGTGACAAAAAATAAAATCTTCTATGAACTCACCAAAATCATCATTTTTTTTTGACAAAATTCATGTCTTTTTTGATGTATATAATAAAATCAAAAATCACAGCAGCAATCAAATAGCACCAAAAGAAAGCTGGATTAGTGACAGGGAGAATGGCCTAGACCTCAGCACTGGAAAAACCGTAGAGCTGATTGTTGACTTTAGAAGGCACGCTCCCACCCCACCTCCAATCTGCATTGATGGCACGGAAGTCGGAATTGTCCCCTGTGCGCGCCTCCTAGGAACTACAATCTACAGGGACCTTACTTGGAAAGCCAATACGACCTCCACCCAGAAAAAAGCTCAGCAGAGACTATTTTTCCTCCGCCAACTGAAAAAGTTCAGCATGGCCCATGAACTCCTGACGAGCTTCTACACCGCCACAATTCAATCTGTCCTCTGCTCCTCCATCTTGGTCTGGTATGCCGGCTCCTCCGCCATCGACAGACTCAAACTACAGAGGGTCAGAAGATCAGAGGAAAGGATCATTGGCAAACCTCTTCCATCCCTGGATCAACTTTTTAAACTCCAGACTGCGCTCCAGAGCTCTGAGGATCATCAAGGACTGATCTCACCCCGGGTTCCCTCGGGCCGGAGATTCCAGTCCTTCTACACCAGGACCACAAGACACAGGAACAGCTTCTTCCCTTCAGCTGTCAACTCTTTGAACTCTATGGACTCTCCTCACACTTGATATGTTTTAGTTATGCTATTTGCTGCTGTATTCTTCTTTATAAATTGTCTGTATTGTATGTCTTGTTTTTCACATTAGCCTTGTACCTGCCAAAACCAATTCCGGGTATGACCCAGTCATGCTTGGCGAAATAAAAGATTCTGATTCTGAGGTTGTATGACCGAGCAATAAACCGTTAAAGCTGCAGTGGTCTGAATCAGTGTTGCTCGGATACCTAATTATCCTATTCGAGTATGGTCGAATTCGGATAGTAAACTATCCGAATTCACTCGAAGTCGGATATCCGATGTAATCGAATATCCGATTCGACCTCGGATATCCGACGTCACTATCCGAGTCTGTATTCGAGTAAAATATTCGAGCTGGCCTTAAATAGCTTGTAAAACTTGTATAGGAGGTCAATGATGCATGAAACCACCTTTTTTATGAAGAAAAACATCAAGTGATTATGTGGTGATGTAGTAGTTATAAAAAAGGTCTCAAAAAAAGTAAATTAACTTCATGAAAAGTGTTTGCATGAGAAGGTGTGTCCAAAATGGTTGTTGGAAGTCTTAATTTACGTCGTCTTCATCTTCTTCTTCTATATCTTCTTCTTCTTCTTCTATATCTTCTTCTTCTTCTTCTATATCTTCTTCTTCTTCTTCTTCATCTTCTTCTATATCTTCTTCTTCTTCTATATCTTCTTCTTCTATATCTTCTTCTTCTATAGCTTCTTCTTCTTCTATATCTTCTTCTTCTATATCTTCTTCTTCTATATCTTCTTCTTCTGTATCTCCTTCTTCTTCTATATCTTCTTCTTCTTCTTCTATATCTTCTTCTATATCTTCTGTTTCTATATTTTCTTCTTCTATATCTTCTTCTTCTTCTTCTTCTTCTTCTATATCTTCTTTTTCTTCTTCTTCTATATCTTCTTCTTCTTCTTCTTCTTCTATATCTTCTTCTTCTTCTATATCTTCTTCTTCTATATCTTCTTCATCTTCTTCTATATCTTCTTCTTCATCTTCTTCTATATCTTCTTCTTCTATATCTTCTTCTTCTTCTTCTTCTTCTTCTTCTTCTTCTTCTTCTATATCTTCTTCTTCTATATCTTCTTCTTCTATATCTTCTTCATCTTCTTCATCTTCTATATCTTCTTCTTCTATATCTTCTTCTTCTTCTATATCTTCTTCATCTTCTTCATCTTCTTCTATATCTTCTTCTTCTATATCTTCTTCTTCTATATCTTCTTCTTCATCTTCTTCTTCCTCTTCTTCTCTATCATTATATTATGTGTCTTGGTTTTCCTTTCTTTTGTAATATTTTTTTTTACTTCATTTTTGGAAATATTTTATTGTAATAACACCATAGTTATATTTGTGTTGATGGCATAATAGGTAGGTAGTGGCACATTGCAAGCCACAGCGCCTTTTTCTGTGTACCCTGGCGGTGGTAAAACACAGACATCAGCAGGAGGAAGAAGTAGTAGTTGCAGGCTTGCAGCTATTTGTAGTGTGTGGTAATAGTCGGTCGGTACTCGGTAGGAGAGTGGGTGGGCAGGTGGCAGTAGAAAATAGTTCTTCTTCTGTTCTCCCTGGCAGTGGTAGCAGCACACAGACAGCAGAAGCTCAATGCAGCTACAGGAGGAGGAGTAATATGTGTCAGGCAGTGTGATGTGACTGACATAATAGGCCCTGGTACCTAGCGTTGGTACCAGGGCCATAAATGAACATCATGAGGTTCCAGACAGCGGTCGTGAAGCTTACATTGTGTCCAATACACAATTGGGACAGCACAGTTTTCAACCCGGACACCTCTACAATAATTACAATTTTTTTTTTAAATTAATGCAGCTATTGTTAACCGTAATAGCTGGTGGCGCTTGGGCAGCAGCACCTTGTAATGTGTTCCCTGGCAGTGGAGAGGAGACACAGACAGCAGGAGGAAATATAACAGCAGGCAGCGTGAGAAGGATAAGTGTGTGTGGCAGACTGGCAATTGGCAGCAGGCAGGAGGGCAGGCAGCAAGACATAGTAGGCCCTGGGTCCTAGCGGTGGTCCCAGGGCCGTAAATGAACAGCATGAGGTTCCAGACAGAGGTTCCAGACAGCGGTCGTGAAGCCCACATTGTGTCCAATACACAATTGGGACAGCACAGTTTTCAACCCGGACACCTCTAAAATAATTACAATTTTTTTTTTAATTCAAAATAATGCAGCTATTGTTGAGCGTAATAGCTGGTGGCGCTTGGGCAGCAGCACCTTGTAATGTGTTCCCTGGCAGTGGAGAGGAGACTAAGACAGCAGGAGGAAATATAACAGCAGGCAGCGTGAGGAGGATAAGTGTGTGTGGCAGACTGGCATTTGGCAGCAGGCAGGAGGGCAGGCAGCGAGACATAGTAGGCCCTGGGTCCTAGCGGTGGTCCCAGGGCCGTAAATGAACAGCATGAGGTTCCAGACAGCGGTCGTGAAGCCCACATTGTGTCCAATACACAATTGGGACAGCACAGTTTTTAATCTGGACACCTCTAAAATAATTACAATTTTATTTATTTATTTTTCAAATTAATGCAGCTATTTTTGAGTGTAATAGCTGGTGGCGCTTGGGCAGCAGCACCTTGTAATGTGTTCCCTGGCAGTGGAAACACACAGACAGCAGGATGAAATATAACAGCAGCAGCAGCAGCAGCAGCAGCAGCAGGTGTATGTGTGTGTGCCAGTCGTCACTTCATGTACCCCTCTCGCCGACAACAGGGGCCATGAATTCGTCTTCCACCCAAGCCTGGTTCATTTTGAGAAACGTCAGTCTGTCCACAGACTTGTGAGACTGTCGAGATCACTTCTCAGTGACGACTCCACTGGCTGCACTGAAGCAACGCTCTGACAGTACGCTGGAAGGGGGGCAGAGGAGCACTTCCAGGGCGTACTGCGCAAGCTCGCTCCAGATCGGCAGGTGCTTGACCCAATACTCCATGGGATCAACAGGGGCCACGCTGTCAAGCCCGCTGAAGGACCCCATGTAGTCAGCCACCATGTGGGTCAAGCGCTGCCTGTGACTGGAGAAGGATGCTGCTGCAGGCACCTCCTCTCTAGTCCTTGGCAGCTCTACACTCATGTAGAGCTCTTGGGTCAGAGACAGCAGGTCTGTGGTGCGTGAGCGCTTGCTGCTGGTGGATGCAGGCACCTGCTGCTGCCTCTGTGCTGGCTGGACAGTGGGGGTGGATGGCTCAGGGAAGGCTTCCTGCAAGCGCTCAACAAGGGACAGCTGCAAATCCCTCATTTGTTGCGCACGGTCTCCTCCTGCAGGCAGGAACTGGCTGAGCTTCCCCTTCAGACGTGGGTCCAGCATCATGCAGATCCAGATGTCCTCCCTCTGCTTCATCTGGATCACCCTTGGGTCCTTGCGCAGGCACCTCAGCATGTGCGCTGCCATTGGGAACAGTCTGGCCACGTCTGTTGGCACATCATCGGCAGCCCCAGAGCCGACATTGCTGTCCTCCTCTGCCTCCTCCACCTCATCCTCTCTCCACCCCCGCACCAGTCCAGCTGCGCTCTGCTGCTCCCCCTCATCAGCAGAAAGGCCAGGGACCTCCACCAACTCCGAGCTCTCCTCCTCAGAGGTGGCCTGTGAAGATGCCTGCAGCTCCTGCTGGTCCAAGGCTGCCGCTCCCTCTTCCACCAGTGCATACAGGGCCCTGTCCAGCACACACACCAAGGGGACCCACTCGCACACCATTGCATAGTCCCTGCTCACCATGTTGGTGGCCTGCAGGAAGGGTGCCAGGACTGAGCACACCTGCTGCATGAGCCCCCAGTCCTCCGTGGAGATGATGGACGGGAGGTTGGTGGCGGCATGCCTAGTTGCAGTGAGGGAGGCAACTGTTGCTCGTGCAACGTACTGGCTGACAGCCTGCCTCTGTTCAACCAGACGCTCCAACATCGCCAGGGTGGAGTTCCAGCGAGTTGGAACATCGAGCATGAGCCGGTGCTGTGGCAGGTGCAGCTCCTTCTGCACCTCTTCCAGGCTCGCCACAGCTGCAGGCGAGTGCCGGAAGTGACGCACAACCTTCCTTGCCGCCTCAAGGAGTTGGTCTATCCCCTGGTAGGTCCGCAGGAACTTTTGGACTACCAGGTTCAGGACGTGCACCAGGCAGGGGATGTGGGTCAGGTCTCCCCTGCTGATGGCAGCGACCAGGTTTGCCCCATTGTCGGACACCACCTCTCCGACTCTGAGGCCTCTGGGGGTCAGCCAATTCCTCTCCTGCTCTCGGAGTTTGGCCAGGACGTGGTTTGCCGTCAGTTTGGTCTTCCCCAGGCTGACCAATTCCAGCAGCGCTTGGCAGTGGCAGGGCTTCACGCTGCTGCTGAGGCGGGGGGTTTGGGCTGGTGTGGCGGAGGATGGAAGCGGATCAGAGGAACCTGCTGCTGTTCCGCTGACCCTGCATGGTGGCACCACCCACTGCGTTGTTGGTGCTGCTGCTGCTCTGGCAGTGCCGGCCGATGCTGCTCCCCCCTCCTCACCCCCTTCCACCAAGCTGACCCAATGTGCGGTGAAGGACAGATAGAGGCCTGTCCCAAACCGGCTGCTCCACGAGTCCATGGTGACGTGGACCCGTTGACCCACCGCGTGATCCAGCCCTCTCCCGACATTGGCCATCACAGAGCGGTGAAGTGCAGGGATGGCCGTGCGTGCAAAATAATGTCGGCTGGGAAATTGGCAATCGGGGGCTGCACACATCAGGAGCGCACGCATGTCGCTCCCCTCCTGCACAAGGGAATAAGGCAGGAGTTGGGAGCACATGGCCCGTGCCAGCAAGCCATTCAGCTGACACGCGACGGCTGCTGGGAGGCAGAACCCTGACCACCCCCTGGAAGGTGTCGCTAAGCAGGGTCTGGTGAGGTCTGTTGCTGGCACGGGAAGCAGCGGAGGGAGCAGAGGAGGCCACTGAGGACTGGCTGCCAGAACAGGCCTCAGTGTCGGCGGCAGGAGTTGCAGAGGGAGGAGGAGCAGTGCGTTGCTGATGCACTCCTGCTGTCGATGGCTTCGCAGTGGTGGCGGGTCTGCCACTGCCGCTGCTAGCTTCCTTCAGCTTCACGAACTCCTCATGCTCTTGAAAGTGTTTCCCTGCAAGGTGGTTGACCAGAGAGGTGGTGCCAAACGCAGAGGGCTCCTTCCCTCTGCTGAGCTGCTTGCGGCACTGGTTGCAGGTGGCATACTTGCACTCCAAATATGGAAGGGTGAAAAAATTCCATATTGGGGATGTGAAGTTGCCCCTTCGGCTGGAAGGTGCTGCTGCCGCTGGTCTCCCTGTGGTGGTTGGGGGGGGGGGGGTTTCTTGGTGCGGCTGGTGGTGGCACTGGCAGAACTTGTCTCCTGATCAGCACGCTGTGTGGCCTGCATACCACGCCCACTTGTGATCCTGCCCATGCCTGCGATGCTGATCCTTCTAGCAAGGCCCGCAGACGCATCCTCCTCCTCCTCCTCAGAGCTGATGACATCCCCACTCCTAGGACCTGGTGGCAACCAGTCTTTGTCCTTCACAATGTCATCATCATCCTCCCCCTCCACAAACATGTCCTGCTGGGATCCCCCAAACTTCCCTTCTGCATGCATGGGCGGATGGACAGTCACCACTGTCTGACTGTCCAAAGCATCATCCCCCAAAGTGCCCATGAGCATTCCTTCCTCTGCCAATTCTTCCGCAACAGCACTCCATACCTTCTCTGTTCCTGGGGTCCATAAGAAGGTGCTGAGTGACAGGGTGCTGGTGTCGCCCACTGGGGCTGGAGAACTGCACTCCTCCTCCTGCTCCCCAGACAGTGCTGGGCGGCTGCTGCTGCTCTTGTGAACAGGAGTGGTGGCGGGGGTGGAGGACTCTGTTCCAGAGCTAATGGTGGCCTGCTCATCCACTATCAGTTCCACCACAGCGTCTGCGTCCTTCTCCTCAATAGGACGGCTATGACCTGGCGGTCGGAGGAACATCTGGGCCACACGCTGCTGCTGCTGCTGTGTCTCTGCAGCGTGACTCCCAGCTGTTGGGCAGCCAAGGCATCCACGGCCAGTGGCTAATGGCGGAATAGCTACTGGTGCAGACGCAGAACTGCGCATGGTGGTGGTGGCGCGGCTGCCACGCCCACGACCTCCTCTCTTGGCGATGCCCTTGCTGCCCCTGCCCAGACCGCGGCTGCCAGTGCCAGTGCCAGACATTGTATATTTTTAATATTATACAAATGAAAAAAAAAACTTATGTATGTAAAGGTGGGTGGGACAAGTGGGGTACTTTAATGGGGTGGGACTGGTGGTGGTGGGTGTGTGAGGTGACGGACAGGTGTACTCCACAGCAGAGATCGGTGTAGCGCTAACGAGAGAGTGCGCACTGCGCACACAAAGACCCTAGCTGACGCTGACTGATGGTGTCAGACTACAGTACAATTCAGCTAAGACACAATAGAAGTAGTATATATATAAACAATAGGAGGACGGGTGTAGCACTAACTGGAGGGTGCTGAAAGCGCAGATGTGCACTGCGCACACAAAGACCCTAGTTGACGCTGACTGACGGTGTCAGACTACAGTACAATTCAGCTAAGACACAATAGAAGTAGTGATATATAAACAATAGGAGGACGGGTGTAGCACTAACTGGAGGGTGCTGACAGCGCAGATGTGCACTGCGCACACAAAGACCCTAGCTGACGCTGACTGACGGTGTCAGACTACAATACAATTCAGCTAAGACACAATAGAAGTAGTGATATATAAACAATAGGAGGATGGGTGTAGCACTAACTGAAGGGTGCTGACAGCGCAGATGTGCACTGCGCACACAAAGACCCTAGCTGACGCTGACTGACGGTGTCAGACTACAGTTCAATTCAGCTAAGACACAATAGAAGTAGTGATATATAAACAATAGGAGGACGGGTGTAGCACTAACTGGAGGGTGCTGACAGCGCAGATGTGCACTGCGCACACAAAGACCCTAGCTGACGCTGACTGACGGTGTCAGACTACAGTACAATTCAGCTAAGACACAATAGAAGTAGTGATATATAAACAATAGGAGGACGGGTGTAGCACTAACTGGAGGGTGCTGACAGCGCAGATGTGCACTGCGCACACAAAGACCCTAGCTAATGCTGACTGACAGTGTCAGACTACAGTACAATTCAGCTAAGACACAATAGAAGTAGTATATATATAAACAATAGGAGGACGGGTGTAGCCTTAACTGGAGGGTGCGTGCGCACGCACACTAAGACCCTAGCTGACGCTAACTGACGGTCCCTAAACACAGACTAGAGTACAGTGAGTGAGTACACACAGTACTACTAGTACTAACAAAACAATAGAAGAATCGAGCTAAATAGTACAACAGGTGTGACTAGATTACTGAGAGGCAGATACAGCCGGACAGGTATAGCAGTAAAGCTGGGCCTTGCTAACTACAAAATAGTACAATATTCTATCTAACACAGAAGTAGTAGTACAGGAGTAGAGTAGGACAGGTGAGAGCACAGGTAAGGTAGAGACTAGAGCACAGAGCAGGGCAGGCACAGGGCCTAGCTGCTGGCTGCAGGCCTGCAGCAGCAGCACCAGTGACAGTCTCCCTCCCTAGTCCCTAATCACACTAACTAAACTGCCTAAAATACAATCTATCTACAATACAAAGCAATACAGTTGAAGATCAAGTGTTGAAGTGTAAAAACGCTAGGTTTAGAGCAATGGAAATGCACTTGCACACAGACAAAAAGCACTGGGGCAGTTCTCTCAGTACAATCAGTCAGTAAGTCGCAAGCAGGACGAGTGAGGCAAGATGGCGTCCGCTATTTATAGAGGGGGGCTTGGCCAGGCTCCCCCTCTGTGATTGGCTGCAGTCAGAGGGCTGGGAGCCCTCTGATTCGCTTGTGAGGACTCGAGGTGACGTCTGTCGTGACGCTATCCGAGCTCGTGACGCTATCCGAGCTCGGATAGCTAGGATATCTCCAGATAGCTGCTTGCTATCTGAGTGTGCTCGGATAGCACAGCCCGGATAGCTAATACTATGCGAGTTCGGTATTCGAGCTCGAATAGTGAAAAAGAGCTAGGATTATCCGAGTACCTCGGATATCCTAGCTCTGATGAGCACCACTGGTCTGAATGGAAAAAAAGTGTCTGGTCCTTAAAGTGAATGGGAACCCGTATAAAAAAAAAGTCAGATACTCACCTAAGGAGCGGGAGGCTCTGGGTTCCATAAAGCATTCCCTCTCCTCTCCTGGTCCACGCCGTTGTGCTGGCTCCCCTGTAGCGGTATTCGACCGTTTCGGAGACTGTTTCTCGGCTGAAGAGAGGTTTCAGAAATGCTTTGGGAGCCCGAGTGCTCCTGAAGATGGGCCGCTCTACACTGCGCACGCGCGTGCGCCCTTTATGACGCACTCGCGTGTGCACCACCTGTCTTTGGGAGGACTCGGCTCCCGAAGACTTCCGAAATCCCCTCGGCGGGGGATTGGAACGGGGGAGCCAGTGCAGCATGGAGGGCACCGAAAGAGGAGAGGAATGGCTCAATAGGACCGAGTCTTCCCTCTCCTTGGGTGAATATCTGACTTTTTTTTTATTTAAATCCGGGTTCCCATTAGCTTTAAAGGAATTCCGAGGCCAAATCGAAAAAAAAGTTAAATACTTGCATTGCATATGAAGGCACGGAGGATGCCGTCCGCGCCCTCCATGCTGTTCCGCCGGGTCCCCGACGCTCAATAGCCCCCAGGGCCGGCTCCCGACCCCACGACCCGGGTCAGGCTCTCCTGCCTCCACAAACATGGCTGCATGAGCTGGCCGCGGCTGCGCAGTCCGCATAGCCGCGAGTGCGGCTGTGCAGCTCTAGGGTCAACCCCCCGATCCACGCTACAGGCTGTTTCCTGTGGCGTGGATCGAGGGGTTGGCCCTAGAGCTGCGCAGCCGCACTCGCGGCTATGCGGACTGTGCAGCCGCGGCCAGCTCATGCGGCCATGGTTGTGGAGGCAGGAGAGTCCGTGGGGTTGGGAGCCGGCCCGGGGGGCTATTGAGCGGCAGGGACCCAGCGGAACGGCAAGGAGGGCGCGGACGGCGTCCTCCGTGCCTTCATATGTGATGCAGGTATTTAACTTTTTTTCTCATTTTGGCCTCGGTAGTCCTTTAAGGGGTTTTAAACCTGCAGTCCTTAAGTGGTTAAGTTAGGTTAAGTCGAAATAAACATACATCCGATTTGGTCTGCACACAATAAAATAACTTGTGCTGCCACTAGATGTTGCTGAAAGAAGAAATGGAGAGATGGCTATGTCCTTGAAACAAAAAAGTGATGCAGCTACAACAGCTAGTGGGACAGATCAAGTCCTGCCAGAAAACATTCTCTTGAACTGGCCCCGGACTGATCTGCTCTGTGCAGTCAGGTTATTGTTAATGGTTATTTAGGTCTACTCAGTGTTTCCATCCACTGCATCATGAAGCAGATCCACACTAGGAACCTGTAAGACCAGTACTGAAATGTATTATGCACATTGCATAAATGGAAAATACTTTATTAAGTGGAAATTTTAATGCAGATAGTATTCTACACAGATCAGGCTGTAATCCAGGTACCTCCAATCAGCAGTGGTCATTGTATTTCATAAAGGTGCCTGGAACTCCGCATGTTATCTGATCCATGAAGGTCACATGATGACCAGTGTTCACATTCCATATTCTCTCATCAAAAAAAAAGAAGCTGTGCTGAACAAAGGCTTGTCAGATGATCTTATGTTTACTGGAAAAAGGGAGTCTTAAGGAGGTTAGCTAAAGTTTTGAGGTTATTAAAGTGAACCCAAAGAAAGCGAGTTTAGTTTAGTTTGAGTCCTATGGGAGAAAAGCGCTTTACAAATGTTATTGTATTGTATTATTGTATAGGTAATTACCTATGTAGAGGGAAGGAACAGACTTCCCAGTGCTCTCATTCCCCCTGCTGAATTTACATGCCCGGCTGTGTCCTTGGTACTCCTCAGCAGGTTTTGGAAGTATTTGCACCCATGAGAGCTTCCTGACTTGCAAGTGTGCAGTATGGATCTGACTCCTGACTTGCATGTGTGTAGTATGGATCATGTGTGTAGTATATGGATCTGCTCTCTTTAGGAGGACTTGGCGACGGTAGTACTTCCAAAGCCTGCACGAGGAGTCCTGAAGAGGTATTCAATATACCAGGTCGAATTACTTTGATGGGAAATTGCAGTGGAACAATGTGAGAGAGGATACAGAGACTTCTCTCTACATCACAGGTGCCAAATGCATGACCCACAGGCCAAATGCCGCCCTCCTTGCAATTTTATGTTGCCCAAAGAACTTCAAATGTACAATACTGTAAGCAGTAAAAACCTCCCCACATAGAGTAGCACAGAAGTGCAATGTAATATTTATCTGCTCCAGGGATGCATTGTATTTCTTCTGTTCTTCATGGCAGTTGCAGGCTCTTTCATACCTCCTTCTTCCAATCATGTGACATGCCCCAGGAGCCAGAGGTATGCAGCATAGAGCCTGGGGCTGTCAGGAAGATCAGATGGCACTCAATGCAGCACTGGAGCAGGTAAATATTAAACTGCTCCACACAGTGCTACTCTGCAGAAGAGGGAGGAGAAGGCTCCCATGGGTGCTGTAGACATGCCATTTTATTTGAGACTGTTCAATAAATGTTAAATCTTAAACAATTTGACCCATGACTTAAGCTATGCTTTACACTTTGGCCCCTTACATGATTGACCCCTTAGGTGAGTTTGTCACCCCTGCTCTATTTAGATAAGTATGTAATTTGAGGTGAGTTTCCTTGATTCAGGTTCACTTTAAGTACACGCTTACCTAAAAAAATTGAGGAAGAACCCGCGACAATAGTAAACGCAAGCAGTTTTACTGAGTGAGTAGGGTCTCTCAGCTTCATTATAAAGTTATAAAAGACATGCATTTGGTCTTTAGATGGGTCATTTTACATTTGAGGTACGATCATTAGAAAAGGGAACAGGAGGATGAAGCTGACTCATTTTACTATGATGAAAGGAACACCGTGCTAGATGATCATAAAAAGTCTTGCTTGGCAGCTTGAGAATCTCTCTCAGATAAGAAGATTGACCTGAATTTCATACAATAATTGATTTTACATTTATATCTATGTGGTCAAGACATTTTAGGTAGTACTGATGTAGAATTCCCCAACAAAATCCCGACATAACAAATTTAAATGATGCCAGAATCGTCATTCAGCACCTCCAAGAAGCAGGGGTTTGTTGGTCTCACAGGTCCAAAGAGATATGGGAAAGCCCTACACCCCTAAAAAGGTCAATGTCATTTTGGGGTCCCTCGCCAGTCACCAGTGGTTGTTGTGAGCACATTCTACAGAAACTATATGCTATTCCACAATGGGACCCATATCAGTTTATTAATCTCTATCCCCTCTATATTTGGAAAGCATTTCTACACAAATATTGAGTATGCCTAACAAATAGAGGTGTCAGGGGGTATTTGAGAAGATAACATTCACAATATGACACCATCTTTCATAAAGACTTATCTGCTATTCTGCTGTAACTCTGTTGAGAAATACAGGTGTCCTCTACTGGACTGTTGCAGGCTTGTGCTGGTAGCGCACTGGGTAGCATTCCTTTATAATGTAAAATAAGTAGGGATAAGAAAAACTATCTCTGGCAGGTTCATGAGATTTTTGCCTAATTTCCAGTTAAATTCTCAAAATAGCACAAATCTTTTTTTCAAAACTAACATTTTAACTCTGACACTAAATAGTGGAAAGAATAGGTCCAAACAAATGTATGTGTGCTTTTAAAAATGTCAGGGTTAATAGAAGAAGCATTACTTGCTGGCATAATGACAAAATACACTACAGAGTGAAAAATTGTCATTTTTCTTTCTTTCCGACTTCATGAATGGTGAACCGTACACAACAAACTTGTCTACTGATTGTTTGATGATGCCGCTACTGGTACCCATACACGGTACAATAAAAATGTCAGATTTTCCCATCTTTACGAGCAAAACGATCAAATCGAATGAAAGTTAAAAAGAATCATTTTTTTCGATCAAGAAAAACAAGCGATTATCCCGTTTTTTTCTATAACGATCGATCACGCATGTTGGGAAAATCTTTATATTCTATCTAACGGAGTAATCAAACTAAATTATCTAATTGAAAAAAATTAAAAATTGCACCATGGGCATCTTAAAGAGGAAGTTCAGCCTAAACAAACATACTGTCATTAAGTTACATTAGTTATGTTAATTAAAATAGATAAGTAATATAATCTCTTACCCATCCTGTTTTAAAAGAACAGGCAAATGTTTGATTTCATGAGGGCAGCCATCGTTTTGATAGAAAGGAGGTGATAGGGAGCATGAGACACCCCTCCCAGTTGCTAGGCAACGTGAATAACAACATAGGAAATCCCATCATGCTTTGGACAGCATCAGGAAAAAAAGAAAGGGCAGTTTTCTTTGATGGGTGGAGCTTAACTAAAATGCAGCTAAAAATGAAGCTTGGGTAAGAAAAACAAAGTTCTGATGCTGTGAAACTGTTAAAGAAACACCAAGTCTTTTCAGTTCTGCTGAGTAGATTTTCAGTCCGGAGGTTCACTTTAAGCCCGACGTGGGCCAGTTAGCTGGTAAATGGAACTCATAAATTTTTCTTGTTTGTCCCTAACAATAATCAAGTTATCGGGTGAAATGACATTGGCTCCAAACCAGCATACAAAGCTCAGCTCTCAATAGGACAGCTGAGAAAGTGGGCTGCAGTGGTTCCAGAGCTGCAGGAGTGGCGAGAATGGTGTGAGTGCACTGTTGCGAGTAGTTGAATGTATGCCCAGACAGGGATAAGTGGCTGTAAACAGGGCGTAGTTTTCAGCTACCAGGGTCCAGAAGCGGTACTCTGATTCTCCAGACCAGTGCAAATGGTGGTTCAGGTGTTGAAATGAAATCAGCAGTATTGTCTCTCATGAGGACATGGAAATACCGGAGCTTGGGCGCAAACCATAGGTTCAGGTTGGTGCACCCTAGTGTTCTGGAACTGAGCAAGTCTATGTGGCAGCCTGAGTGGCATAGCAATAGGGGGTGCAGAGGTGGCAACTGCACCCGGGCCTCTGGAACAGAAAGGCCTAGTAGGGGCTCTCTTTCAAACACTTTATTAGCTCTTTATTGGTGCTAAGCTGGTAACAATCACCTCTATATGTGCTTTGATTAGTTGTGAGCAGTAATAGACTGTTCTCCTCCCTTTCTTACACCGCTTTGTGCTCTATATTAATTGTTATGTATAGAGCTTGAGGGGGCCTAATGTAAAACTCACACTGGGGCACAGAGCTCCTAAGCTACACTACTGGTGGCAGCCATTTATTAGCCTGTCCACTTTTGCTTCAGTAGTAGTGGGAGGCAATGAGGTGGAGCAGTGGTGCTCAAATACCCCTTTTTAAAATTCGAGTTTGGTCGAATTCGAATAGTAAATTATTCGAGGTCAGTCGAATATTCGAGTCGAATAATTTTTACTATTCGATTCGACCTCGGACTTCGAGCTCACTATTCGAGTCGGTATTCGAGCTCATTATTCGAGCTGACTATTCGAATTGGCCTTAAATAGCTTCCAACACTTGTTTTGAGGGTGAATGATGCAAGAAACATCTTTTTTTCCAAGTAACAACAGCAAGTGATTATGTGGGGATGTTCCTTTAAAAAAAAAAAGGTGGAAAGAGAAGTTGTGTCCAGAATTTTGTTCAGTACTGTATATACTTCTTCTTCTTCTTCTTCTTATTTATCTTCTATATCTTCTTCTTCTTCTTCTATATCTTCTTCTTCTATATCTTCTTCTATATCTTCTTCTTCTTCTTCTATATTGTCTTCTTCTTCTTCATCTTCTTCTTCTTCTTCATCTTCTTCATATTCTTCATCATCATCTTCTTCTTCATCTTCTTCTTCATCTTCTTCTTCATCTTCTTCATCCTCTTCTTCTTCTTCTTCTTCTTCTTCTTCTTCTTCTTCTTCTTCTTCTTCTTCTTCTTCTTCTTCTTCTTCTTCTTCTTCTTCTTCTTCTTCTTCTTTATCTTCTTCATCTTCTTCTTCTTCTTCTTCTTCTTCATCTTCTTCATCTTCTTCTTCTTCATCTTCTCCATCTTCTTCTTCTTCATCTTCTTCATCTTCTTCTTCTTGATCTTCTTCATCTTCTTCTTCATCTTCTTCATCTTCTTCTTCTTCATCTTCTTCTTCTTCTTCATCATCTTCTTCATCTTCTTCATCTTCTTCTTCTTCTTCTTCATCTTCTTCATCTTCTTCATCTTCTCCATCTTCTTCTTCTTCATCTTCTTCATCTTCTTCATCATCTTCTTCTTCTTCTTCTTCCTCTTCTTCTTCTTCTTCATCTTCTTCTTCTTCTTCTTCATCTTCTTCTTCTTCTCCTTCTTCTTCATCTTCTTCTTCTTCTTCTTCTTCTCCTCCTTCTTCTTCTTCTCCTTCTTTTTCTATATCGTCTTCTTCTTCTTCATCACTTATTTCTCTTTCCAAATTTTTTTTTTAAAGAAATGCAGCTATTTTTGAGTGTAACAAATAGCTGGTGGCGCACGCATGTTGCAAGCGCCATTGTATGTGCTCACTGGCAGTGGAAACACACAGACAGCAGGAGGTAAATTCAGCAGCAGGAGGAGGAGGATGAGTGTGTGGCAGCAGGCAGTCAATGAGGCAGGCAGCGTGACATAATAGCCCTGGTACCTAGCCGTGATACCAGGGCTGTAAATAAACACAGCAGGCAGGAGGTCCCAGACAGCGGTCGTGCAGCCCACATCGTGTCCAATACACAACTGGGACAACACAGTTTTCAACCCGGGCACCTCTGAAAAATTAAACCTTTTTTTTTTTTTATGGTTTTTTGGTTTTGTTTGTAAAACAAATTACACAGATATATAGCTATTTTTTGACGTAATAGCTGGTGGCAGAGTGGCAGCAGAATTTAATTCTGTGTACCCTGGCAGTGGGAAACACAGACCGACAGCAGCAGCAGCAGGAGGAATGGAGGAGTAATGTGAGCAGCTATTGTTTGACGTAATAGCTGGTGGCAGAGTGGCAGCAGAATGTAATTCTGTGTACCCTGGCAGTGGGAAACACAGACAGACAGCAGCAGCAGCAGGAGGAATGGAGGAGTAGTGTGAGTGTGGCAGCAGGCAGGCAGCGTGACATAATAGCCCTGGTACCTAGCGGGTGATACCAGGGCTGTAAATAAACACAACAGGAGGTCCCAGACAGCGGTCGTGCAGCCCACATCGTGTCCAATACACAACTGGGACAACACAGTTTTCAACCCGGGCACCTCTGAAAAATTAAACCTTTTTTTTTTTTTATGGTTTTTTGGTTTTGTTTGTAAAACAAATTACACAGATATATAGCTATTTTTTGACGTAATAGCTGGTGGCAGAGTGGCAGCCGAATTTAATTCTGTGTACCCTGGCAGTGGGAAACACAGACCGACAGCAGCAGCAGCAGGAGGAATGGAGGAGTAATGTGAGCAGCTATTGTTTGACGTAATAGCTGGTGGCAGAGTGGCAGCAGAATGTAATTCTGTGTACCCTGGCAGTGGGAAACACAGACAGACAGCAGCAGCAGGAGGAATGGAGGAGTAGTGTGAGGGTGGCAGCAGGCAGGCAGCGTGACATAATAGCCCTGGTACCTAGCGGGTGATACCAGGGCTGTAAATAAACACAACAGGAGGTCCCAGACAGCGGTCGTGCAGCCCACATCGTGTCCAATACACAACTGGGACAACACAGTTTTCAACCCGGGCACCTCTGAAAAATTAAACCTTTTTTTTTTAATGGTTTTTTGGTTTTGTTTGTAAAACAAATTACACAGATATATAGCTATTTTTTGACGTAATAGCTGGTGGCAGAGTGGCAGCAGAATTTAATTCTGTGTACCCTGGCAGTGGGAAACACAGACCGACAGCAGCAGCAGCAGCAGGAGGAATGGAGGAGTAATGTGAGCAGCTATTGTTTGACGTAATAGCTGGTGGCAGAGTGGCAGCAGAATGTAATTCTGTGTACCCTGGCAGTGGGAAACACAGACAGACAGCAGCAGCAGCAGGAGGAATGGAGGACTAGTGTGAGTGTGGCAGCAGGCAGGCAGTGTGACATAATAGCCCTGGTACCTAGCGGGTGATACCAGGGCTGTAAATAAACACAACAGGAGGTCCCAGACAGCGGTCGTGCAGCCCACATCGTGTCCAATACACAACTGGGACAACACAGTTTTCAACCCGGGCACCTCTGAAAAATTAAACCTTTTTTTTTTTATGGTTTTTTGGTTTTGGTTTTACAACCAATTACACAGATATAGCTATTTTTTGACGTAATAGCTGGTGGCAGAGTGGCAGCAGAATGTAATTCTGTGTACCCTGGCAGTGGGAAACACAGGCAGACAGCAGCAGCAGCAGGAGGAATGGAGGAGTAGTGTGAGTGTGGCAGCAGGCAGGCAGCGTGACATAATAGCCCTGGTACCTAGCGGGTGATACCAGGGCTGTAAATAAACACAACAGAAGGTCCCAGACAGCGGTCGTGCAGCCCACATCGTGTCCAATACACAACTGGGACACCACAGTTTTCAACCCGGGCACCTCTGAAAAATTAAACCTTTTTTTTTTTAATGGTTTTGTAGTTTTGGTTTTACAACCAATTACACAGATATAGCTATTTTTTGACGTAATAGCTGGTGGCAGAGTGGCAGCAGAATGTAAATCTGTGTACCCTGGCAGTGGGAACCACAGACAGACAGCAGAAGGGCAGTACACAGCAGCCCACTGTAGTTGTAAAATGTGTGGCTGCAGGCGACGTAATAGTTAAAGTGAACCAGGCTGGCTTAGTGAGCAGGAGCCAGGAGGTGGTAAAGGGTGGTAAGGCACATTAACGATGGTTCTAAGTTCCGGCAGCCAGTTCATGTCCCCCTCTCGCCGACAACAGGGGCCAGGAACTCGCCTTCCACCCACGCCTGGTTCATCTTGAGAAACGTCAGTCTGTCCACAGACTTATGAGACAGACGTGAGCGTTTCTCGGTGACCATGGCACCAGCTGCACTGAAGCAGCGCTCGGACAGCACGCTGGAAGGGGGGCAGGACAGCACTTCCAGGGCGTACTGCGCCAGCTCGCTCCAGATCTCCAGGCGCTTGACCCAATACTCCATGGGATCAACAGGGGCATCGCTGTCAAGCCCGCTGTAGGACCCCATGTAGTCAGCCACCATGCGGGTCAGGCGCTGGCTGTGACCGGAGGAGGATGCTGCTGCATGCACCTCCTCTCTAGTCACTGCTGCCGGAGCCTCTACAGTCCTGTAGAGCTCGTGGCTGAGAGACAGCAGGTCTGTGGGGCGCTTGCTGCTGGATGCAGGCACCTGCTGCTGCCTCTGTGCTGGCTGCTGGACAGTGGGGGTGGAAGGCTGGGGGAAGGCTTCCTCCAAGCGCTCAACAAGGGCCTGCTGCAAGCTCCTTATTTGTTGCGCTGGGTCTCCTCCTGCAGGCGGCAGGAACTGGCTCAACTTCCCCTTGAGGCGTGGGTCCAACATCATGCTGATCCAGATGTCCTCCCTCTGCTTCATCTGGATCACCCTGGGGTCCTTGCACAGGCACGCCAGCATGTGCGCTGCCATTGGGAAGAGGCGGGCCACGTGTGCTGGCACATCGATGGCAGTGCTGTCCTCATCCTCCTCCTCTGCCTCGTCAGCCTCATCCTCTCTCCACCCCCGCACCAACTCAGCTGCGCTGTGCTGCTCTCCCTCATCAGCAGCAAGGTCAGGGACCTCCACCAAGTCCTACTCCTCCTCCCCCTCAGAGGTGGACTGTGCAGCTGCTTGCCGCTCCTGCTGGTCCAAGGCTGCCGCTCCCTTTTCCAGCAAAGCATCGAGGGCCCTGTTCAGCAGACAAACCAGGGGCACCCACTCGCAGACCATAGCATGGTCCCTGCTCACCATGTTAGTGGCCTGCAGAAAGGGAGCCAGCACTAAGCACACCTGCTGCATGTGCCTCCAGTCATCATCGGGGACGATGGACGGGATGTTGCTGGTCTTGTCCCTTCTCTGAGCGGCGGAAACAGTGGCCAGGGCAAGGTACTGGTTGATAGCGTGCTTCTGTTCAACCATACACTCCAACATCGCCAGGGTGGAGTTCCAGCGAGTCGGAACGTCAAGGATCAGCCGATGGCGTGGCAGCTCCAACTCCTTTTGCACGTCTTCCAGGCTCGCACAGGCTGCAGCCGAGCGCCGGAAGTGACGCACAACGTTCCTTGCCGTTTCCAGCAGTTTGCCCATCCCCTGGTAGGTGCGCAAGAACTTCTGCACCACCAGGTTCAGCACGTGGGCAAGACAGGGGATGTGGGTCAGGTTTCCCCTGTCTATTGCGGCAACCAGATTGGCCCCATTGTCGGCCACCACCTCTCCGACTCTGAGGCCTCTGGGGGTCAGCCAAATCCTCTCCTGCTCCTGGAGTTTGGCCAACACATGGGTTGCCGTCAGCTTGGTCTTCCCAAGGCTGACCAAGTGCAGCAGCGCTTGGCAGTGGCGGGCCTTCACACTGCTGCTGAGGCGGGGGGTTTGGCCAGGTGTGCTGGAGGATGGCAGAGGATCGGAGGAACCTGCTGCAGTTCCCCCGACCCTGCGGGGTGGCACCACCCACTGTGTTGCTGCTGCTGCTGTGCCCGCTGCTGCTCTCCCATCCTCACCCCCTTCCACCAAGCTGACCCAGTGGACAGTGAAGGACAGGTAGCGGCCTGTCCCGAAGCGGCTGCTCCAGGAGTCCATGGTGACGTGGACCCTTTCACCAACCGCGCGCTCCAGCCCTCGCTCCACATTGGCCATCACAAAGCGGTGCAGTGCAGGAATGGCCTTGCGGGCGAAGAAGTGTCTGCTGGGGAGCTGCCAGTCTGGGGCTGCGCAAGCAAGCAGCGCACGAATGTCGCTCCCCTCCTGCACGAGCGTGTACGGCAGGAGTTGGGAGCACATGGCCCGTGCCAGCAAGCCGTTCAGCTGCCGCACGCGACGGCTGCTGGGAGGCAGAGCCCTAACCACCCCCTGGAAGGACCCGCTCAAAAGGCTCTGGCGTGGCCTTTTGCTGGCACGGGAATCAGCAGACACAGCAGAGGAGGCCACTGAGGACTGGCTGCCAGAACAGGCCTCAGTGTCGGCGGCAGGAGTTGCAGAGGGGGGAGGAGCAGTGCGTTTCCGCACTCCTGCTGGTGCTGCTGGAGGAGCAGGAGGGCGGGTGGCTGCTGTTGCTGCTGCTGCTGAAGGCTGTGCAGTGATGGGTGTGGTGCCACTGCCAGCAGCAGATGCCTTCAGCCTCTGGAACTCCTCATGCTGGTGGAAATGTTTCACAGCAAGGTGGTTGATGAGCGAGCTGGTGCTGAACTTTAAGGGGTCTGCACCTCTACTCAACTTCCGCTGACAGTGGTTGCAAGTGGCGTACTTGCTGTCCACAGTGGGCATGGTGAAAAAGCGCCAGATTGGTGACAAAAACCACCCCCTACGGCATGGAACCGCTGCTGCCTGTCTCCCTGTGGTGGTTGGGAGGGGGGGCTTGGGTGCGGCTGGTGGTGGTACTGGCAGATGCTGCTGCTGCTGCTGCTGAGCCTGAGACACCAGCAGGCTGGGGGACCTGCCTACTGCTGCCAATGCTTGCAATGATGCGCCTCCTTGCAAGGCCCACAAGGTGGCCCTCCTCCTCCTCAGAGCTGCTGATGACGACATCCCCTGGAGCTGGTGGCACCCAGTCTCTGTCTGTCACCGTGTCATCATCATCCTCCCCCTCCTGAAACATGTCCTGCTGGGATGATGACCCCCCAAACTCCTCTCCTGATGCATGGATGGGCTGCTTGACTGTCGCCACAGTCTTGCTGTCCAATCCCTCATCCCCCAAAGTGCCCATCAGCATCTCCTCCTCAAGATCGCCAACAACAGCAGACAATTTACTCATGATGCCTGGGGTCAAAAGACTGCTGAATGACAGGTCGGCGAGTGACGGTGAACTGGCCTCCTCCCCAGGCCCTGCTGGGCGGCTGCTGCGAACAGGGGTGGTGGTGGTGGTGGTGGTGAGGGTGGAGGCCTCGGATGCAGAGCTGATGGCGGGCTGCTCATCCTCCGTCATCAGTTGCACCACAGTGTCTGCATCCTTTTCCTCAATGGGACGTTTCCGACCCGGCTGGAGGAAAATCGGAGCAGGTGCTACACGCTGCTGCTGCTGTGTCTCTGCAGCGTGAGTTGCAGATGCTCCTGCTGGGCGGCGCCCAAGGCGTCCACGGCCAGTGGCTATAGGAGGAATGTTAGCCACTGACGCTGCTGCTGCTGCTGTGGAACTGTGCATGGTGGCGCGGCCGCGCCCGCGGCTTGCCACAATGCTGCTCCCTCTCCTCCTGATTCCCTTGCTGCCCTTCCCCTTGCCCAAACCGCGCTGGCTGCCACTTCCAGACATCTTCGATGTTTTGGGCGTAAACACAAACGTTTTTTAAAAGGGCGGGTGAAAAGTGGGGTACTTTGATGGAGTGGGTTGGTGGGTGAGGTGACTGAGTGAGTGTCTAGTACAGTAAGTAAGTAGTTACAGAGTCAGTAAGTACAACTAGAAGTTACAATAATCAGTAGTAATAATCACAAGGAAATAGAGTGTGTGTACACAGACAGTGAGTGAGTGCACGCACACGCAGGAGCTAGCCTATGAACAGTGACTGAGTGTCCCTACTAGTACAGTAAGTAGTAACAGTAAGTACAACCAGAAATTACAATAATCAATCAATAATCAGAAGGAAATAGAGTGTGTGTACAGTACACAGACAGTGAGTGCACGCACATGCAGGAGCTAGTAGCCTATGAACAGTGACAGTGAGTGTCCTAGTACAGTTACAGTATATAACTATTCAGAAGGAAATAGAGTGTGTGTACAGTACACAGACAGTGAGTGCACGCACACGCAGGAGCTAGTAGCCTATGAACAGTGACAGTGAGTGTCCTAGTACAGTTACAGTATATAACTATTCAGAAGGAAATAGAGTGTGTGTACACTACAGTACACAGACAGTGAGTGCACGCACACGCAGGAGCTAGTAGCCTATGAACAGTGTCAGTGAGTGAGTGTCCTAGTACAGTTACAGTATATAACTATTCAGAAGGAAATAGAGTGTGTGTGTACAGTACACAGACAGTGAGTGCACTGCACGCACACGCAGGAGCTAGTAGCCTATGAACAGTGACAGTGAGTGTCCTAGTACAGTTACAGTATATAACTATTCAGAAGGAAATAGAGTGTGTGTACACTACAGTACACAGACAGTGAGTGCACGCACACGCAGGAGCTAGTAGCCTATGAACAGTGTCAGTGAGTAAGTGTCCTAGTACAGTTACAGTATATAACTATTCAAAAGGAAATAGAGTGTGTGTGTACAGTACACAGACAGTGAGTGCACTGCACGCACACGCAGGAGCTAGTAGCCTATAAACAGTGACAGTGAGTGTCCTAGTACAGTTACAGTATATAACTATTCAGAAGGAAATAGAGTGTGTGTACACTACAGTACACAGACAGTGAGTGCACGCACACGCAGGAGCTAGTAGCCTATGAACAGTGTCAGTGAGTGAGTGTCCTAGTACAGTTACAGTATATAACTATTCAGAAGGAAATAGAGTGTGTGTGTACAGTACACAGACAGTGAGTGCACTGCACGCACACGCAGGAGCTAGTAGCCTATGAACAGTGACTGAGTGAGTGTCCTAGTACAGTTACAGTATATAACTACAATACAAAATACAATCAATCAGTACTAAAGGACAGCAGAAATACTGGTATAGATGAGAAATAAACAGAGGACAGGAGAGAACAGCTGCCCACACAGGCAAGGCCCTGAGGCCTAAAGCTGTAAGCCTGCAGCAGCTGTCTGAGTCTCTCTCTATGTAACACAAAAGCTACTAACTAAAATACAATGTCTATCTAACTAACAACAATATAGGTGTATATAGGAGGTGTATGTGAGCAAAAACGCTAGGTAAATGACCACAATAAAGCTCTTGCTAAGCCAACGCACAAAGGAGCAGATCTCTCTCTGTGCAAAGTCAGGCAAGGACGGAGAAACACAACATGGCGGCCGCTATTTATAGGGTAGGGGCTGGCCAGGGTCCCCCTCAGTGATTGGCTGCCGTCAGAGGGCCTGGGAGCCCTCTGATTGGCTCTAAGGACATCAATCTGGGCTATGACGCTATTCGAGCTCGGTATTCGAGCTCGAATAGCGCTGTTAGCTCGAATAGCGCGAATAGTGAATGGGCTATTCGAGTTCACTCGAATAGCCCATTCGAATAGCTCCAGCTATTCGGAGCTCGAATACCGAGCTCGAATAGATGAAAAAGAGCTCGAATATTTGAGCTACTCGAATATTCGAGCTCTGCTGAGCACCACTGAGGTGGAGACTAAAAGATAAAATGTATTGCTGGTTGCTACTGTAAGTATGCAGTTTCTAAGTAAGCATGCACTCTACATAACAAACATCTAATCTCTCTCTCTTTCTCTCTCTCTCTCTCTCTCTCTCTCTGTCAATGTTATGCTGTTACATCATGTTGCATCATATGGAAGATGTAGCTAATCAGTGTTTTGAATAGCGCAATTAAACTTCACCAAAGCCACAGGTCCTGCTCAGCTAATTGAGAAACACTTATAATACGTGAACTGCTTCACGTAGTTGTTTTGATGTATGCTCTAATTACAGAGACATGGAGGAAGTCTGATATTCCCAAGTCTTGAGTTCCACACGGACCTAGCTAGTTAAACGCAGGAATGGGATTGCTGGCACAGACCGAACTGCTGTCGCGCAAGCCTAACAATATAACAGATTAATATGCAGCTGACATTCTTCCATTTTCATATCTTTAAACTGACTGTGGTTTTGGTGTAATCAGAGAACAACATTAGGGAGTGTTTTGTATCGCTCATTTACAAGTCTTTTTATTTTAATTAATGCTCCATATGGTTAAGTGTTCAAATGTGTATAGTGGAGCTTAGCCAAACTGTTTTCTTTAAATGCTCTACCAGACTAAATGGTTGTACAAAGTTAAAAAGAAAACTGCAAAACTGGCAAAACACCCATCTGTTAAAACTAGTGTGTGTCTGCCTTGGTGTGTGTGTGTGTGTGTGTCTGCCTTGGTGTGTGTGTGTGTGTGTGTGTCTGCATGTGTGTGTGTCTGCATGTGTGTGTGTGTGTGTGTGTGTGTGTGTGTGTGTGTGTGTGTGTGTGTGTGTGTGTGTGTGTGTCTGCATGTCTGTGTCTGCATTTCTGCCTGTACGTGGTGTGTGTGTGTCTGTGTGTGTTTCTATGCATGTGTGTGTGTGTGTGTGTGTGTGTGTGTGTGTGTTTGTGTGTGTGTGTGTTTGTGTGTGTCTGCATATCTGTGTGCGTGTTTCTATGCGTGTGTGTGCATGTGCTTCTATGTGTGTGTGTGTGTGTGTGTGTGTGTGTGTGTGTCTGCATATCTGTGTGCGTGTTTCTATGCGTGTGTGTGCATGTGCTTCTATGTGTGTGTGTGTGTGTGTGTCTACATATCTGTGTGTGTGTCTACATGTCTCTGTGTGTTTCTTTGCATGTGTGCATGTGTGCATGCGTGCGTGCGTGTTTGTGTGTGTCTGCATGTCTGTGCGTGTGTGTGTGTCTGCATGTCTGTGCGTGTGTGCTTCTTTGCGTGTGTGTGTGTGTGTGTGTGTGTGTTTGTGTGTGTGTGTGTGTGTTTGTGTGTGTCTGCATATCTGTGTGCGTGTTTCTATGCGTGTGTGTGCATGTGCTTCTATGTGTGTGTGTGTGTGTGTGTGTCTACATATCTGTGTGTGTGCAGGGCCGGATTTGTACTTTCTGTCATCTACCGCCCCCCCCCCCCCCCCCCCCGCCACCACCACCACTACCAAAAAACATTCTGACCAACACTGACTATCGATCATTGGTTTGAATAGGCTCATTTCAGTTGTGCTGCTCTGCCTCCTATTCAGCCAAGAATGCTCTGTCTGCTCAATAATTCCTGCAATTTGTGCTCCTGCCCGAATGTGCAAAGCAGCCAATAGTGTTCTGGGAATGCATACTTGAGAAATGACGCTGATATATGTACTTGTCAAGAATGCATAACACTATACTGGCGTTGGTTGCTGTGCACATCTGGGCAGGAGCAGAAAACTTGCGCAAGTCGCAAGTGGCCAAAGCATGCGCTGCTTCTTTGTCCTCTGTGAGACTGGCTGCAGTCATAGCCACAAACAGGTGACAGGACAGCTCAATGGAGAGAAACAGAGAACAGGTAAGTAGCAAACATCCTGTCAATACCCACTTTGGATGTTTGGTTGTAATTAGAGCGGACCTGAACTCAGAACTTCCTCTCTGCTTCAAAAGATACACAATAACATAATAACCTTTAAAAAAAAAATGTCTTTGTTACAGCTGATACAAATCCTGCAATAAATCGGCAGTGTCTACTTCCTGCTTTCATGGAAGCAGACATATTGTTAACATCCTGTGCTTTCAAATGAGCTTAGATGTTGTGGCAGTCAGGGGACACAGGAGAGATCAAATTACAACGTCAAATTAGACACAGATGAGGGGGAATTACACAGGCTCTCTAAAAAAATACAAGGTAGATTTTTCTATGTTTTCCTTCTGTCCTGTGCAAGAGTTCAGCTCCACTTTAAAGCATCTGAATGATATTTATTTATATTTGAAAAATCTATGTATCTCTTTTGAATGTTGAAAGTACATATGGTGGTGTGCTCTAACATATTGACAGTATACAGGAACAAAGTCTTAAGAAGGCTTATTCACAGAAAGATTACTTTTTTTCTTTTAAGCCAATAAATGGTATCATCCTCATTCAAAACTCTCTGCTTTCGCTGTGGCTAAAATGGTACAATGCTTTACTGCTACAGGAAAGGAGAAGGATGCCAAACTATACAGACTAGCATAGAGGTAGTAACAGCTCAGGTGACAGTTTAGCAATGAAAGTAAAGCAAACAGCATTTTTATTCCTCTCATAGATGGTAGGAACAGAAAATGAGTCAGGAAAGAGTTAACTGAGACCACTGCTGGCTAGGAAGAAAAAAAACCCCTAAAGCCATATATTTAAGTAGACTAGAGATAAGAAAGTGTAATTTACAGCTGCTGGGGTCAGTGTTACAACTGTAAAGGAGAAAGTGAAGAAATTAGCAGGGTTCACTGATGTCTTTGAATGCCTGCATTAAAACTCAGCGGAACTTAGTTCTATCTGCTTTGTAATGTAAATCCCTGGTATTTCTCACATCAACTTGTATGATCATGATAAGAGGAATTGATCATCAGATAAGGTGACAGCAGATGTTGAGTGAGAGAGAGACTTGCTGGAATTGGGGAACTCTGGAATTCAGCTATTAGTGCAGAGCAGGGCGCTGGCTGGCTGCGCTGCGGGACCAGAAGAGGTGATTAATTTTGACATATGACCTCTTCTCTCTCCAAGTCATGCCGCCCTTCTTATCTTATCTGATTTTATCGCCCTAGGCCGTGGCCTTTGTGGCCTTTCCAGAAATCCAGCCCTGTGTGTGTGTCTACATGTCTCTGTGTGTTTCTTTGCATGTGTGCATGTGTGCATGCGTGCGTGCGTGTGTGTGTGTGTCTGCATGTCTGTGCGTGTGTGTGTGTCTGCATGTTTGTGCGTGTGTGCTTCTTTGCATGTGTGCATGCGTTCGTATGTGTGTCTGCATGTCTGTGTGTGTATGTGTGTGTGTGTGTGAGTAGAGGGGGGGAGTTGTAAGAGGGTCAGGGTGTCCATCGCTGGTGAATTTATTTTAACCTCCTGTGTGCTAATACTATATTTATATGTTTAATAAAGATTTCATTATATGATATCTTCATGCATTAAACATCAGTCGGACAAAGCTGCAGGTTTTGTGCACACGCCCCGGGGGGAAATCTGCAGCAGGTATGAGAAATAATTGGTTTTGTGACTTGAAACATAAGTTATGTATCAAGTTTTTTATGCCAATTTGCATTGCTTTTTTAAATCCTCTGCATAAAAAGTAAAGATAAGGAATACCTGTTGCTCAGCAGGAGCAGAGCTGTTTCGTACGTCATACACACTGGAATATTTAAACACAATTTTTTTCATGTAACGTGATGGCTGATTTACAAAAAGAAGAGGAAAAGTGTTTGTGATTTTCTGAGAAACATTTGGTTTTCTTCACCATATTTTCTCATTTTGACCTTACAATTGAAATGTCACAGCTGGTATCTAGTTGGTTGTTATTTGGGCCTTACATAAATTATTTTGCACTCTGATCCTTCCTTATTGCTATTTTTTAGGAAATAAATCCAGTCACTAATATATGTAATAATCACTTGCATACTCATGTACCAACAAAGACCAAATACACCAAAGTAGTATAGTATACTCCCCCTTTAAACAAAGTTACATGCAATGGATAAAAACAGGAATGGGGAATTCAACTGACTGATGTAAAACCTAGATTATTACAAGCACTAATGAAATGAACAGGGATGCACAAAAAGTTAAACAAACAGTGTAATAACAAAAAAAGTTACAGTTCTAATTAACCAGTAAACATTGATTGGCAGGCATTTAACCTCTTGAGGACCACAGTGCTAACCCCCCCCCCCCCCCTAAAGACCAGGCTATTTTTTGTGTAATTGGCCACTGCAGCTTTAAGGTCAAGCTGCAGGGTCGCACAACAGAGCATACTAGTGATTTTCCCCTTTTCCCCCCACCAACAGAGAGCTCTGATCGCCCCCCCATGTTTTTTTTTTTTTTTGTAAATACTTATACTAATATTTTTGTATTAAATTTACTTATTTTTTATTTTATTTTTTTTTACAATTCCCTCCCTCCCCCCGCTAGCCAATCTCTGTGATCAGCTGCCATAGGCTTCAGCCTATGACAGCCGATCACCGCCAACAGTCAGGAGGGTTCAGCCGTGTCACACGGCTGTCCCCAGTACAGCGCTGCTGCAGATTGTAGCGCTGCACTTAGAACAAAGACGGCAGTTTTGCCGTCTAAGTCTCCCTAGCGGCAATCGCTCCGCCTACCAACAGGAGATGCGCACGCAGCCTGCGAGCAATTGCCTGCAAACTGCCGCCCCTGGACTTTACGCCGATCGGCATTAGGCAGTCCTGGGGCTGCCGCTGTCAAGCCATTCGGCGTGACGCGGTCAGCAATCAGTTAATTACCATCTTGGCTGTATCTGTGGCAAAAATTCTGTTTATGTGTTCCTATACATGCTTTTTGAATATTTTATGCACCTGCACTCTTGCACCTTGCACTCTTGCACCATGTAGAAAAACAGAGGACCTAAATAGCAATAACAAAAAGGAAAAACTGGCTACAGTAGGGAGAGAGCTGTTACAGTGCAGCCCAAGTCAGCAGTGGGGGAGGACAGGCAGGATCTCTGCATATGCTGCCTATAACCTTTCAAGCACACATAAAAAAACAAAAATTGTTTAGTGTCCGATGCTCCTAATACTAGGTACATTTTACTAGGGTTATCCCAGTAGCCCAATTTTCACCATAGTGCCCCTTTAAGTTATCTGCAGATTACAGGTAGTCCCCGGTTAACGAACGAGATACAGTCCGTAGGTACATTCTTAAACTGAATTTGTTCTTAAAGGACTTACGAGCCCAAAACAGTAAATAAATGTCTGTACCTGTATGAAGTTGGAAGGCACGGAGGATGCCATCCGCGCCCTCCGTGCAGCTCCGCCGGGTCCCCGCTGCTTATGCTCCCCCCGGCCGGACCCCGACCCCACAGCCCAGGTCGGGCTCTCCTGCCTCCTCAAATATGGCCACCGGAGGAGACCATTGGAACATTGTGCCATCTCTGTCCCCTGTACTTCCTCTGTGCCCCCCTGTGCTCCCAGTGTCCCCTTCTGTGTCACCTCTGCCCTTTGTACTTGTTTTACAAGTTTAAAAGCAATTTTTTCTTCAATTTTTTTTAAATCGATTTTCTCAAAAACTACAAGTCCAATCTGAAAATTTTTTTTTTACTTGTTCCCATGGAAACATAGAATCCATGCCGTATCGGTGGGTCGTTCTTAGGTCGGTGTGCTCGTAAGTCGGGGACTACCTGTATAGACATTAGGACCTTCACACAGTTTCTGTTAGTTTCCTCATTACTAGATCATGGCTAGCATCGTTCTGGGAAGTACCCTAATGTTAGTTACTTTTGCTGAACAAAAGTGTACCACAATTCATTTATGCACATAATTAATTGCTAATCAATATAAGCTTTTCTCATGTATGCTTAATGTTTATAAAGTATATCATGACAAGATAAAATTTTAATGTATGACACAAAACAGGTACTCAGGATATGTAATGAATGATCAACTCGCTAGTGAAGTTGAAAAAGATATTTCAATAAAGTCCAACTAATAAGCCAAAACATTTTTTTATAAGTAATACTGTTAACCACCTGAACATTACAAGTGGAGTTCCCCTGATGGACTAGAGCATTTTCAGTGCTCCTCCCATTTGCCAATAACTTTATCACTAGTTATCACACCATAATGATCTAAATGTTGTTTTTCACCACCTATTAGGCTTTCTTTGGGTGGTACTTTTTGCTAAGAATGATTTTATTCTAAATGCATTTTAACAAGAATAATAATAAAAAATGAAATTGGTTCCTGACCAGTGCAACAAGCTCAGCTGTCATTAGACAGCTGAATTTAGTGACCACAGAGCACTAACAGTGGCGGGAGTGCCCAGTGATGGGCATTTGGCATCTATCTCCTGGCAGGGATAAGAGGCTTTAAACAGGGTGTAGATTTCAACTGTGAGCTTCCGGGAGAGGTTAAATAGGCCTTCAGGTTACATTTTATCTAGATCACCTGCTTTGTGGACAATGATAAGCAGAGGACAACTTCTGTTTTCTTTAACAATAACACAATTGTCTCCACAGTTGCACTGCAAACAGCCTGTGCTTTTGTTTCTTTTTTTCTCATTTTGCATATTCCCAGACTCATTCAGATGGATGAATTAGACAGCTGGCTAGAGAGAGTGTTTTAGGGCCCAGTTCTCACTTACAAATGCAAAACGCTAGCGATTAGCGCATTGGTGATTTTATCGCAATAAATGTGGTAAAATCACTGTACACCCTTTGCGATTTTTGAGCCATCACGATTCGTGCTTTTTAGAATTGTAATCGTGATCGCTCTAGAATTGTGATAAAAAGCTGCATGCACCGTGTTTGGTGATCACTGCTAATCACAAATCGGCGGTGATCACCTTTAAAAAGCACTAGCGATCACCGGCGATTCCGTGATTAGCGGTAATCGTCTGCTAATCGCACCAATGTGAATGGGCCCTAAAACTTGTGCAGTTGATGAGTTGTGAAGAGCCAGTGAAAAAAAATTAAAATGTTATCATTGATGACATGTCAAAGAGTTGTTCTTTAACCACTTGCCGACCAGGGGCTTTTACACTGATCGGTGCTGCGTGGGCTCTACAGCCCGCAGCACCGATCAGGAGTGCAGCAGGGCGATCAGACTACCCCCCTTTTTTCCCCACTAGGGGGATGTCCTGCTGGGGGGGTCTGATCGCCGCCGGCTGCAGTTGCTTAGCGGGGGGGGGCTCTTCAAAGCCCCCCTCCGCAGCGCTTTCCGCCCTCTCGCCCGCTCCCTCCCTCTCCCTTCCCCTGTGTGCTGCGCAGGACGGATTTCCGTCCTGCGCATTGAAGGATAGGCTTCAGCCTATCATATGCCGGCGATCCCTGGCCAATCAGAGGCCGGGGATCGCCGATCTGCCTTACGGCGCTGCGCAGCAGCAGCGCCGTATGATGTAAACAGCGTGAACTGACATCGAGCGGCCGTTTCCATGGTAACCCGCAGACGACCAGTTTACGCCAATCGGCGTTAGCTGGTCGTCAAGAGGTTAAAGCACTAGTTCAGACACCGTTTTTTAAACTAATGCTATAGAAAAGTTTTGTAAAATACATTGCAGTTTTTCACTAAAAAGAGGAAATTATGTGCTGCATCCATTCATAAATTCTCAAAATAAAAGTTTGGGAGCCTGACAACTCTCTCCTGCCAGTCTGAAACATGTAAAAACAAGGAACACCAAGAGCCCCAATAGTGTAATATGTTACTGGTAAATGGTTACTAGATAGAGTAAATATTAATACTCACAAACCAGGGTTACCATTAGGCAACCACTGTAAAGGCAGGTGGGGAGATGTTCCTGACCCCACTCAGGAATTAGAAGTCGCTCTCTGTAGATGAGAAAAGGGGGTTCAACCCTCCACCCAGGGTGGACTCACTATTAGGCAGGAGAACAGAGGCGTCAAGAGGATAAAAGGAAGCTAAATGAGCTTAAAAACTAAATTCTTGGTAAATAGAGGAGGTAGTGGTGGACTTACCTCCTCCAAGTAGACACACAACGACTGTAGTAAAGACAGTCAATATATTGTATTTATGACCTCCAAATATGCAACGCATTTCGCAGGTTTGATCCCGCTTCATTAGGCAATAACAACGGAGCAATAGCATATGTGGTCAGTAGAAGAGCCAGGCACCTCTGTCACAGAGGTGCCACACACTGATTGCTGTTAGACTAAGAGGCGCCCCAGGGCCCCCAACCCCTCCAACACCTTCAACTCTAATTATCTGGCTTGCAGTCACTGCTATGTATCCCTTTTTCTTATTTTTTTTTTTTGCTTCAAACACAATAGGGGAACGATAGCTGAGTGAGTTGTGCGCCCCCTCCTACACTGCGCCCTGAGGCTGGAGCCTCTCTTGCCTCTGCCTCGCCCCGGCCCTGTGGTACTGCAACCATTCTTCTCAGAAACTGTTGCATGCTAGCCGATGCTACCGCCCTCCTCTACCTGTATGCCTGTATGTATGAGTGCAAAACATGTGAGGAGCATGACTGTGTGTGCTAGAGGAGATCTTCCTGCTGCCAGTATGTGTCCAATTTGTATTTCTGAATAGGGGTCAATGTGTCCCTTGTGTCCCAGCATTCCAATGTTCCTATCCATGTTCCCCCATGTAAAAGTGCTCCCTGTAGTATATTCCAGCTTTTCATTGTTCCCTATAGTGAACACCAGCTTTCCAATATCCCATGAAGGGTATTCCAACCTTTTCAGAGCCTCCTGTAGTTCACACACCAGCTTTATAGTGTCACTGTTATGTATTTCAGCTTTCTGCTGCCACTATCTACAGTATGTCCATGTTTACCCTAAATCTTGCAAATATTAAATTGTGATAAACCTCAAGTACCTTCATCTCATTTGCCTACATTTACCCCCTAAAGTATTTCCAAGAAAACCATATAAACACCAGTAAATGTTGGTAAATGGTAGCCAATCCAAGCAGATACATATGTATTTCAGATGTTGTACATTACTAAAGGCCCATACACACGTCGGATTTCCGCAAACGACGGGTCGTTTGAACGTCCCGTGATTCCGTCGTTCGCCCGCTAAATCGGGCGTGTGTACAGACTATCGTTCATTTGATAAGAGTGAGTTTGAGCGATCCGCCGACTAATAACTGAAATGCAGAAAGCTAAAGCACTGTAAAATCTAAAAAAGGAAAAAAAGTTCTAAACTTATCTATTAAGGAAAAAGTGAACTTAAAAAATACAACCTTTTAATTAACTAAATATAATGTTTCCCACTTTTCACAGAGCCTGCTGGGAATGTAAAATTAAACTAGTGATAACCTGCACCTTTGGCATCACTTACTGCGACAGAATGAGTGCTAAAACAAAATCGAGTTATTTATAAGAATAATAACTAAAGATAATATCAAGTTGATTCACTGATGTTTTGAACAAAAGTGTAAGTAAAGTTATTCTGAAGGAATTTATTTTGCAGACTTTGTTCCAGCAGAAAATTTAATTTTAGGATTTGGAAAGCTAGAAAATTAAAGATCTGCTGGTAAAGGCGAAAGAAAAAAATATTGGTATTCATTGCAAAAAATATATGATATGTTTTATGGAGAAATGTACAACAGTTTTGACATTAAAGAACAATAGTAACATATAAGAACACGTACTAAATTATTCCGAATTCCCGGATTTACCTTATTATCCTGGTTTTAGCTTGATTAATGCTTATCATGTCTATATACTCTTGTTTTTACTGCTATGTAACCCCAGCAGAGTATGTATTGTGGCACTGCTGCATCAGTTGGGTGCTGGATGGTGACTTAAATAGTAAAATATTGGTAATTTTAATTACCAATATTCTACTATGGACAAACCAGCAAACCAGCACCTATTCTAACCTTAACCCTTCACTATAAGTTCCCGTAAGGGATTTCACATAGGTTTGAGGCGATCCGCGCCATTACATTTGAAGGTCGCCATAGACGCCCATTCAAACATCAGCTATTAGGGTAAACGTAGACGCAGGACTCACCCAATAAAATATGGGGCACTGGGGTCACTCACGCTGCAAATTGCAGCTATAAATAATGGGTGCTATTAGGGTTAGGTGTGGTGAGGCTTTTAAGAGTAGAGTTAGGTGTGTGGGGGTGTTAAGGTTGGCTGCCCACCTGGGGGTACCGGTTAGTGTTATGCATTAAAAGGGAGGGCTCTATGTGAGAATAGGTTTAGGTTAGGACATAGTAAAATATCAGTAAAATTACTAATATTATGCTATAGTAAAACTACCAATATTCTCTTATCGTTGTTTCAGGCAATAGCAGATAACAGAATTTTCGGTAAAATTGCTGATATTTCTATTTCTGGTTGAACTCGATGGACGTATGTCTTTTTTCAACCCAAATAACTATGTAACTATGTAACTATTACCATTATTTTGTGCCCATTTCTACATGCAACACTTTCAAAATGTAAGTGCCTAACCTCATGCCTGCCACCTAATTCCTAACCTTAATCCCCCTTACCTTTTAAGTGCCTCACATTAACCTAGAATGTGGGTGACCAAATGATAGTTGTAGCCGATCAGCTACTAGCCGCAAATGACCACCAGGGTGATCGACTACCAAAAATTAACATGGGCATCTATTAGATGCCTGCTGATCGTTGCACCAAAATTGTCCTGATCCTGATCTTTAGATTGTAAGCTCACAAGGGCCGGGCTCTCTCCCCCTATTGTGTCTTGAAAATTATTATACATTTTATTTATCATATTACTTTTATCACTGTCATTACCAATTCTGTATTTTGTATCATTTTTGTATTTTGTCCCTAATTATGTATCTTGTATATTGGTGTACACTATTGTCTTTATTATTATGTACCCCATGTTCGTTTCTTACAGAATATGTTGGTGCTTTATACATCAATAATAATAGGAATAATAATCCAACCCCAGCATCAGTATCCTAGTGATGTTTAGCCAAAGCTGTGATGTCACACAGCTTCCTGCCTGGAGCACCCTGGGAGATCATACTATGTTCCTGCTCAATTCACAGAGGGGAAAAAAATCATCTAGCCAGCAGTAAAGATGTTGGCAATGGCATATCTCAACAAATTTAAAGATGGGAAGTGGGGTGAGGAAAGATTTTACAATGGGCAAAAAAATTGATAAATAATGTATAAATTAATATTGTGAAAATAAGCTATTTTTATTTATTAAGTTATGTCCAGTAAAGCTCATCTTAAATTTACTGTAAAAATCCAAATTCTAGACAGCAAAAAAAAAAAAAAAAAAAAAAAATAGACACAGTTGTGAAGATCCAAACCTACAGCTCTTGTCTAAATGATTAAATATATTTTCTGCTTTACCTTTGCTCTATGATGAAAGTGGTAGTCACATGATTGCCTTCTCTTCACTTTGCATGCCTTGGACTGATCATCAGGTCATTATAGCAGAATAGCACTCCCATTTAGCATTTACTTGTGAGAATCCGCTCAGCTGCCTGCGCAGGCAGGCAGCCTTTTGACCATTGTTTAGGTTTGCTTGCTGCAGGACTCTGGAAAGGAGACCTTCTGTCAGTTGTGCAGCTTGTGTTGCTGAGGGATTTGCATACATCAGTCATGCAAATCCCTTACCTGCCTTCTTTTGATGACTGGCACTATAAAAGCATTCTGCTCCCAGAATGCTTTGCTGGACATTTCTCTTTCATGGTCTGTTCCTGATGGACACTCCTGGAGTGTCAGCCATTCCCGTTTGTTAAAGTTATCTTAGTGTAATTCGTGGGAATGCACTAGGCAGGTTCCCTAGTGCAGTTAGGATTGCATTATCTGTTTTGCCTGTTCCGTCTGTCTTGTGTTTGGATCGCACAAGCCCTAGCGTTAGCGGCTGTGGATCCTTCTGATTGAGTCTGGAGTGTAGGTTGGAACAGCGGTTGTTTCTGCCTACCTCATCTGTTCTGTCTCCTGGGATCACGCTAGCCACTTTTCGCTAGCGATGTGGATCCTTCTGTTCTGTCTCCTGGGATCGCGCTAGCCACTTTTCGCTAGTGCTGTGGATCCTATCTCTCGCTTGTCCCTGTTTTCGTGTGTCTGTCTTGTCTGCTACGGACGCTTGCTGGAGGCTCGGTGAGGTAACCGTTAAGCAAGCGTTTGCATCCTCTGTTTCATGTTTGTCTGTCGATGGTTAGTTAGGCGTGCTTGTCTCTATTGTGCTTATCACGTGGAGACCACGCATAACCGCGTGCACTGTTGCGAATGAGTGCGGTGTTCGCGGTTAGCTAGCGTTTGTTATTTTCCGTATCTCCTCATTGTATGATTTGCTGTGCCTTTGCTACCCTTGTGCGCTGTCCTGCTCTGTCTTGTGTCTCTATCGGCAATCGCCAATCTTGTGATTGCGTTCCCACTTTGTTTCCCCTGTTGTGTGTTCACTGTCGCTGGGTGGCGGCTAGTTTGGTGCACACACATACATCCTGTCCCTGTGCTCTTTCTCTTTAAGGGCTCTTCAGCCCCGTTTATCGGGTTCTGTACAATTTCCATCTGGCATCTGTGGCTGTGCAGCGGCGGTGTTCGCCTGCACTCCACAGCGCCATCTGCCGGTGGGAATTGCCCTCTGCAGGTGCATAGCACCTAGCCTGGGTTTCCCAAAATCATACCCTGGTGGAGGGTTTTCGTTGTGTCAGTGCGCGTCTTGTGCGCTGACCACGAAAACGACCCCGCCACCGTTACATTACTATTGCAATAGTTGAAGTCAGCATTATATATACATCTCACAACAAGCCAAAGACCTGGAATAACATTTGCTAAAGTCATAGAAATGTAAAAGGGAAAAGGTTGATTTTCCCTTACAGCAAGAAATGTGTGCCTCAGGACAAACTATATACCAGGTTTTGATTTGTAAAACTATGCTTCCGTATATATTCCCCACAGCTGTTTAATCTAGCGTGTTCTCTTTGCTTTGATAACTACTGATTTTTCAAGACCCTTCAGCACATAGGGTTGTAGCGTATCTAACAGAAGTATTGAACCATCAGAGACTGGAAGAGATCTTGTCATCAATAGCTCTGACTGTGATTAGAAGGTTCTTTTTACCTTTCTGTTGATGTTATCAAGTGGCAGACGTACATACTACATCTGACATATAGTGAAGCACAAACACAACAGCCACATTTTCTTTACAAAATCAAAGCTGTAAAAACTCCTGAAATGCACCTGTGTGACTAATTATCCCCAGAAAGAGAAGCTTCCTGAGCAAGCCAGGAAAGCGCTTTCCACTGTCTTTGTTAACAAAAAAAGAAAGAAAGAAAAATGTAGAGAACTAGTAAAAGTTATACAGCTTAAAAACAGAGATCCAATAGAAGCATAATACTTCAGAGCAATGATCCTATCCATCGAAGCAGGTTTTTTTTTGGCATACGCATAGTGCTGAAGCTTGGTGGGGATATAGCAGTAATGCTATTGTCCCTGCCCCATGCACAGGTAATTCGGGGAACCAACAAATCCCCAAATTACTTCTCCCTCTGAGCTGTTATGGCTTGGAGAGGAATAGTATTTAACCTCTTGAGGACCACAGGCTTACACCCTCCTAGTGACCAGACCATTTTTTACAATTCAGCACACTGCAGCTTTAACTGTGTGCTGCACGACCATACAACTTAGCTCACAAATTAATCTTGCCTCCTTTTCTTGCCACCAGCAGAGATTTCTGTTGGTGGCATCTGATTGCTGCTGCCATGTGTTGTTGTTGTTGTTTTTTATTAATTACGCTGATCACCTCTCATAGGCAAGCTAGAGTGGGTGCGAGCTTCCATGAAATCTTGCGCATCACGAGAGGATGCATATATGCGTCCTGGAGGAACGAGGAAACCACTCCGCGGCCACCATCCTGCGTTATACGGTCACAGCGTGGTTAACACCACCCCAACTTTGTGCAGTAGTAGGGTGAGCCATCATTTGGCTCACCCTGCGCCAAATAGTCCTCTGTGCTCAGATGCCATGTACGCCCTATCCATTGTTTCAGGGATAGAAGTAACTCAGTGTTATCTACATGTTGCAAACATATTCTCTTCTGTTTGTGGGATCTTGAATTCATTTTGGGATTGAAATTAAAGTGTAACTCCAGCCAAAACATTTAAAGGAAACCTGAGATCTTATATATGGGTGTATTTATACATACCTGGGGCTTCCTCCAGCCCCATGAGGTGTGTGGTCCCTCGCCATCCTCTCCGCCTACTCCACTGTCTTCTTATTGCTGCTGGTAATCTGGCCAGTTGCGCTTTTCTTTATAACTAGGAGTATTCTGCACCAGAACACTCCCAGGCGTGGGAGCACGATGGGCACATGTGTGCAGCCCACGATTGGCCACGACCAGCTAGATTACTGGCAGTGATAAGAAGACAATGGAGAAGCCAGAGAGTATGGCGAGGGAGCCCACGCACCTCATGGGACTGGAGGAAGCCCCCAGTAAGTATAAATACACCCACACATAAGATCTCAGGTACGCTTTAAAATGGTCAGATGACAGCTAAATAAAAATATGTGTGTTGAAATTTGGCAGTCAATGATCCATTTCTTTTTTCCCAATTGTTGTGTATAGTATTTATAACACACATTCCGTGTACTTTGTATAATGGCACTGTGCATTATTCCACAACATAATTATGCTTTCTATGCATTTAATAAAGAAGAATATGAATAATACCAGTGACATGAACTGAATGCACTACCGCAAATTGTTGTCACGTGCAATATCATGTACACACATGCTATAGTAGATGGTAAGGCATATAGGCCTTTATCCAATTACAGTTTCTTTTAATATGATTGAAAATATGTTTTAAGACATACCTTGTATTTACAGCATAGAAAAATGCCCTGGGGCTTAGATTCATTAATTTTACATTGTATTAGAATCTTCCAATCATAATAACATAATTTAGAGCCTGCATATAAAACGCAGAGAAACATTTAGTTGATCAAAACAAGTGTTTATAAAGACGTGAACAACAAAATTCATTGCCATTTATTGAGGGAGGACGGAGGAGGAAAAAGAGACAGAGAGATTTTGTTTTAAAACAAAGACTTTTCGTGCAAAGATGGACTTAAGGAGGTATGTTCCATGAAATAGTTGCCTGATTAACCAAAGTGACAGTAGCACTGATTGGCTTGTAGTTCTGGAAAACCAGATGTGAATTGTTTTGCTTGTTTGTGAAGCTACATCCCACAGAGTTACCGTCTATTGAAAAACTGTCCAAAGTCAGATAGAAGTTTATCAGTCAATGCAAGGATTAATAGACTACAGAAAGATTCAAATAATCAAATATGTTGTCAATCAGAAAATGATCAGCGTATGGCTATCTGTAGGCTTGTACCACCTACTTGACATTTAGATGTACTTAATGTAAGGTTAGGATGGTCTTGGATGAAGTAGAAGTAGACTGTTAACAAATGTTCTGTGTTTCTATTAACCTCGTGTGCCCATGTTACAGTATAAGCATGTCCTCTCTGCCACCACCTGTAGCAGAGGGACATGATTGTTAGTGTACATCATCTAATAAGCACAATGTATGTGCTAGGAGGATGCATCGGTGCTCATCATTCTGGGCAACAAGTGGGAGACGAACTCAATGCTCTCAATTAAATATATTTACCACACATTATACCAGCAACAAAATCAAAGTTTTATAATAAATGTTATGGGATAAATAGATACATTGAATTAGTGTATATTGTCTGCAGTAGCACTTTCTATTTTAAAATAATAATAATAATAATAATAATGGAAAACTGAGAAACGGTGTAATTTTTCCCCTTTAAAATGCACAGGAAATAATTTAATTCTGGGGAAATAAAGAACCCAAAGAAATTATAGTTTGTCCTGAAAAAACAAACAATCTATATGCTACTAAGGTGTCATAAGTAGTGATACATGTATTGCTGATTAAATAAGGCTTATCTAACACTGCAAAGTGCTCTAATTCACAAGGGGAAACAGGTCTAGGTGTGATGTGCTTGAATACACCTTTAATTTTCATACAATGTTTTCTGTGTACGTTCATTTATCTTAAGCTTCTTAGGAATAAATGAAAATGCCACAAGAGCCTTTTTCTTCCAAATTATGATATGCCATTATTAGCCTTGTACAGTATGTTCACTTTAATTAAGAAAACTAATCTCCATTTCATAAAACGAGGCCCTGATGAATAACCTGGTTATGTCACCATAATTAGATGATTTTTAATGCTTAACTATTTATTTCTTAATTAAAGATTGTTTATCAATAAATAAAACAACTTTGTAATGAACCTGTCCCTATGTGTAAACAGTGTATACCCATTTTGCCAATTATATGCATAAGCCATTTTACAGCAATACAGTTCAAGAGTGATTGCTTAATATTTGGCATAACCGGGACCAGAATTTTCTAATTAAGGTGCCTGCTATGTATCTGTACTTGGCCATAGAAAATTGATAAAATAAAACATAAAATAAGCAGACAAAAGTCATGAGTGAGAATTGTTAGCGCTACCATTGTCCCAAACATAGTACAAATAAGCCCATGGGCCCAATCCAATTCACTTTATCTCCTAAATGTTCTCCTAAGACAGTGATGGCTAACCTTGGCACTCACTGCAGCTGTGGTGGAACTACAAGTCCCATGAGGCATTGCAATACTCTGACAGTTTTAAGCATAACTCAAGGAGGCAGAGGCATGATGGGGTTTGTAGTTTTGTCACAGCTGGAGTGCCAAGGTTAGCCATCACTGTCCTAGAAGATAAATTGTCATCTTGTGTTTAAAATAACTTATGAACTCTGCAGTTGAAAAAGAACTAAAAAGTAGAGGTAAAAGTACTGCCTGAATAAGTCGTTTTCTTGCTAGCTGGTGGCTTAAAATTATTTTATTGATAAGGTGAAAATATCAACTACCGTAGGAGAAAACTTGGAGAATTGGATCAAGTCCATAGTCTCTTCTTGCTCCAAATTGTGTGGAGTTGTGTCAATTGTAGTCTATCTGGCTATGGGGTAAGGGGATGTCACAGGATTTGGATTTTGTATATTGCCATACCTGTGCAGCCTGCTCTGAATGTATTAATGATTTCCTTACATTGGTGAAATATTAATTTCTGACATGGTGCATTATCCTGCTGTAGGTAGCCATCAGAAGAGGACGGCTACACTGGGGTCATAAAGAGATGGACATAGTAAGCAACAATACTCAGGTAGGCTGTGGCATTTAAACAATGCTCACTTGATACAAAAGGGCCAAAAGTGTGCCAAGAATATGTCCCCCACCAAATTACAACACTACTAGCAGCCATGAAGCATCTATGCTTTCCAAATATAACTGCAGAACATATTGGTGCTTTACATTACATACAGAACTTTGGCACACAAGAAAAATATGGATTTGGGATGGGGTTGCTGTGAGTGTGCATTGTTGGACTATGATTAAAG
Source organism: Hyperolius riggenbachi (assembly GCF_040937935.1). Lineage (NCBI taxonomy): Eukaryota > Metazoa > Chordata > Amphibia > Anura > Hyperoliidae > Hyperolius > Hyperolius riggenbachi. The sequence goes on from NC_090646.1 coordinate 545,313,942, forward strand.
GCACACAGTCTGAGACATGTTAGCCATTTTATATGCTGTACCTGATAAGCTTTTTCGGACCTGTCTATATGCTGGAATGTGCAGACTTCATTTGGAAAACTTCTATTGCAATTTGGTGCTCAGCCCCTCTGGTTGAGGTAAGGGAGGTAGAGTGGTGTCTTTCTCACACTGATGAAGAGGAGGAAAGATGAAGACAGAGTTTGAAGGAGCATGGGGTGCGGCCCCCAGTGCCTGTTATATTATTGTGTGTCTCCAGAACCTAAAAGGTAACCAATGTTACTATGGGCACCGATCTTCCATGGTCAGTCGGTGGGGGTGATATAAGATTATTTTATTGGGCATTTACAGTTCCCTCAGTAGCCAATATTACCATGGGCATGCAAGGTTCCGCAGCACCTCTGGCACTTACTTTTCCTGGTTTTGGCTATATAATGAGTGTGAATACATTATACTGAGCATTTACTGACCAGTCTTGTTTGATGCCCTGTGGTTTTCTGTGTAGAGAAAAACAGGGGAGGATTGTGTTTTTAGCTTAAAGTGGATCCGAGATGAACTTTTACTCATTGCATAATTGTGTTCCTTTCCTATTGTTTATAGGGCATTCCTCAAGCCAAATACTTTTTGTTTTATTTTAATGCTCTATTTCCCTATAAACTAAATAAGCCACACCCACAGGGTTTCAGAGAGCCAAGGCACTTTCAGACAGTAGCAAGGGCTCATGGGAGCTCAGTCTGGGCAGGAGGAGGGGGAGGTATTACTAGCCAGAGATTTCAGAGGCAGAGGGGAGGAGGTGGGAGGAGGAGGGGGGATTAGGTTTTTTTGTTTAAGATGCAGATAAGCCTGCCTCTGTGTAATGTTTACAAACAACATGGCTGCTGTCATTGTATCACAGGAAGAAATATTCTTATTCTATTAAAGCTGTTTTCAGCTAGATTTGCTGTGTAAACTATCTAAACTTTAGATAAGATATATAGACAAGTTACTTGTTATACTTAGTTTTTCATCCCGGATCCACTTTAAGGTCACTGAGGGTACCGAACTTTCGTTACTGTCTTTACTTGACCATAAATATGGGTATTTATTATTAACAGAGCACAGCTCTTTACATTTAGCTATTTGCAATTTTGCATCAATGCTGCTCATATATTGGTCAAATGTGAATGTAAAAAACAGAGCTACAATGATTATATCTATTAACTGACAAAACTTTTGATAACCGGACAGAATGAGCTTTTGTTCTGGCATATCGGAATGCTAAATGGAAGTATTGTATCATTTTTGATGGAGAATATGATGCACTTTTGCTTGTTAACTGTTGTTTTGCCTGATTCTAACAAGATGTGCGTATGAATGATCCTTGCATCGAATGGAATAAAATCCTCCCACGTGTGGCTTCACTTTCATCCTGTGCTGAATGCTCTCCTTCATGGTCCTTCAATCATCTACTATTTGTTATTTTGTGTGCCATTACAATATTTTAGGTTGAAAACATCTGAAGCCAATCAGATTGTTTTAGGATTTCTCAAAAGCCAAAAGGAATCAAAGGTAACAAGTTAGACTCCCTAAAGTGAACCAGAGGCAAAGCACCTTCATGTATTTTACCATATAGATCAGTGGGGACATTAGAGAAAACACCTACCATGCTTTCTGCTTCATTCTGCACTGCACAGCTTGTGTCTTATCAGACCTAATAGTCCGGGCCTTGATCTTGGCCCGGACTAGAAATAAACTGACTTCACAGCCATGCTCCTGTGTCCCTGAGCATATGTATGCATCATTGTTCTGTAGATTCAGTAGAAAGCATCCAGGAAAATAGAAGAATCAAGTATAGAGAAGAAAGGAAAAAAAAAATAATCAAGAGGTTGGTCAGAAGTAGGTAGTAATAATTATACCGGGGATGGAGATATAGTTGTAGCCAGCACTGATTCCCATAAGTCCCTAACCAGACCCATAGCTGCATCCATATTAAGGTTTCATCACCCGCCAACCTCCATACTGAGAAAAGATGTAGTCTTCAGTCTCCATTCCAGAAAAGTGGGAGGTGAACTGTCTGTCCACTTATCCACAATTAACTTTCTAGCTAATAGAGAGAAAATATAAAGGGATAGAGTTAGAACCGAGTCCGCAGATCTTCTAGACTGCCCCAAAAGGGCCACAACTTCATCCATAACGAACTGGGATTCTTTTTGCAACTCCAGAACCAATGTATATAAGATGGTTTTGGAGTGCCGCATCTCCAACAACCTCTGCAGATCCTGATTTCCTGATCAGTATGCAGTTACAATGTGTACAAGCCCTAAAGGCCCTTTCACATGGGCAGCTGAACTGTGTGCTCAGTAAGCAGTTACCAAGCAGCATTAAGTAGTTACCAGGCAGCAGCAAGCAGTTGTGAGAGCTGAGAGACTTTTCAATGCCTATCAACTGCTCATGTGAAAGGGGCCTTAGTGTAACCTCTATGCCAGCGATACCAACCCTCATAACCTTCCCACTACTTTTCTGTTGGATTTCATAGCAAATGTCAGACAGCTGCAGGAAACTAGGGAGAATAATGATAAATACGGCATTGAAAGATGAAGCAACCTTCAATAGTTGTGCAAACATCAATCATGAAAATATTGCGCAATAAACATATCAACTGTCTAAGTGTCTGTAGCGCTAAGATATCTAATGTGGCGAGTTGTTTTGCTGTAATTTCTCTGCAGCAAATGATTACTAATATTTGATGAAGAATTTTGGTTGATTAAAAGACATTGATAGAACTCAATGCTTATAGAAACTTTCTCACCAGCTACACATCAGGCTGCTGCAGTCATAAAGCTAAAGGATTCTTGAAAAAGAAATACAGCTCAGTGTAAGCTGCACTTTACGGTATTTGAGGCAGTTTGCTGGCTTTTATTTTGCAATTTAACTTTGAACATAATTTCTATATAGTAAGATCATTATCATATATAATTTTGCACACAGCAGGCTTTATACGAGATGAAAAAGCTTCTGCTGTTTACAAATGGCTTCAACGTTTTCATAAGCGGCTTTAATTCTACCTAGAAAATTTAGAAGCGTAAATATCACAGCATCGTACAACATTATTCCGTAGTACTTTGCTGAATTCCTGAGCAGTAATACCATCCCAAAATGCTTTTCATTTTTCTCCTCCTTAGCATTCAGCTAAACATAGTTTGTCAGACAGACAGTCTAAAAGCCGAGGATGCTTATGTTATATTTACTCTTTATTGAAGAATTAATCAGCACATACCAGAAAGGCAGACATTCTGAGGAAATGCAGCAATGCCAGTGCAGAGAGAAAATTGTTTGTTCACAGTGAAGAGGATAGTTTGAGAACACAGCTGCTCTTCCGCTCAGGCAGACGTTGTTGTCCTCAAGATTGGAAGTCACATACATTGGTTTATATCATTTTCTCCCTATCTTGACTATGAACTGTCAAAGCTATAAGGTACAACCCACACACCCTCAGTTTAAGCCAAATATTAGTATGTGGAGTACGCTAGTCCAAGTTTTCAGGGTGATTGAGAACACCAGCTAATCAACCTGTAAACAATATGAAGAGACTGGCACTTTCTCAATGATAACTTTATTCAAGCAGACAGAGGCTAACATTTTGTGAAACAGAAGTCCCTTCTTCAGGGCAAATGAGTCTAAACTGCATCTAAACCAAACAATATCAGGCACCCTTGCCAATTAACTTTCTAGCAAGTGATGTGGTCCATCTGGTGAAGAACAAATAAAGGGAATTGACAGAATCTTCACCAGCTCGCTATGGTTCTCTCCATTCAGTGCAAAGCAGAATTCTACAGTCTTCTGAAGCACAGGCTCACTCCACCTTTTTGTGATCTGAGAGGTACTGACAAATTGGAAGGGTTGTATATCATGGTAGGGCAGGATATTCACTACACAATAACCAATCAGCTGGAATGTGAACAGTGTCAGACTAATACACCTGAGACGCACCTGGGCCCAACTTATTTCCTAGAAGGAAGGGGGGTGGAGTTGATGTTGGTGATGCTGGTTGTCTGTACTCAGCTGTAGTGTTCCTGAGCTAGGCGAGAGGTTGTTGGTGTTCCTCAGTGACAGAGGGCATTTTTCCTGAGCAGGACGGACATTGCCAGTGTTCTTGAAAGCTTGGTGCTGGCTTTATTACATATGGGACTAATGACATAGGTGTGCATAGCCTAATTATAGCCAGAATACAGCCTATAATTAGGCTCTGCACACCTATGCCATGGCCCATTAGTCATTCAGATGCAGCCTGTCTTTAGAAGTGTCTCTGCTGTATAAAAAAAATGTAAGTTTAATTTATGACTAGCTACACCCATGTGCTATTTCAGCTTTGCATTCCATTTTTATTCTGAGTTTAGGGATCTAGTGCATAGCTTAGCATCTGTTTTAAACAAACGGTATGTACTTGCCTTTAGGGGGTTCTGCATGCCTCATTCAGTAGTCATATCAGCAGTGGTGCTCAAATACCCCTTTTTAAAATTCGAGTTTGGTCGAATTCGAATAGTAAATTATTCGAGGTCAGTCGAATATTCGAGTCGAATAATTTTTACTATTCGATTCGACCTCGGACTTCGAGCTCACTATTCGAGTCGGTATTCGAGCTCATTATTCGAGCTGACTATTCGAATTGGCCTTAAATAGCTTCCAACACTTGTTTTGAGGGTGAATGATGCAAGAAACATCTTTTTTTCCAAGTAACAACAGCAAGTGATTATGTGGGGATGTTCCTTTAAAAAAAAAAAGGTGGAAAGAGAAGTTGTGTCCAGAATTTTGTTCAGTACTGTATATACTTCTTCTTCTTCTTCTTTATCTTCAATATCTTCTTCTTCTTCTTCTATATCTTCTTCTATATCTTCTTCTTCTATATCTTCTTCTATATCTTCTTCTTCTTCTTCTTCTTCTTCTATATTGTCTTCTTCTTCTTCTTCTTCTTCTTCATCTTCTTCTTCTTCATCATCTTCTTCATCTTCTTCATCATCATCTTCTTCTTCTTCATCTTCTTCTTCTTCATCTTCTTCATCTTTTTCTTCATCTTCTTCTTCTTCATCTTCTTCTTCTTCTTCTTCTTCTTCTTCTTCTTCATCTTCTTCATCTTCTTCATCTTCTTCTTCTTCATCTTCTTCATCTTCTTCATCTTCTTCTTCTTCTTCTTCATCTTCTCCATCTTCTTCTTCTTCATCTTCTTCTTCTTGATCTTCTTCATCTTCTTCTTCATCTTCTTCATCTTCTTCTTCTTCATCTTCTTCTTCCTCTTCATCATCATCATCTTCTTCATCTCCTTCATCTTCTCCATCATCTTCTTCTTCATCTTCTTCATCTTCTCCATCTTCTTCTTCTTCATCTTCTTCTTCTTGATCTTCTTCATCTTCTTCATCTTCTTCTTCATCTTCTTCTTCTTCTTCTTCATCTTCTTCTTCTTCTTCTCCTTCTTCTTCATCTTCTTCTTCTTCTTCTTCTCCTTCTTCTTCTTCTCCTTCTTTTTCTATATCGTCTTTTTCTTCTTCACTTATTTCTCTTTTCAATTTTTTTTTTAAAGAAATGCAGCTATTTTTGAGCGTAACAAATAGCTGGTGGCGCACGCATGTTGGAAGCGCCATTGTATGTGCTCCCTGGCAGTGGAAACACACAGACAGCAGGAAGTAAATTCAGCAGCAGGAGGAGGAGGATGAGTGTGTGGCAGCAGGCAGTCAATGAGGCAGGCAGCGTGACATAATAGCCCTGGTACCTAGCGGTGATACCAGGGCTGTAAATAAACACAGCAGGCAGGAGGTCTCAAACAGCGGTCGTGCAGCCCACATCGTGTCCAATACACAACTGGGACAACACAGTTTTCAACCCGGGCACCTCTGAAAAATTAAACCTTTTTTTTTTTATGGTTTTTTGGTTTTGTTTGTAAAACAAATTACACAGATATATAGCTATTTTTTGACGTAATAGCTGGTGGCAGAGTGGCAGCAGAATGTAATTCTGTGTACCCTGGCAGTGGGAAACACAGACAGACAGCAGCAGCAGCAGGAGGAATGGAGGAGTAGTGTGAGTGTGGCAGCAGGCAGGCAGCGTGACATAATAGCCCTGGTACCTAGCGGGTGATACCAGGGCTGTAAATAAACACAACAGGAGGTCCCAGACAGCGGTTGTGCAGCCCACATCGTGTCCAATACACAACTGGGACAACACAGTTTTCAACCCGGGCACCTCTGAAAAATTAAACCTTTTTTTTTTATGGTTTTGTAGTTTTGGTTTTACAACCAATTACACAGATATAGCTATTTTTTGACGTAATAGCTGGTGGCAGAGTGGCAGCAGAATGTAATTCTGTGTACCCTGGCAGTGGGAAACACAGACAGACAGCAGCAGCAGCAGGAGGAATGGAGGAGTAGTGTGAGTGTGGCAGCAGGCAGGCAGCGTGACATAATAGCCCTGGTACCTAGCGGGTGATACCAGGGCTGTAAATAAACACAACAGGAGGTCCCAGACAGCGGTCGTGCAGCCCACATCGTGTCCAATACACAACTGGGACAACACAGTTTTCAACCCGGGCACCTCAGAAAAATTAAACCTTTTTTTTTTTTTTTTTATGGTTTTTTGGTTTTGTTTGTAAAACAAATTACACAGATATATAGCTATTTTTTGACGTAATAGCTGGTGGCAGAGTGGCAGCAGAATGTAAATCTGTGTACCCTGGCAGTGGGAAACACAGACAGACAGCAGAAGGGCAGTACACAGCAGCCCACTGTAGTTGTAAAATGTGTGGCTGCAGGCGACGTAATAGTCAAAGTGAACCAGGCTGGCTTAGTGAGCAGGAGCCAGGAGGTGGTAAAGGGTGGTAAGGCACATTAACGATGGTTCTAAGTTCCGGCAGCCAGTTCATGTCCCCCTCTCGCCGACAACAGGGGCCAGGAACTCGCCTTCCACCCACGCCTGGTTCATCTTGAGAAACGTCAGTCTGTCCACAGACTTGTGAGACAGACGTGAGCGTTTCTCGGTGACCACGCCACCAGCTGCACTGAAGCAGCGCTCGGACAGCACGCTGGAAGGGGGGCAGGACAGCACTTCCAGGGCGTACTGCGCCAGCTCGCTCCAGATCTCCAGGCGCTTGACCCAATACTCCATGGGATCAACAGGGGCATCGCTGTCAAGCCCGCTGTAGGACCCCATGTAGTCAGCCACCATGCGGGTCAGGCGCTGGCTGTGACCGGAGGAGGATGCTGCTGCATGCACCTCCTCTCTAGTTACTGCTGCCGGAGCCTCTACAGTCCTGTAGAGCTCGTGGCTGAGAGACAGCAGGTCTGTGGGGTGCTTGCTGCTGGATGCAGGCACCTGCTGCTGCCTCTGTGCTGGCTGGACAGTGGGGGTGGAAGGCTGGGGGAAGGCTTCCTCCAAGCGCTCAACAAGGGCCTGCTGCAAGCTCCTTATTTGTTGCGCTGGGTCTCCTCCTGCAGGCGGCAGGAACTGGCTCAACTTCCCCTTGAGGCGCGGGTCCAACATCATGCTGATCCAGATGTCCTCCCTCTGCTTCATCTGGATCACCCTGGGGTCCCTGCGCAGGCACGTCAGCATGTGCGCTGCCATTGGGAAGAGGCGGGCCACGTCTGCTGGCACATCGACGGCAGTGCTGTCCTCCTCATCCTCCTCCTCTGCCGCCTCATCCTCTCTCCACCCCCGCACCAACTCAGCTGCGCTGTGCTGATCCCCCTCATCAGCAGCAAGGTCAGGGACCTCCACCAAGTCCTCCTCCTCCTCCCCCTCAGAGGTGGACTGTGCAGCTGCTTGCCGCTCCTGCTGGTCCAAGGCTGCCGCTCCCTGTTCCAGCAAAGCATCGAGGGCCCTGTTCAGCAGACAAACTAGGGGCACCCACTCGCAGACCATAGCATGGTCCCTGCTCACCATGTTAGTGGCCTGCAGAAAGGGAGCCAGCACTAAGCACACCTGCTGCATGTGCCTCCAGTCATCATCGGGGACGATGGACGGGATGTTGCTGGTCTTGTCCCTTCTCTGAGCGGCGGAAACAGTGGCCAGGGCAAGGTACTGGTTGACAGCGTGCTTCTGTTCAACCAGACGCTCCAACATCGCCAGGGTGGAGTTCCAGCGAGTCGGAACGTCAAGGATCAGCCGATGGCGTGGCAGCTCCAGCTCCTTTTGCACGTCTTCCAGGCTCGCACAGGCTGCAGCCGAGCGCCGGAAGTGACGCACAACGTTCCTTGCCGTTTCCAGCAGTTCGCCCATCCCCTGGTAGGTGCGCAAGAACTTCTGCACCACCAGGTTCAGCACGTGGGCAAGACAGGGGATATGGGTCAGGTTTCCCCTGTCTATTGCGGCAACCAGATTGGCCCCATTGTCGGCCACCACCTCTCCGACTCTGAGTCCTCTGGGGGTCAGCCAAATCCTCTCCTGCTCCTGGAGTTTGGCCAACACATGGGTTGCCGTCAGCTTGGTCTTCCCAAGGCTGACCAAGTGCAGCAGCGCTTGGCAGTGGCGGGCCTTCACGCTGCTGCTGAGGAGGGGGGTTTGGCCAGGTGTGCCGGAGGATGGCAGAGGATCGGAGGAACCTGCTGCAGTTCCCCCGACCCTGCGGGGTGGCACCACCCACTGTGTTGCTGCTGCTGCTGTGCCCGCTGCTGCTCTCCCATCCTCACCCCCTTCCACCAAGCTGACCCAGTGGACAGTGAAGGACAGGTAGCGGCCTGTCCCGAAGCGGCTGCTCCAGGAATCCATGGTGACGTGGACCCTTTCACCAACCGCGTGCTCCAGCCCTCGCTCCACATTGGCCATCACAAAGCGGTGCAGTGCAGGAATGGCCTTGCGGGCGAAGAAGTGTCTGCTGGGGAGCTGCCAGTCTGGGGCTGCGCAAGCAAGCAGCGCACGAATGTCGCTCCCCTCCTGCACAAGCGTGTACGGCAGGAGTTGGGAGCACATGGCCCGTGCCAGCAAGCCGTTCAGCTGCCGCACGCGACGGCTGCTGGGAGGCAGAGCCCTAACCACCCCCTGGAAGGACTCGCTCAAAAGGCTCTGGCGTGGCCTTTTGCTGGCACGGGAATCAGCAGACACAGCAGAGGAGGCCACTGAGAACTGGCTGCCAGAACAGGCCTCAGTGTCGGCGGCAGGAGTTGCAGAGGGGGGAGGAGCAGTGCGTTTCCGCACTCCTGCTGGTGCTGCTGGAGGAGCAGGAGGGCGGGTGGCTGCTGTTGCTGCTGCTGCTGCTGAAGGCTGTGCAGTGATGGGTGTGGTGCCACTGCCAGCACCAGATGACTTCAGCCTCTGGAACTCCTCATGCTGGTGGAAATGTTTCGCAGCAAGGTGGTTGATGAGCGAGCTGGTGCTGAACTTTAAGGGGTCTGCACCTCTGCTCAACTTCCGCTGACAGTGGTTGCAAGTGGCGTACTTGCTGTACACTGTGGGCATGGTGAAAAAGCGCCAGATTGGTGACAAAAACAACCCCCTACGGCATGGAACCGCTGCTGCCTGTCTCCCTGTGGTGGTTGGGGGGGGGGGGCTTGGGTGCGGCTGGTGGTGGTACTGGCAGATGCTGCTGCTGCTGCTGCTGAGCCTGAGACACCAGCAGGCTGGGGGACCTGCCTACTGCTGCCAATGCTTGCAATGATGCGCCTCCTTGCAAGGCCCACAAGCGCATCCTCCTCCTCCTCCTCAGAGCTGCTGATGACGACATCCCCTGGAGCTGGTGGCACCCAGTCTCTGTCTGTCACCGTGTCATCATCATCCTCCCCCTCCTGAAACATGTCCTGCTGGGATGATGACCCCCCAAACTCCTCTCCTGATGCATGGATGGGCTGCTTGACTGTCGCCACAGTCTTGCTGTCCAATCCCTCATCCCCCAAAGTGCCCATCAGCATCTCCTCCTCCAAATCGCCAACAACAGCAGACAATTGACTCATCATGCCTCGGGTCAAAAGAGTGCTGAGTGACAGGTCGGCGACTGACGGTGAACTGGCCTCCTCCCCAGGCCCTGCTGGGCGGCTGCTGCGAACAGGGGTGGTGGTGGTGGTGGTGAGGGTGGAGGCCTCGGATGCAGAGCTAATGGTGGGCTGCTCATCCTCCGTCATCAGTTGCACCACAGTGTCTGCATCCTTTTCCTCAATGGGACGTTTCCGACCCGGCTGGAGGAAAATCGGAGCAGGTGCTACACGCTGCTGCTGCTGTGTCTCTGCAGCGTGAGTTGCAGATGCTCCTGCTGGGCGGCGCCCAAGGCGTCCACGGCCAGTGGCTATAGGAGGAATGTTAGCCACTGACGCTGCTGCTGCTGCTGCGGAACTGTGCATGGTGGCGCGGCCGCGCCCGCGGCTTGCCACAATGCTGCTCCCTCTCCTCCTGATTCCCTTGCTGCCCTTCCCCTTGCCCAGACCGCGCTGGCTGCCACTTCCAGACATCTTCGATGTTTTGGGCGTAAACACAAAAGTTTTTTAAAAGGGCGGGTGAAAAGTGGGGTACTTTAATGGAGTGGGTTGGTGGGCGAGGTGACTGAGTGAGTGTCTAGTACAGTAAGTAAGTAGTAACAGAGTCAGTAAGTACAACTAGAAGTTACAATAATCAGTAGTAATAATCACAAGGAAATAGAGTGTGTGTACACAGACAGTGAGTGAGTGCACGCACACGCAGGAGCTAGCCTATGAACAGTGACTGAGTGTCCCTACTAGTACAGTAAGTAGTAACAGTAAGTACAACCAGAAATTACAATAATCAATCAGTAATCAGAAGGAAATAGAGTGTGTGTACAGTACACAGACAGTGAGTGCACGCACACGCAGGAGCTAGTAGCCTATGAACAGTGACAGTGAGTGTCCTAGTACAGTTACAGTATATAACTATTCAGAAGGAAATAGAGTGTGTGTACACTACAGTACACAGACAGTGAGTGCACGCACACGCAGGAGCTAGTAGCCTATGAACAGTGTCAGTGAGTGAGTGTCCTAGTACAGTTACAGTATATAACTATTCAGAAGGAAATAGAGTGTGTGTACAGTACACAGACAGTGAGTGCACGCACACGCAGGAGCTAGTAGCCTATGAACAGTGACAGTGAGTGTCCTAGTACAGTTACAGTATATAACTATTCAGAAGGAAATAGAGTGTGTGTACACTACAGTACACAGACAGTGAGTGCACGCACACGCAGGAGCTAGTAGCCTATGAACAGTGACAGTGAGTGTCCTAGTACAGTTACAGTATATAACTATTCAGAAGGAAATAGACTGTGTGTACACTACAGTACACAGACAGTGAGTGCACGCACACGCAGGAGCTAGTAGCCTATGAACAGTGTCAGTGAGTGAGTGTCCTAGTACAGTTACAGTATATAACTATTCAGAAGGAAATAGAGTGTGTGTACAGTACACAGACAGTGAGTGCACGCACACGCAGGAGCTAGTAGCCTATGAACAGTGACTGAGTGAGTGTCCTAGTACAGTTACAGTATATAACTACAATACAAAATACAATCAATCAGTACTAAAGGACAGCAGAAATACTGGTATAGATGAGAAATAAACAGAGGACAGGAGAGAACAGCTGCCCACACAGGCAAGGCCCTGAGGCCTAAAGCTGTAAGCCTGCAGCAGCTGTCTGAGTCTCTCTCTATGTAACACAAAAGCTACTAACTAAAATACAATGTCTATCTAACTAACAACAATATAGGTGTATATAGGAGGTGTATGTGAGCAAAAACGCTAGGTAAATGATCACAATAAAGCTCTTGCTAAGCCAACGCACAAAGGAGCAGATCTCTCTCTGTGCAAAGTCGGGCAAGGACGGAGAAACGGAACATGGCAGCCGCTATTTATAGGGTAGGGGCTGGCCAGGGTCCCCCTCAGTGATTGGCTGCCGTCAGAGGGCCTGGGAGCCCTCTGATTGGCTCTAAGGACATCAATCTGGGCTATGACACTATTCGAGCTCAGTATTCGAGCTCGAATAGCGCTGTTAGCTCGAATAGCGCGAATAGTGAATGGGCTATTCGAGTTCACTCGAATAGCCCATTCGAATAGCTCCAGCTATTCGGAGCTCGAATACCGAGCTCGAATAGTTGAAAAAGAGCTCAAATATTCGAGCTACTCGAATATTCGAGCTCTGCTGAGCACCACTGCATATCAGATGCAGCCTGGTTTAAGGAGCGCTGCCAATTCTTCCCTGTTTATTACATGAGGGCCATTGTACAGGCCCCATTATAGTGCCCTCTATCTATGTGCAATGCCTCCCCTCACATATCATAGTTCTCTTACTATTCTGTTACTTTGACTCCTCTCCTGTTTGACAACCTATCCTTCATTGGTATAATATGTAAGTGTCAGCAACGGTTCATAACCTCTGCTTGGTTTTAACGTAGAAAACTTTACAAAAATAGTAAAGAGGAACTTCAGTTCTATTTTGCATAAGAAAGCTCTTGGAACTGGTTTATTTCTTTTAAAGGGATACAAAGCTGAAATACTAACTGCTTAATCCTTCTTTTCCACCTAATTGGATTTATGCACATGTTTAGAAAGATGAAAATGGAGACTTTTTGAAAGTTGAAGGAATATGGTTATTATGCAGGAAACCCGCTTACATGTAATGTATGTGGAGACATTTCTAGGGCCGAGAGCATTTGAACTTAATGCTATTAAGTTCCTGTTAAGTTTTCTATTACGCATTGTTATTTACTTCAGTTCCAATGCAGAAATTGTTAACTGGGGCCATAACCACAAAACAAAAAGCAAATGCACATGTATAGAGACATGTGGAAAATATTACTTTGCCGCACAAAGGAACATTGTTCAAGCTGATCCTTTGATGGAAATAAATCTCTCGGCTGTATGTATTCCTTTAATTGATTATGTACTATACCGTTTAGCTGAGTGTTTCTAGACAGGTCTTGGGATATTTCCATTAAGTTATTACAGCATTATGTATCAAACAGTAAAGTTATATGAGACTTTACAAAAAAATGTAGGTTTCTTTCTTATCACTTAAAATGGATTGCATGGATGCCAACCTATTAATGACATACCCTTGAAAAACCTAGAGGCCCATATGCAATTAAAATTTTTCTCCTACGTTTTCTTCTAGATTATATGTTCACTCCTTGTCAATAATACGCCACTTACAAACAAGAAAATACTCCAAATAATTTTGACAATATATTTTCACCTACTTTTTGGTACTTTTTCAGTTGCAGAGTGCTGAAAAAAATTATTTTATAAAGAAGATGAAAAATTATTTCCGAAGAGAAAACTTGGGAGAAAAAGTTAATTGCATATGGGCCTTTATTTTTACAAATAGGTATGCTTGTAGCAAATCATATACAGGGCCATATGCAATTCACTTTTTCACCTGACTTTTCTCCCAGTAGATAATTTTTCATCTTCGATTAAAATAACTTTTCAGCACTTTTCAACTAAAAAAGTACCAAAAAGTAGGTGAAAAGGTACTATCAAAATTATTTTGAGTGTTTTCTTGTTTTCTGATGGCTTAAAAGGCATTTTATTGACAAGTTTAAAAATATCACCTGGGAGAAAACTCAGGTGAAAAAGTGAATTGCATATGGGCCAAAGCCTTTTAACTGTGTGAGATCAGGTTTAGAAACGTATTCAAAAATCACATGTGGAAAGATCAATAACTTACTGAGGAACAATGGACTAAATTCCTACAAGTAACCAGTCAGAACATTTTCTGGAACGTATGCATAAGTATAAATCCATTAGATGAGACTCAAACAAACCAGACAGCACTAAAAGAAAATGCTATCCTTATAGGGAAGTGTTTGAAATAAATGACACAGTAGGTTATGAAATAAGGAAATATTTTATTTAGACATTGTCTCACACAGACATAACTACTTAGGAGGAACTCCAGGGAAAATAACGTAATAAACAATAATAACGTAATAAACAATAATTGCAGTGGGATGCGAAAGTTTGGGCAACCTTGTTAATTGTCATGATTTTCCTGTATAAATTGTTGGCTGTTATGATAAAAATGTTAATTAAATATATCATATAGGAGACACACACATATTTGATATTTGAGAAGCGAAATGAAGTTTATTGGGTTTACAGAAAGTGCGCAATAATTGTTTAATCAAAATTAGGCAGCTGCATAAATTTGGGCACCACAAAAAAGAAATGAAATCAATATTTAGTAGATCCTCCTTTTGCAGAAATTATAGTCTCTAAATGCTTCCTGTAAGTTCCAATGAGAGTCTGGATTCTGGTTGAAGATATTTTGGACCATTTCTCTGTACAAAACATCTCTATTTCATTCAGGTTTGATGGCTTCCGAGCATGAATGGCTCTATTCAACTCACATCACAGGTTTTCAATTATATTCAGGTCTGGGGACTGAGATGGCCATTGCAGAGCATTGTACTTATTCCTCTACATGAATGCCTTAGTGGATTTTAAGCAGTGTTTAGGGTTGTTGTCTTGTTGAAAGATTCAGCCTCGGACTCAGCTTCAGCTTTGTCACAGATTCCTGGACATTGGTCTCCATAATTTGCTGATACTGAGTGGAATCCATGTGTCCCTCAACTTTGACAAGATTCCCAGTCCCTGCACTGACCACACAGCCCCACAGCATGATGGAACCACCACCATATTTTACTGTAGGTAGCAGGTGTTTTTCTCGGAATGCTGTGTTGTTTTTCCTCCATGCATAACACCCCTTGTTATGCCCAAATAACTAAATTTTAGTTTCATCAGTCCACGGCACCTTATTCCAAAATGAAGTTGGCTTGTCCAAATGTGCTTTAGCATACCTCAAGCAGCTCTGTTTGTGCTGTTGGTGGAGAAAAGGCTTCCTCTGCATCACTCTCACATACAGCACCTCCTTGTGTAAAGTGCGCCAAATGGTTGAACGATGCACAGTGACTCCATCTGCAGCAAGATGATGTTGTAGGTCTTTGGTGCTGGTCTGTGGGTTGACTCTGACTGTTCTCACCATTCGTTGCTTCTGTTTATCCAAGATTTTTCTTGGTCTGCCACTTTGAGCATTAACTTGAACTGAGCCTGTGGTCTTCCATTTCCTCAGTATGTTCCTAACTGTGGAAACAGACAGCTGAAATCTCTGAGACTGCTTCTGTATCCTTCCCCTAAACCATGACGGTGAACAATCTTTGTCTTCAGGTCATTTGAGAGTTGTTTTTAGACCCCCATTGTAATGATCCGCTCAGCTGGATGCACTGGCAGACAGCTGTTTGACCATTCCTCTAGTCTGTGGGCTGCAGGTCTCTGCAAGAGAGACCTGTTTTTCCATTACAAGTTTCTGGTCTGTTCTGCTGCTGAGGAATTTGCATACACTCGTTATGCAAATCCCCTACCTGCGTCCTTTGATGACTGGCAGTATAAAGAGCTATGTTTCCCAGAGTCCTTTGCTGGTCATAAGAGTTAGTTCCTGTGTAACACTCGCCTGGAGTGTAAGCCTTGCTCTTTGTTTGAAGATTAGCCTAGAGTAATTCCTGGAACTGCACTAGGCAGTTTCCCTAGTGCAGTTAGGATTGCATATCTGTTTTGTTTGTCTGTTGTGATTGTTCTGTCCCAGCGGTGGTCGACAGGAAGTCATTCTGATCTTTGTTCTTGGAGTATAGCTGGAGCAGCGGTTGCTACCAGCTATCTCCTCTATCTGTCTTGCCTGGATCGCACTCGCCTTGCTATCTCTCATTCATTCCTGTTTTCGTGTATCTGTCTTGTCTGCTACGAACGCTTGCTGGAGGCTCGGTGAGGTAACCGTTAAGCAAGCGCACGAGTCCTCTGTTTCATGTTTGTCTGTCCGTGGTAAGTTAGGCGTGCTTGTCTCTGTTGTGCTTATCATACGGGGACCATGCATAAACGCGTGCACTGTTGCGAATGAGTGCGGCGTTCGCGTTTAGCTAGCGTTTGTTATTTTCCGTATCTTCTCATTGTATGATTTGCTGTGCCTTTGCTACTCTCGTGCTCTGCCTTGCTGTAGCCTTGTGTCACCTCTGGCAATCGCCTCTCTCGCGATTGCGTTTCTACTTCATATCTGTTGTTGTGTATGCACCGTCGCGGGTTGGCGACTAGTTTGGTGCACACACATACAATCTGTCCCTGTGCTCATTCTCTTCCGCAATCGCTTCTCTTGCGATTGCGTCCTCACTTGGTTTCTTCTGTTGTGTATCCACCGTCACAGGTGGCGGCTAGATTGGTGGACAAACATACATTCCTCATCTGTGCTTATTCGGTCTTGTGTCGCTGTTAGCAATCGCCATCTCCGGCGATTGCCTTCTCGCTTTGTCTTCCTGGTTGTGTGTTCATCGTCGCAGGGTGGCGACTAGTTTGGTGAACACACATACCCTCTGTCGCTTTGATCTCTCTCTTTCAGGGCTATCTTGCCCTGCGTTTCTTCCCTTCGTACAATTCCTGTCTGGCGTGTGTGGCAGGGCAGAGGAGCTGTTCCTCTGCACTCCACAGCTCCATCTGTCGACAGGAATTTCCCTCTACAGGTGCATTGCACCTTTTGCTGAGTTTCCGCAAATTACACGCTTGTGGAGGATTTCCCCAGTATCAGCGCACGTCTTGTGCGCTGATCACGGAGAGATTTCCACAATCGTTACACCCATGTTGCTAATCTTCAGAGGAAATGCAAAGAGGAGGGAAACTTATAATAGACCCCCTTAAATACTCTTTCTTATAATTGGATTCACCTGAATATGTAGGTCAGGGGTCACTGAGCTTATCAAGCCAATTTGAGTTCCAATAATTAGTTCTAAAGGTTTTGGAATCAATAAACGACAAAAGTGTCAAAATGTATGCACCTGCCTAATTTTATTTAAATAATTATTGCACAATTTCTGTAAATCCAATAAACTTCATTTCACTTCTCAAATATCACTGTGTGTGTCTGCTATATGATATATTTAACTTACATTTTTTATTGTAACAACCATCGATTTATACAGGAAAATCATGACGATTAACAAGGTTGCCCAAACTTTCACATCCCACTGTATGTATAAATGATTTAGTCAGTGTTTGCCCATTGTAAAATCTTTCTTCTCCCTAATTACATTCTGACATTTATCATATGGTGACATTTTTACTGCTGGCAGGTGATGTCAGCATTTGGAAACAGCTGTAAACAGCTGTTATTTCCCACAGTACAACAAGACTCCCATAGTGTGATGTCAGCACCATGGTCCTGACTTCACACTGTGGGAGGGGTTTCGACACAATATCAGCCGTACAGAGCCCCCTGATGATCCGTTTGAGAAAAGAAAAAGATTTCTCTTGGGAAAGGGGGTATCAGCTACTGATTGGGATGGAGTTCAATTCTAGGTCAAGGTTTATCTTTATACATTTCAAAACATGCGGTCCAGGTTAATTTAGGACTGGGTATAGTTCTCTCCTAACTGATAATATGGACATGTACCGTACACATGGGTACAAATTATGCAAAGGAAGTGAGCTACTCAGAGGTGAGAAAAATAGTATCCCGATCAGAAACTATAGTACCTCATAATAAATGTTGAGGACTTTATAAGTCCAAAAAGAAGGTTTTAGAAAAGTGACATTTTGCTGGTTAAAATGCAGTTCGCTATACAGGGAATTGTGAAATCTTACCCATGGATGCCTCTATGTCCAGCCAGTATAGCGATAAAGTCTTCCTGTCCCAGCTGCCCCACCTGAGGCATACTGGGGTAAGATACCAGCAATACTATTGGCATTGGTTCCTTTCACTCTCTGATAGTTTGTTACTTAAACGTGTGGCTTTCAGCTGCATGCATTTAGTGCACATATGCTTGATGGTTATTATAATGCCATTTATTCCAACTGAAGGGCTGATATTGAGACTATTAATTGCATGTATATAATAACTTATATGATCATCAACAGTACCTAATTGATTCACCTAATAGCTTGCATTATAGACATTATAGCTATGTTGCTTATGGACATTTCTATGAGTTTGTGTTAAACCAGACAGTAGTGGCGCTTGGACATATTTCAGTCAGACAGCTGCATAGTGCACTGTTTCAGCGCCAATGCCAAATTGATATGCAACACTATTGAACTACAAAGGACTGATCCTTTTCAGGCTTGATAAAACACCGAGAAGAACACCGCAGTCGGTCACTGCCATCACCGTATTCAATCTATAGTGCCACGATCATTCAACTTATACTGTATGAGTGGAGGATGAAATTGTTTTCACAAGTAAACAATGACCACTCTGTGCCGTACATTCTTCGAATTGCTTCAAAGTTGATGTAGGCCTGTTTAGACTCTCTAGCCAGGTTTCTTCTTACTCTTACATCCAGTTTGAAAGGACAGCCTTAACCATGAAGGGATCTAATAAAAACAAACATTTTCCATTTCTTAATCATTGAATTTATTGTGTTCTTAGGTACAATTGTCTCTATCTATCTCCTCATTTGTGCTAATCCACAACTTTATACCTGGGATCCTTTGATAGGACCTTGCCACCCATAGTTGATTGTTTGTTTTCAGTGGCACTACCAAGCAGTACCAAGACATTTTCAACAGAAAGTATAAATCTAAAAAACTAAATACAACACTATGGGCCTGATTCACAAAGCGGTGCAAACTTTTTCGCGGACTTTTGTGCGCGCAATTTGCCGCGAAAAAGTTTGCACCGCTTTGTGAATCAGGCCCTATACAGGCTAATGTAGGATAATGTAAAAAAATGGGGATATGGCACAGAATATTTGCAGTATAATGTAACATATGCATACCCCTTCTTTATGGACTTTGATCAGGTGACAGATTTTAAGTATCAGATTTCTGGCCATGTTCATTGGTCACTTCTGTTTCCTGTGTGACATGAAAATACTAAATCAAAGCCTTACTAATATGAGACTTATGTAACTGGAATTTAAAATGTAGCAATTGACTTTGTTTCAATTTGGGAAGATTTCTCTGGATCAGGTTGTTTCAGTGGTATGACTGGAAGATGTCTCATAGACACCTGTTTTAAATATCAGCAATCAGATGATCAGCCAGTCATTTGGGCACCCAATGCGAGTAGTAGACAATCGGCTACTTCATAGAATTGAATAGTCATAGAAGATCGGCTACAACTATCTGTAATTTTGACACCCAAATTGAATTAGTGTTAGGCACTTTTAGGGGGCTTAAGGCTAGACATTAGGTGGAAGGGGTTAAGGTTAGGCACCTTCCAAGGGGAGTTAGGGTTAGGCATTAAATAAAGGGGTTGAGGTTAGGAACCTTAATAGGAGGGTTAAGGTTAGAATAGGAGCTGGGTAAGCTGATATTTTGCGCGCGCAAAAGTCCGCGATCACGCGAATCGCGGCAAATTGCGCGCGCAAGAGTCCGCGAAAAAGTTTGCACCGCTTTGTGAATCAGGCCCTATACAGGTTAATGTAGGATAATGTAAAAAAATGGGGATATGGCACAGAATATTTGCAGTATAATGTAACATATGCATACCCCTTCTTTATGGACTTTGATCAGGTGACAGATTTTAAGGATCAGATTTCTGGCCATGTTCATTGGTCACTTCTGTTTCCTGTGTGACATGAAAATACTAAATCAAAGCCTTACTAATATGAGACTTATGTAACTGGAATTTAAAATGTAGCAATTGACTTTGTTTCAATTTGGGAAGATTTCTTTGGATCAGGTTGTTTCAGTGGTATGACTGGAAGATGTCTCATAGACACCTGTTTTAAATATCAGCAATCAGATGATCAGCCAGTCATTTGGGCACCCAATGCGAGTAGTAGACAATCGGCTACTTCATAGAATTGAATAGTCATAGAAGATCGGCTACAACTATCTATAATTTTGACACCCAAATTGAATTAGTGTTAGGCACTTTTAGGGGGCTTAAGGCTAGACATTAGGTGGAAGGGGTTAAGGTTAGGCACCTTCAAAGGGGAGTTAGGGTTAGGCATTAAATAAAGGGGTTGAGGTTAGGAACCTTAATAGGAGGGTTAAGGTTAGAATAGGAGCTGGGTAAGCTGATATTTTGCCAGCGGCTTATCTCAGTGCCCAGCTGATGCTGTCCTGTGATAACACATACCCGATTTATTGACCTTTGACAGGCTACTTAGAAGTTTGTTTTAACGTTCCACAGCATTAGTGATTTCTTTCAGATTTTCTCATGGTATTTTATAGCTTTCTAAACTTTCTCTATGACTTTTGTGCATTATACAATAGTCAATAGTCAATATACAAAACACCTTCTGCTTTTAAAAATTTGATACACAGGTTCGTTAGGTGTGCCTTTCATCATTTGCCTGCTTTGGTAATGCTTATGCGCTTTAAATAAAAAAGAAATATTTGCTCCAGGTGATCATTGCTGAAATTTGGTAAGTGGATACCCTGTTGCCACTGTGATCTCGTACTGATATTAACCAGCCCAAAGGCCCCTATTGTAGATAGTCAATTATTTCACTGTGGAAAAGGAATGAACTCACTACAGCCACCTATTGCGAACCAAAGGGAGCAAGGGATCCAAGGGACCCAAACATGCAGCAAAAGGAAGGAGGTCCCGCTACATCAATGGCTGGATGAAAAAAGTCTCCATTTATTTGTCACATCAGTGAATACACAAAAATGAAAAAGCTCATGCGTTTCGGAGCTCAAGGCTCCTTAATCATAGCTTATCAGCTATGATTAAGGAGCCTTGAGCTCCAATACGCGTGAGCTTTTTAATTTTTGTGTATTCACTGGTGTGACAAATAAATGGAGACTTTTTTCACCCAGCCATTGCGGGACCTCCTTCCTTTTGCTAATTATTTCACTGCTTCACACAACATTCAGTCAGTCTTCTGTTGTAATGCTGGCTACAGAGATTATACGAATACAGTATCTCTCAATGTCATCAAAATGAACAGCACTAGGTATCCTGAAATAACTGATCATCTAAACAAATCATAGGACAAATACACAGTATATGTATAGGTGATCGTACCTTTCATGACCCACAGGTAATCTCACAGGTTTTTAGCTGTTAGGTGACATTTTCACTATTATTTAAATAAGAACAGTGCAAAATATATACTTTTCTCTTTTTGCATTTTATGTTATTTCGTTTTTGAATTGTTCATAAATCTCAGTTTGAAATGAGCAATTTGAAATGATCAAGACAAGATACTTTTCAAACCTAATCATTTTGAACACTTATAATGGAACTCGATGTTATATGGTAAAACACATAAGGCAGATGCAGTCTGGGATTACATTTGTTTTCCTAAAATATATATTTGATTTGTACTGACAAGTGGCAGAACTTTTGCTAATGAATCACATGCAAGATGTTAGTTTTTGAATTTGAAGGATTTTATGGGAAAGGGTATAATTTTAATTACGGTAGACTGATAGAAGTTAATTATTATCACTTTACAAGTCTCTCTTTGCACATTATGTGTAGATACCTGTCATTCCGTACTGCATGGTGTATATTACTAATACAGATGGGAAAATGAATTTGCTATGTTCAAGATTCTGTCAAGAAAAGTTTGATGATTAGCTCAGACTTCTGAATTTCCTTCAGAGATGGATTAAGGTGAAATGGGGCCCTAGGCTTGTTCCTTCTTAAAAACCCTCTGCTTGCCTTAAGATTGTTTTTGTTAAGAAAAGAGTGAGGGAGGGGAATCAAAGAAAGTGGCGTCCAGACCCCGGACATCCAACGGACAGTAGGCACCAGCCTATGTAGCCTTCTAGATGATCCTACTCTGATTTTAGGCAGTTCTATCTAAAATACTGGAATTAATTTACTAAACCAAAAATTTTAAATGTCCTGTCTTTCAGCTCGATACACATCCAGACTAGATGGATAGTTTGCTGGTTAAGGGCTCTGCGTTTGACATGAGAGATCAGGGTTTGAGTCCTCGCTAGGGTCAGTACCTATTTAGTAAGAAGTCCTTGGGAAAGACTTCCTAACACTGCAGGGTGGCCCCTTGTGTGTGCCTTTAGTGGCTACAGCTTTTGAGCGCTTTGAGTAGGGATGATCAGAAACAGCAAATTCCGATTCCGCGGAAATTCAGAATTCCGTCAGAGCGAAATTCCATCGAAATCAGTGTGAAGCAAGCACCCAAGGAGGGGATTGGTAGATGTGCTCAGGCTTGCAGCGTCTCTGCACTTCAGACGTTCCAACAACTCCTCCACAGTCAAGCCAGCACCATCTGTATGTAATAGCTCTTTTATTGCTCAAATAGCATGACAAACATGTTTACAGCGACAGCAGCGCTGTTTCGATCCTCTGATCTTTTTCAAGCTGTGTAAAGTAATGTCACACTTAATTAACAGAACACTTGCCCTTAAATACCCCCCAGAGTTCACCTTCACCAATCAGAGTCAGGTACCAGGAACCTATCAGGACACAGAAGCAGCAAAGCGGACCACAGTGAAAACCACAGGCTCCAATATTCAAAATACACATCCCATAATAATACCTGCTGGGTCCTTCACCTGTCCAAATCACATAAGCGGACGTGCTGGGGAACTGCTACTAATTATGCAAATAATATGCGCAACTGCGCATACCACCTCACATGGACATCTCACCGTGTTTATGCTCGTAAGTCCCACATCAGCCTTCTCCTCCCATGGCAGCGCCGATGCGACGTATCGTCACGTGGCTCATGACGTCAGGGGGCGTCTCCAGCGCCGATCTCCCCGTAATCAGCGTCATCACTAACGCTGTCGTCACAAGACCCTGTCACGTGACTCTCGCCGTCACGTGACTCTCGCCGTCAGGGGGCGTATACAATGCGCCTCCCTCAGCTGCCAGGGGGCGTGTGCCACACACTCTCCATAGCAACCGAAGGAATACAATTCCGCAAGTGCAGCGGAGATCACTTATCCTGTCCCCCACATGTAGATCAGCAATATTCTCCATCTAGACAGCGCTATATTGCGCAATCTGACAGACAGCACAAATACAGACCCATATAATGTGTAAACATTCCAAGTAGAATGGGGGCACTGCGCTCTTCTCCTCACTATCAAGCTAACAAAAGCTCAGACAGTAAAGGGGAGTGTATACTATACCCCTGACAACCACACGCCGTGTCCCTAGTAACAGGGTCATTATTCAAAAAAACGGTCATTATATTAAAAAAACCTCACGCAGCCACCATAGGAGGAAAACACCAATGTCAACTCACCAGCCAACACCTATACCCCATGTACTCCTGAAGACCAAATTGAGCTGCCTCTATGTCCCCAGGTCACAGATATCCCAACACCTGAAAGAATGAAAAAGTGAAAACCAATTAAAATCAAACATTAGCAATATAACACAATAATACACTTAGAGATCCCTCATCACTCAGAGAAAAATTGCCAATAATAATTACCTCCCTCATATCTATAAACATGGCAACAAATTATACTCTCTATTCAAACCACCCCTCCCCAAGGTTCCCAATCTGTGAATCCACTCCGCCTCCCTCATGAGTAACATCCTCTGTCGATCTCCCCTCCTAGGGTTCAAAGGAACATGATCTATTACTTGTACCCTTAATTGGGCCACAGAGTGACCACATTGTTTAAAATGGCAGGAGACCGCTTGATCCTCATCCCCCTTTCTAATAGCACTCTTATGTGATGAAATTCGATCCCGAAGGGGTTGTGTCGTCTGCCCTACATACCCCAGACCACAGGGGCACTTGAGAAAATAGACAACAAAAGAAGACTCGCAGGTAAAATAACCGTTAATGTAAAATTTCTTTCCACTAGAGGGATGAGTAAAGCAGTCCCCTTTACTTACTGACCCACACATGTGGCGATGTAAACACGGATAAGTGCCCTTCCTCGTGTAAACCTCTTTAGGCTGTTCAAAGGTACTCATAACCTTATCCCTGATGGTAGGTGGTCGTCTATAAGATAACAGAGGTGGATACCTAAACTCCTCAATATGTGGGAAGGCTTCCTGTAATATTCCCCAATGCTTCTTAATAGCCTTCCCAATACGATCACTCCAACTGCTAAATGTAGTCACCAAAGGGATTCTAGAACCCATCGGGCCCCTACATCTAGGCTGTCTTGGCCTCATGAACACCTCCCTTGGATAACCCCTCCTCTCAAATTTATCCTGCATCTGTCTAACCCTCTCTATTCGTTTTTGGGGATCCGCTACTAATCTTTCAACTCGAGCTATCTGACCAGCAGGTATATTATCCTTAATATGTCTAGGATGGAAGCTATCATACTCAAGTAAGGAGTTACGATCAGTCGGTTTGGTGTACAGATCCGTGAGTAAACGGTCACCAGACCTGTACACCAACGTATCTAGAAAGGACACCTCATCCGTAGCCACATGTGAGGTCAGGGAAATACATGGACATTTGCCCTTCAACTCCATGATAAAATCGATCAGGGTCGAATGCGGCCCCGCCCACACGCAAAACACATCATCTATATATCTCCACCAACATTTTGCATGCTGGCGGAATAGGGCACTATTATAAACAAATGCTTCCTCAAATTGGCCCATGAAGAGGTTTGCGTAGGACGGGGCCACATTCGACCCCATCGCTGTCCCTCTGCACTGTACATAAAATTGACCTTCAAACAGGAAGTAATTTTCATGAAGGATGACCTGCAAAAGTGAAACCACAAAGGCCCTCTGAGAGCTAGATAAATCCGAATGTGTCATCAAATACCATTCTACCGCCTCTACACCCCCATCATGTGGGATGGAGGTGTAGAGGCTCTCTACATCAAGCGTCACCAACAAACAATCTGGAGAAACTGTCAGGTCACTTAATTTTTCAATGAACATGTTCGTGTCCCTTATATAGGAATCAATGGACTGGACTATTGGTTGTAATAACCTATCAAGGAATTGAGCTAGGGGGACAAACCCCGAGTCCACCCCTGAGACAATAGGCCTTCCCGGGGGGGCCGTCAAACTCTTATGGATCTTTGGAAGGGTATATATTATAGGAGTCCTGGGATTAGCTTTAATCAGGAATTTAGCACACTCCTGATCAATGAGTTCTTTATCTACTGCATTATCAACCAGTGTTCTTATCATCTTCTGTATTTTAAATAAAGGATCCATCTCCATCTTTTTGTATACCAATCCTTGAGAAAGCTGCTGTAATATTTCTTGTCGGTAATATCCCGCATCCAGCACCACGACTGCTCCCCCTTTATCAGCTGGTCGTACTACAATAGATTTATTTGCATGTAATGCCTGAAGTGCCTTACGTTCTTCAACTGACAGGTTTGGAGTCATGTGAAAGTCCTTCTTATTATACTCCACTTCTAGATCATGCATCTCCATATTCACTTTAGAAATGAACATATCGATGACCGGATGACTGGGGGGGTTAAACATACTTTTGTTCCGCAATCCCAAGGGTCTTAATGCAAGTTCCTGCTCCTCCTTAGCTTCCTTCGAGATAGGCCAGGGGGGCATGGAGGCAAAGTATTGCTTGAGTTTGATGTTTCTAAAGAAACGGCATAGGTCCACATCAATCTTAAAGAAGTCTGGTCCAGCAGTTGGACAAAAGCCAAGACCATGATTCAGGACACGTGTTTCATCCTCAGTAAGTTTGTAGGACGATAAATTGACCACTAATTGTTGTTGCGTTGTGATTTGTGCCGCAAATTCATTTTGTTCCCTTTCACGTTGTCTAGTTTGCTTCTGCTTTTTTTGCTTATATCTTTTTCCTCCTCTCCTTCTGGGCCTTTTGTTGGGTTTGGGGAGGGATCCCTCGATGACGGTAAAAAATCAGATGAGGATGTATCATCACCAGCAGGTCGTCGGGGTCCCTTCCCTCGTTTGGGAATTGGATTACGTCCCCTCTTTTTGATGCTAAACCCCTCTTTCTGCCAAACATACACATAACCGTCAGTATAGTCGGATAGATCTCGATGGTACTTCGACCTCTTGGTATCTTCCACATTACTCCTATATTTCTCCATTTTCTCCTTCAAAGTATCCGTGTAATCCTGGGCTGCTGATGGAGAAAGCAGACCCCTCAGTTGTTTATCGAATCCATCAATCTTATCCTTTATCCTAGGGATCTCCTTCTGTATACGGTCTATCATGTGCAACATTGCATCAAAGGACGCTCGATTCCATATGCGTTCCCAAACGCCACAGAAATCCTTTTCTCGAGAAAACATCATAGGCGCTACTTGCGCTCTCAATGATCTTGGGATCTTTTTTTGCTGATGATATTCCGCTAATGTTGCGGCATGCAACTCATAGTTAATCAGCGTTTTGCTCCAGATCTCCAGATCTCTTTTAATTAGTTTCTCATCAGGTTTCTGTAGGAAGGAACCACTTTTGCCGGCCGCTGATAGAATCCGATTGGTATCTTCCTCTGAGAACGAATAGATCTCACTTGTGCTTCCTTGTTCCACCTCCATGTTGCTATCTGCCCCTAGTGCAGTGCAATGCAATCGAAATCAGTGTGAAGCAAGCACCCAAGGAGGGGATTGGTAGATGTGCTCAGGCTTGCAGCGTCTCTGCACTTCAGACGTTCCAACAACTCCTCCACAGTCAAGCCAGCACCATCTGTATGTAATAGCTCTTTTATTGCTCAAATAGCATGACAAACATGTTTACAGCGACAGCAGCGCTGTTTCGATCCTCTGATCTTTTTCAAGCTGTGTAAAGTAATGTCACACTTAATTAACAGAACACTTGCCCTTAAATACCCCCCAGAGTTCACCTTCACCAATCAGAGTCAGGTACCAGGAACCTATCAGGACACAGAAGCAGCAAAGCGGACCACAGTGAAAACCACAGGCTCCAATATTCAAAATACACATCCCATAATAATACCTGCTGGGTCCTTCACCTGTCCAAATCACATAAGCGGACGTGCTGGGGAACTGCTACTAATTATGCAAATAATATGCGCAACTGCGCATACCACCTCACATGGACATCTCACCGTGTTTATGCTCGTAAGTCCCACATCAGCCTTCTCCTCCCATGGCAGCGCCGATGCGACGTATCGTCACGTGGCTCATGACATCAGGGGGCGTCTCCAGCGCCGATCTCCCCGTAATCAGCGTCATCACTAACGCTGTCGTCACAAGACCCTGTCACGTGACTCTCGCCGTCACGTGACTCTCGCCGTCAGGGGGCGTATACAATGCGCCTCCCTCAGCTGCCAGGGGGCGTGTGCCACACACTCTCCATAGCAACCGAAGGAATACAATTCCGCAAGTGCAGCGGAGATCACTTATCCTGTCCCCCACATGTAGATCAGCAATATTCTCCATCTAGACAGCGCTATATTGCGCAATCTGACAGACAGCACAAATACAGACCCATATAATGTGTAAACATTCCAAGTAGAATGGGGGCACTGCGCTCTTCTCCTCACTATCAAGCTAACAAAAGCTCAGACAGTAAAGGGGAGTGTTGGTGGAGATATATAGATGATGTGTTTTGCGTGTGGGCGGGGCCGCATTCGACCCTG
Source organism: Hyperolius riggenbachi (assembly GCF_040937935.1). Lineage (NCBI taxonomy): Eukaryota > Metazoa > Chordata > Amphibia > Anura > Hyperoliidae > Hyperolius > Hyperolius riggenbachi. Next base: position 545,341,336 of record NC_090646.1, read on the forward strand.
ATCGATTTTATCATGGAGTTGAAGGGCAAATGTCCATGTATTTCCCTGACCTCACATGTGGCTACGGATGAGGTGTCCTTTCTAGATACGTTGGTGTACAGGTCTGGTGACCGTTTACTCACGGATCTGTACACCAAACCGACTGATCGTAACTCCTTACTTGAGTATGATAGCTTCCATCCTAGACATATTAAGGATAATATACCTGCTGGTCAGATAGCTCGAGTTGAAAGATTAGTAGCGGATCCCCAAAAACGAATAGAGAGGGTTAGACAGATGCAGGATAAATTTGAGAGGAGGGGTTATCCAAGGGAGGTGTTCATGAGGCCAAGACAGCCTAGATGTAGGGGCCCGATGGGTTCTAGAATCCCTTTGGTGACTACATTTAGCAGTTGGAGTGATCGTATTGGGAAGGCTATTAAGAAGCATTGGGGAATATTACAGGAAGCCTTCCCACATATTGAGGAGTTTAGGTATCCACCTCTGTTATCTTATAGACGACCACCTACCATCAGGGATAAGGTTATGAGTACCTTTGAACAGCCTAAAGAGGTTTACACGAGGAAGGGCACTTATCCGTGTTTACATTGCCACATGTGTGGGTCAGTAAGTAAAGGGGACTGCTTTACTCATCCCTCTAGTGGAAAGAAATTTTACATTAACGGTTATTTTACCTGCGAGTCTTCTTTTGTTGTCTATTTTCTCAAGTGCCCCTGTGGTCTGGGGTATGTAGGGCAGACGACACAACCCCTTCGGGATCGAATTTCATCACATAAGAGTGCTATTAGAAAGGGGGATGAGGATCAAGCGGTCTCCTGCCATTTTAAACAATGTGGTCACTCTGTGGCCCAATTAAGGGTACAAGTAATAGATCATGTTCCTTTGAACCCTAGGAGGGGAGATCGACAGAGGATGTTACTCATGAGGGAGGCGGAGTGGATTCACAGATTGGGAACCTTGGGGAGGGGTGGTTTGAATAGAGAGTATAATTTGTTGCCATGTTTATAGATATGAGGGAGGTAATTATTATTGGCAATTTTTCTCTGAGTGATGAGGGATCTCTAAGTGTATTATTGTGTTATATTGCTAATGTTTGATTTTAATTGGTTTTCACTTTTTCATTCTTTCAGGTGTTGGGATATCTGTGACCTGGGGACATAGAGGCAGCTCAATTTGGTCTTCAGGAGTACATGGGGTATAGGTGTTGGCTGGTGAGTTGACATTGGTGTTTTCCTCCTATGGTGGCTGCGTGAGGTTTTTTTAAAATAATGACCGTTTTTTTGAATAATGACCCTGTTACTAGGGACACGGCGTGTGGTTGTCAGGGGTATAGTATACACTCCCCTTTACTGTCTGAGCTTTTGTTAGCTTGATAGTGAGGAGAAGAGCGCAGTGCCCCCATTCTACTTGGAATGTTTACACATTATATGGGTCTGTATTTGTGCTGTCTGTCAGATTGCGCAATATAGCGCTGTCTAGATGGAGAATATTGCTGATCTACATGTGGGGGACAGGATAAGTGATCTCCGCTGCACTTGCGGAATTGTATTCCTTCGGTTGCTATGGAGAGTGTGTGGCACACGCCCCCTGGCAGCTGAGGGAGGCGCATTGTATACGCCCCCTGACGGCGAGAGTCACGTGACGGCGAGAGTCACGTGACGGCGAGAGTCACGTGACAGGGTCTTGTGACGACAGCGTTAGTGATGACGCTGATTACGGGGAGATCGGCGCTGGAGACGCCCCCTGACGTCATGAGCCACGTGACGATACGTCGCATCGGCGCTGCCATGGGAGGAGAAGGCTGATGTGGGACTTACGAGCATAAACACGGTGAGATGTCCATGTGAGGTGGTATGCGCAGTTGCGCATATTATTTGCATAATTAGTAGCAGTTCCCCAGCACGTCCGCTTATGTGATTTGGACAGGTGAAGGACCCAGCAGGTATTATTATGGGATGTGTATTTTGAATATTGGAGCCTGTGGTTTTCACTGTGGTCCGCTTTGCTGCTTCTGTGTCCTGATAGGTTCCTGGTACCTGACTCTGATTGGTGAAGGTGAACTCTGGGGGGTATTTAAGGGCAAGTGTTCTGTTAATTAAGTGTGACATTACTTTACACAGCTTGAAAAAGATCAGAGGATCGAAACAGCGCTGCTGTCGCTGTAAACATGTTTGTCATGCTATTTGAGCAATAAAAGAGCTATTACATACAGATGGTGCTGGCTTGACTGTGGAGGAGTTGTTGGAACGTCTGAAGTGCAGAGACGCTGCAAGCCTGAGCACATCTACCAATCCCCTCCTTGGGTGCTTGCTTCACACTGATTTCGATTGCATTGCACTGCACTAGGGGCAGATAGCAACATGGAGGTGGAACAAGGAAGCACAAGTGAGATCTATTCGTTCTCAGAGGAAGATACCAATCGGATTCTATCAGCGGCCGGCAAAAGTGGTTCCTTCCTACAGAAACCTGATGAGAAACTAATTAAAAGAGATCTGGAGATCTGGAGCAAAACGCTGATTAACTATGAGTTGCATGCCGCAACATTAGCGGAATATCATCAGCAAAAAAAGATCCCAAGATCATTGAGAGCGCAAGTAGCGCCTATGATGTTTTCTCGAGAAAAGGATTTCTGTGGCGTTTGGGAACGCATATGGAATCGAGCGTCCTTTGATGCAATGTTGCACATGATAGACCGTATACAGAAGGAGATCCCTAGGATAAAGGATAAGATTGATGGATTCGATAAACAACTGAGGGGTCTGCTTTCTCCATCAGCAGCCCAGGATTACACGGATACTTTGAAGGAGAAAATGGAGAAATATAGGAGTAATGTGGAAGATACCAAGAGGTCGAAGTACCATCGAGATCTATCCGACTATACTGACGGTTATGTGTATGTTTGGCAGAAAGAGGGGTTTAGCATCAAAAAGAGGGGACGTAATCCAATTCCCAAACGAGGGAAGGGACCCCGACGACCTGCTGGTGATGATACATCCTCATCTGATTTTTTACCGTCATCGAGGGATCCCTCCCCAAACCCAACAAAAGGCCCAGAAGGAGAGGAGGAAAAAGATATAAGCAAAAAAAGCAGAAGCAAACTAGACAACGTGAAAGGGAACAAAATGAATTTGCGGCACAAATCACAACGCAACAACAATTAGTGGTCAATTTATCGTCCTACAAACTTACTGAGGATGAAACACGTGTCCTGAATCATGGTCTTGGCTTTTGTCCAACTGCTGGACCAGACTTCTTTAAGATTGATGTGGACCTATGCCGTTTCTTTAGAAACATCAAACTCAAGCAATACTTTGCCTCCATGCCCCCCTGGCCTATCTCGAAGGAAGCTAAGGAGGAGCAGGAACTTGTATTAAGACCCTTGGGATTGCGGAACAAAAGTATGTTTAACCCCCCCAGTCATCCGGTCATCGATATGTTCATTTCTAAAGTGAATATGGAGATGCATGATCTAGAAGTGGAGTATAATAAGAAGGACTTTCACATGACTCCAAACCTGTCAGTTGAAGAACGTAAGGCACTTCAGGCATTACATGCAAATAAATCTATTGTAGTACGACCAGCTGATAAAGGGGGAGCAGTCGTGGTGCTGGATGCGGGATATTACCGACAAGAAATATTACAGCAGCTTTCTCAAGGATTGGTATACAAAAAGATGGAGATGGATCCTTTATTTAAAATACAGAAGATGATAAGAACACTGGTTGATAATGCAGTAGATAAAGAACTCATTGATCAGGAGTGTGCTAAATTCCTGATTAAAGCTAATCCCAGGACTCCTATAATATATACCCTTCCAAAGATCCATAAGAGTTTGACGGCCCCCCCGGGAAGGCCTATTGTCTCAGGGGTGGACTCGGTGTTTGTCCCCCTAGCTCAATTCATTGATAGGTTATTACAACCAATAGTCCAGTCCATTGATTCCTATATAAGGGACACGAACATGTTCATTGAAAAATTAAGTGACCTGACAGTTTCTCCAGATTGTTTGTTGGTGACGCTTGATGTAGAGAGCCTCTACACCTCCATCCCACATGATGGGGGTGTAGAGGCGGTAGAATGGTATTTGATGACACATTCGGATTTATCTAGCTCTCAGAGGGCCTTTGTGGTTTCACTTTTGCAGGTCATCCTTCATGAAAATTACTTCCTGTTTGAAGGTCAATTTTATGTACAGTGCAGAGGGACAGCGATGGGGTCGAATGTGGCCCCGTCCTACGCAAACCTCTTCATGGGCCAATTTGAGGAAGCATTTGTTTATAATAGTGCCCTATTCCGCCAGCATGCAAAATGTTGGTGGAGATATATAGATGATGTGTTTTGCGTGTGGGCGGGGCCGCATTCGACCCTGATCGATTTTATCATGGAGTTGAAGGGCAAATGTCCATGTATTTCCCTGACCTCACATGTGGCTACGGATGAGGTGTCCTTTCTAGATACGTTGGTGTACAGGTCTGGTGACCGTTTACTCACGGATCTGTACACCAAACCGACTGATCGTAACTCCTTACTTGAGTATGATAGCTTCCATCCTAGACATATTAAGGATAATATACCTGCTGGTCAGATAGCTCGAGTTGAAAGATTAGTAGCGGATCCCCAAAAACGAATAGAGAGGGTTAGACAGATGCAGGATAAATTTGAGAGGAGGGGTTATCCAAGGGAGGTGTTCATGAGGCCAAGACAGCCTAGATGTAGGGGCCCGATGGGTTCTAGAATCCCTTTGGTGACTACATTTAGCAGTTGGAGTGATCGTATTGGGAAGGCTATTAAGAAGCATTGGGGAATATTACAGGAAGCCTTCCCACATATTGAGGAGTTTAGGTATCCACCTCTGTTATCTTATAGACGACCACCTACCATCAGGGATAAGGTTATGAGTACCTTTGAACAGCCTAAAGAGGTTTACACGAGGAAGGGCACTTATCCGTGTTTACATTGCCACATGTGTGGGTCAGTAAGTAAAGGGGACTGCTTTACTCATCCCTCTAGTGGAAAGAAATTTTACATTAACGGTTATTTTACCTGCGAGTCTTCTTTTGTTGTCTATTTTCTCAAGTGCCCCTGTGGTCTGGGGTATGTAGGGCAGACGACACAACCCCTTCGGGATCGAATTTCATCACATAAGAGTGCTATTAGAAAGGGGGATGAGGATCAAGCGGTCTCCTGCCATTTTAAACAATGTGGTCACTCTGTGGCCCAATTAAGGGTACAAGTAATAGATCATGTTCCTTTGAACCCTAGGAGGGGAGATCGACAGAGGATGTTACTCATGAGGGAGGCGGAGTGGATTCACAGATTGGGAACCTTGGGGAGGGGTGGTTTGAATAGAGAGTATAATTTGTTGCCATGTTTATAGATATGAGGGAGGTAATTATTATTGGCAATTTTTCTCTGAGTGATGAGGGATCTCTAAGTGTATTATTGTGTTATATTGCTAATGTTTGATTTTAATTGGTTTTCACTTTTTCATTCTTTCAGGTGTTGGGATATCTGTGACCTGGGGACATAGAGGCAGCTCAATTTGGTCTTCAGGAGTACATGGGGTATAGGTGTTGGCTGGTGAGTTGACATTGGTGTTTTCCTCCTATGGTGGCTGCGTGAGTTTTTTTTAAAATAATGACCGTTTTTTTGAATAATGACCCTGTTACTAGGGACACGGCGTGTGGCTGTCAGGGGTATAGTATACACTCCCCTTTACTGTCTGAGCTTTTGTTAGCTTGATAGTGAGGAGAAGAGCGCAGTGCCCCCATTCTACTTGGAATGTTTACACATTATATGGGTCTGTATTTGTGCTGTCTGTCAGATTGCGCAATATAGCGCTGTCTAGATGGAGAATATTGCTGATCTACATGTGGGGGACAGGATAAGTGATCTCCGCTGCACTTGCGGAATTGTATTCCTTCGGTTGCTATGGAGAGTGTGTGGCACACGCCCCCTGGCAGCTGAGGGAGGCGCATTGTATACGCCCCCTGACGGCGAGAGTCACGTGACGGCGAGAGTCACGTGACGGCGAGAGTCACGTGACGGCGAGAGTCACGTGACGGCGAGAGTCACGTGACGGCGAGAGTCACGTGACGGCGAGAGTCACGTGACGGCGAGAGTCACGTGACAGGGTCTTGTGACGACAGCGTTAGTGATGACGCTGATTACGGGGAGATCGGCGCTGGAGACGCCCCCTGACGTCATGAGCCACGTGACGATACGTCGCATCGGCGCTGCCATGGGAGGAGAAGGCTGATGTGGGACTTACGAGCATAAACACGGTGAGATGTCCATGTGAGGTGGTATGCGCAGTTGCGCATATTATTTGCATAATTAGTAGCAGTTCCCCAGCACGTCCGCTTATGTGATTTGGACAGGTGAAGGACCCAGCAGGTATTATTATGGGATGTGTATTTTGAATATTGGAGCCTGTGGTTTTCACTGTGGTCCGCTTTGCTGCTTCTGTGTCCTGATAGGTTCCTGGTACCTGACTCTGATTGGTGAAGGTGAACTCTGGGGGGTATTTAAGGGCAAGTGTTCTGTTAATTAAGTGTGACATTACTTTACACAGCTTGAAAAAGATCAGAGGATCGAAACAGCGCTGCTGTCGCTGTAAACATGTTTGTCATGCTATTTGAGCAATAAAAGAGCTATTACATACAGAGCGAAATTCCATAACCGTTACATTCTGTCAGAATTTTGCCGCATTCCAATGGTAAAATTTCAGTAATCTCAATTGAAACCTCGTTTTTGAAAGATCGTAGGCCATGGGACCTAGTGGCTGTTCCACATGTCTTTTTTTTTTTGCAGCAGGAGTTGTTGCGTAGGCCATGGGACCTATACAAGATAGGTGGGATAGCTGAGGTAGCTAGGGAGCTGGTTGCTAACGTAGTATTGTTTGATTTTTGTTAAGACTCTAATTAGTGCTGAAATAATTCCGATTTTCATGCAGAAATCCAGTTGGTTGGTTTTTGTTAAGCCTCTAATTGGTGCTGAAATTCCGATTTTCATGCAGAAATCTTGTTGTTTTCACTTAAAGCTTCTGTCTAGGGTCTTCCTTGTGATTGGCTTAAAAAAATCTGCATTCCGACGGAATTACGCATAGCAATTACGGAATTCCGTCGGAACGCTATAGCAATTCCATTCCAATGCTACAGAACGGAATTGCCAATTTCCGATCAGAATCGCAGAAAAATGAATTCCACGGAATTCGATGAGCATCCCTAGCTTTGAGTCCAACAGGAGAAAAGTGCTATACAAATGTTGGGATTATGTTGTTGCATTCTGTAGCCACAATATGCAGAAACTTTGGACTTTTGTGTTGTGTGGACTCTGAACATAAGGAACTGGTACAGGCTCTATTGAAATAAATAGGGGAATGTGCCTGCATGTCCAGTCCTTGCACTACCTAGTGGGTAGGTTGCATCTAAATTCATTCAAATACATGTTCTACTGCATTGCAGTACAATAGTTGGTGGAGAGCACACATATAAGCAAGGTGTGAAAAGTGGGTCTTAGCTGTGTTTCATGGCTTGAGTCTAACTCTAGGGTTATACGTGTATAAAAGGAACTGAATGTCTTTATTATAACCTTTTCCAAAATAAGGGTGGGACTACTGTGTTTGTTCTAATCACACAACCTCATAATTAGTTCAGAAAGATACCTCACTAAGTAGTCTCTGAACTATTCTAATGATGTAAAACAAAAATCAAAAATATTTTTGAATTGGAAGTGACAGAGCCTACAGGGGACTCCATAGTGAGCCTAGAAACCCTATTCAAAGTCTCTCTGGTTTACTACAGGAGGAGATCCACCCCCTCCCCCTTAACTGCATTGCACTGTATAGCAGAGAAAAAAAGAGTTAATATACATATATTTTTCAGGCCAAAAGTGGGTGGGCTTAAGGGCAGAGTGGTTAATGTGTGCTTATATACAGAAATTACCTGTATATCCACTGTGGAAGAAGAAAAGAAAACTATGCTAGTGCCCCCTCCCGAAAATGGCCTCAGAAAAAGTTGGCAGCACCCACAAAGCATGTTAGGCCTGGGGGAAAATGCTGACACAGACTTTCCTTTCCCCCTCCAAAGTGGTGAAGAAGAGGCTTCATCCAACCTGCTTACTGCACCACTGTGAGAAAGTGTATGGTAATGCAGTCTTGAATTAATCAGCACTAGCCTTAATACATTTATAAGTTAGCATTACCTAAATTAAGTATGTTTGAGTTAACATGGGCTTTAAAAGGAACTAATGGTGGATTCACAATCATTAGCACTACAAGCTCATTTGTCCTACAAGCACTTGAAATAACCACAGAACTTCCACATTTAGCTCTAATTAAAAACAAATCTGAAGCCATGTTTAAGTTATATTTAGCAAACAAGACCAGGATGTAATGATCTGCGGGCGATTTCCAGCCAGCGCACACCATGTGCGCTGAAGCAGAAGGAAATGTAATAATCAGCGGGCGATTTCCAGCAGGGAATCACCACAGTCACAGAAACAAAGCACCCAGTATAACTTTGCAGAGGAGAATTACAACTGGCAGATGGAGCTGTGGAGTGCAGAGGAATAAACCCTCTGCACAGCCACAGATGCGAGATAAGAATTGCACGATTAAGCAAGATAGAACAACAGAGGAGAATTCCAACCAGCAGATGGAACTGCGGAGTACAGAGGAGCAAGTCCCCTGTATTTCCACAGATGCCAGATTGAAATTGCCCGACTAATGTAATGATCTGCGGGCGATTTCCAGCCAGCGCACACCATGTGCGCTGAAACAGATGGAAGTCCCCACAGTCACAAAAACAACAAGTCAGAAGAAAGCAAAAACAAGGACAGACAATATGAATGGCTACCAATCTAGTTGCCACCCCGCGACAGTAGACATATCACATCATAGCAGGCCAGAATGAGAAAGCTAATCGCAAGAGAGGCGATTGCTATCAGCGACACAAGATTGAGCAAAGACAGAGCGTGAACTGAATAAGGAAGACACAGCAAATAACCACAATCTGAACGCCAAGGAAAATAACAAAGAACTCGCTAAACGCGGTCCCGCACGATATGCGCAACAGAGACAAGCACGTTTACAGTACAGCCACCGCACGTTAAGCGCAACAGTGGCAAAACGTACCAACCCTAACTAACAAATGAACACAGAAAATTACGACAGACAAATAACGCAAACGCTTGCTAATCGGTTGCCTCACACCAGACAACAGCAAGCGTTTGTGCTAGACAAGATAGACTGAAAGAGTAACCAATATCAACCGCAGCTAAGGTTATACTCCATTAGTCAGACAAGGGAGATCCACCGCCTCTACCGCTAGGGCGAATGCGATCTAGGAGCGAGACCAAACGATTCACTGTCAACCACCGCCGGTGACAGTACAATCACAAGGACAAGACAATACAGACAGGAATAAACAGTACAAATAAAACAGAACCTGACTGTACTATAAGAAGTGCAGAACGCACTCCCCAAATATAACTACACTAGAATATTCGCACAGAATACAAAAAGGCTGAGGCTCCAAGGTAAGTTTCCCTAATCAGAAAACTGTCGAGCAAGGAATTCTGGGAGGAAATGACATTTATACTAGAAACCTTCAAAGGAAGCAGGTAAGCAATTTGCATGACAAGTGGATGAAAATTAGTCAGCCTTTCAAACTGACAGAAAGGACTCTTTTCCCTGCACTGAACCATGCAAGCTGCATAGGAAACAAAGCAGTCCAGGGAAACAAGTCCAGCAGAGCGAATTGTGACACAGGACTAATTGTCCATTATAAACTAGAAAACAGTTAAGACAATCATTGTAAACATTTTGATTGACACAATGCTAAAAGCAGACAAGCTTTGTGAAGATCTTCTATATAAAACAGGAACAATGGCTTTTGCTGTTGATTGCTCTCCTGAGAGAACAGAAAATGTAGGATACTTCCACTTCATTTTCTACATTGGAGTATAGCATTTACTTTTATAGAATCTGCCACTCTAGAGGTAGAGTTTATGTTGGAGAGATACCAGAAGAGCATAACACTGAATGAAAGCAGATAATTGGGGGAAGAGTGTCCAGTGATGACTATGTTCATCATTAACAGAATTGTGCATGTGCTCATCATAAGCTGTCAGCAGTCAGGAGTTTACAACCACTCTCATGTGGCCTTTTGAAACCCTGACATGAAAAAATATTGTCACAGTTGAGCTAGTTGAACAATAGCTCACTAGCAATCATGGCCCGTGATGATAGCTAAGAATCCATTTAAAAGTGACCTCACTATCTACAGAGGTGACATGCAGTTGTGAAGTGTAGCACTTCATGACAGCAGCATTAAAAGTTTCCCTTGAATGGAAACAATATATACTATGAAATACAATATCAAGCTTCAGCATTTTGTCAAGGTTAGTCTATCAAACAGGAAAACAAAAGAAGATTTTGATAGGAAATTGTGCGTTGAAACGCTGGGCCACAGCTAAATAATATTTAATTCAACAATGCATTAGTACCTGAATCTGATTCTCTATTAATTTCATTAACCCCAGGATTCAAATTAGATAAGGGTGGCCCAGCACTACTGTATTGCATGGAATCGGGAAATTTAGGCACAATCGTGGCCAATGAATGTTATGTCCAGCCATAGGGGCCCATGTTAAAAATAGATATAGCTGGAAATTTGGACAGTGGAGACGCCCCCAAAAAATTGTGAGCACCATAGGTGCCTGAGCTAAATAGCTGTGGCGGAGCTCTGATTCTATGTAGTGTGGAATCCATTGAATACAATAATACCACAATGTAAATATGTTATGTTTACCATGTGAGCCACATGTATCACATCACACGCTTCCAGAAATGTGCAGGGATCAGAATATTTCCATGAAATGCTAATGGAACCAGAGCACCAGATTACAAATTAAATACTCAGGAAAAGGGAGCAAGTATGGCATTAAGGAAGTTCCATTTTTATAAACATTATAATGTTAAGATCAGGGTTGCTTGTAAACTAAGCCAGTGCGAATCTACGTGTCGTAGTCCGCAACTACGCATCGTAGTTCATAGACGAAGTTTAAAAACTACACGTATGTATTTACGCGTAGTCGTAGTACTGCTATTCGAAGCTTCGCCCGCTACGCATAGTTGACGTATGTATTGCAAAGTCAACTACGAGTGCGGTAACCGCGACTATAAGGATCATTGCGCATGCGCAGAAATATTTTTGCCCTTCTATGAGTATACAATTGCGCATTGGAAGATGGAATGTACGCATATATTAGTTCACGCATGCGCATATTTAGCGGATGTTTCTGCATAAGGGCATAAGCGCCCGCATACACTACGCTTCACACTACACGAAGCTTCCGTATTTTAACGCATAGTCTACAAAATGCAAACGTATTGAATGTTTTGATTTCAAAACGGTAGTTTGTGAAGCGTAATTGCGTACAACTACGCGTAATTCCAGCATAGCGAAGTTGGCTGACTACGACCATCCCTGGTTAAGATCAATTCCAGTGGGGATGGTCGTAGTCAGACAACTTTGCTACGCTGGAACTACGCGTAGTTTAACGCAATTACACTTCGCCAAACTACTGCTTCGAAAACAAAAAACGCAATGACGCTTAGTGTAAACTGCAGTGTATGCGGATGCTTGTGCCCGCATGCAGACAATTTTACGCATAAATTCCTCTTTAAATGCTTATGCCAGGAACTGATCTATGCGTGCATTCCCCTTTCCAATGCGTAAATTTGTAAGCAAACATTCGTATGCTGAAAATTAAACGCGAGTAATGTATTCGTAGTTCACTATGCAATACACATGTTAACTACGCACAGTGGGGATATGCTACGCATAGTGGGCATATGCTACGCGTAAATTCGTAAGCGTAGTTTTGAAACGTCACTTACGAACTACGATGCGTAGATGCGAGCTACGATGCGTAAATTCGCACTGGTGTAGTTTCTGCTCATCCCTGAATTCCAGGACATCTAAAAATGTATGTGTATTTGGGAAGGAATTTTTCCCCTTTTAGGTCTAATTTACCCTAGACCAAGATAGGACATTGTTGTATAAGTTTTTCTTTATTTAATTTTGTTATTGTTATTTGTTTTTTTCTGGTGGAACATGATAGATAAATGCCATTTTTTAACCAAACTATGTAACTACATATCACTCGTCAGATCAGACTTCCAGGAAAAGTTCTGCAGCATCTGAAAGCCTGCCATTTTATACTTTACAATCTTCCATAGGGCTATGTTTCAAGGTAGAGCTCATTGCTATCTAAAACCGCTCCTTTTCCATAAGGCATAAACCTGAGATGCAGCACTCCACCTGTGCAGTAAGTGCAGGAGAGGGAGGGTGCCCTTCAGACGCCATGTGACCACAAAGCTCAGGAAGAAGAACACAAGTGCAGACATTAAACCAACAAACGTTGATTCCGGTGATACCTTTCATGACTAACTGTATATGGTTTATTGCAAGCTTTCAAAAAGTTAAGGTTATTCTTCAGGCATTATACAGAACTGGATCAGAACCGTACAATAAGAAGTTTTGAATCACATACAGACTTATATATGATTTTGTAGGCTCAATCTGACATGATGTCACACAGTTGTACCCCCTTTGAAATGTAAAAAAACTTCCTCAGTCCAGTGAACTCTTCACAAATAAGAACACCTGTGCTATTTATTTGTTTTCTTTTAACATCTACCCTTTGGAAAACGTTATTGGGTTTCCCACCACCGGAGCAGAAGAGGGATCACAAGGAAGAGTCTGGGGGCCATCACATAGTTTCTGAGTTTAGGTTTAAAGTGAACCAGTGATGAATAATGAAAAAGATTTTATACATACCTGGGGCTTCCTCCAGCACCAGCCGCCTGGATCGCTCCCACGGCGCCCTCCTCTGCTGCCCGCAGCTACGGGAACCGGGTCCCCGCAGTTCCGTCAGTCGGACCCAGTCTAGCGTAATAGAAGTGCGCTATTTGCCACTGGAGAGATACATAGAGGGCGCACTTCTCCTGCGTTGGCTTGCTCCTAAGACGTCAGTGACGGTACCTGGTTCTCGTAGCTGCGGGCAGCGAAGGCTGGCAGCGTGGGAGTGATCCAGGCGGATGGGGCTAGAGGAAGCCCCAGGTACGTATAATATCTTTTTCATTATTCATCTTTGGTTCCCTTTAAAATAAAGTTTTTAACCACTTGCCGACCGCCCACAACCTATGGGCGTCTGCAAGGTGGCTCCCCCATGGCCGCATAATGCCGATCGGCGGCGGCACCTGGGGGGCTAATTAGCCGGGGATCACGCGCATTGATGCGCGCGCATACGCCGGCATTAGGCTCTGCCCACCCGCGACGTCAACCCGCCGGCCAATTGGCAGCGCCGGCGGGTTGTAAACATCCGATCTCCCCGTTACTAATAGTATAATACACTGTGTTAAGCTAACAAAGTGTATTATACTGGCTGCCTCCTCCCCTGGTGGTCCCAGTGATCGAGCAAACACCAGGGGAGGAGGTAGCTGTGTATGTAAAAGCACACACACACTGATCCTGTCCCCCTGATCGCCCAAAGAACCCCTCAGACCCCCCCCCAGATCACCCCCTCAGGCCACCGTTTACACCCAATTACCCCCCTAATCACCCATCAATCACCCCCTGTCACTATCTTTTAATGCTATATTTTAGATTAGGTCCTAAACTGCCTCCTGGGGGCTCCTGATCACCCCCCACAGAGCCAGGCATATTACACCCCATATCACTGGACCGCAGGATCAGACTCAAGGGCAGCAGAGTGGTGCTAGCGCTGATCCGAGTTTTCTTGGTGAGGCATGCACCAGCAGCGTAGCATCTCCTGGACCTAGCACCAGTACTACCGTAGACCCTGGTGAAGTGGCGAGCACCAGCATGGTAGTAGAAACTAGCTTGATGGCACGTGCGTCACAGCCACCAGCAAAACGGGCCCGTACTACCCATAGTCTCCCAGAGGTGCTGGCAAATCCCAATTGGCAATCCCCTGGTTCTGCCCTAGGCTTTTTTCATCTGTTCTGCACCATGGATCTCTACGACTTAATTGTGGCTGAGATCAACCGTTATGCCACAAAATACGCGACCGCCAATCCGAGAAGCTAACATGCCCAGCCTTTTCGGTGGAAACCACTCCAAGTTTCCAAACAACATTTTTTTGGGCTTTCTCCTTAACATGGGTCTAGTCAAAAAGAATGTAATGTGGTCTTATTGGTCTACGCACCCAATACATCACATGCCCATGTTCTCTGCTGCCATGTCCAGGTCACGATTTGAGAACATCCTGCGCTTCCTGCACATCAGTGCCAATACAACCTGTCATCTAAGAGGCCACCCTGCTGACCGGTTCCACAAAATTCAGCCCCTCATAGACCACCTGTCATCAAAATTTGCAGATGCTTATACCCCTGAACAGTCATTTTGAGACATTTGGTTTCCAGACTACTCCTCATGGTTTTGGGCCCCTAAAATGCCAGGGCAGGATAGGAACCCCACCAAGTGACCCCATTTTAGAAAGAAGACACCCCAAGGTATTCCATTAGGTGTATGATGAGTTCATAGAAGATTTTATTTTTTGTCACAAGTTAGGGGAAAATGACACTTTGTGAAAAAAAAAAACAATAAAAATCAATTTCCGCTAACTTGTGACAAAAAATAAAATCTTCTATGAACTCACCATACTGCTAAGAGAATACCTTGGGGTGTTGTCTTTCTAAAATGGGGTCACTTGTGGGGTTTCTTAACTGCCCTGGAATTTTAGGGGCCCTAAACCGTGAGGAGTAGTCTGGAAATCAAATGCCTCAAAATGACCTGTGAAATCCTAAAGGTACTCATAGAACTTTGGGCCCCTTAGTGCACCTAGGCTGCAAAAAAGTGTCACACATGTGGTATTGCCATACTCAGGAGAAGTATTACAATGTGTTTTGGGGTGTATGTTTACACATACCTATGCTGGGTGGGAGAAATATCTCTGTAAATGAACAACTGGGTGTAAAAAAATAAAAAATTGTCATTTACAGAGATATTTCTCCCACCCAGCATGGGTATGTGTAAAAATACACCCCAAAACACATTATACTGTTTTTCCTGAGTACAGTGATACCACATGTGTGACACTTTTTTGCAGCCTAGATGTGCTAAGGGTCCCAAAGTCCTATGAGCACCTTTAGGCTTTACAGGGGTGCTTACAATTTAACACCCCCCAAAATGCCAGGACAGTAAACACACCCCACAAATGGCAGTAGGAGAACAGAGGCGCCAGCAGGATAAAAGTGGATAAAAACTTTAAAATTTGCTGGGAGGAAGTGGTGGACTTACCTCCATAAAGCAGACACGAAAGACTGTCTGAATAGTAGTCACATTTATTAATTAGTACCCCAAAACAGTCTCCATAAAGCAGACAGTCTTTCGTGTCTGCTTTATGGAGGTAAGTCCACCACTTCCTCCCAGCAAAAGTTTTTATCCACTTTTATCCTGCTGGCGCCTCTGTTCTCCTACTGCTATATCGTGTCCACCCCTGGTGGAGGGGTGATCTACCCCCTTTCGCATCTACAGAGAGCGACTTCTTATCCCTGAGTGAGGACAGGTCTAATCTCCTCACCTGCCTATACAGTGGTTGCCTCTGTGGTAACCCACGTTTGTGAGTATAATTTTCTCACGATAACCTTTACTTCATTTATGCTTAACATACTACACTATATTGGGCTCTCGGTTTCTCTACACTTTACACCCCACAAATGACCCCATTTTGGAAAGTTGACACCCCAAAGTATTCAGAGAGGGGCATGATGAGTCCGTGGCAGATTTTTTTTGTCACAAGTTAGCAGAAATGGAAACTTTTTTTATTTTTTATTTTTTTTGTCACAAAGTGTCATTTTCCGCTAACTTGTGACAAAAAATAAAATCTTCTATGAATTCACCATGCCTCTTAGTGAATACGTTGGGATGTCTTCTTTCTAAAATAGGGTCATTTGGGGGGTATTTATACTATCCTGGAATTCTAGCACCTCATGAAACATGGCAGGTGCTCAGAAAAGTCAGAGATGCTTCAAACTGGGGAAATTCACTTTTTGCACCATAGTTTGTAAACGCTATAACTTTTACCCAAACAAAAAAAAAATATGATAAGTGTCTATTTATTGATCAAAGACATGTAGCACAATACATTTAGACAAAAATGTATATAGAAATTTTACTTTATTTGAAAAAAATGTCAGCACAGAAAGTTAAAAAAAAAATCATTTTTTTTACAAAAGTCATGTCTTTTTTGATGAGTATAATAAAAACTAAAAATCACAGCAGCAATCAAATAGCACCAAAAGAAAGCTGTATTAGTGACAAGAAAAGGAGGTAAAATTCATTTAGATAGTAGGTTGTATGACCGAGCAATAAACCGTTAAAGCTGCATTGGTTTGAATGGAAAAAAAGTGTCTGGTTCTTAAAGTGAACTGACCACATTCTCTTTCACTTGAATCCCTCCTGACATAGAAGCTGCCATGTTCCCCCCTCCCCTTCTCACATTCCTTATTTACAGAAGTCAGAGATGCTATCTTGACACATTGACACACACCCTGGCTTTGAAAAGACACTCCTAATTATTCACCCCCTTTGTTGATGAAAGGCTTTGTTTACCTCTTGGTAATTAGCGCAATAAAACAATTAGAGGCTCCTGAACTCTCTGCAGCTGGGGACGGTCGGCAGGCCTGCTCAAACAGGCCAATTTAACAACTTTGAATGTAAAATACAAGGTAAAATTAAAGTTTATTTTAATAATGAAACAGATAGTCGGCATACATTTTTCATGTGCTATAGAAATGTCGAGTGAAAAAAAGGTGCTCGGTTCACTTTAAGGGGTTTTAAAGTGAACCGAGCACCTTTTTAGCACTCAGGAAATTTCTATAGCACATGAAAAATGCATGCAAACAATCTGTTTCATTATTAAAATAAACTTGTATTTTACCTTGTATTTAAAAATCAAAGGAGTTTTAATAGCCTGTTTCAGCAGCCTGACCATCCGCAGAAATCTCAGGAGGCTAATTGTTTTATTGAGCTAATTACCCAGAAGAAAACAATCTCTTTTCAACAACAAAGGGGGTGGGTAATTAGGACTGTTTCTTTAAAAACATTGTCTGTTTCAAACAGTCCTAATTACCCACCCCCTTTGTTGTTTAAAAGAGATTGTTTTCTTCTGGGTAATTGACTCAATAAAACAATTAGCCTCCTGAGATTTCTGCGGACGGTCAGGCTGCTGAAACAGCCTATTAAAACTCCTTTGATTGTAAAATACAAGGTAAAATACAATTTTATTTTAATAATGAAACAGATTGTTGGCATGCATTTTTCATGTGCTATAGAAATGTCCTGAGTGCTAAAAAGGTGCTCGGTTCACTTTAAGGCTGCAGTCCTTAAAAAGGAACTCCAGTGAACATTTTTGCTGTTGGCAGGTGATGTAGCTGCTGCATGGTTTTTGGCAGTTGGAAACAGCTGTAAACAGCTATTTCCCACAATCCAGCAAGGTTCACAGACAGGAAACTACCAAGAGTACGTACTTTTCTTGTTTCTTGTGGGAGGGGTTTCACCACAATATCAGTCATACAGCGCCCCCTGAAGCTCTGTTTGTGAAAAGGAATAGACTTTACCCCTGCCCGTACAAATTTCTCCGTCCCTTTTTCCACCCTTTAACCCCCAGGGATGGAGAAATCTGTACTTTCCGCGCTCCCGCCGCTGCCCACGCTCCCGCTCGCTCTAGCGTGCATTCCCGCGGGTAAACACGCCGCCGGCCGCTCGCCCGGAGATCAATGAATGGGAAAATCCATTCCTGTTTGTTGATCTAAGCCCCGCAATGATCCGCTGCTTTTCCGCTAAGCAGCTCGATCATTGTGAAAAAAAATGTACCCAGCCTCCTACTACTTCCTCCAAGCGTCCGGAAGGAGGTCGCAAGAAACAAAAAGTTACTGGTGCCATCTTGTGGCCAAATAGTAAAACTACACCCTAAACATTTTACACATACAAATGAATTAGTTATACACAAACAATTAACTCATTACCTCCCACACTCCCCATTTTTTTTTTTTTTAATTAAAAAAAAAATTAAAAATTTACAATTAAAAAAAATACATAAATAATTACCTTAGGGACTGAACTTTTTAAATATTTATGTCAGGAGGGTACAACACTTTATAAACTATGGGCTTGTAATTAGGGATGGACGCAAAACTGAAAAAAAATGCACCTTTATTTCCAAATAAAATATTGGCGCCAAACATTGTGATAGGGACATCATTTAAACGGTTTTATAACCGGGACAAAAGGGCAAATAAATTTCATGGGTGTTACTTACAGTAGCATGCATTATTTAAAAACTATAATGGCCGAAAACTGAAAAATAATTAATTTTTTCCCACATTTTTCCTATTTTCCCATTAAAACACATTTAGAATAAAATAATTCTTGGCATAATGTCCCACCTAAAGAAAGCCTAATTAGTGGCGGAAAAAAACAAGATATAGTTCATTTCATTGTGATAAGTAATGATAAAGTTATAGACAAATGAATGGAAGGAGCGCTGAAAGGTGAAAATTGCTCTGGTGGTCAGGGGGTAAAACCCCTCAGTGGTGAAGTGGTTAAGTGGTCAAAGCAATGGTTAAAGCAATGGTTCAGTTACACACAACTACTTTGACCAACTGCACGTGCATTTTTTGGTGTTCCATGTGTTCCCCTTGATAGCTGAACATATTTGAATCATCTCAATGGCTTTCCCATATGCTGTAAGAAAAATTCTAACTTACTGCACAATAGACAATAGTTAAAGTGATGGCAATGTTAATAGGCTGATGGCACTTTCATGTATTACGTCATTCAGGTATCCTATAGCATTTAAGCCAAATTAGTCAGTTTCATTTATCTGTACATGTCCATTATCTCTTATGTCTTGCAATATCTGTAATCAGATACAACAGTGTGCACATATCCCAATCAGAATATGCTTATTGCGCTCTGATTTGCTTTGCTATTGTGAAACTAACAGGTCCCCTTACAAGTCTGGCAGCCACCCCAAACACAAACTGTGGGACACAAAACATTAATGGACTTGGAAACACTAATCTCTTTAATACAGGATGCTATTGACTGTAACAGCACAGAGCAAATGTTCTCCTTTTGTAAGAAAAGAGATATGGCTGACATTGAGCTGACAGAAACAGTTATGTTTTAGAGCCCATTCTGGGAGATCTGCCGATCAGTACAGTCTGTTTT
Organism: Hyperolius riggenbachi; assembly: GCF_040937935.1. Lineage (NCBI taxonomy): Eukaryota > Metazoa > Chordata > Amphibia > Anura > Hyperoliidae > Hyperolius > Hyperolius riggenbachi. Next base: position 545,360,604 of record NC_090646.1, read on the forward strand.
CTCAGTCAGAAAAGTGATTCCTCTGCTCTACTCAGAGAAAAAACAAGCATTTTACTCAGCAGACCATCAAACATTCTAATGTCAACACCAATTAATATGTGTAAATAACTCAAAATCAACATTTCTATGATATATCATATTCCCTTACTCAGGGCCGGATTTAGGCCAAGGCCGCCTAGGCCATGGCCTAGGGCACCACAGAAGCAAGGGCACCAAAGCAGCAGGCTATACTGGTGCAGCATTTGCTGGCTTGCAAATGCTGCCATGCAGAGAGATCAGGTGAGCGTCTGACAACGGTACTCTGCTGCTAGCTGCCTGTGCAGCAGCTACTTTGCTCTCTGTGTACGTTTGCATTGTGGCCAGCGGCTATGGACATGGGCAGCATTGGAGATGGAAAGGAAGAGGAAAATTCTGCACTGGAAATGAGTGGAGAAATGAGTGACACTGATGGCTGCTGCGGTGTGAAGGTGAGCTGGCTACCTATACTGAAACGAGGGGTGGGAAAAGGATGGATTAAGGGAGTCATCTGGCTACCTATACTGGAGGGAAAGAGCGGGAGGGGTCATCTCGCTACATATACTAGAGGGAAAGGGGGAGAAGTCATCTCGCTACCTATACTGAAGGGGGGGGGGGGGGCGGCTGGTGACAGTGGCCTTGGGCGGTAAAGAGTACAAATCCAGCCCTGCCCTTACTCTTCTGCCAACAAAACAATTAGGCCAGACACTTGCAGAACAAAGGTATCTGGTGTTTTCAGTGTGCAGATTACAAGGGCAAGTCCACCCCCTAAAAAAACGTCAACAGCAGATAGTTCCATTACCTGTCAGTTTAACACCAATATAAGAGGACATGGGCAATCACTCCTCCCTTGCTAAGTTGTCTTTGTGCTAAGCAGTAGTATCATCCATGTTCCTCAAGGAACACATTGCAATTGTAATACTCACGTTGCTCTGTTGTCCCGGTGTCCTTCGGTACCCGCACGCGCGCGCACTTCCGGCTATGGGTTGTTGCCTATGGCTGGGGGTGTGCGTGAGGTCGTGCGCGGTTGCGTTGTGTGTCGCGCACGCATGCGCGGGACGCGATGCAGACCGCGTGTAAGGTCACACGCGTGCGCCGGAAATGACGCATGGGAGCGCGAGCGCGCATGCGTCAAAATGGACGCATCCGAACGCGTATGCGCAGGCGCGGAAATTCTGGCGCCAATTTCGGGTATAAAAGACCTCCCCCAGCCAACGTCCAGTGCTGTTTGTTCTTACAGCTAGTGTGAACGCCTTCTCTGGAAGTACTTGCTCTTGATCCTGTTTCCTGTTGACGACCCGGCTTGTTTGACTCCTCTTGATCTCCACTCCCTTGGCTTGACCCTGCTTGTCCCGGATTACTCTGTCTGCTGCCTGCCTCGACCTCGGCCTGTACCCCGGATTACTCTGTCTGCTGCCTGCCTCGACCTCGGCCTGTACCCCGGATTACTCTGTCTGCTGCCTGCCTCGACCTCGGCCTGTACCCCGGATTACTCTGTCTGCTGCCTGCCTCGACCTCGGCCTGTACCCCGGATTACTCTGTCTGCTGCCTGCCTCGACCTCGGCCTGATTACTCTGTTTACCGGACTACCTCATCATCTCCACAGTGTGGTATCAGTTCTCTCAACCACTAGTGAGGCTATCCCAGTTTGCGACCTGGTGGGCACTAGGCTGCGAAATCCAGGGCGACCCCCTCGGGTCGTTACTGGCGAAGACCCGTGGTCACTTAGATTCCGCATCTGGGTAACACCTCATCCCTAGTGGAAGGGTCAACTGGTCTCTGGACTTTCTCCATCTCAGCCACTCAGCCTAACAGATACAAACAGCCTAAACAATGAATACCACTGGAGATGACTCCACGATGGACCAACTCTGTCGGCAAATTGCTGAACTAAGCATTTCAGTTCAAGGGATTCAGCAGGACTGTTTTCAGCTCCAGACCCAGGTGAGGGACTTAGCCGCAACTCCTGCACCTGCACCGGTTGTAACCCTGCCTGTTCCGGAACGGGAACCTAAGATCCCTTTGCCAGCAAGATTCTCAGGAGACCGCCAACAATTTAGAGTGTTTAAAGGTGCCTGCCTCCTCTTTTTCTCTCTTCAACCCCGCACCTATTCTTCTGAGACGATTAAGGTTGGCACCATCATATCCCTGCTCCAGGGGGAACCTCTGGCCTGGGCCTTGCAGTTACGGGAAAATCAGGATCCTGCCGTTAACACTGTTACCAGTTTCTTTACGGCTTTGGCCGAATTGTATGACGACCCTGGTCGGGCAGAATCTGCTGAGGCTGCCTTGCGCGCTCTTCAGCAAGGTAGAAGGCCGGTGGAAGAATACGTCACTGACTTTCGGCGATGGTGTGGGGATACGCAGTGGGATGACGCTGCTCTTAAAAGTCAATTCAGACTAGGACTCAGTAGTCAATTGAAGGACGAAGTGGCTCGAGTAGGAATGCCGGCTACGCTTAAAGACTTAATTAAACTGGTCATACCCATTGACAGACGTTTCAGAGAAAGACGACAAGAGAAGATGGGAATCGTCCGTCCTTCCTGGGGTACATCCTCTGGCGTACCGTCTCTCCCTCCAACTCATAATGTGTCCTCTGAGTCCCCAGATCCTGAGGAACCAGAGCCGATGCAAATCGGGTTAGCCAGACCTTCACTGTCATCTGAAGAACGGCAGCGCCGCCGTATCTCCAATCTGTGCTTATATTGTGGAGCTTCAGGTCACTTCCTCAACGCCTGCCCGGTGAGGCCATCAAGTAAGGAATCTGAATCTACTAGATCCTTCTCTAAGAAAGCCGTTGGGATTTCCTCTCATGTCCCCTTGTTTTTATCTTTACAGGGCCCAAGAGGAGTGACAAGAATTAAAGCCATCCTGGACTCCGGGGCCTGTTCTTGCTTTATTGACTCTGAGTTAGCCCACCTACTTAATCTCCCCATCCGGAACAAGAGTCAGGCCCTTCCTATACAACTTGCTGACGGGTCCTCCATCTGCTCCGGACCTATCACACAAGAAACCTTACCTCTGCTGATCTCAACTTCTTCCGAACATCAAGAGTACTTGACCTTTGATTTACTTCCATCTCCATTATTCCCCATCATCCTTGGCATACCCTGGTTGCGGGCTCACAACCCCGAGATAGACTGGACTTCAGGTGTGGTGCAGTTTACCTCCAAATACTGTCAACGCTTCTGTCTACCTAACATTGGTCATCTCTTATCCCTTAAACACATCAAAAAAGACCTGATTCCTACTGTATATCTAGACTTCCTGGATGTGTTTGATGAAAAGGCGGCAGACTCGCTTCCGCCACACCGCATCTATGATTGCCCTATTGAACTTCTTCCTGGAGCTGAGATTCCATTTGGTCGTATCTACCCTTTGTCTGATCCTGAAACTGAGGTACTCAAGAACTATATCAACGATAATCTACAGAAGGGCTTTATCCGTCCGTCAACTTCTCCCGCAGGCGCAGGCATCTTCTTTGTGGAGAAAAAGGATGGATCTCTCCGTCCCTGCATAGATTATAGAGACCTTAATAAAATCACAATCAAGAACCGTTATCCTCTGCCGCTTATCCCTGATCTGTTCCAACAGTTCCGTTCAGCCAAGGTGTTTACTAAACTGGATCTCCGTGGTGCCTATAATTTAGTAAGAATACGGGAGGGAGATGAATGGAAGACGGCCTTTCGCTCCAGATTCGGCCATTTTGAATATACCGTCATGCCATTTGGGCTGTGCAATGCCCCTGCCACCTTTCAACATCTGGTCAACGACATTTTCAGAGATTTCATTGATTCTTTCATGATTGTGTACTTGGACGACATCTTGATCTTCTCCTCCTGTCTTGAAGAACATAGGAAGCATGTCCGAAAGGTCCTCAACAGACTACGGGTGCATGGACTCTTTGCCAAAGCTGAGAAATGTGAGTTTGAAAAGGCAAATATTCAATTTCTAGGTCTCTTCATCTCTTCGGAAGGAGTCTCTATGGATCCTCAGAAAGTGTCTGCCATCTTGGAATGGCCAGCCCCCTCAGATAAGAAAGGGGTTCAGCGATTCATCGGATTCGCTAATTTTTATCGCAGATTCATCAAGAACTTCTCTGCCATTGTGGGACCCATCACCCGGCTAACTAAAGCTCATTGTACCTTTTCCTGGACACAGGAAGCTCAAATTGCTTTTGAAAGACTCAAGAGACTCTTTATCTCCGCTCCTGTCTTGAAACATGCCGATCATACCCAACCCTATATCCTAGAAGTGGACGCGTCTGAAACCGCTGCTGGAGCAGTACTTTCTCAGCGGTTTGGCCCCAAAGCCTTGCTTCACCCGATTGCGTTCTTTTCCAGGAAGTTAAGTCCAGCTGAGAAGAATTATGATATAGGGGACAAAGAACTTCTAGCAATTAAGCTGGCCCTGGAAGAGTGGAGGTATCTTCTGGAAGGAGCCTTGCATCCGATCTTGGTCTACACAGATCATAAAAACTTAGAATACCTACGTACTGCCAAGAGACTCCGCCCTCGACAAGCCCGGTGGGCACTGTTCTTCTCCCGGTTCGAGTTCCATATTACTTATCGCCCTGGTTCTAAGAATAGCAAGGCCGACGCCTTATCTCGCATGTTCTTTGAAGAAGAAACAGTGCCAATTCCCAATACTATCCTGGCACATAAGAATTTCTTGCTTATCCAGTCAGACCTCCTTTCCCGGATCAAACAGGCTTCAAGTTCTCTCCAATCTGATCAGACTCAAGAGTGTCACTATCAAGAAGGAATATTTGTGCATGAAGACAGGATTTTCGTCCCACAAGATCTGAGACTGGAAGTTTTACAAATGTTCCATGATCACAAGCTGGCCGGACACTTTGGGTGCGCTAAAACTCTGGAAATGCTGCGGAGGAGCTTTTGGTGGCCAGAAATCAAAGCTGATTGCTTTAACTATGTATCTGCATGTCCTACTTGTGCTAGATCAAAGGCCCTGCGATCTAAACCTTGGGGGTTACTTTCTCCATTGCCTATTCCAAACCGTCCCTGGGAGATGATTGCAATGGACTTTATTGTGGAGTTACCCCCTTCTGCTGGCAATACTGTCATCCTTGTGGTGGTGGATCGCCTGACAAAGATGTCTCATTTCATCGCACTCAAAAAAGTTCCTTCCGCAGTCACTACAGCTGAAGTCTTTATCAGAGAGATTGTAAGATTACATGGCCTGCCCTCCGACGTGGTGTCTGATAGAGGGGTACAGTTCACCTCCAAGTTTTGGCAGGAATTATGCAGGCAGTTGGGAATCCAGTCCTCCATGTCTTCTGGTTATCACCCGCAATCAAATGGACAGACCGAGAGGACAAATCAGACACTCGAGCAGTACCTTCGCTGTTTTACTTCATCTACACAAGACGATTGGTCCTCACTATTACCTTTAGCTGAATTTGCCTATAACAACGCTCAACACTCAGCCACTAAGCAATCACCTTTCCTGGCAAATTTTGGTTTTCATCCAACAGTTTTTCCTCTAGTTACTACGGAGTCAACGGTACCTAAGGTTCAAGAAAGAATAGTTTGGCTCTCTGAAAACTTTAAAGCACTTCAGAAGAACCTTCAACAGGCGCAGGAAAGGGCTAAACACTTTGCCGATAAAAAAAGGAAGGAATGTCCAAGACTGGAGCCTGGGGACCAAGTATGGTTATCCACAACCAATCTGAAACTCCGCTGCCCCTCCAGAAAACTAGGTCCTAAGTATATCGGTCCATTCTCTATCTTGAGGAAGATCAATGAGGTGGCATTTAAACTTTCGTTACCTGATACGTTACGAGTACATCCAGTATTCCATGTGTCATGCCTCAAGAAGGTGGTCTCAGATTCTGTTCCTGGTAGGAGTGTCAATTTTCCTGAACCAATCCTTGTGGATGGGAGAGAGGAATTTGAGGTAGAAAAGATCCTTGACTCTAGGAAAAAAGGAAGATCTATACAATACTTGATTAAATGGCTTGGCTTTGGGCTAGAAGAAAATTCTTGGGAACCAGCTTGTAACATCAATGCACCAAGATTAGTGAAGGCGTTCCACAAGGCTCATCCTGAAAAACCGTCTCCTGTAGGCATTCGGAGACTGCCTCTAAGGGGGGGGCAATGTAATACTCACGTTGCTCTGTTGTCCCGGTGTCCTTCGGTACCCGCACGCGCGCGCACTTCCGGCTATGGGTTGTTGCCTATGGCTGGGGGTGTGCGTGAGGTCGTGCGCGGTTGCGTTGTGTGTCGCGCACGCATGCGCGGGACGCGATGCAGACCGCGTGTAAGGTCACACGCGTGCGCCGGAAATGACGCATGGGAGCGCGAGCGCGCATGCGTCAAAATGGACGCATCCGAACGCGTATGCGCAGGCGCGGAAATTCTGGCGCCAATTTCGGGTATAAAAGACCTCCCCCAGCCAACGTCCAGTGCTGTTTGTTCTTACAGCTAGTGTGAACGCCTTCTCTGGAAGTACTTGCTCTTGATCCTGTTTCCTGTTGACGACCCGGCTTGTTTGACTCCTCTTGATCTCCACTCCCTTGGCTTGACCCTGCTTGTCCCGGATTACTCTGTCTGCTGCCTGCCTCGACCTCGGCCTGTACCCCGGATTACTCTGTCTGCTGCCTGCCTCGACCTCGGCCTGTACCCCGGATTACTCTGTCTGCTGCCTGCCTCGACCTCGGCCTGTACCCCGGATTACTCTGTCTGCTGCCTGCCTCGACCTCGGCCTGTACCCCGGATTACTCTGTCTGCTGCCTGCCTCGACCTCGGCCTGATTACTCTGTTTACCGGACTACCTCATCATCTCCACAGTGTGGTATCAGTTCTCTCAACCACTAGTGAGGCTATCCCAGTTTGCGACCTGGTGGGCACTAGGCTGCGAAATCCAGGGCGACCCCCTCGGGTCGTTACTGGCGAAGACCCGTGGTCACTTAGATTCCGCATCTGGGTAACACCTCATCCCTAGTGGAAGGGTCAACTGGTCTCTGGACTTTCTCCATCTCAGCCACTCAGCCTAACAGCAATTCTCATTTGCTTGGGTCTTTATCACATGTAGAATTGCTACCTGCTTCTCCAGAATCCAAGAGGAACCTTCTGTTTCTTTAACTGTCTTGCAAATATGAGTGTAACATGCATCCTGACACAATAGTATAAACCCAGAAAAGGCTTTGTGAAGCATTAATTGTTCGCCATAAAATCATACTAGATATGTTAAGTCTCGATGTTTTGTGTTTTGTTGGAAAACAAGGCGTTATGACCCTATTCTTAAAAGCTAGCAAGACATATAATTTGTCAACCTGGGAGAATTGATTTCATAGTCCAACTCATGTTTTAAATTTACCTTCTCTACTTCCTGGTCCAACATTCTGATAGATTGGGAAATGGTGAAAGGTAGTAGTAGTACACCAAAGAAATTGTTGTTCTCTTGGAGATATGAATCATTTTCCTTATCTACTACAAATGGTATAATTTAGATACCTTTAGGACTAAGTAGGTGGTTTTAGCACCATGCACCAGCTGCGTAGTGCCTGAGTTGGGTGCCGCTACAGCATTAATGCTATAGCCCGCGTATGGGTAATTTCGGGGTCCCAGGGATTGCGGACCTCAAATTACTTCTTCCTCCTAGTTGCTATGCTTCGGAGGGGGAATAGTATTTAACACTGCCGGGATTATAGTATTCTAGATTGAAACATGAGGATGCCAAGGAGTATAAAACTCAACCCTTGCACCAGGTTTAAAAATGTGTTATCCCACTAAATTGAAAAAAAAAAAAAAAATTAATTCTTGAAACGATAAGGCTTGTTTAAAAAGAAGGCGGCATGGTTCTCCAAGAGACGTTGGCCCTGAAAGCAAAATGGGTAATGGCAGCATTTCTAGGGGGTTGCAATTTATTCAAAGCCTTACACCTCAATGAAAAAAAATGGAATTAAATTCTGACTTTTGTGGAAAATTCCTTTCCATATTCTGGATTAGCATTATGCAAAATAGGCTCTGGATAGCAGAACGCCAAACTTTTGCCTCTCATCCATATTTCATATTAGTTAAAGAACCACTATCGTGATAATGTTTACATTTAAAATGCTTTTGTATGTATATGCATACAGTACATTTTTTTTCCACAGTAAAATGCACAAAAAGTGATTTATATTTCCCATGTCGCGGTCACTCACTCACTTAGAATAGCTTGCAAAAATCTAACAGGTTTTTGTAACGATTGGTGTCAGCAAAACAGATTTTCTGAATATTGGTGATCTGCAGTATCACCAATAATACAGATGCTATACCTGATTATGTGGTGATCTGCAGAATCACCAATAATGCTAGTATAGCCAGACACAGGACAAACAATGTGAGATAGTGTTTGGTGCAACAGTAATGAGTAAGAGGAGATCTCCCGAGGAGCGGGTGACTCAGACAGTACTGCAGCCAATGATCACCTGAAGAGCAGGTGATTCAGACTGTACTGCAGCCAGTGGACACCTGAGGAGCAGGGACCACTGACTGTTCTGCAAGGATGATCACCTGAGGAGCAGGTGATTAAGACTATACTGCAGCCAGTGGACACCTGAGGAGCAGGAACCACTGACTGTGCTGCAAAGGATGATCACCTGAGGAGCAGGCGATTAGGACTATACTGCAACTAGTAGACACCTGAGGACCAGGTGTTACGGACAGTGCTGCAAAGGCTGATCACCTGAGGAGCAAGTGATTAAGACTATACTGCAGCTAGTGGACACCTGAGGAGCAGGTGATTAAGACTATACTGCAGCTAGTGGACACCTGAGGAGCAGGTGTTACACACAGTGCTGCAAAGGCTGATCACCTGAGGAGCAGGTGATTAAGACTATACTGCAGCTAGCTTCACATGAGGAGTAGGTGAAAGCTACTAGAGATCTCTCACCAGTGGCTAGACCCACCGGGGAGGACAGGGAGGTCAGACAAGCAGAGTAGGCAACGTACGGACAGATAAAGTACAAAGACAGAAGGCTGATTCAGTGTCATGTTCAGGCAGAGTCGGTAACAGGAATCAGATGGGCAGAGGTACAGAATCAACAAGCAGGAGAATAGTCAAAGGAAGCAGAAGGTCATAACAGATAATACAATGCAATTAGTACTTTAAGCTATCAACAGAATCTGGCTAAGTGTGGATCCCCAGCTCCAGCTGGTTCTAGCACACTTTGGGATCTGACTAGGGTCTGAGCGCTAACACGCATTCGCAACAGCAGACACGGGGCAACTGACAGACTAGTACTATATATACAGAGATGCCCCGCAGCACCGCCCCCATCACTCAGCCAATCCAAAGTACCGTTGGAGTCAGCTGACTTGGCAGATCAGCTGACTCCTCTTCTATTTGCATAAAGGTCCTGTCGCCTGGCGCGCGCACGCGTAGCCCTCAATCTATGTGCAATAGAAGGACCAGGCAGAGCAGCAGCATGTAACTGCGCGGCAGAGGCCGCCGGCTGATACGCGGAGATAGCCGCCATGCCACCTGCCTCTGTGGTGGTATCTCCGCTATTCATTACAGTTTTGGACTAGTCCATCTCCTCAAAGTGATTTGTCAGGGTTTTCTTTATCTTCAAAATCACTTACTGAATGGCAGTTGCCCAGTCCAACTGCCAAAATAGTGTACATATGAGTAGGAAGGCCAACTAGCATCTATCATGTATACATCCTTTCCACTGAGTGCTTTTGTAAAGAAAAAAGGAATTACTTAGAAATGAGAAAACAGCATGAGTAAACAAACTAGTACAAAACTTGTCAGATCTGTCATATTTTGACTGAAGAATTTAAGCAACAGCAACATAGGAGAAAAGTGATACTGTGTTAGAAGAAAGGATAAATGTACTTCTTATAAGTAATATGTGTACACATATTTATTTTTTATCGATAATTATCCTTTAAATGTGTTTCTTGTATCCAAGTTGAGTGATCAATATTTTCCTATGATTAAGGACAATTTGTTTTATTGATGCTGCTCAAATCAAATGTATGGTTCTGGCTAAGCAAAATGGACTAAGTGAAACCAATAATGTATTATATAAAGATAGAGTTAGAAGAATAAAGAGCAGGGTTAGCAGAAGCTGGGGTGGGTGTATTGGTGTTTGGATAATTAGGTTGCTAGGACTCGAGTTGTGACCGCAATGAAAGCCCTTTGCAAATGGCTAAACGGGAATGTTTTCAGCCTGATGATCATAAAATTCTAAGCAGATGAATACATAAATTACTCTGCCGTTCTCTCAAACATTAGGGTGATTTTGTCATTTTCACAGTTAATTTACCTTTTGTAATGTTGGCGCTCAACCCTAATTGTAGTTACCTGCTGATTCAAGTAAATCTGACAAACCTGAACACCTATTCCTTTGGCATATAACTAACAGGCTCCTGTGAGGACAATTAAGCTTAAGTAAAATTCCACCTTTGTTGAGAAAATCCCCTCAGTTCAGCTCTACAAATTGCTAAATATAATGCCACATTTTAAATTGCTTACTTTGTACAATTAAATTTAAATGGTCAGGTGCTCCACACTGACCAGAACAGACTTTGTTAAGACTGAACATGTCAGAAATTCTGCTAGTCACTCAGTTTGTACAGCTGTGGAAAATGATCAACAATTTTGAAGCCTTTTTTAGCTAATCACTAATTCAGGAAAGAGAATTTATCTGGGTAGTCTGTACTGACAACTAGTGCAACACCAACTACAGATTTCATACTAGAACAATAATGGAAGCTAGACTTATAGTAATAACTGGTGTATTTTTTTTAAATAATAATAAATTACAAAAACATTTTTGCAAGATTAATACATGTCTGTAACAAATTTTAGAAAAAGGGGAATTTAACTTTTAAAGTAAAGAAAGTTGTTATAGTGTAGTAGTTGGTAACTGATTAGAGAGTTGTTGGCAATCTTTTTATGCTACCTTCTGCTTGATCATAGCAGTAGTGACTCATCACTCGGCGGATCGGTCAAAAACAGCCTTATCAGCCTGACGACAGACTGTATACACCAGCAAACTGTCATCAGAACGACCGCCTTACGGACGGGTCTGATGACTGGTAGCTTGTTACAGTCCGACGTGTGTACGAAGCTTTACAATTTTGAACTGTATCTTTTATGTGATAGTAGACAGTGAAAGGGCTGATAGAGAAGAGTAGGATTACAGAAGCAAGGCAACAGATGGATGAGTTGTGCAGTATGGATCATGATAGACTGGAGTAGAGCCTATCAGAAATCAGGTAGGAGACATACAAGGATGTTGCAGATAGAGTTCAGTTCTGCTGACAGTTTTACCCAAAAGAAACTGAAAAAGGTTTTGTGACATGAGGTCCAAAATTGATTAGGTCCTATCTTCTGTAGCATACCCCATACTATTAATGTTGACATTTTCTCCACTGAGGGAGAGAAGAGGTTGAATCTGTGCAGTAATATGAGTGCACTGGCCAAGTCCACCCCAGGGGCCCATGAAGGGATCTGAGAAAGCGGTGAGCAAGAGGCAAAAGGAAGACAGCAAGTGGTAGAAGAAGAGCAGGAAGAAGATCTAACCTTTCTAAGTGTAAACGGTGCTGAAACAGATTTGCCCCAACACGCCATCTTGTCCAAGACCATAAGCATCCTGAACACCTTTACCAATAACATCTTCTAGAGCATCAGTGGGGAAGCTTCCCACCTGACTCATAACATCAAGCACTCCAGAAGGAAACTGCTATCCATTAGTGTTGGGCGAACAGTGTTCGCCACTGTTCGGGTTCTGCAGAACATCACCCTGTTCGGGTGATGTTCGAGTTCGGCCGAACACCTGATGGTGTTCGGCCTTTTAAGTTCGGGTTCGTCCCGAACTACTGAATGGCCGCCGAACAGGGCCGAACAGGGCCCCTGTTCGGCCGAACAGGGCCCTGTTCGCCCGAACATGCCGCAATACGGCCCCCCTATGGGGTCGCAGGCATAAGGGGGGAGCATGCCCGGATCGCGGGGGGGGGGCGGAAATTCCCCCCACCCCCTCCGCTAGCGCTCCCCCCTCTGCCCGCTTCCCCATACAAAAGTTTAAGGCAAGTTAAATAGTACTTGGTGGCTGGCACTGGCAGTGGAGTGAGGAGGAGGAGGAGTCCGAGTAGCAGAGTGACGCGTTGAGGCCAGGCAGCGGGCGGTTCAGCGGTAGTACCCTTGTGGTACTTCCGCCCTTTCTCTGACCTCACGTCCTCTGCATACGAGGGTACGCGTCACGCGTACCCTCGTATGCGTCATCACGTAGAGGACGTGAGGTCAGAGAAAGGGCGGAAGTACCACAAGGGTACTACCGCTGAACCGCCCGCTGCCCGGCCTCAACGCGTCACTCTGCTACTCGGACTCCTCCTTCTCCTCACTCCACTGCCAGTGCCAGGCCAGCCACCAAGTACTATTTAACTTGCCTCAAACTTTTTTTATGGGGAAGCGGGCAGAGGGGGGAGCGCTAGCGGAGGGGGTGGGGGGAATTTCCGACCCCCCCGCGATCGGGGCATGCTCCCCCCTTATGCCTGCGACCCCATAGGGCCCCCAAAATAGGCATGTTTGGGGGTCCCATTGACTTCCATTGAGTTCGGCGTTCGGGCCGAACATGCCGAACATCTGGCCCATGTTCGGCCTGTTCGGCCCGAACCCGAACATCCAGGTGTTCGCCCAACACTACTATCCACTTGCTTCTGCAGAGAGTGCTGGCAAATGTCCAAGGGTACCAATGGCATCACCAAGTAAACCAGGATAAAGTAATAATCCATAGTATAGTTAACTACTGTAGCCAACTGGATGGTTTAAGACAAATTAGAGAAGGACTCTTTGCTATGTTTGCTGGACACCTGGAGAAGGCCACCACAGCACTTCTAGCCATGGTCAGATCAATAGTAAAAAAGTAGATATTTGCGAAAATATAATTAGCCCTCCATCCTTGTCAAAATTCATCACACTTTCCTCCACTTCCTGCAATAAATCCTCTTTTAATTCAAAAATCCTCTTATGGACTAAAGTTTTGCAATGAAACTCGGTGCATTTTTACTGTGGCCTTCTGACTAGAGAATTGATGAATGCAATTGATATTCATCATAGCAACTGCAGTATAAAATATGTATAAAATATTATTATATTTGTGTATTAACATAAAACATTAATAGAATAATTGCACATTTAAGTGCATCACATTTAGACTTTATTTTATTCCTCTAAACTCAGACTTGAGCTTTACAATAAAGAATTCAAAGTACTAATTGAATTATGCAGCTTCACACATTAGAGAAGCATTTCATTAGCTGAACTAAAAATACACGGCAAATTGTACAGAAATCTATGTTTGACTTGTCTATTTCTAAACCTATACACTCATTTCCTTCCACTTTTATTTCAAGAATGGGGACTCACAGCATGCTTTATCTTTACCAATGACTTACATGAATAATATGAATACTCTGTATTACATGTATTACAGTGCTACACTCAACTAAAGGATATTACAGAACTTTAACATTTTATAAAGATACACCAATAAAAACACTTTGGCACAGTTTTGATTTTTTTTTTTAAAGGAGCACTTAAAGGATAACTGAGGTGACATGTGACATGATGACCAAACAGTAGTGAGGCTCATCCGAGCTCGGATATCCGAGATATTCGGATATCCTAGCCGTTTTTTCACTATTCGAGCTCGAATATCCGGGCCGTGCTATCCGAGCGCACTCGGATAGCAATCAGCTATCTGGAGATATCCTAGCTATCCGAGCTCGGATAGCGTCATCCGCTCGGATAGCGTCACGTCACGTCACCTCGAGTCCTCATAAGCAAAGCAGAGGGCTCCCAGCCCTCTGACTGCAGCCAATCACAGAGGGGGAGCCTGGCCAAGCCCCCCTTTGTAAATAGCGAACATCTATTAATCCTTCGCACTCTCACATGCAAATGTTCAAACAAATGCATTCACAGATTCACTCATCCAGGCATATCCATATGTATTTTGTTCTTGTTACTGACCCCTGTGGCTAGGGTCTAATTCGGTGCACTCCCTCCTCCCCTGTATGTGTTTGTCAGCATGCACACAGCTTATGCTGGTGTATGTGCATGGTGCACATGGATACATTACGTTAGCTCCCTTGTGCGATTGGTAAGATGCACTATCTGTCCCAGGAGAGGACGTCAGGATGTGTGCTCCTAATCCCTTGATAGGTTTGATGCAATTAATGTGTTTGCATGTCTGCACTATGCATGTTACAGGGCCAGAGTTAGGACACCTATGTTTACCTGGGTACTTCTGCGCAGTATAGGTGACTAAGCATAAGAATGCATTCTTCTGTGAACTAAAACCACGGCTTTTAACTTAGCTGTAGGGATAACAGTTGTGCCTGGATGAGTGAATCTGTGAATGCATTTGTTTGAACATTTGCATGTGAGAGTGCGAAGGGTTAATAGATTTTTGATGTTTTCTAGCCACACCCCCTTCAGCACCTCCCTTTCCTTAACTTATTTAATATCCTAACTAGATGCGATGTGCCTGGATATATGTATTTTGTTCTTTTTAAATAGGCGCCATGTTGCCTCACTCGTCCTGCTTGCGACTTACTGACTGACTGTACTGAGAGATTGCTCCAGTGCTTTTTGTCTGTGTAAGTGCATTTATCGTTCAATACACCTAGCGTTTTTACACTCCAACACTTGATATTCACCTGTATTACTTTGTATTGTAGATAGATTGTATTTTAGGCAGTTTTGTTTGTGTGATTAGGGACTAGGGAGGGAGACTGTCACTGGTGCTGCTGCAGCTGCAGCCAGCAGCTAGGCCCTGTGCCTAGGCAAGGCAGCCTGCCCTGCTCTGTGCTCTAGTCTCTAGTTACCTGTGCTCTCACCTGTCCTACTCTACTGTACTACTTCTGTGTTAGATAGATTATTGTACTATTTTGTTGTTAGCAGGCCCAGCTTTACTGCTATACCTGTCCTGTATCTGCTCTCTGTAATCTAGCCACACCTGTTCTATTGTTTAACTAGATTCTTCTATTGTTTAGTTAGTACTGTAGTACTGCAGTCAGTGCTAGTAGTTGTTAGAGTAGTAGTACTACTGTGTTAGCTTTCTACAGAACTGCTGTGCTGTGAGCAGTGCCAGTGTGACAGTTAGTGTGCACTAGTGTCTTCTCCTCTGCTGTCTGACTGGCACTTGGCACGTGCCACATCCGGCATGCTCCTGGCACACGTTACACCTGCTGCTGCTGCTGTGTTGCCCTGCTCCTGCTGCCTGTGCAGCTCCCACCGCCAGGGTGCCACAGGCCACTGATACCACCTATATTTAACCCAAAACACAATCGCTGCGTAATTTTTTGGAGGTGTCTGGGGTGAAAACTGTCATGTCCCAGTTGTGCGGTTGGACTTTGGACACAATGTGGGCTGCACGACTGCTGTCTGGAACCTAGGCCTGATGTTAATTTACAGCTATTTTTTTTTTTTTTTGGGGGGGGGGGGGATTTTAAGTCCCCACATCATCAATTAGTGTTCCCCTTTACAAAATTATGATGCTACATGCCTCATATACCCTAAAAACGTTTTTTAAAGCAATTTAAAGGCCACTTCCGGTTTTTCTATCCGGATATCCGAATTTGCCCAGATAGCCCGGATACTGTGGTCGGATATCCGATTTGCATTCGGATCAGAAAATTTTGAACTCGGATATCCGACCCGGATCGGATATCGGGGTATCCGGATCCGAATCGGATCCGGATTTTGAAAAGGGGTATCCGAGCATCACTACCAAACACACAAATAACTATGCTGTGTTCCTTTTTTTCTTTCTCTGCCTGAAAGAGTTAAACATCAGGTATGGAAGCGACAGTTTCTGTCCGGGTAGGGGTGGGTCAGACTATAGCATAACCCTCACTGAAAAGCCATAAAAGCCATAAGCCATTAAAGCCATAAAACACTTTTCTGTGAGTAAATGGCTTCTGAGAGCAGGAAAGAGATAAATATGGTCAATAATTTGTAAATTTGAGCTCTGACATACTTCAATGAATGTGTCATTGAGCAGAAACAATGAAACCATAAAAACTTTAGAAACTAGTTTTAAATATTAAATAAAACTGTGGGATAGCTACAAAAGTCATTTTTAGGAGAAGGAGGATAGATACAATTGTATTTCTCATCAGTTTATCTTCACCTCGGATGCCTTTTAACCCTCCCGGCGGTAACCCCGAGCGTAGTTCGGGGTAAGCCACGCAGGAGGATTTCTCAGGCCTTGCTGGGCCGATTTGCATAATTTTTTTTTTGCTACACGCAGCTAGCACTTTGCTGCGTGTGCACTCCGATCGCCGCCACTCCCCGCCGATTCGCCACTACCCGCCGCGCCACACTGCCCCCCCCCCCCCTCAGACCCCATGCGCTGCCTGGCTAATCAGTGCCAGGCAGAGCTGAGGGTGGATCGGGACTCCCTTTAACAGCACGACGTCAGTGACGTCATCTCGCCAGTCGCCATGGCGACGGGGGAAGCCCTAATGGAAATCCCGTTCAGAACGGAATTTCCGGACGGGCTTGTTCGCCGGAGGCGATCGAAGAGGGTGGGGGGATGCCGCTGCACAGCAGCTGTCATGTAGTGAGCCCTAGGCTTGCTACATGATTTAAAAAAAATAAATTAAAAAAAACTGCTGCGCTGCCCCCTGGTGGTTTTAAATAGACCGCCAGGAGAGTTAAAGTGAACCTTAACTGAAAAAAAAGAGTTTCACTTACCTGGGGTTTCGACTTACTTGTTTCTGCCAACTTATCGGTCAGTGGTCCACTGTGCCGGCATGGCCCTTGCCTCGCGTATCCTCGTACGCATTCACGTCAGCGAATGCAGTAAGAGGTTTTCTCTCACTGCTGGTCTTCAAGTGAAATAATTAAAGGAATATACATACGATGCAGCATTCTGGAACTGATTAATTACTCTATATGTGCAAATAGCATTGCATTCAGTATTACTGAAAAACTCAGCCGATTGTTTTTCATGAGGGTATTATGCAAGATCTCAAGGATGTGTTAAGTCTCCCACTAGTTATATCAATTGTAGCTACTGATATGTGAAAACTGTTTTCAGCTGGTAATGTGCTTTGGAATATTGCTGAAAACATTTCTGCTATCGAGAACATTATGTATCACAGAGCATTTTTCTAAAACTCCAGCTGTGTTAATATTGATAAGTTGCTTTTATTAGGCATCTTTTGTGTTTAAATGTAACACTTTTGGCTTTGCAGGTGTAATGTGCACATTGTTTTCTCTGTTCTCCCCAGATTTAATCAAACTATGCCCAACTCAATTACTAGCTTGAAACTTGCAGGAAGCAGGTGTTAATTGCTAAAACACAGTGCATCTGGGCTTTTATAATATGAAATAAACAGTGTGCAGCTTGCAATTGGTTGTCTTTTTAACAGGGCGCCCTGAGCTCCACCACGTAGTGATTTGCCACGAGGAAGTGACCACTTACCTCACAGAATACTTAGGGTTAACCATGCAAATAAATTAGGGATTATGAACACTAATTTAGACACCTTTTATGAGGTAAGACACCCTCTAAATTTCTAAAATTGTGATACTTATTACTTTAGGTGCTGCTTATATGCCATCCAATGTCATACAAAGGTGGTTAAATATTTTAAAAAGAATAGGAAAAGTTTTTGGGGAACCCTGAATAGGTGGGACAAATTACTACCAGCACTGGCATGTTGGAACCCTATTTTTTTTTTCATGTTGCCTCTGCTGCTTTTAGCCAAACCCACAAATGAAAAGTTTGAGGACCACTGTTTTAAAGTATAGGAAAAAACACTGTTCCTGAGCAGGATCAACTTGATAAAAATAATAGTACTAACAAAACTGTTATTTCCTCTCCAACATGTGTCTCTTCATACTCCAGTCATTCTTAACCACTTGCCCTCCACCGGGTCGAGTATCTACGTCCCTGCAAAATCCCTCTTCACCTCGCAGGTGAACTTTTTAAATATGTATGTCAAGAGGGTATATTACTGTTACTTTTTAAATTATGGGCTTGTAATTAGAGATGAATGCATAACTGAAAAAATGCACCTTTATTTCCAAATAAAATATTGGTGCCATACATTGTACTAGGGAAATATTTAAACCTTCCAATAACCAGGACAAATGGGCAAATACAATGTGTGGCTTTTATCCACAGTAGAACGTTTCATTTTAAAATTATAATGGCCAAAAACTGAAAAATAATGATTTTTTTTTCATTTTTTTTTCTTATTATTCCCATTAAAATGCATTTAGAATAAAATAACAAAGCAAAAAGTATCACCCAAAGAAAGCCAAAGAAAGTTGGTGTCGAAAAAAACAGTGTTTAGATCATTTCAGTGTGATACATACTGATACATTTATTGGAAGATGAATGAATGCAGCGCTGAAAGGTGAAAATTGCTCTGGATTTTAAGGGGTAAAACCCTTGGAGGTGAAGAGGTTAATCAAGTAAATTGTACAATAACATCAATTGCATGGGGAAAAAGCAAAGGTTAAACCAAAATTAACTATCCTTCAACATCCAAAAGATTTAGGAGGTATGGGCCTGCTGGACTTAGAGTTGAATTATTTGGCAGAACAATTAAGACACTTACATTACTGGATAAAAAAATGTTTTCCAACAATTCTAGCAGAATTTTGAGGTACTTGCTCAGCTTGAACTGACTTGCTGTCCATCTGGAGTTTCCAAACTCCAATATAATAACAAAATTATCCCTTTGCTTACTGTGGAGGAGACAAGGCACACTTCTGGCACTTGGCACATGATATGGGACTGCCCAATCATAGGACAATTTTAGAATCCATTAGTAGATTTATAATAATATAATTAGTGACAATCTGCACTCTGCAATTCTTGTGCACTACACTACGCATTGCGCAAGAGACATAACAGTTATTTATATAACTGAAATTAAAAATATGACTCTTTTCTTTGCTACTTATGTTTTATTAATTATCAGTACTACATATACAATTCATTATACCCGGAGGGCCTGTTTCCACTACACGCAGATTGGATGCAGAATGAATGCAGAAAAACTGACTCCAGTGAAAGCCTATGGGCCTGTTTCCACTAAACGCGATTTTTCTGATGCAGATTTTCCCATAGGCATTCATTAGAGTCAGTTTTTCTGCATCCATTCTACATCCAATCTGCATGCAGTGGAAACAGGTCCTAAGTTTATTTTAAGTTTATACTTCAGTGCCACTTTAAGTAAATGTATCCTGAGTTGTAGGGTAGGGGTTTGAGTTCAGCTATCTATGAGCAATTACTTTCCTGGCCAGAAATAAAGCTTCTCTCAAAAATATTCTCTGGTACTGTGTTTTGTTGAATTTCAGTAATGGGGAATATACTAAGGACCAAACCAAAAGTAAAAGTTAAAGGTTTATTTATAATGTGAAAGGCATTCATAAGTGATAATGTGAAAATGGCAAACTGAGGTGTAAACACAAGTGAACTGAGCAAATAATACAATGCAAAAGGATTCAAATATACCAGATAATACTAGGATTACAGGAAACCGGGAGGACTGGCACACAGGCTAAACTGCAACAATGAACTATCAATGTTTGGTCTGCAGGAGCTGGCTTATATACTGTGCAGAGGAGTCAGGTGGCAGTTCAGGTGGCTTGTATTTCCTCCCATTAGCAATCTGCAGAAAATGCAGTTCTTGAGGAAGTTTGCCCTCTGCTGGTGAACAGAAAGAAACACAACATTTGCCAAAGTACTTGAAAATAGTGTGAGGACCTCTGTAAGTGAATCGAGGAAGTTTGTGCAAAAAGTTAATATCAGTGTCACCGGCAGATGCAGATCTTAACATTGCATCATTCTGTCACATTTGCAGTTTAGAAAGCATACTCTGTCTTTTAATCTATAAACAAAGAGAAATATTGTCCCAGTTGCCTGCGCAGTTAGAGCGGACTTGACTGGGATCGACTATTTCCGCCTGAATCAGAGCCGAGAGCCGCTATTGCACCTGCACTGGAGCCGGGGAAGGTAATATTGCAGACGCTACAGCTTGACAAATGGTCGGCTGTGGCTTCAGAGGGGCACAACAAGACCTCCGTGGAATGGAGGAGGACGAGGAGGATGGGGGAAGCCTTGATAGGATCCAGAGACTTCCCCCTCCCTAGGAAAGTACACCCTAGGGGCACTTTTTTTTTCTTTAACAGTGAGGGGTAAGAAACACAAAACATTGAACTATCAGGGATGAGAGCAGCACTCAACACACATGGATCCTAAACAATGACATCAACAACCATAAACTGTAAACAGATCACTAAGAATTGTATAGCTCAGGAGCACTGAAACCTTCTACTGGCATTGATACTTGGATTACCTCCTGCTTAGTCTTTAACCACTTCCTGCAAAATGGACAAATTAAAATGATCCATTTTGAAGGGCAGATGATGGCGATACACCCGTAGGCACACCCGCGTGGCCACTTTCCACTGCCTATAGGCGGTTGGGAAGTGGTTAAATGGAACCTGAACTGAGAAAGATATGGAGGCTACCATAGTTACTTCTTAGGCGCAGTGCACACCGAAAACCTCTAGCAGATCTGCAAAACGCTAGAGGTTTTTGAAGCAGATTTCAGAGCGATTCGGGGCATGTTTAGAGATGTTTTCTACACATGCCTAGCGTTTTTGGGAGTGTTTTAGTGTAGCGCATTTCAAATATTGTTACAGTAAAGCTGTTCCTGAACAGCTTCTGTAACAAGAATAACTGGAAAACCGCTCTGATCTAGTGTTTTTCAGAGCGGTTTTCAACTTTCCTATACTGTAACATTGAGCAGAAACCCCTCAGAAATCTAAAAAATGCTGCAGCCCCTGAGTTTGCATTTGTGGAGAAAACGACCCGCTCTTGTGTGCACCATCCCATTCACTTTCATTAGCCAAGCGGTTTTCCCCCTGCAAGTGTTTTAAAAAAAACGCTCCAGAATCGCTCCGGTGTGCACCAGCCCTTATAAACAATGAATATTGCCTGGCTGTCCTGCTGATCCTCTGGCTCAAATGCTTATAGCCATAGACCCTGAACAAGCATGCAGATCAGGTGCTCTGCTCTAAAGTCTGACTAGATTAGCTGCATGCTCGTTTCAGGTGTGTGATTCAGACTCTACTACAGCCAAAGAGATTAGCAGGACTGCCAGGCAACTGATATCGTTTAAAAGTGATTAAATATGGCAGCCTGCTTATTCTCCGTATCCCTCTCAGTTCAGGTTCCCTTTATGCGAACATAAGCTGATAATAATATATGATAATAACGAAATAGCTGTATATGTTAATGAGAATTACAATTACATTTATTGAATTCAATGTTAAAAAGCATCTATAAAAGTAGCTGCAGGAAATCAAACAGAAATAGTTGGTTAGAGTTATTAATAGAGAATATGGAACACATGTGGATAATTAAAATAATTACATAGGTGGTGTGACTGCATGACATTGTTCAAGGTGTTAATTGGTTCAAATTATAAAGAGGCTCTTCAAAGCACCTCATTACCAGACATCTGTTTATAGCTCTGCACTGTTTGCATCTCTAGATTGAATGATGCTTCCACTAAGTGTTACATCACTGATTCAGAAAAACAGCAAAATGTTACTCGGAGAAATCTTGAGGTTTTTAGCCTCGTCAGAGCCGGAAGCATTAACTTCCTGATTATTAATATTACTTTCAGTTCATGGTTATATAATAGAATAATTGATTTGCTGCTTATTAAAAAGTCAACAGAGGTTTAATGATTAAAATAATATTGATCAAATTATAGAAAACAGGTAGCCAAGGTTCTTAGCTTCTAATTTATACATCTTTATTTTATTGTTATCAATGGAACTGGTTCCTAGATCATTCCTGTTGGCTCCTAGAATGCACATGGCTGCTGAATTGCATATCATTAGGTCCAACCAGGCTTAAAGAGGATCTGTAACCTCAAAAAATCCCCTGGGGGGTACTCACCTCGGGTGGGGGAAGCCTCCGGATCCTAATGAGGCTTCCCACGCCGTCCTCTGTCCCACGGGGGTCTCGCTGCAGCCCTCCGTGCAGCCGTGACGTAATATTTACCTTCCTGGCTCCTGCGCAGGCGCTCTGACGGCTGTCGGCTCCGAACTACACGGAAATACCCGATCGCCGTCGGGTCTACTCTACTGCGCAGGCGTAAGTTTCCGGCGCCTGCGCAGTAGAGCGGACCCGACTGAGATCGGGAATTTCCGTGTAGTTCAGAGAGGAAAGCAGCCACAGCGCCCCCGCTGGAGCCAGCAAAGGTAAATATTGAAATTACAGTCGGGCCTGTCGCCGGCTGTTCAGAGGGCTGCAGCGAGACCCCCGTGGGACAGAGGACGGCATGGTAAGCCTCATTAGGATCCGGAGGCTTCCCCCACCCGAGGTGAGTACCCCCCAGGGGATCTTTTTCATGTTACAGAGTCTCTTTAAAGTGAACCTGAGGTGAAAATAAACTGATTAGACAGACAATTATATTTATCCTCCTACTCCTAAAAATGACTTTTTAAGTATCCCAGGTTTTTTTTTTTAATATTAAAACATTTACAAGGTAGGTTGACTGTTTAAAGGCCGGCTTCACCCTGTAGATTGGTGGTGTGTTGCGGTGGCCGCACAGCATCCACCAAAAAAAGGCCATTAGTACGCGATAATCCCCATGTGGCATCCTGCTGAACAAGAAGTGACGCTCACTTCCTGCTCAGCTATCTGGTGACTTGCGCAGAAACGTATTGCTAAAATACGCTTCTGCGCATTCGCGACATAGATAACTGCAGCTGGTTTTTTTAAAAGGGCACATGTTGCCATAGACTTACATGACTTCCGGCCCAACGCAGATCGCCACAGGACCCCGCGCGGTAAGGTAAGTATTGAAGCTCATTAGATAGGGCATTTCCGGCGCAGAATACTGAAACATGCGGAGTGTGAACTCCCCCATTTATTAGCATTAGGCTGCGGTGTAGTGCGGTAAATTTATCGCACTGCCTCAGTGTGAAAGGACCCTGACTGTCTCTATTCAGTGGCAGCCTATTAAGTGTCCCAGAATTAGAAAAAAGGTCAATAGTTCATTTATTTTATCTCAACCCTGCCCTCAGTTGTATTCTGCCAAGAAAACATTTATTGCTGTAATAAGCTTATCAGTGAGGTTCACTGTATTCCTGACAAGGTACCAACAAGACAGAAGCTGTCACTTCCATGCCTAGAAATGAACTCTTTCAGGCAGCAAAATGAAACAAGTAAAACAGCCTGATTATTTATATGTTTTGCACTGTGCCTACACATGTTTATCTCATCATGTCACATGTCGCCTCAGGTACACTTTAAAGGATGTTTATACCACTAGTTTTTATAAACTTTTGATCTATAGGAAAAGTTATCACCAGAGCACATCACTTCAGTGACTAAGCTGTGCAAGTATACAGTAAACAACAGGAACGGATTTACCTCACAGGAGTCTGTAGGCACAGATGTCCTGACACCCTAGACCTCACCATCCATGAACCTACAAACCCCGGCCAAACAGCAACACAAGTGTGCTGGCTGGCCCAGTTGTCACTTCTCCCTTTCTTCCCTTGCATGTCATAGGTAGCGAATACTGGTGCCCCTTAGTATTAGGTAGCCAGAAGTATCCTCAATATTAAGTAGCTAGAGGTGCCCCCAAGTATTAGGTAGCTAGAGGAACCTCAGTATTACGTAGCTAGAGGTGCCCCTGACTGAAGGGAAATCTTGTCAGTGGAATGCTGAGAGCAGGGTGAGTAACCTCTCATTTACACTTTCATCAGGACTCTGCATACGGAAGGAGGGAGGCGCTCGGGGAGGGGAGTGAGCCAACCTTTCCATCATCAGGTTCCTGTAGGCACGTGCCTACAGTGCCTTATGGTAAATCTGGCCTTGGTAAACAATGAGGAGGGGTGGTAAGGGGGCTTTGCTATTAACCGCTAAAGTCTGCGGGTTTTAATCACGAATACCGACTAGTGATCACGAGTAACTCGTGATCATGAGTCGGGTAACGAGTGCAATCATGAGTGCATTCGTGATTGGCATTCATGATCGAGTGCCGATCCCTAATGCCGATGACGACCTCATGATCGCAAAAAAAAAAAATGGCTCGTAATCATGAGTTACTCGTGATCACGACCTCATGATGAGTGACACTACCATACATCTTAAATTAAACTAATGAACGTTCATTTTTTCTTTGGTGCTCAAACCTCTATCTATACACCTGTATAAGTGGAATAAACAAGTGAGCTCGGGTCAACTGACATAGCCTCCAGCTGGGGCCTGGATGGGATAAAGCAGCTTCAAAGGATTTCCTTTAACCCTCCTGGCGGGAGGTTTTTTAAGCCTAATTTCTTTATCATGTAGCTAGCCTAGTGCTAGCTACATGATTCCCCCCTCTCTGCGGCCTCTTTCCCACCCCTCCGATCGCCGCCGGTGATCAAGCCCATCCGGGAAACCCGTTCTAAACGGGATTTCCTTCAGGGCTTCCCAGTCGCCATGGTGATGAACTGAGTGACGTCATTGACGGCATCGATGTCGTGACGTCACAGGGAGTCCCGATCCACCCTATAGCGCAGCCTGGCGGCGATTGGCCAGGGTGCGCAATGGGTATGCGGGGGGGCCCTGTATCACGGCGGGTAGTGGCGCATCAGCGGTGGCGATTGACCCAAACATGCAGCAAGTAAAGTGCTTGCTGCGTGTTCTAAAAAAAAAAATTATGAAAATCGGCCCAGCAGGGCCTGAGAAATCCTCCACGGCGGCTTGCCCCAAGCTCAGCTCGCGGTTACCGCCAAGAAGGTTAAGACACTGGAGGAATTTCTTGGGAGCTGCTAATCTTGTCTATGGGATATAACAGTACCAATTCTATGTGAAAACCAATATTTAAACAGACAGGCATTATTGATGAATGATTACATGAAAACAATACTTAAAATATTTAAAATATATGTTGGCCTAAATCTTTTTATCTTGGAACTTTTAAGAAAGAATCTTTTTGTCACTTTTTTTTTTAAAAAAGCACTGCAGCGAAAGTGTGACTATAAAGGAGAGTATGCACTGGCAGTGGTATTGTAGTGCTATATATCAGTGGAGGATTTCATGATATACTAGTCATTGTAGCCTGTTACATAACAGGCACTAAACAGTGGCGCACTCACAATCCCGTGTGCGCTCACGCACCTGTGGTACATCTGTGTCAGGCGTGCATGTGCATTTCACACTCAGCGTTTTGCCCGCGATCGCGCTCGGCTCCGTGATCATGATTTGCGGGCAAAATCTCACGATTCAGCATGATTTGCGCTTGTGATTCCCGTCCAATAGAACGGGAATCACAGAGCCTTCACCCTCAAAACGCTGCATGCCGCGCATTTGCAATTGATCGAAATCGCAAATCCATAGGGATACATTGTAGCAGCACTTTGCTGATCGCCGGCGATCAGCAAAGGGCTGAAGAATCGCACAAATGTGAACCAGCCCTTAGCTGACACGGACGCAACCAATGGACGCAGATGCCTAGAGGAAATATTAGGTAGGATATTTCAAATGAACAGGCCATTAGCATCAAGCAAGCACATTTTTTCTTTATATAATAGCAAATATATCTGCGCCAAGGAACAATGTAACCACCGCTGAGAAGAACAATGTCCAAAAGTTTAGAAGTCAGGCATACATCAAAGGTCAGCGCAGGTTTATAAAGTCATTGTATGTAGGGAATGATAAATTCTTCACCACAATATACAGTGGGTTGCAAAAGTATTCGGCCCCCTTGAAGTTTTCCACCTATTGTCATATTACTGCCACAAACATTAATCAATTTTATTGGAATTCCACATGAAAGACCAACACAAAGTGGTGTACAGATGAGAAGTAGAACGAAAATCATACATGATTCCAAACATTTTTTACAAATAAATAACTGCATAGTGGTGTGTGCATAATTATTTGGCCCTCTTTGATCTGAGTGCAGTCAGTTGCCTATAGACATTGCCTGATGAGTGCTAATGACTAAATAGAGTGCACCTGTGTGTAATCTAATGTCAGTAACAAATACAGCTGCTCTGTGATGGCCTCAGAGGTTGTCTAAGAGAATGTTGGGAGCAAAAACACCATGAAGTCCAAAGAACACACAAGACAGGTCCAAGACAGGTCAGGGATCAAGTTATTGAGAAATTTTAAGCAGGCTTAGGCTACAAAAAGATTTCCAAAGCCTTGAACATCCCACGGAGCACTGTTCAAGCGATCATTCAGAAATGGAAGGAGTATGGCACAACTGTAAACCTACCAAGACAAGCCCGTCCACCTAAACTCACAGGCCGAACAAGGAGAGCGCTGATCAGAAATGCAGTCAAGAGGCCCATGGTGACTCTGGACTAGTGTTGGGCGAACAGTGTTCGCCACTGTACGGGTTCTGCAGAACATCACCCTGTTCGGGTGATGTTCGAGTTCGGCCGAACACCTGATGATGCTCGGCCAAACCGTTCGGCCTCATGGCCGCACTAAGAGCGCATGGCCGAACGTTCCCCGAACGTTCGGCTAGCGCTGTGATTGGCCGAACGGGTCACGTGGTTCGGACCCGAACGCGCTCTGATTGGCCGAACGGTCACGTGGTTCGGGTAAATAAATACCCGAACCACGTCATATCTCCGCCATTTCTCTGTGGGTTTAGCTTTGGGTAGGCAGGCAGGGTAGTTCGCTCTCCAGTCACGCTAGCCAGGGTCCCCCCCAGTCATTGTGTGTCGCTGCTGGGAACAGTAGTACACCGCTCTCTCAGCCACACTATATATAGCATTGTTTACTGCCACTGTGTACCTCGCTCAGCCACACTATATATAGCATTGTGTTTACTGCCACTCTGTGTACACGGCTCAGCCAGACTATATAGCATTGTGTGTACTGCCACTGTGTACCTCGCTCAGCCACGCTATATATAGCATTGTGTTTACTGCCACTCTGTGTACCCGGCTCAGCCAGACTATATAGCATTGTGTGTACTGCCACTGTGTACCTCGCTCAGCCACGCTATATATAGCATTGTGTTTACTGCCACTCTGTGTACACCGCTCAGCCAGACTATATAGCATTGTGTGTACTGCCACTCTGTGTACACGGCTCAGCCAGACTATATAGCATTGTGTGTACTGCCACTATGTGTACACCGCTCAGCCAGACTATATAGCATTGTTTACTGCCACTCTGTGTACACGGCTCAGCCAGACTATATAGTATTGTTTACTGCCACTCTGTGTACACCGCTCAGCCAGACTATATAGCATTGTGTGTACTGCCACTCTGTGTACACCGCTCATCCAGACTATGTAGCATTGCGTACTCTGCCAGTCAGTGTGTATATTGCTGGGATCAGTAATACTCCACTCACCGCCAACCACTATATGAGCTCACCATGAGTTCCTCAGAGACCTCCACTGTGAGCAGCACTCCCAACAACAGCAACAGCCAACGCCCCACGCAAGCTATAACATCCACCCCAGCAGCCAGTGGTCAGCAGCAGCCCTCCCCGGAGGAGAACGTTGTGTCCATCGGTCCGTCGCCAGAGCGATTAATGAGGGCTGCCATTGAGGAGATGATGGGGCCTGATGTGGAGGAGGAGGTCTGGCTTAGGCCAGAATCCCAAGTTAATGTTGAGGACGATGAGGGGTCTGTGTCTGGGGATGTTGGGGTGGCAGAGGTGGTGGGTGGGTCAGACTCAGGAGAAGAGTTGTATGATGAGGATGATGATCGGGACCATCTGTATGTGCCTCAGAGTCCGACCCCGGAAAACATGTTGTATCGTGTGTTTAGGTACTAAAATCTGCGTTCCAACTTCCCACTTCCCAGTATTGCCCGCAGTGCCCGGGTCCACGGATCCATATCATTTTTTGGGCAGCACTATCAAACTGTGGTACTATGAGTGAGTTGCCATGGTCCTTCTGTGCTGCCTGTCACACTCACCGTCTGTCTGCAGATGGATTGTTCAACACAGCTACGCCATTTGACATGTAGTCCTGGACCTTGACCATCTTCTCCAGGCGATTGGTGTTGGAGGACGTGGAACTGCCCGATTGCTGTTCTGTGGGCTGCTGCATGGGTGTCAGAAAATGTTCCCACTCCAAGGACACTGCCAATACCATTCCCTTTTCGGCACTAGCAGCAGCTTGTGTTCTTTGCTGCCCTTCTGGTCCTCCTGGGTTTGCTGAAGTCAGTCTGTCGGCGTACAACTGGCTAGAGAAGGAGGAGGATGTCAATCTCCTCTCTAAAGTCTCCATCCTCAAGGGCCTGCTGGAATTGTTCCATTTTTGACCTGTCTGACACTTTCTTCAATCAGTTTTTTAACATTGTGTTTGTATAAACTGGGTATAAACCCAGTAATTGGTGTTGTCCAGATTCCAGAATAATGAATAATAATGAATAGTGAATAATGCGCGGGCCGCGTTCAATGCAGTCTAGCATGAATTGAGCCATGTGTGCCAGAGAGTCCTGCTAGACTGCTCTGTCTTCATGTTCTTGTGAGCGTTGTGATTGTTGTGATGCACCATATTCGTCACCAGCATCACTTTCTTCCTCTTCTGCTGTCCATTCCCGCTAAATTGTGGAAGTCCAACGTGCACCGCTCTGTCCCTCGGCAGTGGGGGCATCCAATTCCTGCTCCAACTCCAGCTGTTCCTCGTCCTGTTCTTTGTCATAGCTGGGACCAGCGTTTCCTGAGGCAGGTTGCCTGATGTTGGTATCATCACGCTGATCGTTTTCATCTTCAGAATCCCCCACTTGCATCATGCCAGCGGTTTCCATCTTCAACATTGATTTCTTCAGTAAACACAGCAGTGGTATTGTAATGCTGACTGTAGAGTTGTCACTGCTCAGTCACGCAACGTGGATCGCTTAAAATTTTGGAGGACTTGGCAGAGATCCAACATGGTGGCCCAATCAGATCCACAGAAGCTTGGTAGCTAGCTGCTGGAATGCGCCTCGGCACTGCGCAAAAGCGTGCTAGCATGTGCAGCGTAGAATTCCAGCGCGTAGGGAGGGACATCACCCAGCGAGCGATGGTGCGCTATATTAAAGCGCTCCTGCATCTCTTGGTGAGTCCTTCAGAAGCGGTACTGGACTTTTAACAATGTTTTTTTTTTTCCTTCAACAGAAGATCTGCCACGTTGGAGTGAGGAGGACGCCGCCGACCCCGACACCAAGCTGAACCCCGGCGAACTCCAAGCAGAGGATCTTCAGGAACCCTCAAGGCTTTGAGCAAGCTGAGGAGGATCAGCAGTCCCGACGAGACCTCTCCTCATATGCGACTGAGTGCAGTGGAGCTCCCCAGAACAACCTCTCAGTTGTCACTTTGTCACTGGTCACTTTGTCATTTTGTCACTTGTCACTTTGTCACTTGTCACTTTGTCATTTTGTCACTTTGTCACTTGTCACTTTGTCACTTGTCACTTGTCACTTTGTCACTTGTCACTTGTCACTTTGTCATTTTGTCACTTTGTCATTTTGTCACTTTGTCACTTTGTCACTGGTCACTTTGTCACTTTTCACTTGGTCACTTGTCACTTGGTCACTTGTCCAGATGATCTCGGTACACCTCCTGCGATTTAAATTCCTGCACACATTGCTCTGGGATTTGGGTGTGATGAATGATGCATCTAACTGGCCACCGGAGGCAATTAAGGCCTTCAAAACATTGAAAGCAGCTTTCTGTTCCGCCCCCATTTTGCGTCATGTTGAGTTGTTGACGTCATGTTCATCCTCGGCCTCGCCTTGCATTTCAGTGCGAGGTGCATTTTCCACAGAAAAAGGTTGTGAATCCGGGCACAACATTTGTGGCTGTTCCATTGACCTTTCACAGGTAGAAGATTGTGGGGGTGGGAATAGCTCCTCCGAATAGCCCATTGTGTCCTGAAAACTACTCATTGCATTGCTTTGCGCACACATTTTTTTGTCCTCATGCAAGGCCTGAGTTGCACCTGAAAGCGTGGCCTTCTCCTCCTGCGCCTCCTCCTGTTCCATCATGTCTGCTGCTGCTGGGTTAGCGTTGACGCCCGGTCCCTGTTTATTGAACCTCTTATCTTTATTACATTTATGACTGCATGGCGGTAAAAAGCATGCTATCCGCACGCTTCTTGTCCTCATGCAAGGCCTGGGTTGTTGTGTCTCAAAAAGCATGGCCTTCTCCTCCTGCGCCTGCTCCTGTTCCATCACGTGTGCTGCTGCTGCTGGGTTAGCGTTACCGGTCCCTTTACCTGGAATCTCTTCTCTGTATTACATTTATGACTGCATGGCGACAAAAAGCATGTTACCTGTGCAAAGAAACATGACATTTTCCACATTTAAAAGACAGTTTTTCCTTTGAAACTTTACAATCAATTTTCTCAAAAACTATAAGCTCTTTTTCAAATATTTTTTTTCCTCTTGTACCCACTCCCAAGGTGCACATACCCTGCTAATTTGGGGTATGTAGCATGTAAGGAAGCTTTACAAAGCACGAAAGTTCGGGTCCCCATTGACTTCCATTATGTTCGGAGTTCGGCGCGAACACCCGAACATCGCGGCGATGTTCGGCGAACGTTCGCGAACCCGAACATCTAGGTGTTCGCCCAACACTACTCTGGACGAGCTGCAGAGATCTACAGCTCAGGTGGGAGACTCTGTCCATAGGACAACTATTAGTCATGCACAGGGCCGGCCCGCTCATGAGGCGGGGTGAAACATTTGCCTCAGATGGCAGATCTAGGGGGGGTGGCACCCGCCTGTCCTTGGATGCTGGGGGCCGCCCGCAGAGCTGGAGGGGTAGCTGGCAGAAAGGGGGTATTGGGCCTAGCGGTGGGGAGGAGGGCCGGACCCTCCCTCCCTCGCCTGGGTCCCCCGATCTGCGCTGCTCCTCCAGCGTTAAACGAGCGTGCATATCATTAAGGGGCAACGGGCAGGGGAATCACTCACCTCTTCTGCGTTCCATCGTGTGCTCCACTGACGTCACTTCCGGCAAAGCCGCCCACTGTATTGTAAGTGGACGGCCTTGCAGGAAGTGACGTCAGTGGAACGCACGATAGAACGCGGAAGAGGTGAGTGATTCCCCCGCCCGTTGCCTCTTGATCATATGCACGCTGGTTTAACGCTGGAGGAGCAGCGCAGATCGGGGGACTCAGGCGAGGGGGGGGGTCCGACCCCCTTCCCCACCGCTAGGCCAATACCCCTTTCTGCCCGCTACCCCTCCCGCTCGGCGCTCCCCACACACTGCTGGGGGGGCGGCGATTTTTTCTAATTTGGCCTCAGGCGGCAAAAAGTCTAGGGCCGGCCCTGGTCATGCACTGTACAAAGTTGGCCTTTATGGAAGAGTGGCAAGAAGAAAGGCATTGTTAACTGAAAGCATAAGAAGTCCTGTTTGTAGTTTGCCACAAGCCATGTGGGGGACACAGCAACCATGTGGAAGAAGGTGCTCTGGTCAGATGAGACCAAAATGGAATTTTTTGGCCAAAATGCAAAACGCTATGTGTGGCAGAAAACTAACACTGCACATCACTCTGAACACACCATCCCCACTGACAAATATGGTGGTGGCAGCATCATGCTCGGGGGGTGCATCTCTTCAGCAGGGACAGAGAAGCTGGTCAGAGTTGATGGGAAGATGGATGGAGCCAAATACAGGGCAAACTTTGAAGAAAACCTCTTGGAGACTGCAAAAGACTTGAGACTGGGGCGGAGGTTCACCTTCCAGCAGGACAACGACCCTAAACATAAAGCCAGGGCAACAATGGATTGGTTTACAGCAAAACATATCCATGTGTTAGAATGGCCCAGTCAAAGTCCAGATCTAAATCCAATCGAGAATCAGTGGCAAGATCTGAAAACTGCTGTTCACAAACGCTGTCCATCTAATCTGATTGAGCTGGAGCTGTTTTGCAAAGAAAAATGGGCATGGATTTCAGTCTCTAGATGTGCAAAGCTGGTAGAAACATACCCAAAAAGAATGGCAGATGTAATTGCAGCAAAAGGTGGTTCTACAAAGTATTGACTCAGGGGGCTGAATAATTACGCACACCCTACTTTGCAGTTATTTATTTGTAAAAAATGTTTGGAATGATGTATGATTTTTGTTCCATTTCTCACATGTACACCACTTTGTATTGGTCTTTCACGTGGAATTCCAATAAAATTGATGCATGTTTGTGGCAGTAATGTGACAAAATGTGGAAAACTTCAAAGGGGCCGAATACTTTTGCAACGCACTGTATCAAATGCTCAGAGGTAGGTATCCGCAAAACATCAAAACAAGAAAAGGCTTACCAGCTCCCAACAACCCACATTATAAGGTTGTAAAATGCTCAGGTCACAGATAACGTCCAGGAAACATCAGACATCGTGAAAATCCAGTGGACATCCGTATGGAGGTAAAGTTTCAGGAATTTATATAGGAAAACAAAAACGGCAATATTTAAGCGTAACCCGTTAATTTAGATAAAATTTCTTTAAAAGGCAATGTTGTTTGTATTTAAAGGGTCAACTGAATGGGGATGTAGATATCTCTCTTATAGCTGACATGTTTTTCATAATGCAGCACTATATAAATTTTTAAATCTTATAGAAAAAAAAAAGTATTTTATTGCAAAATGGCTAGCTGGTCAGATTCGGCTTTACTGAGCAGTTTGTAAAATCACAATTTGTACTTACGTTGGGCTTCCTAGGCCGCAAGGTCCCCCAGCGTCCTCCAGGGCTCCTCTCTGCTGGTGGCTCCATTAATAGGCGACTTCGGTCTGGAGTCGCCAGTATGAGTCCCCGCCAAACACATTACGCATCATCACGTCGGCCGCTACACGTCATCATGACAGCCGGCATGAAGGTCTTGCACATGCTCAGTTCAGAGTTAGAGAACCGCACATGCACAGGACTCTCATGCCAGCTGGCGTGATGACGCGCAGCGGGCGGCGTGATGATGCAGGGCGTGCATGGCAGGGACTCATACTGGCGACTTCAGGTGGAAGTTGACAATAAACAGAGCCGCCTGCGGGACTGGGAGAGGAGTCAGGATGACGGGGGGAACTACAGTGGGCTGGAGGAAGCTCCAGGTAGGTACAAATTATGATTTTACAACCTGCTCAGTATCCCTTTAACACTCAAAATTTTCACACTAAAAATGATCCTGTTGGTAAGGTGGCATAAAACACATGCCTGCAAACATAGCTTTCCTGAATGACATTTCTTTCAGTGAGGAAGAAGGATATTTCCAATGTCATGTGACACAGTGTAGCCAAAAGGGAGCTTGTAGCTACAGAAGGATCATCCCTACACATTGCAGAGATATATATATATATATTTTTTAGAATAGACCATTTTTGTGATCTGTTGCAATGGGCAGCAATGCAGGGTGAGGTATAGTACTGTATACTGTATAGTGGTGATCTATAACCACTTTATAAATAAGTTCAGAAGTACTCAAACAAACGCAATTGTTTTGATAGTCATTGTTAGTATTTTTTTACAACAATAATTCATAATCACTTTAACATTTATTCCACATTTTCCATAGTAACAGAATGGACCTGATTTAAAGGAGTCATCAGGGAAATTAGGGAAATCCGATTTATTTACCTGGGGCTTTCTCCAGCCCCTCGCAGTTGTCTGTCCCATGCTGACAGCTCCATTCACAGCCGCTGGGCCGGAGTCTCCACACGGTGCAGAGGACGACCTCGAGGTCATCCTTACTGCGCCTGCATGAAGCGCCGCTGTCAATCAAGCCCATGTTGTCCACAGCGTAGGCGCAGTAGTTCTGTGCCTACGCAATACACCGCGGACAAAGTGGGCTTGATTGTGCTTCACGCAGGCACAGTAAGGATTACCTGGTCGTCCTCTGCACCGTGCGGGGACCCCAGACCAGCGGATGCGAACGGAGCTGTCAGCATGGGACAGACAACTGCGAGGGGGCTGGAGACAGCCCCAGGTAAGTAAATCGGATTTCTGTATTTTTACCTGATGATTCCTTTAATGAGGCATTTCAAATGATACCTAATGGGCATGGACATGAGATTCAGCAAGCCTGGGCTAGATAAAAAAAAATACAAAAAAAACTGTCTACTATTAAATGTTAAACAATTACTACCCTCACCAGGATCTTATTAGGACATAATTGGGCTTGCTGAAAAGTTTGTAAATTGCAGTCTTATGCACATGCCAACTGTTACAAATGTTTTAATTCAAATAAACCTAGGCTGACTTTAATTTTCTAAAAAAGTTAGTCCCCAACTTACAAATAGCCGAATTCTGTGGGAACAAGTAAAATAAAATGTTTAGGAGAGGCCCTGATGTTTTAAAAAAAAATGATTTAAAAAAAAAAAAATCAAAGAAAAAAAGTTTTTTAAACTCGTTAAAAGGGCATTTTGATGTGGCACACTATACTACACAGCAAGTTTCGAGTTCTGCATACACATTTTATACATTTTAAAGCAAACTTGTGATCCAGCGCTGGGCCTGGGACCTTCTTGAAGTTTGCATGGATTACATGAAATCAATTCTATTTCAAAACCATAATTATGTATATTTGTGTTTGTGAAATATTAGGAGAGATTTTGCGTAAGCAAAATTAGCACCTTATGATTATCACTAAGAGAGAAAGAGGCGCCAAGGGGGACAGGGTGGCAGAGGTGGTAGAGAGGGACACAGTGGATGCAGAGGTGGCACACAGGGGGACACTTCAGGCACAGGGGAACAGAGGTGACACAGAGGGGACCCTGCAGGCACAGGAGGGCACAGAGGTGACACAGATGGGGACACTTCAGGCACAGGGTAACGGAGGTGACACAGAGGGGGACACTACAGGTACAGAGGTGACACAGATGGGGACACTTCAGGCACAGGGGAACAGAGGTGACACAGAGAGGGGACACTGCAGGCACAGGAGGGCACAGAGGTGACACAGATGGGGACACTGCAGGCAAAGGGGAACAGAGGTGACACAGATGGGGACACTGCAGGCACAGGGGAACGGAGGTGACACAGAGGGGGACACTGCAGGCACAGGAGGGCACAGAGGTGACACAGATGGGGACACTGCAGGCACAGAGGAGGTAGAGGGGACAGAGATGGCACAGTGTTCCGACATAGGAACAGATTCAGGTTAATAAGCATGAACCCACAGTTCCTATCTCATTCCAACCAGGGAATACCCGTGTCTCATGTACCAGTGAAAAGAAACCAAGTACCAGTGAAACAGTTGCTCAGAGCAGCCAATGAGAATCCTTGCTGTATTTATTGAAATCTGAATGGTAGCTTTGGGCAAAGATATCAATTTCTTTGCACCTATCTATACCACAAGGTGCTGCCGTCATCTCTCCCACAATAGGGAAATGCGAGGATGTTGAGGAAAGGGGGGCGGGTTGCATGCAAGTAGTGTTGGGCGAACATCTAAATGTTCGGGTTCGGGCCGAACAGGCCGAACATGGCCGCGATGTTCGGGTGTTCGACCCGAACTCCGAACATAATGGAAGTCAATGGGGACCCGAACTTTCGTGCTTTGTAAAGCCTCCTTACATGCTACATACCCCAAATTTACAGGGTATGTGCACCTTGGGAGTGGGTACAAGAGGAAAAAAAATTAGCAAAAAGAGCTTATAGTTTTTGAGAAAATAGATTTTAAAGTTTCAAAGGGAAAACTGTCTTTTAAATGCGGGAAATGTCTGTTTTCTTTGCACAGGTAACATGCTTTTTGTCGGCATGCAGTCATAAATGTAATACATATAAGAGGTTCCAGGAAAAGGGACCGGTAACGCTAACCCAGCAGCAGCACACGTGATGGAACAGGAGGAGGGTGGCGCAGGAGGAGAAGGCCACGCTTTGAGACACAACAACCCAGGCCTTGCATGAGGACAAGAAGCGTGCGGATAGCAATTTGCATTTTGTCGCCATGCAGTCATAAATGTAATACAGATGAGAGGTTCAATAAACAGGGACCGGAAACGCTAACCCATCACAGATGTTCATTGTTCATGTTACTTGGTTGGGGTCCGGGAGTGTTGCGTAGTCGTTTCCAATCCAGGATTGATTCATTTTAATTTGAGTCAGACGGTCTGCATTTTCTGTGGAGAGGCAGATACGCCGCCGATCTGTGATGATGCCTCCGGCAGCACTGAAACAGCGTTCCGACATAACGCTGGCTGCCGGGCAAGCCAGCACCTCTATTGCGTACATTGCCAGTTTGTGCCAGGTGTCTAGCTTCGATACCCAATAGTTGAAGGGTGCAGATGGATTGTTCAACACAGCTACGCCATCTGACATGTAGTCCTTGACCATCTTCTCCAGGCGATCGGTGTTGGAGGTGGATCTGCACGCTTGCTGTTCTGTGTGCTGCTGCATGGGTGTCAGAAAATTTTCCCACTCCAAGGACACTGCCGATACCATTCCCTTTTGGGCACTAGCTGCGGCTTGTGTTGTTTGCTGCCCTCCTGGTCGTCCTGGGTTTGCGGAAGTCAGTCTGTCGGCGTACAACTGGCTAGAGGAGGGGGAGAATGTCAATCTCCTCTCTAAAGTCTCCACAAGGGCCTGCTGGTATTCTTCCATTTTGACCTGTCTGGCTCATTCTTCAAGCAGTTTTGGAACATTGTGTTTGTACCGTGGATCCAGAAGGGTATAAACCCAGTAATTGGTGTTGTCCAGAATGTGCACAATGCGTGGGTCGCATTCAATGCAGTCCTAGGCCGAAGAGGTCATAGCCTAGGGTCACAAAACCTGTTTATTTGGGCAATTTCAATGGTGGCGAGTCTGACGTACATAAATCGCAGCAATGGCCGTTAGCAACGTCTGAATCTCACGAAATGTCTCATGCAGGTAGAAGACATATTGTTAGACTTGGGCTCCAAAGATGGGTTCCCTACATCTCTGCAAACCAGAGTTACAGGGCTCCAAATTTGGTAAAATCACCCATAGGCTTTCATTGGGCCTCCTATTTACAGTTCCAAAATCTCACATCTTTTCAAAGGGCAATTACTCAGCAGTGGCAAATTTTCTAGCATTGTAGGGACCCTTAGGGGGAACATGACTGGTGAGTTTCGGGCCCCTAGGCCAAAGAGGTCATAGCCTAGGGTCACAAAAACCTGTTTATTTGGGCTATTTCAATGGTAGTGATGGTGACGTACATAAATCGCAGCAATGGCCGTTAGCAAAGTCTGAATCTCACGAAATGTCTCATGCAGGTAGAAGACATATTGTTAGACTTGGATTCCAAAGATGGGGTCCCTACATCTCTGCAAACCAGAGTTACAGGGGTCCAAAATTGGTAAAATCCCCCAAGGGTTTCATTGCCTCCCTATTTCACTTTCCAAAATCTCACATCTTTTCAAAGGGCAATGGCTCAGCAGTACCAAATTTTCTAGCATTGTAGGGACCCTTAGGGGGAACATGACTGGTGAGTTTCGGGCCCCTAGGCCGAAGAGGTCATAGCCTAGGGTCACAAAAACCTGTTTATTTGGGCTATTTCAATGGTAAAGATGGTGGCGTACATAAATCGCAGCAATGGCCGTTTGCAACGTCTGAATCTCACGAAATGTCTCATGCAGGTAGAAGACATATTGTTAGACTTGGATTCCAAAGATGGGGTCCCTACATCTCTGCAAACCAGAGTTACAGGGGTCCAAAATTGGTAAAATCCCCCATAGGATTTCATTGCCTCCCTATTTCACTTTCCAAAATCTCACATCTTTTCGAAGGGCAATGGCTCAGCAGTACCAAATTTTCTAGCATTGTAGGGACCCTTAGGGGGAACATGACTGGTGAGTTTCGGGCCCCTAGGCCGAAGAGGTCATAGCCTAGGGTCACAAAAACCTGTTTATTTGGGCTATTTCAATGGTAGTGATGGTGACGTACATAAATCGCAGCAATGGCCGTTAGCAAAGCCTGAATCTCACGAAATGTCTCATGCAGGTAGAAGACATATTGTTAGACTTGGATTCCAAACATGGGGTCCCTACATCTCTGCAAACCAGAGTTACAGGGGTCCAAAATTGGTAAAATCCCCCATAGGATTTCATTGCCTCCCTATTTCACTTTCCAAAATCTCACATCTTTTCAAAGGGCAATGGCTCAGCAGTACCAAATTTTCTAGCATTGTAGGGACCTTTAGGGGGAACATGACTGGTGAGTTTCGGGCCCCTAGGCCGAAGAGGTCATAGCCTAGGGTCACAAAAACCTGTTTATTTGGGCTATTTCAATGGTAAAGATGGTGGCGTACATAAATCGCAGCAATGGCCGTTAGCAACGTCTGAATCTCACGAAATGTCTCATGCAGGTAGAAGACATATTGTTAGACTTGGATTCTAAAGATGGGGTCCCTACATCTCTGCAAACCAGAGTTACAGGGGTCCAAAATTGGTAAAATCCCCCATAGGATTTCATTGCCTCCCTATTTCACTTTCCAAAATCTCACATCTTTTCAAAGGGCAATGGCTCAGCAGTACCAAATTTTCTAGCATTGTAGGGACCCTTAGGGGGATCATGACTGGTGAGTTTTGCCACTGCTGAGCCATTGCCCTTTGAAATGGTGTGAGATTTTGGAACGGTAAATAGGAGGCCCAATGAAAGCCTATGGGGGATTTTACCAATTTTGGACCCCTGTAACTCTGGTTTGCAGAGATGTAGGGACCCCATCTTTGGAATCCAAGTCTAACAATATGTCTTCTACCTGCATGAGACATTTCGTGAGATTCAGACGTTGCTAACGGCCATGGCTGAGATTTATGTACGCCACCATCACTACCATTGAAATAGCCCAAATAAACAGGTTTTTGTGACCCTAGGCTATGACCTCTTCGGCCTAGGGGACCGAAACTCACCAGTCATGTTCCCCCTAAGGGTCCCTACAATGCTAGAAAATTTGGTACTGCTGAGCCATTGCCCTTTGAAAAGATGTTAGAAATTTGGAAAGTGAAATAGGGAGGCAGTGAAATCCTATGAGGGATTTTACCAAATTTGGACCCCTGTAACTCTGGTTTGCAGAGATGTAGGGACCCCATCTTTGGAATCCAAGTCTAACAATATGTCTTCTACCTGCATGAGACATTTCGTGAGATTCAGACGTTGCTAACGGCCATGGCTGAGATTTATGTACGCCACCATCACTACCATTGAAATAGCCCAAATAAACAGGTTTTTGTGACCCTAGGCTATGACCTCTTCGGCCTAGGGGCCCGAAACTCACCAGTCATGTTCCCCCTAAGGGTCCCTACAATGCTAGAAAATTTGCCACTGCTGAGCCATTGCCCTTTGAAAAGATGTGAGAAATTTGGAAAGTGAAATAGGGAGGCAGTGAAATCCTATGGGGGATTTTACCAATTTTGGACCCCTGTAACTCTGGTTTGCAGAGATGTAGGGACCCCATCTTTGGAATCCAAGTCTAACAATATGTCTTCTACCTGCATGAGACATTTCGTGAGATTCAGACTTTGCTAACGGCCATTGCTGCGATTTATGTACGTCACCATCACTACCATTGAAATAGCCCAAATAAACAGGTTTTTGTGACCCTAGGCTATGACCTCTTTGGCCTAGGGGCCCGAAACTCACCAGTCATGTTCCCCCTAAGGGTCCCTACAATGCTAGAAAATTTGCCACTGCTGAGTAATTGCCCTTTGAAAAGATGTGAGATTTTGGAACTGTAAATAGGAGGCCCAATGAAAGCCTATGGGTGATTTTACCAAATTTGGAGCCCTGTAATTCTGGTTTGCAGAGATGTAGGGAACCCATCTTTGGAGCCCAAGTCTAACAATATGTCTTCTACCTGCATGAGACATTTCGTGAGATTCAGACGTTGCTAACGGCCATTGCTGCGATTTATGTACGTCAGACTCGCCACCATTGAAATTGCCCAAATAAACAGGTTTTGTGACCCTAGGCTATGACCTCTTCGGCCTAGGACTGCATTGAATGCGACCCACGCATTGTGCGCATTCTGGACAACACCAATTACTGGGTTTATACCCTTCTGGATCCACGGTACAAACACAATGTTCCAAAACTGCTTGAAGAAAGAGCCAGACAGGTCAAAATGGAAGAATACCAGCAGGCCCTTGTGGAGACTTTAGAGAGGAGATTGACATCCTCCCCCTCCTCTAGCCAGTTGTACGCCGACAGACTGACTTCCGCAAACCCAGGACGACCAGGAGGGCAGCAAACAACACAAGCCGCAGCTAGTGCCCAAAAGGGAATGGTATCGGCAGTGTCCTTGGAGTGGGAAAATTTTCTGACACCCATGCAGCAGCACACAGAACAGCAAGCGTGCAGATCCACCTCCAACACCGATCGCCTGGAGAAGATGGTCAAGGACTACATGTCAGATGGCGTAGCTGTGTTGAACAATCCATCTGCACCCTTCAACTATTGGGTATCGAAGCTAGACACCTGGCACAAACTGGCAATGTACGCAATAGAGGTGCTGGCTTGCCCGGCAGCCAGCGTTATGTCGGAACGCTGTTTCAGTGCTGCCGGAGGCATCGTCACAGATCGGCGGCGTATCCGCCTCTCCACAGAAAATGCAGACCGTCTGACTCAAATTAAAATGAATCAATCCTGGATTGGAAACGACTACGCAACACTCCCGGACCCCAACCAAGTAACATGAACAATGAACATCTGTTATGGGTTAGCGTTTCCGGTCCCTGTTTATTGAACCTCTCATCTGTATTACATTTATGACTGCATGGCGACAAAATGCAAATTGCTATCCGCACGCTTCTTGTCCTCATGCAAGGCCTGGGTTGTTGTGTCTCAAAGCGTGGCCTTCTCCTCCTGCGCCACCCTCCTCCTGTTCCATCACGTGTGCTGCTGCTGGGTTAGCGTTACCGGTCCCTTTTCCTGGAACCTCTTATATGTATTACATTTATGACTGCATGCCGACAAAAAGCATGTTACCTGTGCAAAGAAAACAGACATTTCCCGCATTTAAAAGACAGTTTTCCCTTTGAAACTTTAAAATCGATTTTCTCAAAAACTATAAGCTCTTTTTGCTAATTTTTTTTTCCTCTTGTACCCACTCCCAAGGTGCACATACCCTGTAAATTTGGGGTATGTAGCATATAAGGAGGCTTTACAAAGCACGAAAGTTCGGGTCCCCATTGACTTCCATTATGTTCGGAGTTCGGCCATGTTCGGCCCGAACCCGAACATCTAGATGTACGCCCAACAGTACACGTGACCCGTTCGGCCAATCACAGCGCTAGCCGAACGTTCGGGTAACGTTCGGCCATGCGCTCTTAGTTCGGCC
Organism: Hyperolius riggenbachi; assembly: GCF_040937935.1. Classification (NCBI taxonomy): domain Eukaryota; kingdom Metazoa; phylum Chordata; class Amphibia; order Anura; family Hyperoliidae; genus Hyperolius; species Hyperolius riggenbachi. The sequence continues at coordinate 545,401,844 of NC_090646.1, forward strand.
ATATGGCCGAACAGTTTGGCCGAACACCATCAGGTGTTCGGCCGAACCCGAACATCACCCGAACAGGGTGATGTTCTGCAGAACCCGAACAGTGGCGAACACTGTTCGCCCAACACTACATGCAAGCCACTTAGTAAATCACAGAATATCAATTTTATCCATTTTCAAAGCATATGTTTTCCATTTTCTCTTTAATGAGTTGGAGATTCTATTAAAGCCCAGGGATATATACTTTATTATATTTTTCAAAACTAATATTCAAACTGGCCATTAGGTATTGCATTGATTTCACATCTTTAATCCTCGTTAAAAAGGTATAAATCCCAAGTTCTTTATTCATTGCCCAGTGCTTGTTCAGCACACAGCTTGCTCAAACGTCATGGCATGTGGATTTATGTATTATTTTTCGGTAACATTTCCTGTATTTACCTGATTTTAAGTTATATATCATACATGAAATATTACCAATTAAATTTTTTTCATATAACAGAGAAAAACCAGGCTTAAGGCAGTGAATTCCAGTTTATAGGTGCTGTGAGATCAGGCTGGTGAATCAGCAAGTTCACCTTTAACAGAAAGGTTGTGATATGGTTGCAGTAATTCATTGTGTGTTATGCAAGGTCGGAGAATGCCCTCTTTCTGCCTTTTTAGCCAGTTAAAAAATATTTACATCATCACATACACAACCAATCAGGAATGTAACAACTCAGAGTAAACAAGAAAAAATATTTTGCAGCAGGAGCCCTGTCAGCGTTAAGGTGGCCATACATCTAGAGACTTTGGCGACCAATCGACCATCCAATTCGATAATTATTATGAAATCAGATGAAAAACAGTGCCGCCAAGAGCATGCCTGATCGATGATGCAACCAATTTTGGGCCAAAAGTGGTTGCATGTATAGATTGGACATGCTTCAAGATGTTGGCCGTTGTGGTTAATCCGATGTGCAGCGGTAACGGCATGCGGTTTCGGGATGATCGACAAAAAATGAATAAAACCCTCAACACTGTCCCCCCAATGTAAAATGTTTCCCCCCAGAGCCCGATGCAGTATACTTTACCTGTCCGTGTCTGCCACTGGCTCTGGGCTCTGTCCGCAAGCCGCATACACGCGCCCAACATGGTTACTGGAGCAGCGTAGCCGCAAGTGTCTCATCATTGCTACCAGCCAATTCGAAACTTACAAAGCAGTCACATGCTTTCCTCTGAATTCTCCTCAAAAATGTATTTAGAATAGATGAACTATCTCTGCCCTTCACTAGTAGCAAGTCACTAATAAGGAACACCTACGAGACAACAACCATTATAGTGAAATAAATTGTCAATAATGATTTATGTAGCGCCATCATCTTCTGAGACGCTGTACAATGGAAGAAACAAGCAATGGGTACATAATATGCAGACATTGGTACACATGACAATACAGACATCGGTGCCTGATATAGAAGTGGTAGATAATATATGTTACAGCGGCAATTGTTTGGCAATTCACAAAACATACAGCATTTTACAAGAAACAAATGGGAGAGAGCCCTGCTGTAGTGAGCTTACAGTTTGAAGGGCATTACTTTTACTCACCATAGCACTTGGTACTTGGTCACTGAGATGTTGATGAAACTCAGTAACTAGCAAGGGTTCATCAAAATTCTCTGATTCCTAGCATCTATTATAATAACAGCATCCTGGTAATTCCATTAGTAGTGATGTGTTTTTTCAGCAAATGACTTACTCACTACAGGACATGGAGGCTGATTTATGAAAGCTAGCAGGCACAAGCAGCACGGGATAATACTAGTGAGTGCACGCTATGCGCAGTCCTATCAGTGTAGAGAGTGCTCTTCCCTATTGGCTCATACACACGGGTTACAACTGTCTCCGCAACCACGTGGCACGTGCGTGTTGCGGCGACAGGTCCCCCGTGTGTATAATGTGCACGCCACGAACCGTCACTAGTCAGAGCTGTCGCCAGGCGATTGCCGCGGCCAATCGCCAGCAACAGCTGTCGCCGCAACTTCGCCGCAACTGTCGCTAGTCCGCCATGCGTACTGCGTGTGTATGCGGACTAGCGACAGCAACCCATATACCATGGACGGAGCTTCCGGCGGGTGGGAGGAACCTTCGGCGACATCTTCCGCCGCATCTCTGTCCCTCTGTGTGCCGTGTGTTCGGCTGCTGCACAGAGGGACCTGTTGCCGAGCTGTCGCCGAGCTGTCACGCACACGTCCTTGGTGTGCTAGCGACAAGCTACAGCGGTACCCCGTGTGTACCAGCCATAAGACGCAAACATTCCTACTGCCACGGGATGTCCTCTAGCACAACCAGCACAGCTGCTTGTGGGCGATAGCTTTCATAAACCAGTCCCATTGTCTTTTCACAGTACATATAAACTGCACAGGTGAGGATGCAATGACCATAGAGATTTTCTTCATGCCCTATTCACCCATGAACTAAATTGAAAGGATTAAGAACCTTATTGAAATGATAAGACTATCCGTCGTTTTCCTTGCCTTGCTCCTCAAACTCTAAACTCTCAGGTTTACAGTGTAAAGCACCACTATGTTGTCTGTTCTCATGGATGGCTAATAATGATGCACCATGAAAAGGCATTTTGTTCAGTAGGTGGCAGTCTCTCCATCTTGTAAGCAAGTTAATGACAGGCATCATAAGCAAGTATAAGACAGCTTACTTGGATATGCAAGTATGCTAGCAAATGTGATTTAGTAAAGAGCAGCTTCTACATGATTTGTTGTTTATTTTCAATTTATTCCACAAGTATTCACTTGAATTAAAAGTTGTTCACCAAAGAAATCTATATCTATTGTGTACTGCTGCCTGTATAAATGATGTTAATGCTATTAAATGAAACAATAAGCATGCAATATGGCACTGCACATGTAACACTCATATAGCAGAAAACACACACATAACTTCTGCAAAGGAAGTCAAATTATGGATTCATATACAGACTGACAGAAGTAGACAAGAAGACAGTAGATAAGTTGATGTAAGTTTGATGCCAGCTCTCCAGTCCAGGCAACAGTAGGATGGTCAGTACAGAAATATGTTTGATTGATCAGACCTTTAGAAGATCTTTTTATCTTGGCTGGCATACACCTCCACTGTTCATTACGTGTCAGAAAAGGTCAGAGAATGATAACACATGCTTATCACAGCAAACTCAGCACAGAACAATAGACCAAAGAAGAAACTTTTGACTGTGATTTTTTTCATTTACTAGTAGAGATGGCTCGAACCTCCGATTTTAGGTTTGTGAACCTCGAACGCGAACTTCCGCAAAAGTTCAGTTCGCGCGAGCTTTCGCGAACCGCAATAGACTTCACTTCAATGGGGAGGAAAACTAGAAACATTTATGCTAGCCACAAAAGCGATGGAAAAGATGTTTCAAGGGGTCTAACACCTGGAGGGGGCATTGCGGAGTGGGATACACGCCAAAAGTCCCGGGGAAAAATCAGGATTTGATGCACAGCAGGGTTTAAGGGCAGAAATCAAATTTTATTGCTAAATTGGAGGCCTAAAGTGCTTTAAAACATCTTGCATGTGTATACATCAATCAGGTAGTGTAATTAGAGTACTGCTTCACACTGACAGACCAAACTCACTGTGTAACGCACCGCAAACAGCTGTTTGTGTAGTAATGGCCGTGCTGGACTGGAGCGCACCATGCGAGAGTGCAAACGATAGCGGTTTTCAAGCCCATATGGTCGCCGGGCTGAGGTAATCGAATTTAGTCTGTCCACAATGAAGCAACGACCTTATTAGCTTGGGTGTGCCCCCCCCCCCCCCCGACACACTCATATAGCGGGCGGCCATTGCTTCATTGTGATACACAAGCCCCTTCACCACGGCAAGGTAGTGATAACGAAGGGGAATAGACACATGAACATGCCTTTTGTTTTGTTGTTGCAGCCGCAGTGCAGCCAGAGAAATTAGGCAGGCATGTACACGCACCAGAAAAGTTATTATCTTAAAAATTCAGGAGTCCACTTGGAGTCCTGGACCCTGTTGGTGGTGGACGGAGAAGGCAGTCAAGCGGTCTGCAGGCAGAGATGCTGCGTGGGGACTGGGGACCAACTTAGTCTTGGGGCAGGCAGTCACATGGCGTGCAGGCAGAGATGCTGTGTGTGGGGACTGACTTAGTCTTCTGGCAGGCCTGACCGTGCTTTGCAGACCACGTGCTCAGATGGACCCTTGACCCAACGCTTTGTGCCAGAGATGACACCACTTGCCTTTCAACATCACGGTACAGTTTGGGTATCATCTTTTTTGAGAAATAATTGCGGCCTTGTATCTTACACTTCGGTGTGTGACTTTGCTTTTGTGCGCTGCTTTTCCTCAGGTGGTCATCCCATTGCAGTTTGTGCTTTGTCATCATGTGCCTTCGTAAGGAAGTTGTCCCTTGGTCTTTCCACGGCTCAAATTTCAGTGGCAGAGAGTACAGATGGCATTGCTCTCATCTGAGGCAGACACACAAAAAATGTCCGTACCGCAGAGCCCTGGGGTGATGGCACTTTGGTGGTTATGGCCGACTGAGTGTTAAGTGGGGTGCCAGAATCAGAGCAGGAGGATAAAGACATATCCTGGCTCCGTGTGGAAGCTGAGGAAGATGAGGTGTTCTCTGTTAAATAGTCAACTACGTCTTGACAATCTTGGGGGTTGATGGCACGCGCCTTCTGAGCACTGTACTTTGGTCCAGGGCCGCACAAAATCACGACAGCATGACCTCGAACAGACCTGCCGGCTGGCCTGCCTCTGCCTGTTTTGCCCATACTGGAGGGAGGAAGTGAAACGTATGCACTGACTTCATTGATACAATGTGCAGTCACACAGGTGCAGTGAACAGGTATGCAGTGACTGGTATCAATACAATGTGCAGCTGTCACACACACAGGTACCGTGAACAGGTGCAGTGACTGGTATATAACACTAAATGCTTCTGTCACGCAGGTGCAGTAAACATGAACAGGTATGCAGTGACTGGTATTACAAATGTTCACCTGCCACACACACAGGTACTGTGAACAGGTGCAGTGACTGGTATATAACATTGCGTGCTTCTGTCACGCAGTTGCAGTAAACATGAACAGGTATGCAGTGACTGGTATTACAAATATGCAATTGTCACACACACATGTACCGTGAACAGGTGCAGTGACTGGTATATAACAGTGCGTGCTTCTGTCACGCAGCTGCAGTAAACATGAACAGGTATGCAGTGATTGGTATTACAAATGTGCAGCTGTCTCACACACAGGTACAGTGAACAGGTGCAGTGACTGGTATATAACACTGCATGCTTCTGTCACGCAGCTGCAGTAAACATGAACAGGTATGCAGTGATTGGTATTACAAATGTGCAGCTGCCTGTCACACACGTGCAGTGAAAAGGTAGGCACTGAATGTGCTGGGCCTTGCAGTGGCACAGTAGGAATTAGCAAGGGACCAAGGGCCAGCTGCGACTCACTGACAGGGCTTTATATGCAAATGTCAGTGGGCCACACACACACACAAAAAAAAATAGATTACAAGTACAACATTAGTTCTCAAAAGAGCTGTTGAGGGGTGCTTTTTAGCAATAAGTATCAGCAAGGAGCAAGCTAACAAGCCTAACAAAAGCCTAACTAAGCTTTCCCTATGATCTGCAACAACTTTCCCTTCTCTAATTACTGCAGCCACACGAGTGAGGGAAATGGCAGACGCTGCCTGCCTTTTATAAGGGGGGGGGGGGGGGCTCCAGGAGGGAGTGTAGCCTGATTGGCTACTATGTGTCTGCTGACTGTGATGGAGAGGGTCAAAGCTGAGCCTAATGATGTAGTATAGGGGGCGGGTCAAACTTGCATATAGTTCGTGGTTCACCGCGAATGCGAACCACCGAAGTTCGCGTGTTCGTGTTCACGTTCGGGCCATCTCTAATCACTAGTTTTGAAAAATGTTCACACTCATCTTTATAGCTAAAAGTACTTGTTAGCTCTCCCCAATTTCATTTTTTCCACGTTTTTTATATTGTTATTGTCAAAATATGAGCCATTCAAATATGTTAAAATAAATTAGATATATGTCACTCTCTATGGAAGACTGTAATTGGCTGGCATTTTTTTTAAAAGTGTGGATTAGATTGTGCTCTGCTTAATGTATCAGTTCTTTTGTAGCTGGGAAATCATATTCTCTATATGTAAAACATGTGAAAGGGAAACACCCTCTTGTGGCCACCTGCAGTAATGCAGCTGTGATTTCAGAAAATTACTATAGCATCACAACAGCCTTGAACTGGGTTCACTCCTCTGAGCAGTGTCCTTAATCTTACTGGCATAGATCACCATCTTTATCTATTTTTGCACAAGCCAAGATCTTAAGACAATAGTTTTTTGAAGCCATGGAAACAGTACACTGTTTGGAGAAAATTTTGCTCCCTTCGGTGTACACATTTTTCCCGAACTGCCATGTTCCAGCATGGGCAGTTGGCTGCATAAGGCAGATAAAAAAAATCTTAGCATTCCTTGGCACTAACATTCAGTTTACTGAGACCATTTTGAAAATTTGGCACAATTTAAGAACATAATGGGATATTTCCCTGCTTTTTTCTCTTAAAGCACACCTTGGACTGTGCAAGTGACACAATTGACTTTATAAAAAGCACAATTTCTTTCTTATACTCATCTCTACTAACACAATACAAACAGCAGTGGTGAGTAGTGATCTGTGACAACCAATCCCATGAGATTGCTATGGTGCTCCTACTATAAACTGCTGAAAATAAAAATAACATTATTACTCTACAAAACCAGTTGTGTATAAATGTAGGTTTAAGACAAGTAAAAAAACAACACCACACTGCTGTATCCAGCTAATAGGCATGAGGGTCTGAGCTAGCACTGGTAAAACACAAAAAACAGCTCAGCTTGTGCATTGCAACAACAATTCCACTGTCATAGAAAATGGGAATAAACACAATTCTTTGGCATACAACAAAAGCCTATCTAGTCCTGCAACAGCAGTCAACCAGTGGTCAGTCACTAGTACTACAAAAGAGTTATTGAAAACTGTGATACACCTTGAATAGCCCATTCACAGTGCATGAATCACTGATGCAGAGCAGCATACGTTACTGCCACACAACGTTGTACACCTGAGAATGAGCGAGGAGCTCGAAAATTTTGTGCATAATTGTGTACAATATAAGGTACATTGCCAAGCAAGAGTTTCTCCCTTGTCTAATTTGAATTGTTCATATGTGTGTGGAGTACTGAAAGACAGGTGGAAAGCACTGGCAACTAGTATCCCTTGAAGGAGATTTGAGAAAGAGTCATCTATTGATATTGTGGATTATTGCAAACTATGATACACCTTGAATGGCCCACGCATGGTGCATGAATCATTGATGTAGAGCAGCATATGTTACCGCCACACAGTGTGTACCTAATGCTGAAATGTCCAGTTCACCTGTGCAGGTCAGTCCAGGAGTTAGGTAGCAACTAGCCGGCTAGTGTGGAGTAGCACTCACAGAGCAGCAGGGGAAGGTCGCGCCCATGCATACATTTCACCTGCCCACTATACAAGCTTCTTCAGGGTGTGAACTTAGCGGATCAATGCCTGTCTTACTCTTAAATAGACAAGGTCAAACGAGAGATCCACATACAGACTTAATCAGGAACAGTGTATAATGTATTATCCCATCATACACGTACAAGAATACGACCATTCACTGATAATAGTTTTGGGGCCAATCCGGTCCCCTTTGCCAAGGCTAGGACAGACATACACAGGTCATGTGTCTTTTCTAGCCTTGACAAAGGGGACTGGATCGTCCCCAAACAGATCATCAGGACAATGGGACAATTAATGGTACACTGTTCCTGAACTATTGTTCTTGGTAAATAGGGTCATTGATCACAATGATAAGCTATTCAACTTTACTGTCTGCAGTTTTTTCCACAAAACATAAGGAAGAGAGCAAGCAATCTTCTTTTCATTAGTCACTCCAGTGCAAGCAAACACATCACCTCAAGGACAACACTCCATGAGTTCCCACAAAACCTTCTCCACACAGGCCACCATCAAAACGGATCTACCTCGGCCTTTATGGATTTGTCATGCAGTATCAAAATAAGCTTTAAGGCACTTCTATCCACAACTTGAATATTCATACTTGGGAACTTGGGAAACCAAAAGACAAGGGTGTAATTTAAAATTGTTTCTGACTGAGGTATATCATGACGGAATTAAGTAATGACATCCTTGGGGAGATGTAGTCACACTGCCTTTAGTAATAAAAATAATTTTTTTTTTGTTCTTCAATAAGTCGTTTTGTATATCTAATTTTTCTTTAAAGGAAACCCAAGGTGAGCCTTTGGTGAAAAATCCTCTGGACCTTCGCTGCTGCCTGGAACCCTCCTGAATATCAAGGCCGTACTCCTCTTCTGGTGAAAGCATGGCTGTGCTGCACCAGAACGAGCATGGCCATGCCTGGGCAGTAGCACAGACTGCTTATGCAGGAGCGGCTCCAGATTACAGTTCTGGTGCAGCCATACTTGTGCAGGTGCTGTACAGACGTATTCACATCTGAGGAGGGGCATGGCCAAATGTTAATTCGGACAAGACCTTGTCAGAATTCTTTGGGGGGACCGTAAGTAATCTCTATAGGATCCAGAGGCGTCCCTCTTCTTAACCACTTGAGAACCCAGCCTTTACCCCCCCTTAAGGACCAGCGCTGATTTCGCTGATCTATGCTGGGTGGGCTCTACAGCCCCCAGCACAGATCAAATACCAGGCAGAGCGACCAGATCGCCCCCCTTTTCTCCCCAATAGGGGGATGATGTGCTGGGGGGGTCTGATCGCTCCCGCCTGAGTGTGGCTGGCAGGGGGGGGAGGGCACCTCAAAGCCCCCTCCACCGCAGGATTCTCCCCCTCCCTCTCCTCCCTCCCTTCCCCGGAGATCGGAGGCTGCACAGGAATGGATCTGTCCTGTGCAGCCTCTAGCAGGCTCCTGCCTGTCATGTGACAGTGATCCCCGGCCGCTGATTGGCCAGGGATCGCTGATCTAGTACAACGCTGCTACTGTTAGCAGCGTTATACAAATGTAAACAAAGCGGATTATTTCCGCTTGTGTTTACATTTAGCCTGCGAGCCGCGATCGGCGGCCCGCAGGCTATTCACGGAGCCCCCCGCCGTGAATTGACAGGAAGCAGCCGCTCGCGTGAGCGGCTGTTTCCTGATTAATTAGCCTGCAGCCGGCGACGCAGATGTGCGTCGCTGGTCCTGCAGCTGCCACTTTGCCGACGCGCGTTATGAGTGCGTGGTCGGCAAGTGGTTAAGTGTGTGTTTTTGTACCCGAGGTTCGCCTCAGATACACTTTAACAAAATCAATGCGGTCAGGAGACCACCAACCATTGTGATAGACAACATATGTCCTTTCATTTGTAGTTATGTTTACAAAAGAAAGCAGCAGAACACTGTAGTAATAGGCAGTGCTGCATTGGTGACAGAATCTCAGTGGGTCTTGTGAATTTCACTTCCCAAGTAAGAAATGATTTGCCTGGCATTTAGCAGTGATATTCCATCTATGATGAAATTGCAAATGTATTTTTTTTTTATCCTGAGCAAACAGCACACAGACACCTACATAAAAGCTGTACCTGCAGTACCTAATAAGCACGTTAAGTCGCAGAAGGACAGCAGGTGGGCTGCATCTGGACTGAGAGTGTGCTGGTAACATAATACTAATGGCACACCTTTTTAGGTAATAAATGAGATAACATTAAGTATTAAGCTAAACCAGACTGCAGGCTGAATTATTGTTCAGGATAACAGGCTTTTTACGGGTTACTTTACACAAATGGAAAGCAGATTTACCTGGAAATAAAAATAATCGCTGGAGAAAGCAACTGGAATTCATTGTCTCTCAGTTTGTTCCATATTTGCTCAGACCTTAATCAGATTATGTGATCTTCCTTTCCAGACAGAGCCCACACCAGAGAAATAATATAACTCATATACTGTACAAGAGACTCCACAGCGCTAGGCAATACCACGGTATCTGCAGTTTCACCACAGTGCAGATATTCAGACAGTGACCATCACCAAAAGGGAATTCATCAAAGGGGTCACTAACTGTCGTTTAAAACATCACAGTTTAATAAAATTCAACAGTAATAGCACATATACAATAGCTTACTTTAAGGGTCCTTTTGACAGGGACCCTCGATAAAAACAAGCAAATAGTGTATACCAATACACAACATAAGGATTCTCACGGAAACGATAAGTCTGCCCAGTCTCCAGTTCCGACCGGTTTCGGCGGAAAGCCGAAGTCATTGGCCCTTATGGCCCGAACTGTGCGCCAGGCGAACAGTATCATTTGCGGAAAACATTTGGCGTGTTAGATTTGCCCCTGATACATTATCATTGAGCTAAACTTTGACCCCTAACCTCACAGTCAGCAGACACATGGTAGCCAATCAGCTAGCACCCCCTCCTGGACCTCCCACCCCATGTCAAAAAGCAGTTGTGGTGGCCATCTTGGATTAATTCTCTGCTGGCTGCTGACTTTTAGCGAGAGCAGGGTCAGACTTGCTGCAGTAGGGAAAGCCTTAGCTAGGCCTGTGTTCTTGTTCCTCACTTGCTGTGAAAGCATCCCAAACAGCCCCTTTGAAGGCTAGCAAATCAGTCTCCTGTGTTTTTTTTTGTGTGACACTCCACAGCCCACTGACACCCAGAGCTGTGTGCAAACTACTGCTTTTGCCTCATTAAGACGCAGGCACAGAACCACTCCAGTGCATTATTATTTCACTGTCTTATAGTACTATTGCATTTCTCTGTGTGAGAAACTCCACAGCCCACTGACACTGAGAGCTGTGCATAATGTGATTTCTGCACTTTAGGGATTAAAACCAGACTTTGGGCTTGATTCACAAAGCGGTGCAAAGTGTTTGCACGCCTGTGAAAAGCCCTTTATCACGCCTAAACTCAGTTTAGGCGTGATAAGAAGAAACTCGCGCGATCTCCCGCGCGCAAAGTTTTGCGCGCGTAGCGCACCGCGCTGCGCGCGCAGTGTACCATGCTTCGCGCGCAGCGTCCATTGAGCCCTATGGGACTTTGCGCGCGCAGCGCGGTGCGCTACGCGCGCGGGAGCTTCGCGCGAAGAGCAGCACAAATCGGTGATAACTCAGCTTTGCACGGCTTATCACGCCTAAAGTCTTTTAGGCGTGATAACTGAGTTATCACCGCTTTGTGAATCAAGCCCTTTGTGTCTAATCCGTAATTTTTGGTGGGACTTTTGGCATGGATCCCCCTCCGGCATGCCCCTGTCCAGGTGTTAGACCCTTTAAAACAAGTTTTCTGTCACTTTTGTGGCCAGAAACAGTCTATGTAGGTTTTAAAATTTGCTTGCCAATTGAAGTCTATGGTGGTTCACCATATTCACCTGTTTGCACACATTTGTGGAAGTTCACGTTCACCATTCACGAACGTAAAATTCTATGTTTGCGATATCTCTATTTGCAGCTTCAAAAATATTAAAAAAGTGGGTGAAAATGTACTTTCAACAGTATTTAGAGTATTTTCTTGCTTGCTGATGGCTTAAAACTAATTTTATGCATGTAGAAACAGATAGCGTGCATCTTCCGTCTTAAGCATGTAGATTTATTGCCAGTGTTATACATCAACATTGTATTCTGTGCATGGCGTATTCATAACTGCATACAAGATCTGCATAATATTGCACATATATAGTACCTTGCGGCTCCTCGTGTGGGCCTGTCAGTGTAGGAGGTGGGAGTGAGGGACTGATGTGGGCCTAGCGACGGCCGTTTCGCGTCCTCCTGGACGCTTGGTCACGCCGTGTTCCACTGCCTAAAACTAATTTTACTGAGTAGATGTGAAAATATCATGTAGGAGAACACTTAGGAAAAAAAGTGAATTGCATATGGGCCATTGATTCCATATGGTGGCAGAGAAGGGCACACAGAGAGGAGGGCACTGGCAAACAGGCTTACAAAGCGATAGTAAAAAGTCTTACATATAGCTCCAATTTTTGCTCTGTTTTTTTTGTACTTGTCTTGATAAATCAGCTTTACACTATTTGCTTACAGCTTGAGACTCATACATTTCTGCCCTTTAGTCCTTTCATTCACAACCATTTCTGGACATAAACAGGTTGCTAGGCCAGCGCTGGGCTTCAGGGCATTGCCTTGTTGGCAAGGGTGGCTCAGTGTCTATAATCTGCTGACGCACCCTCGCTTTCATGCAGAGGCTTGCATGGGAGAAAAGGAAACCTGTCATAGTTATTTGCTCATTACTTTCTCCCATTTCTCTTGGTATCTGTCATGTGACTCCACAACTGAGGGAGGTAGACAGACCTGACAGCCAAAGTTCTGGAGAGATCATGTTGAATATTCTTGAATCACAATGCTTCTCTGGTGATTTCAGCATTTGGGGGACCAGATACTAGTTATGGAGAGAAGACTTTGACTGCACTTGTTATAAAAAAATGCATTATGACTGTAAATTATATATTGGGGACAAGATTACAGCATTTCCTAAATGTGGAATATAGCACTTGTTTTATTGAGGACATAGCTGTGTTTTTATATAAGGAATAGGATGGTTGCATTTGTTATAGGGGGACATGTCTCTCTTTCTTTTTTATGGTAGGGTATGCCTTCAATTTTTATAGGGATGACATCATATCTACACTTGTTATAGGAAACAGGAATGCCTGTGTTGTGCTGGAACATGTCTGCACTTTTTATGCAGTCATGGCCGGTTCTAGCTACAATGGAGACCTAGGCCAAAATTAACTTTAGAGCCCCTCCTGACACCCCCTTCCAACCAAATCACCCCCAGATCTCCTGAGCCAACTACCAGACCCGATCCAATTCCGTCACACAATATTATTAGTTGTTCATCCTATGTCCCCTAAAAATAATTTTTGGTATTCTCATTACTCATCGCCTTCTTTTCGTATACAGAGTTAATACACAGCATCCCCACTGTCATGGGTTACCATAGCTAGAGGAGTAGGGCTCCTTGGGGGGCCCCACAGGCTCAGGGGCCTTAGGGCAATTGCCCCCTTTGCCTCTATGGAAGCGCCGGCCCTGTATGGGGTGGTGGGGAGGGAAAGAAGTGGAATGATGGCAGCATCTGTGGAAGGAGGGACATAGCTGAGCTTCTTATGGGTGGGACATGGCTACACCTGTTGTAGGGATCCTAAGCATAGCTGTGTTAAATTACATTCTGAGTCAGTCAGTCTATACTTAAGATGCATTAACATGAGGAACAGACTGTAGACTGTAGTTGTCTGCATCCCAGAAAGTGTGTTATGAATATTATGACATATTATATTATGTCATAATATTCACAATATTATGAATATTATGGTATGACAACAGAGCTCCAATTTCATTGGCTCCTGACCCTGTCATTAATGTGAGCAAATCTCATTGGCTGGCACTGATCATGTGGTCAGGAGCCAATGAAATTGATTCGTGACTGGCTCACAGAGCTCTGCTGTCATAGAGATGGCAGATTAGGTGGCCTGAGGTGACAGGTGTGCGGCATGAATGGCAGTAGTGCCAATTCAGTGCAGTGATTATTTCTGAGATTCAATCCCTTGAATTAATAATTCTTAGTTTGTTTACAGTCTAGATTTTGCTACTTTCCCAAAAGTGTCGGCATGGGGAAACCATTTACTTTTACAAACCTAATATATGCTTAAAAAACTTGAAAAAAAGTAGCATAAGCAATATATTCTATGGAAAAATACTTTTTGCCAATCTTCTACCACTCATCAGTATTAATCACTAATTAATGGCATTTAATCTTGAGAAATACAGTATATGTGTGTGTTTATTCATACAGGTCTTTGGAAGCTATCACACCTGGTGTGCAGGCCAGCTAAGCTGTGTCTCATTACACCATTACAACGGCTTGTCAAAGGCTGAAAGCAATTGTGTAAACACTTACAGGGAACAGCTATGGGTAAGAACAGTAACCTGTTAAAAATAACACCTAATTTGCTATTCTTTACAGTCAGTTTAATTGCTGAAAAACCTATAAAGTTCACATGTATAGGTGAAATCTAAGCAGTGCTCTTAGCTTTGCGCGCACTATATAAAGTTCTTTATTTGAGGACGGGGTGAAATATAATAATATAGATTTGCCATACAAATTATAAAATAATATCTTTAGTAAAATTACTTGTATCGACTAGCTGTCACTGATCAGTTATTGAACTGTTCATCATGTACAAAAAGAAAGAGAAAGATCTTGTCAAATAGCATTGAAATTAAACATACTGGGCCTGATTCACAAAGCGGTGCTAACAGTTAGCATGCTGGTGAAAAGCCCTTTATCACGACTAAACTCAGTTTAGGCATGATAGGTTTAGGTGTGATAAGTTTAGGTGTGATAAGTTTAGGCATGATAAGTTTAAGCACCAACTGCGTTAGCACCGCAGTGCACAGCTGATCAAAAGTTTTGCGCTAGCAAAGTCTGGTGCACTTCGCATAGAGTTTAATGCCGCTGCTTTGCGTGCGGGACTTTGCACGCTATCTACACTTATCTAAACTTAGCATGCCTAAACTTATCACACCTAAACTTATCACACCTAAACTTATCACGCCTAAACTGGCTTTTCACCAGCGTGGTGCAATGGTTATCACGCCTAAAGTCTCTAACTGGGTTAGCACCGCTTTGTGAATCGAGCCCTCTGTATGTTATGCTAGATGTCCTGATTGCAACATTGTTCGCGAGAAAATACAAAAATAATCTTTTCTTATCCTAATGCATAAGACGTTGTACATATTTGCTATTGTTCTCCTATACTTCCTCTTCCCTGCATATGGGAATTAGAGATGTAGCGAACAGTTCGCCGGCGAATGGTTTTCAGGCGAACTTTGGGGGTTCGCGTTCGCCTGGACCAAGCGAACTTTTGCGGAAGTTCGATTTGCCCCATAATGCACTATGAGGGCCCACTTTGACCCTCTGCATCACAGTCAGCAGGCACATTGTAGCCATTCAGGCTACACTAAGCCCTGGAGCCCCCCCCCCCCTATATAAGGCAGGTTTGCCGGCCATTACACCCACTCGTGTGCCTGCTAGAGACAGACTAGGGACAGCTGCTGCAGACTTGTTCTCCTAGGGAAAGATTAGTTAGGCTCTTAGCTTGCTCCTGGCTTGCTCCTGGCTGATTGTTATTGCTAAAATAGCACCCCTCAACAGCTCTTTTGAGAGCTGTAATGTTTTCCTGATGTGGTTTTTTTTTTGTGTGTTGCTCACTGAATTATACAGCCCTATCTGTTGCAGCTGGACCTTGGTAATTCTTATTACTGTGCCAGCCAGGCCCTTCCTAACTATCTATACTGGGACACCTACCTATGCCTACCTAACTACTGGGGCACCTACTTACCTATACGGGGACACCTACCTACCTACCTATACTAGGGGACCTACCTATGCCTACCTACCTATACTGGGTCTCCTACCTATGCCTAGCTAACTACTGGGTCTCCTACCTATGTCTAGCTAACTACTGAGGCACCTACCTATGCCTACCTACCTATAATGGGTCTCCTACCTATGCCTAGATAACTACTGGGACAACTACCTATGCCTACCTACCTATACTGGGTCTCCTACCTATGCCTAGCTAACTACTGGGACACCTACCTATGCCTACCTACCTATACTGGGACTCCTACCTATGCCTACCTACCTATACTGGGACTCCTACCTATACCTAGCTAACTACTGGGACACCTACCTATGCCTACCTACATACAAGAAGATAATAAGGTCGTTGCTTCATTGTGGACAGACCAAATTTGATCAGCTGGACAGTCACTGTTGTTCTATCATTGAGCTACCACAGCCCGGCGACCATATGGGGTTGAAAACCGCCACGGCCTACACTCTCGCCATGGTGCGCACCAGTCCAGCATGGCCGTCACTACGCAAACAGCTGTTTGCAGTGCGTTACACAGTGAGTTTGGTGTGTCAGTGTGAAGCAGAACTCTAATTACACTCCCTGATTGATGTATACACATGCAAGATGTTTTTAAGCACTTTAGGCCTGCAATTTAGCATTCAATGTCATTTCTGCCCTTAAAACGCTGCTTTGCGTCACATCCAGATTTTTCCCCGGGACTTTGGGCATGTATCCCACTCCGCCATGCCCCCCTCCAGGTGTTAGACCCCTTGAAACATCTTTTCCACCACTTTTGTGGCCAGCATAATTTTTTCTATTTTTCAAAGTTTGCATCCCCATTGAAGTCTATTGCGTTTCGCGCACTTTTCGGCGAACCGAACCTTCCGCAAAGGGGGGGGGGGGGGGGGGTTGTTTATTCTGTCTTCTAATCTTCACTAGAGAAGTGATGTCCAGCCAAGAAATGTATTTCTTGTCTGCTCACACTTCCATCAAGAAAATAGGCAAAGAGTAAAATATCTTGTCTTTTTCATTAAAAAGAAAAAAACTTGCTTGAATGTCTTTTTTACATCCTGATGTTCTTTCCTCCTAATTCAGTTAGTGATCTTAGATGTGAAATTACATAATATTATGGTGGGATATATCTACTGCCCTCCCTGGGACTTGGTATGAGTATAGGGATATCAGTACATCTTACGCATTCCCACAAAGAGTTAAAAGTAAAAACAGAAACAAAAACACACACACACACACACACACACACACACACACACACACACACACACACACACACACACACACACACACACACACACAAAAAATCCCCACAAAAAGGCATTTTCTTTCTGTTCTTCCTGTGCAATCCACACTAACTTCTTGCCAAGCATTTTAATCCTTATGGGTCTTCTTGAGCTCTTAAGTGTACAGTTTCCCAATGACCCTCTACTCTGTCACACTCTGCCACAATAATAATAAAAAAGAAAAAAACAAAACAAAACAAAAAACAGCATAGGTTAGGCATTGGTCAGATCAGTGAACCAATGGGAAGCCCCAACAGAAAAATTAAAACTGACCTTTTTCTACTCATTTTGGCCTAACACTGAATAAACGGGGAACCATGGCAAAAGCTTCTTGAAATCTACCACCAGGGTTTTCTATTGGTCTGTGGAATTATATATCATATGGATCTGTTGAATTATATAATTGTACCAAGTATGATGTAGATTTAGGTTCAGGTAGCGGTGACCAGGCTACCTTTTAGATGTGCTATGGTCTACATTCACCATCTCATTGCCTGTCTGCTTGAAATAAATAGTGACAATAAAGACAATAAAAAGGATAGTTAAGGCTAAGGGTAGCCAGTATGGAGTAGTAGTAGTGATTCCCAATTCCACACCAGTCTATGAAATACAGCTTTTCATGCAGAAAGTGTGCAGTTCATTGCTGCCTGGCAACTGCAGAGGGAGAAATGCTGATTGAGCATGCACAGTGATTTCCTCTGCCACTTCCTGAACTTTTTCTACTGGTGGGAATCAACAATAGGACTAGTGAAGGAAACACACTGTGGCGAGGAGGGTCTCGTTTGCAGTCTTCTGAAAATAATGTTTGCTCTGCACCCACCAATGTCCCAATACCGTCCTGTACACAGGGGAAGCAGCAGTGATTCCATTACCTGGCAGCCTTTCTTGTGACCCCTAAAGTTGGTGAAGAAAACAATTCACTCCACTCTGGGCTTCTCTTTACAGGGCAAGGATTTAAAACAACTCTACCTAAGATTTCAACCGTTTCCTTTTACCAAACTGAAACACAAATCATCTCAAAGGCCTGACACCATGTTGCTGTGTGGGAATCCTTTCACCTAGCAATGCTGTGCAGATGCCCTCATCCTGTCATCCATGATGACGGTGCATGTGTCCTGGTCCAGCATGGCTGTGTGTGTGCTCCTGCACAGGAGGATGGGAGTGGATTACAGGTGAGACTCACACTCAAACTAGGGAATTTTTATATGGTTGCGTTACCCTTTTTTACAGCAGGGTAACGCTAAAACAATGAAAGTCTATGGGACATTTCATACCTAATGCGGTGCGATCCGCCAAAAGTATTGCATCTGACACAAAAGCATCAGTGTGTTATGGGTCAACATCCACGCCAACATGCGTTGCCAAGAAGTGATGTAAATCAATGGTGCTGCAGAAGTTTTAAACTTTTTCGCATCTGCGTTGCGGTACGCAAGCCGAAAAGCATATTTTTTCAATACACTTCCTTGCAATTCATATTTCCACTACAGGAAGTGAGCTAGAGAGCCTTACTTATAGTTTGGCTTGCTGCCAAAAATTACATTAGCGCGCATTACTGTGCTTATCTCAAAAGCCTGTTTTTAGCTTGGTGGTGTGATCACTCGATTTTCTTGTGATACGATGAAACGTCAGAAAAAGGACAGAGATTTTTAAAGTTTCTGGATACTTTAATTTCTCATTGTAAATAAGTATGAAAAAAAAAAGACTTTCATGTGAAGTGTGCAGTTCTTCCTCTATTACAGAAACATGAGCTTTTTTTATTGAATAGAACGCAATCAGCATTGTATTCATATTGTAATAAGCAATATTAACTGCGAGGACGAACATTCATTTTTCTCTAGAATATGCGAGTGAAATGGAGGTAGAAAAGAATGTGAACAGATATAGCATGTTTCAAAAGTATGCCACATGCAGTAATAAAAAGAATACAGGCGAAATGTGAAAAATTAGAATACCATACAAAAGTTTTTGACATTTATGTTAGTAATTTAGCTTAAATATGATATGTGAAATAGACTCATTACATCCAAGCAAGAGATTTCAAACCTTTATTTGTTATAATTTTGATGATTTTGGCTTACAGCTTAAAGAGACTCTGTAACAACAAAAACCTCCCCTGGGGGGTACTCACCTCGGGTGGGGGAAGCCTCCGGATCCTAATGAGGCTTCCCACGCCGTCCTCTGTCCCACGGGGGTCTCGCCGCAGCCCTCCGAACAGCCGGCGACTGTGCCGACTGTCAGTTCAATATTTACCTTTGCTGGCTCCAGCGGGGGCGCTGTGGCGACTTTCGGCACGGAAATAGACGGAAATACCCGATCTCCGTCGGGTCCGCTCTACTGCGCAGGCGCCGGAAACTTGCGCCTGCGCAGTAGAGCAGACCCGACGGCGATCGGGTATTTCCGCCTACTTCGGCGCCGAGAGGCATCAGAGCGCCTGCGCAGGAGCCAGGAAGGTAAATAATGACGTCACCGCTGCCCGGACTGCACGGAGGGCTACAGCGAGACCCCCGAGGGACGCAGGACGGCGTGGGAAGCCTCATTAGGATCCTGAGGCTTCCCCCACCCGAGGTGAGTACCCCCCAGGGGCCGTTTTGGCGTTACAGTTCCTCTTTAAGAAACCCCCCAAATTGAATATTCTAGGCTGAAAGTGTCAGACTCTAGTCAGCTAATTCATCCAAAACACCTGCAAAGGGTTTCTGAGCCTTGAATTGGTATCTCAGTCTGGTTCAGAATTACTGACGTAAATTAAAGAGGAAATCCAGTGACAATAATGTAATAAAAAAAGCGCTTAATTTTTACAATAATTATGTATAAATGATTTAGTCGGTGTTTTTACATTGTAAAATCTTTTAAATCCCTGATTTACATTCTGACATTTATCACATGGTGACATTTTTACTGCTGGCAGGTGATGTAGCTGCTGCTTGCTTTTTTGGAGTTAGAAACAGCTGTAAACAACTATTTCCCACAATGCAACAAGGTTCACAGACAGAAAACTGGCAGGAGTACCATGGTGCTCAGAGTTTCTTGTGGGAGGGCTTTCACCACAATATTAGCCATACAGAGCCCCCTGATGATCCGTTTGTGAAAAGGAAAAGATTTCTCATGGGAAAGGGGGTATCAGCTACTGATTGGGATGAAGTTCAATTCTTGGTCACGGTTTCTCTTTAACTTTTGCATGTTATTTCAATTTTTCAGGTTTCATCTGTATCCTGCCAACACCCTACCTATTAATGCATGCTCTGACTATTATCTTTCACTGTGTTTACTGATTCCTGTACAGATATTCACACGCACTGACTAAGGCCCGGTTCACACTTGCGGTTCTCTGCCAAACGGACCGGATGACCTGACCGGATCCGGACCAGGTCCGGATCGGCACCATACGGTTCTGATCCGGATCTGATCCGGATCCGGTCAGGTTGCATCAGGTGTGCATCAGGATGCGATCCGGATCCGTTTGGCAAGAGAGAGTAGAAATAAAATAAAAATGTTGGGGTCTGGGAGGTCAGCAGAAGGTGGACCTGTGGAATCAGGCCCTCCGCTGTTTAGAACTCACCTCCACCTCCGACATACTGCCAACATCTCCAGCACGTTAAACATCACTGCTGCTCCACTCCAAAATGCTTGCCCATGTGTCCCCATCCAAAATCGCCGCTACAATACGCATAGGAAGTGGGGTAGAACATCCGGATTTTATAGCCAGTGTGTTGTGCGCTCTCCGGTTCTCATTGGTTTGTATTGGCCGGATGCAACAATCCGGCTCCGCTCCGGATACGTCTGCCGGAGGAGCCGGACCAAAAAATAGCGCATGTTGGATCTTACGCCAGAGTCCGGATCCGGTCCGGATCCGGTCCGGACGAAACAGACGCATGTGAACGGACGCATAGACTTTCATTGCTATGCCGTGCATCCGTTCTGTCCGTTCCGCATGCGGTCCGGCTCCGGCACGGCGATTTCGGACGGCGACCGCTAATGTGAACCGGGCCTAAGCATGCAGGTACTTCCTTGTAAAGAGGGAAGAGGGAAAGCAGGGAAAGAATGCAATAGTAATCAGTAAGAAAAATCCAATATGTCTGATCAATTCCCCCCCCCCCCCCCCGTTAATAGTAGGATCGGTTATGTAGCATGGAAGATTTATGTCAACCAAACCAAAAGTAAATGAATGGATTGAGCAAAAAAATGATGTCAGGGTGACCTCCAGGTCGGCCTGTGCCAATCACCGCCACGTGGGCCGGAGCAGACTGCGTAGGCGCACTAGTTCTGCGCCTGCATCATCGCCGGGGATTGGGACGGAGCTGCAGTGAACGGATGCGGGGAGAGCTGCGGCGAGGGACATCCTGGGAGCTTGGGGCTGGACGAAGCCCCTGGTAAGTAGCACTTATTTTATTAATTTTGCCCTGATGACTCCTTTAAAGGATACCACAACTGACATGTGGCATAATGAGATAGACATGGGTATGTACAGTGCCTAGCACACAAATAACTATCCTGTGTTCCTTTTTTTCTTTCTCTGCCTGAAAGAGGTAAATATCAGGTATGTAAGTGGCTGACTCAGTCCTGAGTCAGACAGGAAGTGACTACAGTGTGACCTTCACTGATAAGAAATTCCAACTATAAAACACTTTCCTAGAAGAAAATGGCTTCTGAGAGCAAGAAAGAGATAAAAAAGGGGAAAATTCTTATCAGTGAGAGTCACAATGTAGTCACTTCCTGTCTGAGTCAGGACTGAGTCAGCCACTTACATACCTGATATTTACCTCTTTCAGGCAGAGAAAGAAAAAAAGGAACACAGCATAGTTATTTGTGTGCTAGGCACTGTACATACCCATGTCTAACTCATTATGCCACATGTCAGTTGTGGTATCCTTTAAAGAACCACTATCGCGAAAAAAGTGTAAAATTTACAATACATGTAAACACATAAAAATAAGAAGTACGTTTCTTCCAGAGTAAAATGAACCATAAATTACTTTTCTCCTATGCTGCTGTCACTTACAGTAGGTAGTAAAAATCTGGACCAGCTCATCTCCTCATGGGGGATTCTCAGCATGGTCTTTATTCTTTATAAAGACACTCCATGAAAAGGATTTATACAAATATGCTAGCCTACCTCCCTGTAGAGATGGCCCGAATGGTTCGCCAGAAATTGGTTCCCGGCAAACTTCCGTGGTCCGCGATCGCGGAGAACAGCAAACTTTTCCGGAAATTCGGTCTGCCCCCATAGTGCATCATGAAGGTCAACTTTGACCCTCTACATCACAGTCAGCAGGCACATTGTAGCCAATTAGGCTACACTCCCTCCTGAAGCCCCCCCCCCCTTATAAAAGGCAGGCAGCGTCAGGCTTTTCACTTGCTCGTGTGCCTGCAGTAATTAGTGAAGAGATAGCTGCTGCAGACTCTCATAGGGAAAGCTTAGTTAGGCTCTTGTAGACTTGTTAGCTTGCTCCTTGCTGATTCTTATTGCTAAAAAAGCACCCCACCACAGCTCTTTTGAGAGCTAATCTTGTTCTTGTGATCTATTTTTTTTCTGTGTGTCCCACTGACACTTGTGTTGCATAGTCAGCCTTGCTAATTCCTACTGTGTGTGCCACTGCCAGGCCCAGCACATTCAGTGACAACTACCTGTGTGTGTGACAAGTGCACATTGTAATACCCACAGCATATACCTATCTGTTGTTCACTGTGCACCCACCCACCTACGTGAGCGCACGCAGTGTCACTGTGCCTGTCTGGTACCTGTCTGTGTGTGACAGGTTCACATTGTAATACCCATCACTGCATATACCTACTACTACCTGTTGTTCACTTCAGTGCACCCACCCACTTACGTGAGCGCACGCAGTGTCACTGTGCCTGTCCGGTACCTGTCTGTGTGTGACAGGTGCACATTTGCAATACCAGTTATTGCATAATTGTTCACAGTACCTGTGTGACCACACGCTGTGTAATTTACCACTCTGAGCATAGCTGTTAACTGCACCTGTGTGACAGCTACACATTGTATTGTAATACCAGTCACTGCATACCTTTCACTGCATCTGTGACTGCACATTGTATTATACCTGACAGTCAGTGCATACCTTTCACTTGAATGGATGGCAGACTTGCCCTCCATAACAGATTCTCGTTACAGGTAGTAAAGTCTATCAGTGTCATATACAGCAGGGCCTCTAAAGTCCTCCTGTATTGTTATTTTTGGTCACTACCTCGGGACATGCATGCCATGCCTGCTGCCTTCCTTGGATGTGTGGTAGCCGTTACTGCTCCTTTGCCCACAGCGTGCCTGCTGCCTTTCTTGGATGTGTGGTGGTGGTAGCCGTTTCTTAGGCTCCCACTCCAGACTGGAATCGAACCAGGATTCCCCGGCCATTTCCCGTGGTCACCATGCTACTGATAAAGTACCATCTAAAGTTTCACACAGTTGAATGAATGGCAGACTTGCCCTCTATAACACATTCTCATTAAAGGCAAGTGGTGTCATCTCTGGCACACAGCGCTGGGTCAAGGGTCCATCTGACCACAGATGCCTGGTCTGCAAAGCACGGTCAGGGCAGGTACATTACTTATACAGCAAGTGGGTCCTTACTTGGATGTGCGGTGGTGGTAGCCAGTTCTCAGGCTCCCACTCCGGACTGGAATCAAACCCTAATTCCCTGGCCATTACCCGTGGTCACTCACAATGGCAGACTTGCCCTCCATAACAGATTCTCGTTGCAGATACTGACTAGTCAGCAGAAAATGTAATTTAAAAAAAAATAGATGTAAGCTTTATCAATGGTAGAGAAAGAACCATTGAAAGTTGATAAGGCAGTCAGACATTACCTGATATCACTGAGGAAGAGCAATCTTGCCATGGTGCGCACCGGGCCAGCATGGCCGTCACTACACAAACAGCTGTTTGCGGTGCGTTACACAGTGAGTTTGGTCTGTCAGTGTGAAGCAGTACTCTAATTACATTCCCTGATTGATGTATACACATGCAAGATGTTTGAAAGCACTTTAGGCCTGCAATTTAGCATTCAATGTGATTTCTGCCCTTAAAATGTTGCTTTGCGTCATATCCAGATTTTTCCCCGGGACTTTTGGCATTTATCTCACTCCGCCATGCCCCCCTCCAGGTGTTAGACCCCTTGAAACATCTTTTCCATCACTTTTCTGGCCAGCATAAGTGTTTCTAGTTTTCAAAGTTCGCCTCCCCATTGAAGTCTATTGCGGTTCGCGAAAGTTTGCACAAACCAAACTTTTGCAGAAGTTCGCGAAGGCGGTTAGCGAACCGAAAATCGGAGGTTCGGGCCATATCTACCTCCCTGCTTGCTGCACACTTTTTTCCAGTTAAATGGAGCAACTGCCATTCACTAAGTGCTTTTGAAAATAAAGAAAACTGTGAGAACCCCACATGAGGAGATGAGCTGGTCCAAAACCTGTCAGTTCTGTCAGATTTGTACTACTTACTGTAAGTCACAGCAACATAGGAGAAAAGTAATGTATAGCTTATTTTAACCTGGGAGAAATGTATTTCTTATTTAGATATGATTACATGTACTTTAAATGTTACAATTTTCACGATAGTGATCCTTTAAAACTCATGTTACAGAAATGTTCCAACCTATATGGTTTAACTAATTATTCACGACAAAATGTCGCTACAGTTAGTATTGATGCTATGGTACTAAAAATTCTATCTTTATGCTTTGGAAGCCAAAAACCAGTACATCAGTAAGGTTGTTGAGACTTAAAGGGACACTGTAGGGGGGTCGGGGGAAAATGAGCTGAACTTACCCAGGGCTTCTAACGGTCCCCCGCAGACATCCTGTGTTGGCGCAGCCACTCACCGATGCTCCGGCTCGCCTCCAGTTCACTTCTGGAATTTCTGACTTTAAAGTCTGAAAACCACTGCGCCTGCACGCCCGTGTCCTCGCTCCCGCTGATGTCACCAGGAGTGTACTGCGCAGACACAGACCATACTGGGCCTGCGCCGTGCGCTCTTGATGACATCAGCGGGATCGAGGACACGGCAACGCAGGCGCAGTGGTTTTCTGACTTTAAAGTCTGAAATTCCAGAAGTGAACTGGAGGCGGGGCCGGAGCATCGGTGAGTGGTTGCGCCAACACAGGATGTCTGCGGGGGACCGTTAGAAGCCCCGGATAAGTTCAACTCATTTTTCCCTGACCCCCCTACAGTATCCCTTTAAAGTGTACTGGGCAGGGAGTACGTCACTGGAATTCCCGTCAGTCCGCTCTGTCGCTTACACTACATGAGTCGCCCACAGACTTCCATTACCCCAATGACCCAATCACCCCAAGTAAGCCGCTGCCCTTGCATCAGCTTGGACACTTCTGGCGCACCGCAATGAACTGCAGTAAGTGTGAAATTCTCCATAGACTAAAATAGGAAAATGCAATGCAGAAATTACCTGCTAGTGAACTGCCCTAACTGCCCTAGAAACCCAAACCATAAGCATATATAAAATCACACAGACCACATTAAAGATCTTCTTGTAATGCCTCTATGGACTAATTATGATTAGTAAATGGACAGGAAAGCCTAGAATAACTGACAATGTTATATGAGCCCTTGAGGATTCCTAAAATCTGCAGACTATTGAGTTATAATCCAGGTGCTCAGAGCTGGTGTGCAGCAAAGTGTGATTGTGTAATTCAATCTTGTCATTTAGCAGATGTGATGACATCAGACTTGGTTTTGAATGCTAAAGATAAAAGGATCAAATAAACCTGTTGTGACCTTATTGCCCTACAGGGTTAGGGTTGTCACAGATAAAGGCTATCGTGTTAATGGACTTTTAAAAATAAAACCTTCTACATTTTCCACAGATGAAAGCAATGCTCCTGTACTACCTCACTTGCACAGCATGGCTAATCAAACAGTGGGACTGTCGGCTTCAACTGTATATAACATGCAGTCATATATGGAAAAATCATGTATGAGCAAACCACACAACACATTTCACAAGATGAAATATATGATAACACAGATTTCAGGCTCCAGATAAGTGCCTAATGGCTAATTACACAAGTACTTGTGGTAATAGAGCAGAAGGAAAAAATAGTAACATATACAGTAAATAAGACATTCTTTTGTAGGGAAGGGAACAATTAGCTTTACGGTGAATGGATATTTATAATAGGTCCAGGATCTAAGGAACCTTGGTAGCTAGGTACAGTTGCCCCCAGTATAGGGTAGCCAGGTACAGTTGCCCACATTATAAGTTGACCAGGAACTCTCTTCACTACCAGTTTCTGCCTGGTGCTGCCCCCAGACTTCTGCCGCCCGAGGAAGTCACCTCATTTGGCAACATGGGCCTCCATAGATGCCACCCTAACTGCAGACACAGAAGATGTTACTTTCAGTGTCTTATGACTCCCGTTTTCACATTAAAAACTAGTGAGCACTGGATTGATGCAGGTAATTTGGGCACTGGAGGCACTGCCATAGGTGCTCATGTTAATAGCCATAATTAGCAGCTATAACTGGAAATTTTGAGCACTGGGGGCACCTAATGAAATAGCTGTGGCTACAAAAGCTTCTACTTTAACGTTTGCCCAATTTTACAGTTATAGTTGCTAATCGTCGCTATTAACATGGGCACCTATGGCGCTGCTCAAATTTTCCCTGCTCCTCAGGTGATGGAGCAGTGTGGTAGGTACACGCAAATAGGTACTAGGTATAACAAGTTAGAACTCTTTACTGACGAAAACATGCAGAGGTAAAGAAAACATGCAGAGGTAAATCATACACAACCATCAGGTAATGCAACTCACTTAGAACAGAGAGAAACAGAGAATGAATACAGGAAATCACAATACCATAGAGATCATCACAGCACATTACAAAGACATCTTGTGGTTGCGTTACTATTCTGCAGTTAAAGTAATAATGTTGTTAAATCTGACACCAGGTACCAGATAAAATAGCAGGTTTGGGGTACAAACTGCATCTATTTTAGTGCAAAAGGAATAATGGCGGTTGTTGCATGGGGAGGACAGTTAGGGTTAGACATTGATTGGTGGGGTCGGTTAGGGTTAGGCATCGATAGAGGGAGGGTTCAAGTGTGAACTGGATCAAGTTAGGCGACAGTAAACAGGGCAGGATCTAGACTTTTCTAGACTTATTCTGACCTATTTATAATGGTATACATAGAAAAATGGCACTGCAGTAATTTGGTTTCTTAGTAGCAAGGGCACTGGCTAATTCTGACTGTAGGATAACGATAATTTTTACTGGTATGTTACTGTCACCTACCCTACCCCTCACACTAGTACCACTGTAGCAGCAATTAACATTTTAGTCTATGCATCGCCCATTTTCCCGATTGGCTACTGGAAACCAAGTTACCTGCTCCATCATAATATGTCATATACCGTTTACATGGTTGAGGTGGAGAGCATTCTCAGCAATGCATTGTGAAGGATCTATAGATTCGGATGCAACAAAACTGCTAGTACTTGCTGCATTTTTCTGTCTGGTGTTACAGTAATTATTATTAACCACTTTGGGACCAGATGGCTCAGAGCCAGTACATGGAGGAGGTGGGGACTGAATTGAATAATAAAAATAATAATAATCATCATCATCAGAACATTTGTATAGCGCTTTTCTCCTTTTGGACTCAAAGTGCTCAAGAGCTGTAGACACTGGGACTCAATGAAGAGGCCACCCTGCAGTGGTAGGGGTCTTGCCTTGAGCTCCTTACTGAATAGGTACTGACCCTATCCAGGATTCCAACCTTGGTCTCCCATGTCAAAGGCAGAGCTCTTAACCACAACATAATAATTCACAGAGCAAATCTTCATTCTGTATCAGCAACAGCAGCAGAGAAAGAAGAAGAAGAGTGAGAAAGATTGTCTGCTAAGTAAGAGAGTACAGTGCTGCCTCCCCCAGACTTTCTCAACCAAGGTTCCCTGGAACCCCAGGGTTCCTTGAGGACTCTGCAGGGGTTCCTTGGCATTTTACCCCATCGTGGGGGAAGTGTAATAGAGCACACTATAATAGGTGGTACTGTAACAAGAAGCACTAAATTGGGGGGTCAGGAGACAGTATAATGATTGGCAGTGTAATAGGAGATAGTGAAATTAGCAGCCTAACCTATTTAAAGACCATGCCTCCTGAAAAATAAATGTAGGGGTTCCTCGAGACCAAAAAATTGTTTGCAGGGGTTCCTTGAGATCCAAAAGTTATTTACAGAATTCCTCCATGGTAAAAAGGTTGAGAAAGGCTGCCCTAGAGTTTTCTCAATGAATCACGCGACTCTGGTTGCTTCATCGAAGGGCCAGCTCTGATAGTAAAATATCATAAAATAATTACCCATTCTTTATTATCGTAATACTACTAGTAAATTATTGGTAATCTTACCGATATTCCACTAGCAACAATAGTGCCGGTATTAGAGATGATAAAAAAAGAACATTATTAATATCCAGTTGATACAAATGCTGTTTTGTTTTGCTTTTGTTTGTTTTTTTTTTTTTTTTTTTTGCAAATGTGTGAAACCTGGCATTTGACTAATTAGAGTCATCAGTTTCTGCATTTAATTCCATTAAGTCTAAGTTGCAGGAAATTTTATAAAATAAACAACTACAATGTGAAATAACTCTCGAATTTTCAAATTTTGGAGGAGATGGAAACTACAAGCATTACAGCAAATTCAAGTGCTATTGGTTCGCTAATGAAACGTCTTCAGTGGTGAGCAAAGATTTCACATTAATATATGACTTGGTTACTAAGACTTCAGGGTCCAGTGTGGCTCCCTTTCACACATCGTTACAGTGGTCAGAAGTTAGAATTCGGAGACTCTTTAGTGAGAGTGAATTAAGAATCATCTAACTGTTACATTTGGCTGCCACAGAGATATAAAACTGTGCCATGCTGGATCCCAAAGGCTTACTAACCAGGTACATTTTAATGCTAAATCTTTGTTTCTCCACAGGGGTTTTCCACTTAACTATGTCTCCTGACATAGATATTTCTAGAGTTACCACATATTCCTGGGAAGCAAAATGTAGACAAGTTAATTCTTATCAGCAATGGTTTTCCTTAAAACTGAGGAAGAGAAGCAATAAGCAGATGGGTCCAGGATAGATCCAGTGATAAAGAAATAAAGAAGACAATGTTGAGCGTTCTCATGCACTGCTTTTGTGCCCCCCCCCCCCCCAGCTGTATTAGGAGAGATCTCACCTGATCTGAGCGCTGCCAACGCCAGGGGGCCTGGTGGTCACAGCCTGATGCAGAGACCCTCAGTGGGCCCCCTTAATTGCAGAGCAAGCAAGCGGAGCAGTGGACATGAGTTACATACCTCCTCGGGCTCCACTGACTATATCTTCCTTCCTCCTAGTGTCAGAGATTCAATGACTACAGCACCCTCACTTGTCACTAGAGGGGTTGCTAATCTTGCTACCTAAGTT
This sequence comes from Hyperolius riggenbachi, assembly GCF_040937935.1. Taxonomy (NCBI): domain Eukaryota; kingdom Metazoa; phylum Chordata; class Amphibia; order Anura; family Hyperoliidae; genus Hyperolius; species Hyperolius riggenbachi. The sequence goes on from NC_090646.1 coordinate 545,431,000, forward strand.
TTTTGAGTGGAGGAGTCATAAGATGGCATCCTATACATTGAAGGGGGGGGGCTAATGTGGCTACCTATACTGCCCTCCAGGCCTCCATGCTGTGGGTACCTATAGTTCCTTATAATGTGTCTTACTGTACTAAGTGTGACCTAAGGCTGGGGTTATCTCTAGCTACCTATAATAGGGAGCTACCTGGAGCAAAAAGGTACCTTATAAAAAAAATGAGAGGTGTCCCAAATCAAAATTTTGGTATGGGAACCAATGATTTCTAGCTATGCCCCTGTAGTAGTCATGGATGAGTGGACCATGAGCAGGGTCGGACTGGGCCACAGTAGTACAGTTTTTACCCTTGGTGGGCCCTGCCTCCAGGCCTCTGGTGCCCCCCCCTCCTTGTCTGACAGAGCTCCAATTGCTGCCTGCAGCACAAAAATTCTCTTCTCAGTGCTGTAATCACTCATGCTGAGAGCAGTGGCGTAGCTAAGGAGCTGTAGGCCTCGATGCAAATTTTACAATGGGGCCCTCCAAGCACTCCACCAATGGCAACTACAGTGTCAGAGGTGCAAGAAGGGGATGGGAAATAGCTTGTTAATGATTACCACTGTTCAAAGTATCTATAGAAGTGATTATTATGAGCACAGGACCAATAGAGAGGTAATACTGTAGTTTAGGGAGGGCCCTTCGGGGCCTCTTTGGCCCAAGGGCCCGATGCGGTCGCACAGGACCAATAGAGAGGTAATACTGTAGTTTAGGGAGGGCCCTTCGGGGCCCCTTTGGCCCAAGGGCCCCGATGCGGTCGCAACCTCTGTGGTCGCAACCTCTGCAAAGTAGGACATTACTTTATATTGAAGGAGGGGACTCTATGCAAAGTTTTGCTGTGCAGCAGTGTCTCTGAATTACAATGCTGCTAAAATCATGTACATTTGGCCTTGTCCATAATACATCATGACCATGCCCACCTTCCGGCGCATGATCACGCCCTTTTTTCACCGCAATCATGGGATGTGTGGGCCCCCAGTGTCCCTGTCCGACCCTGACCATGAGCCCCCCAACTGAAGTCTGCATCAGCTCCCTGCTTTTTCCCTCTAATGTGTACATGTTCAGTATTGTGAGGTCACTAACATTCTACTATCAGGCATCTGCCTGCCCTTGTGATGCCATATGCTTATGTTAACAAGAATTAAGCCTGCACAATGATCGTCACTTCCATTTGCCTTCTGTGGGCCTTATGTGAGTCTCATAATTCCATCACTAAGGAATACAACACCCATTTCCTTCTGTAATTCCTAAATGATAACTGTTGCTGTGCTTGGCTAATGAGTGACTGTGCATAGCTGTAGCCATCTTCTCACATAATCAAGTGTAAACACCCAGAGTCATATGTGATTATAAGATAATCTAGCAATTACAACAAAAGGCAGCAGGGTGCAGTTTTCATCAAATGAAGAATCTGGGATCAAAGATGCACAATTTATGGTCAAGGAGCTTGTGTAATTTAAATTAACTAAGGCTCCCCTGTGTAGCTTGTGATTTAGCGATATCAGCAACTCCTTACTTAAGACTCTCAAAATTATTCAGTAACATTTTTCAAAGACAAAACTGCTATCTACAAAATAAAATACTCATTGAAAGCAATTAGAATCCACAATGTTCTGGCTTGGCTTCAGTGAATTAAATTTTGATTGGTTGCTATGGGTAGCATGTTGCATGCAGTGCATTGTTCTTGCACTGTTTATAAGGTAAGGATCGCGTCATGTAGGTGATTCTCTCCCTCAGTGATATGACTGTTAGCTAACAATCACATTAGGACAGAGAAATATTGTTCGCAGTTCTAGTAAAGCGGACCTAAACTCAGAACTTCCTCTCTGCTCTGTAAGAAAAGCTACAGTATAATACAAGTGAGGTTTTTACAATTTTGTGTTCGCGAACCGATCGTTTGCGGCGAGCTCCATTGACTTTAATAGCAGGCAGACATCTAAAATTTTCAGGGCACTTCCACACTGTGGTTATTGCTGCACTGCTACCGCAGCCTAATGAAACCCTATGGGGAAGTTCATACTTTTCATGTTGCGGTACAGTGCTCTGGAAGTGCCTAATCTAACGAAAGCATAGAACCACATTACTGTACGGGACCCGCGGCGATCTGCGTCGGCCTGGCAGTCATGTTAATCTATGGTGTTGCAGGTTTTTTTTAAAACGCCGGCGTTGCAACGTTTTGGTGCGTATGCGTGGAAGTGTATTTTTACAATACGCTTTGGCATACACAAAGCAGGAAATGACCGCACGCGTGTATTACTCCCTGTTTGACTGGTGGCCAGACAGAGAACACTGTGCACTAGTGTTGCTCTCCACGGCCTCGTGATCACGGGTAACCCGCGATCACAAGCTGTTTTTCCTGATCACCAGGTTGGATTCCGATTTCGTGATCGCCTCTCGATCACGGATTCAGTTCTGAATGCGCCCGTGATCGTAGTTCAAATCCGTAGTTTAAATTGTAGTGGTTAATAGCAAAGCCTCCTTACATGATATAGACACCAAAGTGTTATTTTTCTGTTCTGTTTTTTTTTTGTTCTGGCCATAATTACAAGCCCCTATGTAATAAATTAAAATTAATTTCCCCCCATAAAATATAGATTAAAAAAGCTGAGTCCCTAAGGTAACTATTTTTTTTTTAAGCTGATTTTTTTTTTACAAGTGTTTTTTTTTTTTTTGGGGGGGGGGGGGGGGGGGGTTGGAAGTGTAATTTTATTAATGAAGTGTATGTACTTGAAAATGTATGTATTTTGTAGATGTAATATACTTTTAGTGAACACTCGTTATAGGAAGTGTTCACTTTTTTTTTTTTTACATACTTTATTTAATTGTTACATTTCCTGTTTATGTGAATGGATGTAGCCGCTGTTCGCGGTCACGTCCATTCACTCCAGGCACTGCGATTGGGTAGAGGACCATTCGGTCATCTTCCCCAATCACTCAGCACGGGATCCTGATGGAAACAGCGGCGGTAGCGGCGCGCACACGGCGGTAGCAGCGGCGGGAATGCGCGAGGTATTAAAACGTCATGTTGCCGTTAATAGAGGTAAGCATGACGTTTGGATGGCGTTAGGCATACGTTAGGATGGCGGTAAATGGTTAAAATCAATTTTCTCGAAAACTATAACGTCTTCTTGAAAAAAAAATCCCCCTTATTCCCACTGTTCTACTTAACATGTCCTGCAAATTGCTTTGCTATTAACCACTAAAGTCGGCAGGTTTTGGTGGGTTTTTAATCACAAATACTTTTTTCATTTGACACTTTAAAATCTATTTTCTCAAAAACTATTAGGTCTTAAAAAAAAAAAAAGTTGTAGCCACTGATCACCTTTATAATCCATGAAATTTGGTGATTGTAGCATGTATGGGGGCTTTGCTATTAACGTTAAAGTCAAATCCATGATCACGGATTCTTCATGTAATCACGGCTAAATCCGAGTCAAATTCGGAGCTCTGATTAAAATCCGGATCACGATCATGGCGTATCCGGATTTCGATTCTACCATGTCCGGATTTACTCGAATTCATGGTTGGGAGTATCTGAGCATCACTGCTGTGTACTAATGCAACTTTCCCTGAAGGCCAGTTTGCAGTGTGAAACCAGCCTTAGGTCACCTCTGTTATACCACAATTTCTTTAAAAATGGTATAAAAAGTGTCCAAAAACCTGGACACTGGACAGTTGGATGGCGGAGGGGGATCAATGGCAAATAATTCACCAAAAAATATGTATATCGCACAAACACCTTTTGAAAATTTTTAAGGGGATCTCAATGTCTGCCAAATGTATGGGTTAATAGCAAAGTCCTCATACATGCTAGAATAACCAAATTTGTAGGATAATGCAGTTAAACAGAACTGTGGGAACTGGGGCTTGCTATACATCATTTAGCATGTCCAGGGCTGGGAATGGGATCGATGTGTGCGGCACTAATCATTGGTCGTCAGGGCAGTGTTCACTGTGTGTGGCGTCCTCCGTCATTTGTCGGGTATCAAGCCCTATATGTTTTGCAGAGAAACCACATCTTGTCAGTCATGAGAGATCTCATATGGTGAATAGCCCTATTCATTTGCAGAGTGTGGGAAATATTTGTCAAACATAAGGGATCTCACACTGGTGAGATGGTCTGAGAAATCAGACCTTGTCAAACCTAACAAATCTCACACTGATGAGCTAGCCCCTAGCTTGACAGCAGCTTATTAGACCGTGGCTACCAAGCTGGGGGTGAGGAGAGGGTGACACAGATGGACGTCACTACAGTTCCGGAAGACGTTAGACAGAAAAAAAAAATCACCTCAAATTTGGGTCCAGTCAGCGCCTGAACACTGTGGCATTGCATAGCCTGCTTGGTTTTGCCCGGGGCTATGGCAACTTAAATTGGAGTTGCCAGAATTTTGGAAAAATGTATAGAACAGAGGAGGCAAAAAAAATGTATTAAAACAAGTTAAAAAGGAGGTACCTCCTAATTAATGATACTGACACATGTATTTCTTTTTAAGCAATACCAGTTGCCGGAATAGAGATGGCCCGAATGGTTCGCACGCGAATTTATTTGCGTGAACTTTGGTGGTGAACCGCGAACTATATGCACGCATATTGATGTATGCATGCATATTGATGATGTGGCGGGAGGAGGCCCTAGAACTGCACAGCCGCAATCGCGTCTATGCGGACTGCGCAGCCACGGCAATCTGTGGCGGCCATATTGAGGGGGGAATGAGAACCTGACCCGTTCAGAGGGGTCGGGACCCGACCGGGGCCGGTATTACTGCGGGAGCCATGGCCGAATGAACGGGAGGGCGCGGATGGCATCCTCCATGGATCTGGATTATGAAAAGGTATTTAACTTTTTCCATACTTGTGGCCTCGGAAGTCCTTTAAAAAAAATATTATTTTTATGTGCTGAGTGTGGGAAATCTGAAAAAAAATGATGTGGGGTCCCCGCTTACTCTCTGTAACCCCTTGTCCCCCATGCATGCTGGGATAGCCAGAATACGGAGCCCAGGCCACGTTGGGCTTCGCACCCTGAGCTATACCAGCCCGCATGGTCCATGGTATGGAGGTTTTCCCCGGGGAGAGGGGCGGCCAAGCCTTCCCCTCTCCCCCCGAGCCCTTGTCCAATCCAGGGACAAGGGTCTCTTCCCCACCTCCGGTGCCCCAGGAGTAGGTGGGGGTGACGACTCCCTGGGGGGGGTTCATGGTGGCATCTGGGAGTCCCCTTTAAGAAGGGGACCCCAGATGCCCACCGCCCTCACAGGAGAAATTAGTATAGGGGTACAAAGTACCCCTTACCCATTTCCACAAAGGGTTAAATGAAATAAAAACACAATGACAAAAAAAATCCTTTAATGTTCTTAATTAACCAGAAATACTTACCTGTACCCTTAAAAAGTTTCCCATGCCAATATCCTCGGTAAATGATCCCACGAATACAATATCCTCTTATCTTGCGTTCTTCAATTAATGAAGAGAATGACAGAGAATGCGTCCTTTGGGACACATAGCTGCCGGCTCCCGCTGTCTCTCCCCACCTGCCTTCACCTGTCACCCTCACCTAGGCGGGCACCTGGTGCCAGCCTAGGTGAGGGTGACAGGTGAAGGCAGGTGGGGAGAGTCAGTGGGAGCTGGCGGCTATACGTCTTGCACAGGACGCATGCTAAGCTATACTAACGGTTGATGAATGATCCGTTTTTTTTTTAATGAATAAGCTCTTTTTTAATAAATCGGCTTTTTTCTTTGAAACTTTAAAATCGATTTTCTGAAAAAAGTATGAGGTCTTTTTAAAAAAAAAATGTTTCTCTTGTTCCCACTGTTCTTTTTAACATTCCCAGTAATTTTGGTGTTTCTAGCTTTTAAAGGGGCTTTGCTATTAACCGCTAAAGTCGGCGAGCGCTTAGAATTTTAACATCGATTTTCTCATAAACTATAAGGTCTTTTTGAAAAAAATTTCCCTCTTGTAGTCACTGAAAAAACTCAGGTGTTAGACCCCTTAAAACAACTTTTCCATCACTTTTCTGGCCAGCATAAATGTTTCTAGTTTTCAAAGTTCGCCTCCCCATTGAAGTCTATTGCGGTTCGCAAAAGCATGTTCGAAACAAACTTTTAAGATGCCATGTAGATGGAAGAAAAAAGGAATGCTGGCACTGCACTAGCCGTATGCTGTCCAGGGAGGGGGGGGGGACAACACAGTCCAATGCTTACACGTATGCGCTATGTGCTGTATATCCTCAGCGTGCTCGGGTCAGAGTTGTATCTAGATGCCAAAAGAAGGAGGAGAAACCGGCACTGCTGTCATATACTTTAATCCAGATTCTTTAAAAAGCAAAGTGACATTATCCATTTAAAAGTCAAAATTCAAAGACACATACCATTGGTGACTGTGGATGGTGCGGTGGGTGCGAAAGGTGCAGAGCCTTACAGCCGTTTCGCGCGTTTTGCGCTTCTAAGGAGGCTGCAGGGGGGTATTGGCGCAGGCAGGCTTATATATTGTAGCCAAATTTGCGTGCGGCATCTCGCCGCTAAAGGCGCCGCCCCCCTGGCCATCACAACAAGCCTCCCAATTGGCCGCTCGAACAAGCGGAGACTACTGGGAGCGAGTGACGTCAGGCACTTCCTGACTACGGTGGCCTGCATGGGAGACACTCTATTAGGTCTCCCAGGCAACCTATGCAAACCAGGCCAATAACGTAAGTCAGGGAATCCTGCTGCCAACTTGTGGCAATAAGAATATTGCGTCTGTCAGGAAAGCATTTAAATAGTGCAAAATTTAAACATTATTAGAATTGTAAGAGCATATTGATGCTTATAAATTTTTTTTTATAAAATTAAAGTGTGATCAGTGCTGTCACTGGACATGGGAGGATCAAAATGTGGATGTGCATTAGTGGACATGATTGAGTGGCAATATTATTAAGGTAAAAAACAATGATTAAATATACAAGATTCTAAAACATTTATACAGTGGGGTGATAAGTGAAATTTTGTGCAATAAATATATTATTAAAAAGTGCATGTAGATAGGCCAGGGACCCTAGTTCTTGTGCAAATATGCTCTATCTCATTCATACTGACTAGAGGTGATGGGGGATATATGTTGGAAACTTAAAAACAATCTACAAGGGGGAACAAAGATGAAAAGAGAATCACGTGTTCCCCCTTTACTGGAAAGGGCCATAGTAAAAAAGGGGAAGGTAGGGCCAAAGGACGTTAACTACAAAATGTTATATCAGCAAGGCATGGTATAGAATACAGGCAAAACCTAGGTATGTACCTGTAGGGGGCTAAAGTGAACCATCGTTGGATGGATAAGCACATCAAGGGGAGTGGCAAGAAATGGGAGCTATTGGTAGAACATGGGTGTGTCCTAGGGGAGCGGAAAGTGGAAAGGGGAAGGACGCGGGGAGAGGAAAAGGGAATGGATATGGGAATGGAAGGGTGAGGAGGAAGGGAAGGATGAGGGGGGGAGGGAGGAAGGCACACAAAGGAAGAGGAAAGGGAAGAGCAACAAGGGGGGGGGGGAGGAGGGAAAACACACTCACATACACAGACCCAAGGACAGAGTACCCCTATTTGTTCCAATAGAAAGGAATCTTCTAACATTTTCTTATAATCCTCTAATACAATAAATGAGTTCATCTCATCATTTCGGTAAGACGAGAGTGCGACCCATACTGCCAAGGGTCAAGGGTCCAAAAAGCACGAGAGGTCAGTATGATCGTTCATTCCAAGTGGGCCCATAGCATCAGTTTTTAAGATCATGCGGGCCTCTTCCCTTTTCAGGTTTCTTTCTCTGTTCCCTCCACGTCTTGGAAGTGGTACATGCAACAATCCAGCGAAAGTCAACTTTGTGGGGTCTGCTTGATGGGCTTCTCTCATATGGGTAATCACACAAGTAGAGCCTCTGCCTGACCCAATTGAGTGGAAATGTTCGCGAAATCTCCTGTTGAGGGACCTAGTAGTCTCCCCTATGTAAAATCTACCGCAGGGGCACCACAATGCGTAAACGGAAAACAACGTCTGACATGTGAAAAAATCCCGGACACGGCGACATATTGGGCCCATTTGGTACATAGAACCAGTGGCCATGGATTCACACGACACGCACCGACCACATCTGTGGTTCCACTGTGGCAGGTGGCTATTCAGCCAATTACTATTGCTGCTCCGTGATAAGAATTCACTTCTGCTTATTCTAGAGCCAATGGTTGGGGCCCTCTTGAAGGAAAACAGAGGTCTATCCTCAACCAGTGGCTTCAAAATGGGGTCCCTTAAGAGGATGTCCCAATGTTTTTTGGTAATATCCTTAATCCTGTCGGACTTAGGAGTGTAATCAAATGTAAAAGGGACCTGCCCTCTTTTTAAACTTTTCCTCTTATCCCGATTCCGTCTCTCCAATAGTTGCTTCCTATCCATTCCGTGGGCTTTTTTGAAAGCTCTCTGAATAACTTCCGGTTCATAGCCTCTATTCATAAGTCTATTTCCTAATTCTTCAGATTGGGATACGAAGTCTACGTCATCTGCATTATTTCTTCGCAGCCTAAGAAACTGGCTATAGGGGATTGACTGAGTTACATGATTAGGATAGAAACTCGATATATGTAAAAGGGCATTTGAGGCAGTTGGTTTCCGGAAGCCCCTGGGGGTCAAAGTATTGCCTTTTATCACCAACTCCAGGTCCAGGAAGGCAACCTTACTATGATCTACTGTGGCAGTAAAAGCCATGTTCATGGTGTTATTATTCAAATACACTAAAAACTCGTCAAAGGTTGCACAAGTCCCAGACCAAAAAATAAGGACGTCGTCCACATACCTGGACCACATCCTGAGTTGGCCCCGAAACGGGTTCGCACTGGCATGAATGTATTGTTCTTCAAACCAGGGGAGAAAGATATTGGCATAGGTGCAGGAAACCGCCGCTGTTCCCATGGCGGTTCCCGACACCTGCCAATACCAGGACCCATCGAATAAGAACGCATTGTGGGAAAGGACAAACATCAAGCATTCACTGTAACGATCGGTGTAACAGAGAGAGGATCTGATTACCGGTGATCTGCAGTATCACAGGGAATACAGATATATACCCGATTATAGGTGATCTGCAGTATCACCGACAATCAGATATATAAGCTAACCTCTGGACACCTGAGTAAAGAAGGAGTGTTTGGTGCAATCTGTAATATACAGAGGACTAGGCCTCAGTGCAGTAAGGAGTACTGCACAATTCCTTCTGGACTCTCCCGGGAGGAGGAGTCAGGCTGAGAGAAGGAACGACAGAACGAGAGTGACACTCAAGTGGGAGTGCCACTACCAGGACTGGGAACCGCCTCTAACAGTAAGGTCGGTTCTCAAGGTCGGACAAGCCAGGTCGATAACACACGGACAGACAAGGTACAGATTCAGAAGGCAGAGGCGGAGTCTAAAGTACAGGCAGGGTTCGGCAACAGGGTATCTGAAATATCGAGGTACAGAATCAGGAGGCAGATGCAGGGTCTAAGGACGAGCCGGGGTTCGGCAACAGAGTATCAGAATGGCAAGGTACAAAATCAGAGTTCAGAAGAGTAGTCAGGCAAGCAAAGGGTCATAACAGATAATCACAATCAAACTAGTACTTTAGACTATCAAATAGAATCTAGCTAAGTGTAGGATTACAGCTCCAGCTGGTCCCGGCACACTTTCGGATCTGACTCAGGTCTGCGTGCTACCACGTTGTGATCGCAACGCCAGACAACCAGCAACTGAACAGCCAGCAGTATATATACACAGACATTCTCCAGCACCTCCCTAAGTGCTGGACCAATGGGAGGACACAGGTTTGTCAGCTGACCAGCTTGGTCAGCTGACCTTCTTCTGGCTGCCATATAAGTTCTGCCTCTCTGCGCGCATGCACGTCATACTGAATCTTGGTGGACTATCAGTCCCAGCCACACCAGTACTGTCTTGCAATGTCTCTGTGGTCCTATGCGCGGGGTTGGTCGCACCGCTCACAGCACATGCGGCGGCCTCCCCACGCAGGGACGGGGTGTCAGTAATGGAGCCATGCGAGCTAACCGCCGCATCAGACGCGGCGGGTTTTCCGCGTTCCGCCCTGCCCTTCAAAGAAGCAGCCACCTCACGCTGAGCAGAGGCGGCTGCTTTTCCGCATTTCATCACATTCACATATGAAGTTCTTGAAATCATCACTTTTGTTAGTTCTGTCGAGAAAGACTCTCACAGCCTGTTCCCCCAAATTATGGGGGATACGGCTGTAGAGGCTCTCTACATCAATGGTAGCAAGCAGGTCGCCCTGGACCCATACAAGGTCATCAAGACCAGTAAGGACATCCAATGTGTCCTGCAAGTGGGAAGGAATTTCATCCAATAAGGGCCTCAGGACGTGGTCCAGATATCTGGACAACCTTTCGGTAACCGACCCAATGCCCGAGACAATGGGTCAGCCCGGTGGGTTGGTCTGGGACTTGTGCACCTTCGGTATATGATACCACACTGGTTTGATGGGGAAATCTGGCAACAAATCTTTAGCTAACTTGGGGTCTAATATCCCTTTCTCTGCACCCTGTCTTAAAAGAGATCTCAAGCGGTCCTGGTAGGTTGTAGTAGGATCCCGACATAATGGTAAATAGATGCTGGTATCCTGCAATTGCCTCAGGGCTTCTATTTTGTATTGCTTTTCTGTCATGATGACAATTGTTCCACCCTTGTCCGCATGCTTTATTTGGAGGTCAGGTCTCTTCTTCAGCCACTGCAGGGCTCTTTCCTCTTGTGGTGACAATTTTTTTGAACTTTGGGGGTACATCTCTGCTTTTATTTCTTTTTCCATAATTTTTTGGAAGATGTCCAGACTCGAACCAGGCTGTACAGCAAATGGTGTCAGAGATCTACAAGCCTTAAAGTTGGTCTGCAGACTTTTGTAGAGCTCGTTCTTCGATTCCTCATCTTCTAACTCTTTAAGTATTTCAAGGTTTAGGAAGTCTTGCTGGTCCCAATTAATTTCAGGACTAAAACCTAATAGGCTTATTGTGGTGCCCCGACCTGCACCAGCCTGCTTGCTCATAACAAACTCTTTCTTAGCAAACTGTAACTGTATATTTAATCTCCTTATGTTTTTATATAAATGTATTTTGTACTGAGCATAGTCAAACTCTGTAGTGACACTGAAGTTAAGTCCCTTCTGCAATAAGGTGATGGTCCCTTCCGGTAATTGATATTCCGTTAAATTCAGGATTTGCAGTTGCAAATCCTGCAACGTTAGTTCCTTCTCCGTTTCGGTTGTGCCGGGTCTTTCCTGTCCTCCCAGGAGATATTCCTTCCCTTCCTTTTTTGCCTTCTTCTTGCCTCTCCCCCTCCTTGTCCTCCGCCTAAAGGGCGGTTTTCCGATCCTATGCCAGCAGGCTGCCCCCTCGGTTTGGGCCTGCTGCTCTCGTCTTCGCTAGAATCAGATTCAGCGGTCCAATGACCTTTGCCTTTTCTTGGGGATTTTGATGTTCTACTCCTTTGCCAGGAGAAGAAACGTTTAAGTGTATAGTCCTCCTATCCCTTTGAAACTTACGCAGTTTGCGTTCCTTGATAGAGTCCTGTATTACTGTTAGTTTCCGATCAATGCGTTTTAGAGTTCTCGTGTATTGCGAACCGAAAATCGGAGGTTCGTGCCATCTCTAGGCAGCAGACACACGGTAGCCAATCAGGTTACACTCCCTCTTGGAGCCCCCCCCTTTTATAAGGCAGGCAGCGTCAGCGATTTCACTCACTCGTGTGACTGCAGTAATTAGAGAAGAGAGATGAACCTGCTGTAGAAAGCTTAGTTAGGCTCTTCTTAGGCTTGTTAGCTTGCTCTTTGCTTATACTTATTGCTAAAAAGCACCCCTCAACAGCTCTTTTGAGAGCTAATGTTGTTCTTGTGATCTATTTTTTTTTTTAAAGTAGACAGAGGTGCTCTGCTTGCTATAACTGAATTGCTGTTGTTTATCCCCTGCTTATTGCCTGAAGAAGTGGGCTGTGCCCGCGAAACGCGTTGCATCTTTGGGGTATTTTCAATAAATGTGTATATCCATATATTTACAGTCCTTGGTGTCTGCTTTAACGGAGGCGAGTCCACCACTTCCTCCCAGCAATTTTTTTAAAATTTTATGTACTTTTATCCTTCTGGCGCCTCTGTTCACCTACCAATATATTTTTTGTGTGTGTGTGTGTCCCACAGACACTTGTGTTGCATATACAGCCCTGTCAGTCAGTCGCAGCGGCCCTTGGCCCCTTGGTAATTCCTACTGTGCCACTGCCAGGCCCAGCACATTCAATGACTACCTGTGTGTGTGTGTGACAGCTGCACATTTGTAATACCAATCACTGCATACCTACCTGTTCAGTGCAGCTACCTACTTGACCGCACGCAGTGTTATATACCAGTCACTGCACCTGTTCACAGTACCTGTGTGTGTGACAGCTGCACATTTGTAATACCAATCACTGCATACCTACCTGTTCAGAGCACCTACCTACGTCACCGCAAGCAGTGTTTTATTATATACCAGTCACTGTGTGTGACAGCTGCACATTGTATTGATCCCACTGCATGCCTGTTCACTGCACCTGTGTGACTGCACATTGTATTAGTCAAGTCAGTGCATACCTTTCACTTCACCCCCCCCCAATATGGGCAAAACAGGCAGAGGCAGGCCACCCGGGAGGTCTGTTTGAGGTCGTGCTGTCATGATTGCGTGTGAACCTGGACCAAAGCACAGTGTTCCGAAAGCGCGTGCCATCAACCCCCAAGATTGTCAGGACCTAGTTGACTATTTAACACAGAACACCTCATCTTCCTCAGCTTCCGCACGGAAGCGTGACATATCTTCCTCCTCCTGCTCTGATTCTGGCACCCCACTTTACACTCAGTCGGCCGCCACCACCAAATTGCCATCATCCCAGGGCTCAGCAGTGTGGAAATTTTTTTTGTGTGTCTGCCTCAAATGAGAGCAATGCCATCTGTACTCTCTGCCACTAAAAATTGGGCCGTTAAAAGACCAAGACCCGTGTTGGGACAACTTCCTTACGAAGGCACATGATGACAAAGCACAAACTGCAATGAGATGACCACCTGAGGAAAAGCAGCACACAAAAGCAAAGCCACACACCGCAGTGGAAGATACCAGGCCGCAATTATTTCTCAAAAAAGGTGATACCCAAACTGTACTATGATGTTGAAAAGCAAGTGGTGTCATCTCTGGCACACAGCGTTGGGTCAAGGGTCCATCTGACCACGTGGCAAAGCACGGTCAGGCCTACCCGAAGACTAAGTCAGTCCCCACACACAGCATCTCTGCCTGCACGCCATGTGACTGCCTGCAGCCTGCTCCAAGACTAAGTCGCTCCCCACACAGCATCTCCTCCTGCAGGCCGCTTGACTGCCTTCTCTGCCACCACCAACAGGGTGCAGGACTCCAGGCGGATTCCTGAATTTTTAAGGCCGCTGCTAGCAGTGACCGCTATAATAATTTTTCTGGTGCGTGTGCATGCCTGCCTAATTTTTCTGCCTGCACTGCAGCTGCAACAACAAAACAAAAGCCATGTACATGTGTCAATTCCCCTTCATGATCGTTACCTTGCCGCGGTGAAGGGTCTTATGTATCACAATGAAACAATGACCGCCGGATATAGGAGTGTCTCGGGAGGGGGGGCACACCCAAGATAATAAGATCGTTGCTTCACTGTGGACAGACCAAATTCGATCAGCTGGACAGTCACGGTTTTTCTGTCATTGAGCTACCTCAGTGTGAAGCAGTACACTAATTACACTACCTGATTGATGTATACACATGCAAGATGTTTCAACGCACTTTAGGCCTCCAATTTAGCATGCAATGTGATTTCTGCCCTTAAAACGCTGCTGTGCGTCAAATCCAGATTTTTCCCCAGGACTTTTGGCGTGTATCCCACTCCGCCATGCAAAAACTCAGATGTTAGACTCCTTGAAACATCTTTTCCATCACTTTTGTGGCCAGCATAAATATTTGTAGTTTTCAAAGTTCGCCTCCCCATTGAAGTCTATTGCGGTTTGCAGAAGTTCGCATTCGAGGCTTGTGAACCGAAAACCGGAGGTTCGAGCCATCTCTAGACAGGAAGTGACCACAGTGTGACTCTCACTGATAAGAAATTCAAACTATAAAACACTTTCCTAGCAGAAAACGGCTTCTGAGAACAGGAAAGAGATAAAAAGGGTCAATAGTTCATAGATTTTAGCTCTGGCATACTTCAATGAATGTGCCATTGAGCAAAAACAATAAAACAATTAAAACTTAAAAAGTTGATTTAAACATAAAATAAAACTGTGAAATATCTTAAAAAGTCATTTTTAGGAGAAGGAAGATAGATACAGTTTATTTAATTCATTTATTTTTGCCTCGGGTGTCCTTTAAGTGTCAGTTTGTAGCATTCAGAATAGCTATCTGCACATCATTAATTCCAGTGCTGTGTGTGTGACTGCAGTGACTCACTTTGATTTTGCTGTTTTAGAAATATCTATACTTTGTTCTCACATTTGGCTTGCAAAACTAGTTGTGCTACCTACACTCTCTGGCTGGAATATTTGAATAACAAGACTAGCTAACCAGACTGAAAATATTTTAGTGGGTCAGACATTTCACACATATTACATTTCAGGTCTTTATAAGTGTGCTATTTGATGATGAATTCACAAACTGAGTTGTAGTCACTTTATAATACCTTGCAATCTGGATGAAGCTTTTTTTTCTGAAAAAAAAAATGTTCATAGCAAAAGCATGGACACTCTGGTGAAAGGAAAATGCAGCAGTATTGTTCACACCAAGCAACACAAGACATAATTTGCATAGCAATGGGGAAAGCCACATGTTCCTGTGCTGTGTGTTCCGGGCCCCATTCAGTATGTCGGATGGGGATGCACAGGGAAAAAGACCCAGAGGAGTAGCATAAGGGACATTTTTGGGGCCCTGTACTATGCTGCATTGGCATGAATGGGTACCATTGAAATCAACTTAAATGGTCCTGAATGCCTTATTAGATTAACCAAGCCCAGTATGAATGCCCCGGCCAGTACACTTTTATTATACCACTGCGAATACTGTAGTTAGCACAACTCTCTCTTTTCCTGTCATCTCTTTGATTGACTGGCTCAGTGGCACACAACATACCTGGGCTGATCTAAGTAAAGCAGCTGATCTTGGTGCAGTGCTAAGTGGACCGTTTAGGCGGCAGGGCTGCGTGACTGATTTTATGCCCGGATATGTGGCCAAGCACCACTTAGATAAGCTAAAAAGAATTGTAATTCGGCAACTGGCAATAGCCGATGCCTGAATTACGTGCCTAGCAATCCCCCCCATCCCCCCCCCTCCCCAGTTACTAAAACTCAGAGGGGGAATAGTATTTAGCACGAGCCGGATGTTTGTGCAGGAGCAGGGTGACTCATCTTTCTGCTCCACCCTGCGTCAAAATTATATTCGCCCATACTAAAGGTACCCGATCTAAAAGCTATGTCCTGCCCTCCTATGGCACAATCTCTTAGAAGCCTTTGCAATAGCAGAAAACAGTTTTTCAGGAGGGGCGTGGCTAATCCTCAAAACCTGTATTTTGTGGCACAAAAGGTCAGCTTTTACACATTTATTCATGCTTTTCTATTACAACTTCTACAGACTGTGCTGACAGCATGGAATTTATGTTTACACTTTAGGTCTTCTTTGAAAGGTTTGCTTCTTGTTCATGCAGTGCTGAATAAATACAACATTCTGTGTACAGGAGATTCATGTATTAAACATATACTTCTAGCACAAAACAAGGGAACAGCTTTAACATACCATTACATGATATAAAATAAGGTCTATATAGTCATTATACTGCTGTAGTTTTCGCCTCATCAAGGTATCCGTACTTCTTCTGATTGTCCTCGTCTAACAAGCACAATAAAAGATGTGCCATCATGTGTGTTATGATCTCACTGTTGTCATGAAACAGGAGCCTGATTCACTGGCAGGCAAGTCTTTCATCCTTTAGAAATAAAGGCTCCCCTGTTGCATATGCACTCTTTGTTCGCCCTTGCCTTTATTGTTACTACGGACCTGTATACATTGTATGGGCTGCTTCTGCATGTGAGTCCTTGTTTTAAGTAGTGCTGTATGCTCACTCACACTGGAAGTGCAGGAAAATGCCAGCATTGACTGATACATTTACATGAGATGCTTGGCACTGAGAAGTGCTTTTAGCAGGCAATAATTGGTGCTTTATAGGTGTTGATTGGCCCTTTTACGAGTCACTGGTGTTTTTATTAAAGTGGACCCAAATTAAAAATACAAGATTTCAGAAATAAAATCTATTTTCTAAATTCTAATAATAAATAGCAGCCTTTTTTCAGCTGCATGATGACAAATATAAAATATTTTACATTTATTGGAGAAACCACTCCCTTCCTTTCAAATTGCCGGGATTTTTCCGGCAAACTGGTGGAGTAGATGGTGTCTGGCAATGGAGGAATTGCTAATGGCTGCCCCCAGTATAACCCTAGCTATGAAAAGAGAAGGGTGAAAGGCATGCAATGAAATGATCATAGGTTTGAAGGAGTGTTTATTTATCTTTGTATGTGTCAGAGTGGTGCAACTAAATATTTTTAATTAAAAGAATGTTTGGTTTGGGTCCGCTTTAAGCCAGTGGTGTAGCAATAGGTGATGCAGAAGTTGCAACTGCATTGGAGTCCTTGATCCAGAGGAGCCATCCTTCAACTACAATATTAGCTTTTTATTGGTCCTGTGCTGGTAATGATCACTTCCATAGAAGCTTTGAATAGCAGTAATCATTAACAAACTGTTCCTTATTCTCTTCTTGCCAGGGGCATTGTTAGGATCCTAAGAGATCCGGAGCACCCATGGACAGTGGAGAGAAACAACCTGCGGCACGCACAGCGCGCCGTGGCATACAATGGGTGTGGTTCTGCATGTAGTGGGCGTGGTAGTGGGTGGGACCAAATTGCATCAAATCAACAACGGTGCAACAAAAGAGGGGGGGGGGGGAGAGAGGAGACACAGAGAGAGAGAGAGAGAGAGGGGGGGAGTGAGAGGACACAGAGAGGGCAGAGAGGGGGTAGGGATGGAGAGAGAGACATAGAGAGGCACGACACTCACACAATCGGGCACAGAGTAGGGCACTGCGAGAGGCACTGAGAAAGGAGATGGTAGAGAGAGAGGGCACAGAGAGAGGGGGGCAGAGAGAGGGGGGCATATAGAGAGAGAGGGGAGAGAGGAGACCAAGAGACAGGGGATGGAGAGAGAGGGGCAGAGAGAGAGAGCGGACAGAGAGTGGGGAGAGAAAGAGAGAGAACAGACAGAGGAGAGAGAGGGGGGGGCAGGGGAGGAGAAAGGAGAAAGAGAGGAAACAGAGACACAGAGAAAGGGGAGAGAGAGGAGGGAAGAGAGAGAGAGAGAGAGAGAGAGAGAGGAGAGAAGGGATTTCCCTAGAGACAGAGAGGGGGCTGAGAGAGAGAGAGGGGAGGAAGAGAGAGACACAGAGAGAGAGGGGGCAGAGAAGAGTGGACGGAGAGAGAGGGGAGAGAGTCTTCTAGATCTCACCTTAACTTAAAGACAGAAGAGTTAACTTTAGGTTTGCCTGAGGTCAAATGTTTCCTGAATACTACATGCCTTATCACCATGGTCATAACTCTAGAAATGTTATTAAAGACAGGAGATAAGCTTAGTGAATTGAGACCATTGTCATAAGATACCCCCAGCAAGCAAAAAAATACTCAAAACAATTTTGATGGTACTTTTTCAACAACTTTTGGGTAATTTTTCAATTGTAACATGCTGAAAAGTTATTTTAAAGAGAAGATGAAAATTAACTCCTAGGAGATAACTCAGGAGAAAAAAAACATTACATATGGGCCTTTGTGACTTGAATAAGGGCAATCATTTCTACTGTCTATACTGAGAATCCAAGTACTAAAGCAATGTAATCAGATCATCTCTGGGTCATTGGCATGGCATTAGCAGGGCACATGTAATTGCAGACTATAGAACATATATATATATATATATAAAGCTTTTTCCTCTCAGAAGTCATTGAAGTCTATCAAGGTAGTTTAGCTTAATCATATGTTAGAAAATGATTCATTTAAAATATTGTATGGCAGGAGGCATTTCAAGATTTATTACACAGTTCTAATTAAAATGAAGAATCACATTTATAATTCAAGAAGCTGGATCCTTTTGCTCTATACTACAAAGTAGGCAAAACAAAATTAAACCACTTAAGCTTATGCCATTCAGCCATCATAATATATGCTTATTTTGCAAATGAAACGTGGTCTTTTTATACCTGACCTTTTCTTGTACTTGGGTGCTGAAGCTGGAGAAATTCACTGATTTTTTTTTCATTCTTTGTGTATTTTCTGATACTGACAACTGAGATTTCTGATGTGTCGGCACACATTTCAATCTGATTGCTTGGCTATCCAAACACCATCATCATCTGAATTTCTTACTGGCTATATTTGAAAATGTATGTATGCATTGTCAAGCACTGGACACTTGAATTAAAGAGCTAGCCATTCCTAGACTTAGGAACAGCTGCCTGATCTTGCCTGACTAGTCACTACTGATTTTACCAGTATAAGGCATGCATTAGCTCTAAGGTATGCCCAAGGCCGGCTTCGCCATAAGGCACTGTAGGCACGGGCCTATAGGCGCCTGATGATGGAAAGGCGGCTCATTCTCCTCCACAAGTGCCTCCTTCCCTCCCTTTGCAGAGTCCTGATGAGAGTGTAAATGAGACGTTACTCACCCAGCTCTCTGCATTCCACTGACGAGATCTCTATTTAGTCAGGAGCACCTCTAGCTACCTAATACTGAGGTTCCTCTAGCTACCTAATACTTGGGGGCACCTGTAGCTACTTAGTATTAATGTTGATTGTACTTCTGGCTACCTAAGGGGCACCTGTAGCTACCAATGACAGACAAAGGAGAAGTGACAGCTGGGCCAGCCAGCACACATTTGCGGTGCAGTTCGGCAGGGGTTTGTAAGTTCATGGGGGCAAAGTCTAATGCTGGGAATACACAGGTCGATTCTGGCGCTCGATTCTGCACCAGATCGTTTTGCCCGCTCCATTCTCTTATCTTCCGCTCGTTTTTCTTATCTTTTTTCAATTCACTTCAATGACAAATCGAGCGGCAAAACGATCGAACAATGATCGGACATCTTATCAGCTCAGAATCGAGACGTGTAGTCCCAACGTAAGGGGCCAGGACATCTGAGCCCATAGGCTGCTGTGAGGTAAATCGGTGCCTGGGTATGCCAAAAGGTACACATGCTATAAAAAAGTCAGTGCACACAAATGAGTGACATTGTCACACAACATTGCCAAGCACAAAGAAATGACAAGTAATTTGATGTTGTTCACACACACACACCGATATTTCAAATAATGATGTAATTCAAAAACTGTGCGCTCTAGCAGAAGTGACATTTCTCACAATATGCGCACATGCTCTGGAACAACGTCATTTGAATGACTTGTACACACCAAGCAACTACACAATATCTGCCCAATGGTCATGTGAACTGATCTACCAATTGGATTGGGCAAAATATCTGTTATTGGTTGCTCATCGTTTCTGCCCATTGTCATCCAAAATAATAAAAATAAAAAAAACCTGTCAGAAGGTTCAAATGACTTTTCTTTAGCACATGTACAAGGCTTAACTACTGAAATAGTATAATTTATAACAGCCTAAGCTGGCCATAAACTACTCAATTATCACTTGATTTTTTTTGTTTTCAGTTGATATTACAATCTAAATTATGATCAATATAACAATCAATATTGAGATTAATTATTTTACAACTGACTTAAAGAGACACTGAAGTGAAAAAAAATATATGATATAGTGAATTGGTTGTGTACTATGAATAATTACTAGAAGATTAGCAGCAAAGAAAATATTCTCATACTTTTATTTTCAGGTATATAGTGTTTTTTCTAACATTGCATCATTTTATAATATGTGCAGATTGCACAACACTCTGCATTCAAAATGATTCTTTCAGAGCAGTCTGTGAAGTAATGACCTCTCCTCTGGCAGAGAAAAAGTAAACAGTTCACTTACAGTTGAGATAATAAAAGTCAGATAACAGCCCTCTCCAGGACTAAGACTTAGTCGGAGAGTTAATGGCTTGTTTGCATAGAGATAACAACTGGAGTTTCTCAACTCTTCCTGTACTGTTCCTGTACTCTTACTGTACTTAATGTTTTATTTCTTAGCTGTACTACACAAACAAATCATAATATCATAATTTTTTTTTCGCTTCAGTGTCTCTTTAAACACACATTGCAAATATATCTCTCTATCAATTTTAGCCCTTATTTACAGCCAGGACAAGGTCCTCCAGCACCCAAGGCTAAGACACCAAAGTGCGTCCCTCTACCCCGTCACATACTGATTGCTATTTGAATTGGAATAGAGGTGTCCCAGCGCCCCTCCCCACAATACCTCAGTCTCTAGTAATCAGGCTTGCAGTTACTGCCATTTATCCCCTTTTCTTATTTCACTCTGCTTCAAACACAACAGGGGAATGATAGCTGAGTGAGTTGTGCGGCCCCTCCTACACTGCGCCCTGAGAGGCTGGAGCCTCTCTTGCCTCGGCCCGGCCCTACCCCTAAAAATAGTATGATCAAACACAAAATCATGTGATAATTGAGTAGTGTATCGCCAGCTTTAGTGTCTTTGTGAATATAATCATATACAAGCTGTCAGTAACGATCGATGTAACACAGAGAGGGTCTGATTACCGGTGAACTGCAGTATCACCGAGAATGCAGAATATACCCGATTATTGGCGATCTGCAGTATCACCGATAATCAGATATATCTACTAACCTCTGGACATCTGAGATAACAAGTGAGTGTTAGATGCAACAGTATACTTTGAGTACTGCACAGAAGTATGTTCCTTCCGATGGCCTAGACTCTTCCGAGGGAGGAGCTAGGCTGAGAGTAGGAAGAACAGAGTGTGAGTGACACCAGTGAGAGGGTGTCACTAACAGGTCTGGGAACTGCCTCTAACAGTAAGGCCAGTTCTCGAGGTCGGGCAAGCCAGGTCGTAACACACAGACAGATAAGGTACAGATTCAGGAGACAGATACGGAATCCAATAAACAGGCAGGGTTTGGCAACGGAGAATCAGAATAGCAAGGTACAGAATCAGGAGGCAAATACAGAGTCCAGGAACGAGCAGAGTTTGGCAACAGGATATCAGAAATAGCAAGGTACAGAATCAGGGTTCAGAGGAATAGTCAGGCAGGCAGAAGGTCATAACAAATAATACAGTTCAATATTCCTAATGCTAAGGTGTGAGTTCCTTGATCATCAACACCTTTGGAAACTATGCTAGAACACAGATACAGACAAGGTCTGAGTGCTACCACGTAGTGATCGCAACGCCAGACACCAGAGAAATGACCAGCACCCAGTATATATACTATAGCGCTATCCATTGCCACCCCTAAGTGCTGGACCAATGGAAAGTGCCCCGATTGGTCAGCTGACTCTTCTCTGGCTGTCATATAAGCTCTGCCTCTCAGCGCGCGCGCGCGTCCTTCTGAACCTGTGTGGACTAGCAGTCCCAGCCACACCAGGCATGTCTTGCAATGTATCCGCTGATTCGGGCGCGGGGGCCGCTGCCCCGCTCTCCAAGCAAGCGGCGACTTCCCCGCGTCCACCCACAATGTCAGTAGCATTGCCATACGCGCAATCCGCCGCATCCAACGCGGGCTCCACCGCTCTGCCCATGCGGCATGCAGCGGTTTCTTCGCGTTGTGCCACCATGTTGGACGCGGAAACAGCCGCCTCACTCTAAGCACTTGCGGCGGCTTTTCCGCGTTTCCTCACACTGTCCCACATTTATTACACATGCATTCTTGCTGTGAATGTGTGCCTGTCACTGCATGAGCACACTACAGTCCATAAAGCCAAAGCCTGCCCTCAGTAACCCTTACATTATTTTGATTAGGATCAGGGACATAAACTTTTATTGGGTTTACTGGATATCATATGTTCTCCTATGCGCTCTCCAGTCTCTGTAAACAAACATCTGAGTGTTACCATCATCAATGAGGCCATGGAACTCTTCAAGGCAGGTACAGGGTCCGTGTGATGGATGTGGGGAATCAGCTGGTGCATAACTTCTAATCATGAAATCTCCTCAGCAAAGCTTTGATGGTGTCTTCTTCCCAACATTCACATCCCCTTACCTTTCACCTAAGGTGTTTCCCATGACCTTGTCTCCATCTGCCAGGAGTCCAAGAATACATGTGACAGGTGTGGCCATCATGAATTCTCATACCCATAACAAGTCTGTAGGGGGCCTCTTTACCAGAACAAAGCTTGGGGTGCCCTGTGACCACAGGGGCCCCTGCCCCAAAAACTACACTACCCGATATAAAGATCTAATCCTGGGTGTGTGTATAATAAATCTCTTCTTGCTTTCAGAATAGCACTTATTGAGAAAGACAGAAGTAGCCTCTACAATAAGAAGAATGATTTCCAAGTGGAGTACAGCTCTCTGGAAGAATATGAGCAGAAACTGGCAAACAGCAGAAGAGCAGACAGTAAAATCACCTCCTATTTCTGTTTCCTCATTGATAGTTTTGCTATAGAGAAAGATAAGCGTAGTAATACTCTGCTCATTCATTCATTTACAAACTGCCTGTAATCAGGAATCAGTTTTGCAATGTATTCCTAGAGGCTAGAGTGCTGCCTGGCTTCCTAGGGTTTATACAGTGTCCCTTTTAACCACTTCGCATCCAGACCACTTATGGACCAGAGCAGTTTTGACAGTTTAGCTATGTCCTTATTTAATCAGAAATAACTTTATCCCTACTTATGACACAGAAATGAAATATATATACAGTATCATTTTTTTAAAGACAAACTAGGCTTTTGATTGTATGCCATTTTTTCCCTCAAACAATTTTGTTTTCTATGAATTCTAATGGGAAAACAAGGAAAAAAGTTTTACCGATTCCAGGTTAAAAATAAAAAAATGCTACTGTAGATAAAAAGCACACATTTTGTTTGGCTATTCTTACCGCTTATCACAAAACTTAGATTATGTTCCTGTCACAATTTATGTTGAAGATATTTGATTCTGAAATAATGCTACAGAGTGTATTTTTCACTATGAACTGAGAAAATAAAAGTATTTTTAATGGTAAAAATCAATCTCATTAGCTCAGGAAACATATATTCCCGTTCACCAATTAGTGCTGCATCAGATAGTGCCAGAATTGTGCACAGGAGCAAGCCCAATCCTGCACAGCACTGCTTCTGCTACAAGACCTATATCCACTGACTCGTGGCTTAGATGAAGTCACAGAGGTCGTATATATACTGTAGTGGTGGATAAAATGGTTAAAGAGGATCTTTTTAATCAATACATTGCAAAGTGAGAAGTTAAAAAAAGAGAGATCAACAAATAATTGATATTCGCCATGTAATTTGTTCATATTGTTTGATCTACAATCAGCCTTCATGTAATCATCTTTACTACTTGAAGACATGGAAGAAAACAGACAGCACCAGTTGCCATCATGTACAACCACACCCCCTAACAATGCAATCGGCTAAAAGCTTGTCTTTTTATAGATACAGTATACATGCACAGAGGGATATACTGGTTGCTTGGCAGTTGAAAACAGCAATGCAACAAGGCTCATAGACAGGAAACTGTCAGGGCCGAAGTCCTGACATCACACTGTGGGAGGGGTTTCATCACAATATTAGCCATATGATAAACTATTCGAGAAAAGGTAAAGATTTGCCATGGGAAAGCGGGTATCAGCTACTGATAGGGATAACGTTCAATCCTTGGGGACAGTTCTTAAACATCAATAAACCAAATGCTTAGCAAGATATAATTTAAAACATAGTGATATACGGTATCATTTAAAATAAAGTAAGAAAAGGCACCACTACACTCAACAAATGTAAACCTCATCCAATACATTCCACTAATCGCTGTAATGAGTAAAATACAATCTACATCCAACAGTGTGCACAGCTGAATTACTAATAGGTAAACTGGATGGATTAAAATGATCAATAAAATATAAGAAAAAGAGCAGCACTGCACCTAGCGCATATTCTGTAGCACACTAATGCAATTATGAACTTTCAGGAAATTGATGATTTACAAACTTGTGTATAGTAAGAGAATGATGTTCAGTACTAGCCTTGTTACCCACCATGAGCTTTATGTAACTAGCAGCCTGTGTTTCTGCACCCCAGTGCCTAAGTATGGCAGCCATCACCCCACCAAAACATGTCCGAGCAACACAAGGCCAACAGAGACCTCCATCAACCTACCCACCAAATGTTATGGCATCATAGGCCCTTTTCACACTATTTGGACACACGTTTGCGTAAAAGTAGATGTGCTTGCATTCATATTATTATTATTGATGCAGAAAGCGCCAACATATTCCGTGGCGCTGTACAGAATAGAAAACAAACATGGGATAAATGATAATACAGACAATGATATATACAAAATATAAACATTGTCACATGATACAGAATTGGTAGACATAGTTATTATAGTGACAAAAATAACATGAACAAAATATATAGCAATTTCTAAGACATAAAAGGGTTAGAGAACCCTGCCCTTGCGAGATTAAAAGCTAAAGGAACAAGGAGAGGAGGTGGAGTAGGATAGGATACAATATTTACACCTAGAATAAATTTGTCTTTAGGTTACACTGTATTTACTAAGGAGTAGTGTCTGTATTTGAATTGAGAACCACGTGGTTTGGCACCTGAACAGCCGCATTCAACACTGAACAGCTTGAAAGGGTGCAATTAATTTAGGTACAATACTTCTTCCTTCCTTCCATTGGATAGGAGGCCCAGTTTACTTTTTTAATACATATTTAGCAGCAAATACATTTTGTGTGGATAAAGCAATGCTGCCCTATTTCTGAGACTGGGCCCACACTTAGCTCTCACTATCGTTTTATAAATGACTAGTGACCTTAGCCCGTTTAAAAACAGGCTAGGCCTGCCACCGCTCATCCACTGCGCATGTATGCATGCGCATGCCAGGATTGCGCGCTAGCGGAGCGCGCCAGTGCCACACGCGCATACGCCCGCCCCTCCAGGCCCCCTGCCATGTCATTCCCCCAGCTCTCCTCAGTGCTTCTGCATCCCTCCCTGCACATGTGCATTGCCAAAACAAACACAAGGACAAGGGACACAGAGACACTTGCGTTTTATTAGGTAGGATAACAGCTTGTGTCACATCTAAAAAAAAAAAATTAGTCCAGATCCCCACCACACTTGAAAGGGAGCGATACATTTCTCATACCTAACTCTGCTGGGCAGTGACATCCTGATCATGTCCACTGCTGTTGGGAAGTGCCACCCTTCTCCCAACGATTGCCGGTCAGGGACACCCCACACCCAATCCTTGTTTGTCAGTGTCACTCTGTTTTTTTTTCAACCCTTGCTAGTCAGTGTCACTCTGATCCCCTATACCCTTTAAGAATAGTGACAACCTTCTACCCTCAACTCTTCTGTGCAGTGACATTCTGCTCCTGCCCACCACTGGTCAGTGACACTCCTTCCCTCACCCTTGTTGGTCAGTGACATCTTTCTCACACCCATACCCAGCTGGTCAGTAACATCATTTTCACACTTTATACCCGCTAGTTACTGTATTTCCCTGGTAGTTAGTGACACCCTGACTTCAACCACCCCCGCTGATCAGTGACCCCATTCTCACACCCCAACCCTGCTGGTCACAGCGACAACCATTCTCAACATCAGCTCTTCAAGTCATCGACAACTTTTCGCATCTCAGCAATGCTGGTTGCTGATGCCATTCTTTGACCCCTTCCCTGCTAAGTGAAAAGTGAGTGACCCTCCATCCCTCTTCCCATTGTCCCTGCTGGCCAGTGACACCATAATTCCACCCACCCCTGCTAGTCACTTACCCCCTTCTCCCATCTACCCTTGCTGTTCAGTGACCCCCTTCTCCTTTCTACCCCTGCTGGTCACTGCCCCTCCCCCCCTCTCCTTTCCACTGCTGCTAGTCACTGACAATGACCTCCTTTTCCTTTCTACCCCTGCTGGTCACTGAAAACCTTCACCTTTCCATCCCTGCTGGTCAGTGACACCCACTCCTACTAATAAGTGACAGTCTTCTCCTCCCTACCACTGCTGGTGGTCAGTGACATCCTTCTCACCCTCACCACCACAAACATTGCTTTTTTTCTTTTTTTACCCCGGCCTACAGGATGGTGTTTGGCTGCAACTGGTTGCCGGAACAGATACCTCATTATATTTAAAGGGATACTGAGCAGGTACTAAAAAAAAATGGTACTTACCTGGGGCTTCCTCCAGCCCACCACAGGCTGTGGGGTCCCCCGGCGTCCTCCTAGCTCCTCTCTCTGTCCCGCTGGCAGCTTTGTTGATTGGCTACTTTTGCCTGAAGCCCCCATAGTGCAAATTATGTGTCATCACGCCTGCTGACATGCGTTATCACATCGGCCGGCGTGAGAGTCCTGCGCATGCGTGGTTCTCTAACTCTAACCCGCATATGCACAAGACTCTCATGTTGGCTGGCGTGATGACGCGTAGTGGTCGGCGCGGTGACGCGTAACATGCACGGCAGTGACTCGGAGAGGCGACTTCAAGTGGAAGTTGCCAATTAACAGAGCCGCCAGCCCAGTGGGACCGGGAGAGGAGCCAGGAGGATGCCAGGGGACCTCGCGGCCTACAGTGGGCTGAATAAAGTCCCAGTTAAGTACCATTTCTGTTTTATAGCACATGCTCAGAATCCCTTTAAATCAACTGGACAATACTTTTTATTACAAAATCTTTATAAAGAGCTATTGCAGCTACAAATTAACTAGTGTCATTGCGTAAATATATATCACTCAAGCCATCCTTTCATTATTTGATTTTCATGAACAATTGGTGGGCCTGATGACTGATGTGTTGGGCCTTGGCCAGTGATATTTATGTGACTTTCATAAAGATTGATGATTGAAAGAAAAAAAATTAAAGAAAAAAAATGTATTATGTGTAATAAACTTAAAAATAAAAATGTTTGGACTACAACAACACTTTTGTGGTTTCTATTGAGCTATAATATCCTTCTAATGTAACAAGTGTTCATATTGGGTGTGGTAGATCACCCTAATAAGTATATAGTTTTTTTGAATTTTCTGGTTCTTAACAAAAGAATACCTCACAAATATTAAAATATTATATACTAGCTAAAGACCCGGTGTTGCTCGGGTATGTATTTCGTTGTTGTTGGGTCTGGCTACTTTTTCTAATCTGACACACAGTCAGTCAATGACCAGGTTTGTGAGCTTTGGGGTCCTTGGCATCAATAATGTGAGAATAGAAGCTGTTTAAATCTTTCCATTGAAATCAAATCAATCTGATAGGGTTATTTATGGCTCCACCCCTTTTCTGAATTTGAACTCCAATCACCCAATGAACGACTTTAGCAGGTTTGAGTCTTCTGCCATTACTATTGTAGGAATGGCAGGAATGTAAATATTCCCTTTGAACATCAATGAAAATGATTGGCTTTTTAGGCTCCATCCCCTTTCCTGAATATTAATCCCAGTCACCCAGTGACCTACTGTGCCAAGTTTTGAGAACCCTGCCATTAGCAGTGTAAGAATGGCTGCAGTTTACATTTTCCCATTGAAAATGAATTGCTGAAATTTGATTGACTGTTTTATGCTCCGCCTACTTTCCCTTAAATTAATCATCTCAAGTGACCAACTGTGCCAGGTTTGGGGGCTCTGGCTTTATTGCGGTGAGAATGGCAGCCTTTTATTTTTTTTTACATTTAAGTGAATGGGTGAAATTTGATTGGCTGTTTGTGGTTTCACTCAGGTGTACTGTGTGGAAGCAAGACCCCCAGAACATATCTTCTCAGGTAGTAATGGATCTGTATACAAAGTTTCATTGAAATCGTTGAAGGCATTTTCGAGTGATGGCAGCACACACACACAAACAAACATCCAATTTTTATTTATATATAGATTATCAGTTACTGGTGATCCCTAGTTTCAGCAAACACCCAAATAATTTGCTGTGGTGCTATAAAATATTGATTTTACAGCTATTATTATCATTTACACATCTATGTATCTATGTATCTATGTATCTATCTATCTATCTACACTATATATCTTTATATCTATCCAGCTATCCATCTTTCTACCATCCATGCTATGCAGGAAGAAGCTGGGCAGACACAAAGCAACAGCTTTGCAGTGAATGTTGCTGAAAGGACAAAGAACAAGAGACACCCGGACTAGTCAGTCACTGTGCTTTCCGCAACCAATAAATGAAATTATATTTTAATCTTTGATATCTATTATCTGACTCGATTGCTAAAACATTTATATGGTATTTTTACGTTCATAAATCAAGTGCCTCCTACCCTCCAAGTTTAGCTTTGCAGTGAGACTGTGCGTGAGACAGCTGTAGCACCTGACCGGCAGGTGACAGGATGCTAGTTGGAGAATTGCCAGCGAGGAAGAAGCCAGGGATTTGGAAGACTCCTCATTTGGACAGATATTTCCAGCTTTCACTGCAATTTTTTTTAGCTTTCGCTTATAAAAGAGCAGATACACACACTAGGAGACAGACACACAGGGAGAAGCTTCCTTTACTGGGGAACACCTAAACCTGGCTACCTATGCTGGCCACACGTGTATCTGGCTTCCTATACTGGCCACACCTGTACCTGGCATCCTATACTGGGGAACATCTAATCCTGGTTACTTATACTGGCCTCACCTGTACCTGGCTTCCTATAATGGCCACACCTTTACCTGGCTACCTATACTGGCAACACCTGTACCTGGCTTCCTATAATGGCCATACCTGTACCTGGCTTCCTAGACTGACCACACCTGTACCTGGCTTCCTATACTGGGGAACACCTAAACCTTGCTACCTATACTGGCCACACCTGTACATGGCTTCTTATGCCGGGGAACGCCGAAACTTCATAATCGAGTTGGCTTTTATTTACCATTGGTGTGCTGATCCATCGTCCTTTGAACCTCTGACAGTGACATGTTTCCTGGCTATCAGTGTTGATGACGCCAGGGTCACACAGCAAGCTAATTTATTCATTTATTCATTTTGTATTGAATTCAGTACAATAACCAGCGGGGGATCCCAAAGAAGGATGGGCACCGTGCAGTGGGCGACACAGGACAGGTAATATATAAATGCAGACACTTGGGGTACATTTATACACTAGGGAGGCAGCGATGAGGTGGCAGGCGATTCCCAAGAGATTTTGTGCTGAAATCGATCGGGAATTGGCCTGCGGTGTATGGGCAGCTGATAGATCTTTCTCTAATCAGATTCGATCAGAGAAAGATTTGTCTCTTGGTCGAATCTGCCTATCATCGCTAGATGTATGGCTAGCTTTACATTTGTATTAGTGCAGGTTGAGCAGCTGCAACTCGGAAGTGTAAATGATTAGAGATTTATTTTGGGGAGTCATTTTGAAATTTAGTTTTGATTTAACTTTATGTTTCAAGCATTTATTATACTCAAAATGTATACTAGACCCTTGCTTGACACTTTTTTTAATTTACAAGAAAAAAGGTTATGAAAATTAACTGAAATACCTTTTGCAGAGAAATCCAGGAAAAGTTGAAAGCTGAGGAGATTAACACTATAACACCAGTGAAGAGTGGATGCAGGGACTGATACAGGGTCCCAAGTAAATCCTCCAAATACAGGGGCCCATTTGCAAGCCCAACCTCTGCAACCGCTATTCTTAAGCCACTGTACCATTTCCTAATGTGCATGTAAGCAGGGATGAGCAGAAACTACGCCAGTGCTAACTTACGCATCGTAGTTCGCATCTACGCATCGTAGTTTGAAGGTGAAGTTTCAAAACTACGCTTACGAATTTACGCGTAGCTAAGTACCGCTACGCGTAGCTTACGCCTACTATGCGTAGTTAACATGTGTATTGTGTAGTTAACTACGAATGCGTTACTCGCGTCTAATTTTCCATGTGCGATTGTATGCTTACAAATTCATAGAAGAGTTCCCGGTTTAAGCATTTACAGAGGAATTAATGCGTAAAATGTTCTGCATATGGGTATAAGCATCCGCATACACTACGCATCATTTTAAGCGTATTTTAACGCGTAGTCTATAAAATGCATACGAAGCGAATATTTGATTGCGAAGCCGTAGTTTGGTGAAGCGTAATTGCGTAAAACTACGCGAAGTTCCAGCGAAGAGAAGTTGGCTGACTACGACCATCCCTGCATGTAAGGCCTGGCAGATTGTTCACCAGCAGATCAGCCCCTATGTCCCAATCTATCACCACCTTCTTCACCCTATGTGGCGCATCCCCGCTTGAACGGGAGGTGAGGAAGCAACACCTGCCCGACTTCGGTTACACCCAGGCCTTGTAGGTGCAAGGTATAGGAGCTGGTCGTAGAGCCAGCAAAACAACCCACAAGGAACCCACTGAACAAGTCCAGGTCAGGAGCACTGGAGTACTGATATGAATCTCACGGTATAGAAGGGTTAGACAGAAATCAAGGTCAGGCAGTCCAAAGGTCAGGGCAGGCAGCAAACAGGTAGAATCCAGTAACAAGCAATAGGTCCGTTCAGGCAGCAAACAGGCAGAATCCAGTAACAAGCAATAGGTCAGCTCAGGCAGCGAACAGGCAGAATCCAGTAACGAGCAATACGTCAAAGTCCAGAAAGGCAATCCACAAGTTCAAAGAGCACCCAACAGTAGGCAGAAGCATACGCTAACACAGGCAAAGTCAGAGTGCACTCAGCAAGCTTAAATATATCAGGCATCCAATCAGTGGCCGGCCACATGCACACAACATCCAATCACACGCAGGCATTAATCTTGTATAAGTGTCAGCTGACAAGAGATAAGCTGACACAGGTGGCAGTACATGTCAGCTGACTAACCATTACTGACCAGCAAAAACATCCTGACTGTGTGTCAGTCATAGCATACTGGTTAAGAGCAGCCAGGGTTCAATCCCAGCCAGGGTCATCATCCATTATTTTATATTAATAAACTAAACCCCTGCCTAAGTGTCAGCTGCCTCTACCTCTGTTGCTGCCTCAGACCATACTGCGGCTTTAGAGGACGCTGCACCCGCCCACCAGTGTCGTCACGCGCATGCTGGTTAGCAGCGGGCACACTATGCAGAGCGGGCGGCTGAGACCCAAAACTCCGGCAATCGTCGCTAGTGCGATCAGAAGGTGAGTTTATTACAGTGCAATTCTGTATAATTCCAAAAGGAATAGTGTTAAGTACTTGGCGTTAAAGAGAACCTGAACTGAAAATAAAAAGTCAAAATAACTATACACAGGTCATACTTACCTCTTGTGTAGTCTACTCCTCAATCTCTTTCTCCTCCCCTGCATCCCATTTGTCCACTGTAATCAATGAAATTCTCCATCCTCCATTTTAAAAATGGCTATTACCTCATAACAGCTTCCTGGTCAGCACACTGTTAAACTGTAGTATCGCCCACCTGAGCCATAGGGAAACATGGACAATACCTTGCACATTCAGTTGTAACTGACAGCTGCTGATATATAACTGACAGCAACCGGTATATTAAACTTGTGACAAAATATTGTCAGAACTGAAAGGGATCACTGTAAGAAGAAAATGTTGAGCTTCTGAGAGGAACTGACGGTGAGGTTAGTATGTAATATTCATTTGCAGCTATGTCGTGTTTATTTTAAATAATTTTACTCGCTTCAGGTTCCCTTTAAGCTTGGTTCCTTGATGCACCCTTCAACAGATGGAAATTCAGGTAAGCGCCTAGCTTGCCTATACATAAATATGGCCCTGTTGTAGCATTTTCAGTGCTTCTCTGTGTACCCTGCTTGATTCATTTCTGCTTGTGTTTTTGTTTTATGACCATCTGCTTATAATATTTGATTTTTTTTTCTTACTAATTCATAGGTTTCTAAGATAAAAATTAACTTGAGGTTTTTTCCAAAATGTTAGTTTACAATTCATTACTGTTCAGTTATCATGTATGATATCATGATGAACACTATCATGATTTCAGATGATGTTTGTGATCAATCTTTCAAAGCACGCAAAATAGGGATTCACTTTACGCTTCTGTGAAATGCATATGGAAGAAAATGTTGTCATCTAGCATTATGTGACCTCAGTCACATCAGATCATGACCTCCCATTTACATTCAGCGTTTAATAAATGGAGTGCTTTGGAAGCACACCCAGTGATGATCTACTCGGCAATATCCTGTGAAGTCATCCTATACTGCAATGTAATCAGATATTGGATGGGTAAAAAGATAGGAAGCCACAAAGTCACCCCTAATTAATCACAGACATGAAAGCATGTGTGGTGTCTATACAGGGTGAGAATCCTAGGAACACTGAACAATGCACACAACAAGAGGGGATAGAATCCCTTGAACAGCGGCTCATGACATCAAGGATCAGAGTACAACATACAATGAACAGCCTGGAGATAAAGTCAACTGGCTCAGGCAAAAGTCATTAAAACAAGAATATTAATATATTTTATGGATGGTATAGAATTGCAGTTTTTATACAAATGATGGAGTATATCCTTAGTTGTCCATAATCAAATCTTTTCCACCAGAACTTCAAGCCTTTAGAAGATTATTTTTTCAGCTGACACACATACATGGTTTTTATGGTGTGTCATATAAGTCTTCTGTAAATATTAAGCCATGTCTACAATACTAGCTGAGAATAAAAGGTATTGTGACATGGATTATCCACTTCTGACAAGTCTGTTGTGGCTGCAAATTATCTGTTACATGTTATCAGCAAACTAAGATAAGGAGATCTCAGCTCACTGGCACCAAGTCAGCAAGACTACCCGCTACTAATTGTAACTGCAAATGTGTAACAGATGGACATATATATATATATATATATATATGTGGCTTGCAAAGTATTCGGCCCCCTTGAAGTTTTCCACATTTTGTCACATTACTGCCACAAACATGAATCAATTTTATTGGAATTCCACGTGAAAGACCAATACAAAGCAGTGTACACACACGGCCGGCCCTAGACATTTTGCCGCCTGAGGCAGAATTTTAAAAAATCGTCGCCGCCGCCGCCCCCCCCCCCCCCCCCCTCCTGGGCGGCGTTGTAGGAAGTGACGTCAGTGGAGCGCTCGCTGGAACGCGGAAAAGGTGAGCGATCCCCGCCCGTTGCCTCTTATCTATACGCTGGTACTTAACTATTTACAGTTGGAGGGGAGCGCAGATCGGGGGACCCAGGCGAGGGAGGGGGGGTCCGACCCCCCTTCCCACCGCTAGGCCCAATACCCCCTTTCTGCCCGCTACTCCTCCAGCTCGGCGGGCGGCCCCTCACCCATGGACAGGCAGGTGCCGCCCCCACCCAGATGTGCCGCCTGAGGCAAATGTTTCACCCCACCTCATGAGCGGGCCGGCCCTGTGTACATGTGAGAAGTGGAACGAAAATCATACATGATTCCAAACATTTTTTACAAATAAATAACTGCAAAGTGGGGTGTGCGTAATTATTCAGTCCCCCTGAGTCAATACTTTGTAGAACAACCTTTTGCTGCAATTACAGCTGCCAGTCTTTTAGGGTATAGGTCCGTACACACGCCGGACCAGATCGCTCAGAAACAGCCGCATCAGTCCGCCGACAGTGCGTACACATGCCAGACTGTCGTTGGAACACCCACCCAGCGGGAGGTGACGACGGACCCGTCGTTGCCTCCAGTCCGGCGTGTGTATGGACCTTAAGTCTCTACCAGCTTTGCACATCTAGAGACTGAAATCCTTGCCCATTCTTCTTTGCAAAACAGCTCCAGCTCAGTCAGATTAGATGGACAGCGTTTGTGAACAGCAGTTTTCAGATCTTGCCACAGATTTTCGATTGGATTTAGATCTGGGCCATTCTAACACATGGATATGTTTTGTTTTAAACCATTCCATTGTTGCCTTGGCTTTATGTTTAGCATCGTTGTCATGCTGGAAGGTGAACCTCCGCCCCAGTCTCAAGTCTTTTGCAGACTCCAAGAGGTTTTCTTCCAAGATTTCCCTGTATATGGCTCCATCCATCTTTCCATCAACTCTGACTAGCTTCCCTTTCCCTGCTGAAGAGAAGCACCCCCAGAACATGATACTGCCACCACCATATTTGACAGTGGGGATGGTGTGTTCAGAGTGATGTGCAGTGTTAGTTTTCCACCACACATAGCATTTTGCATTTTGGCCAAAAAGTTCAGTTTTGGTCTCATCTGACCAGAGCACCTTCTTCCACATGTTTGCTGTGTCCCCCACATGGCTTGTGGCAAACTGCAAACGGGACTTCTTATGCTTTTCTGTTAACAATAGCTTTCTTCTTGCCACTCTTCCATAAAGGCCAATTTTCTGCAGTGCATGACTAATAGTTGTCCTATGGACAGATTCCCCCACCTGAGCTGTAGATCTCTGCAGTTCGTCCAGAGTCACCATGGGCCTCTTGACTGCATTTCTGATCAGCGCTTTCTTTGTTCGGTCTTTGAGTTTAGGTGGACGGACTTGTCTTGGTAGGTTTACAGTTGTGCCATACTCCTTCCATTTCTGAATGATCGTTTGAACAGTACTCCATGGGATGTTCAAGGCTTTGGAAATCTTTTTGTAGTCTAAGCATGCTTTAAATTTCTCAATAACTTTATCCCTGACCTGTCTGGTGGGTTCTTTAGACTTCATGGTGTTGTTGCTCCCGATATTATCTTAGACAACCTCTGAGGTTGTCACAGAGCAGCTGTATTTGTACTGACATTAGATTACACACAGGTGCACTCTATTTAGTCATTAGCACTCATCAGGCAATGTCTATGGGCAACTGACTGCACTCAGACCAAAGGGGGCTGAATAATTACACACACCCCACTTTGCAGTAATTGATCTGTAAAACATGTATGGAATCATGTATGATTTTCGCTCCACTTCTCACGTGTACACCACTTTGTATTGGTCTTTCATGTGGAATTCCAATAAAATTGATTCATGTTTGTAGCAGTAATGTGACAAAATGTGGAAAACTTCAAGGGGGCCGAATACTTTTGCAAGCCACTGTGTATATATATATATATATATATATATATATATATATATATATATATATATATATATATATATATATATATATACTGTATATATATATATACTGTATATATATATATATATATTTATATATATATATATATATATATATATATATATACATATATATATATATATATATATATATATATATATATATATATATATATACACACCAGGGGATGAGCAGCACAAACTAATTTGTACGCAATACTATGCAAAGCATGCACGTAGCACTGGAGATCCCCAGTCTCAATAAGAAATATATAAATACAGAGGGTCTGCAGCACACAACAGGAAAGCAGTGACAGGGGCTCTTGGTTATGCTTTAACGCGTTTAAGCTCACTAACTGAATATACCATATATTCCGGCCTATAAGACGACTTGGCGTATAAGACGACCCCCAACTTTTCCAGTTAAAATATAGAGTTTGTGATAAACTCGCCATATAAGACTACCTCTTCCAAGGCACACCAAATCAAAATCAAAATCATATACCTGTGCTATGTATGAACAGATACTGGTGCTGTACTGTATGTGGTACCCAGTATATAACAGTATATAGGCGAATGACTGGTTGGATTGGTCAACTCTCCCTCTCCCTAAGCGGATTGGTCAGCTCTCCTTGTCTACCTGTTTATCAGAGCGGTATGGAAGAATAGACCACGCTGTGCCCATAAAATGCCTCTTTCACCCTTCTGGCCCACCCTTGTAGCCTATTTACCTCCTTCTCTGCCTCTCAGATCTCACACATGTGCGCCTGCGCCGCTTCACTACAGTCCTCAGCAGCGAGATCTGAGAGTCGGTAACAAGATAGGGCGTATCCCCCGGCATCAATGACCCCTGGCTTTTCAGAAAATTTTCTAGGGTTAAAAAGTAGTCTTATACGCCAGGATATAGAATAAAATATATATATATATATATATATATATATATATATATATTTATATTTTCATGCAGTAGGCTGTGTTTTGGCTTCTGTGCTCTGTGGAGTCCTATTACTCTAAAAAGGTTTGCGTCCTCAGCATATACATAGAGCAAGAAATAGGCATGGCTACAGACGTACCTAGAATATAACTCTCATTTGGAGCACAGAGTAGGAGAACAAAAATCAAGCAAAAAAAAAAAAATCACTGCCTCCAATGAGTTAAACAAAAGAAATAAAGGTCCCTTTCTGCTAAGCCTAGTTTATAACTTACATAAGAAAATCATATGATGTACAATTGAGAATTTTGCCACCAATCAGGCCCAGATTTACATCACAGGAGCCTATAGGCACAGATGCTTTGGCTCCCCAGACTTTGTCCTCCAGGAACCTACAAACCCCCGCTAAACCACACCACTAGTGTGCTGGTTGGCCCAGCTGTCACTTCTCCCTTAGTTCCCTTGCCCATCACAGGTAGCTACAGGTGCCCCTTAGTATCAGGTAGCCAAAGCTATCCTCAGTATTAAGTAGCTAGAGGTGCCCCTGATTGAAGAGAGATCTGGTCAGTGGAATGCCGAGACCCAGGTGACTAACCTCTCATTTACACTCCACAAGGGACTCTGCACAGGTAAGGCAGGAGGGAGGCACTAGGGGAGGGGAGTGAGCTGCCTTTCCATTATCAGGTCCCTGTAGCGCATGCCTACAGTGTCTTATGGTAATGCCTCCAATTTTCTATTACAGGCTAAATTAGTGAAGTCAAAAAAGCATTCTGCAGCGTTCTTTCTGTCTTGACTGGTGTCTAGTCGACAACACATGCACTGCCTCAAACAGTATTGTAGGGCAGCTGCTAAGTAAAGATGGTGATACATGGGTTGATTATAGCCCGATATGCCAAGCTGATCAATCCTTATGCACGTGGAATTTGATTGAATAGTTATCAATTCCTACCCTTGTCACACATAATTTCTATAGAATCATTGAACTGCAAGCGTTGTAGCTTTCAATGTAGTACAACACTATTGGCTATCCATCCCCCGCCACTCCTGCCCTGTTTCCCTCGCATATCCATTCACAGGGACGGATCAAGACCAAGTTGCGCCCGGGGCAAGGTCAGGTTTTGGCACCTAAAGGTCAGGTGTTTGCGCCTAAACTGCCATTCATGTTGCCACCTTTTTAAGAATTCAACAAACTGCGCCAAACTTGCCCCCCCCCCCCCCCCCCCTAGATCTGTCCCTGTCCATTCAGCTGGGTACTTGCTGGCTTTTCAAAAAATTCTGCCACATTTGACCTCATGGAAATTACTCATCAGTGGCAATGAAATCACTAGCATGTGCCAATCAGCACACATCAATACCTCTTCACACCAGTAAACTTGACTATAAATGTTTAAATCGGCATTGCATGTATCATGTTGCTATAAAAGTATATCATGACTTTACCAATGTTTTTCATGTGACTCACCCTCCAAGCCCCGTATGCGCTAACTTCTGGCATGCAGCGCCACCCCCTTGCAAACAAGTGCCATGGCACTCTTTATAGGAGATACTGTGTGCTATGAAAATCTCCACAGCATTCGTCATGTGCATGGGGCGGGGCTACGCACTGGAAGTTGGTGCGCATGGGGCTTGAAGGGTGAGTTACACCAAAAACACCAGTAGTCAATATTTTCGATTTTATAGTCGCTTTACCACTTGATACAGTAGCGTAGCTAAGGAGCTATGGGCCCCAGTGAAAGTTTTACATTGGACCCCTCCCCCCCAAACACTATACATAACAATTGATATAGTGCACCAAAACCTGCCAAGGACAACCACAGTGTCAGAGGTGCAAGAAGCAGTGGCGTCGCTAGGGGGGTAGAACTGGGGCACTCACCGGGTCCCTTTGCTGTGGTGCCCCGAATCTCCACTCCCCAAAGTGCCTGAACACCGGCAGCGCTGCAGCGATAAAAGTATCTACCGCCGCCATGTTTGTGGAGCCTTTCCTCCTAGCTACAGTCTCTGCTGCAGTCATGTGAGGGGCTCACATGATGCAGGCACATGACTCCTGCCTGTTGAGCTCCCGCCCACCGACTCCGTTCCAGCCTACCACCGCTGCTTCTGCTGGACCTCTCAGCCTCCCAGCAGAAATGTAAGGGGACCTCTCTACATTTATGTATTCTTTCTTGTTGTTATTTTTAATCATCCTTCTGCAGTAATGGCCGGGTGGCGGGTGCCGTGTTCTTTCTGACAGCTGGGCACACATGCAGGGGCCAGGCTGAAGTCGGACATCACTGCTCTGAACGTGAGCCTGCCTGTCAGAAAGATCACAGCTCCCGGCCATTACTGCAGAGGGATGATTAGCATGTGAACGAGGTCCCAGCACAGCGTGACTCCATAGAAATTCAGATGCTAACAGTCTCTGTAGTGTTTAGCTTTAGGGCTGCTCAAATCCGATCCGGATGCTACTCGGATAGTAGCTATCCGGATTTCTCCCAGTAATGCTTTGCGGCCTGAGCGGGGGGTTTAATCTTACCTATCATGATGTCTTCTTGGTCCATCCCTCGGCGCCTCCCACGAAGCACTCCAATCCGGCGTCCCGTGACTAAAAACACTTCCTCCTTCCGGGATGAAGGAGGAAGTGTATAGTCACGTGACGCCGGATTGCAGCGCATCGTGGGAGGCACCGAGGGATGGACCAAGAAGACATCATGATAGGTAAGATTAAACCCCCCGCCCAGGCCGCAAAGCATTACTGGGAGAAATTCGGATAGCTACTATGCGAGTAGCATCCGGATCAGATTTGAGCAGCTCTATTTATCTTTGTTTGAAGTTGCAGAGTGTGTAGGGCAACTTGTGGTAAACTCTCTGCAACATCAAACAAAGGTAAACAATCTAAAGTTAACTCTTCAATCCTTAAAATAACAGAATTCTGAAAATAACTACAGAGGAGGTAACTTAAAGAGGAATTGTCACGAAAATCTTAAAATGTAAAACACATACAAAGAAGAAGTACATTTCTCCCAGAGTAAAATGAGCCATAAATTACTTTTCTCCTATGTTGCTTTCACTTACAGTAGGTAGTAGAAATGTGACATTACCGAAAGATTTTGGACTAGCTCATCTTCTCATTGGGAGGTTCTCAGGGTTTTCTTTATTTTTAACAGCATTTAGTGAATGGCAGTTGCTCCGTCCAACTGCAAAAATAGTGTGCAGCGAGCAGGGAGGCTGGCCAACATATTTGTATAAATCTTTTTCAGGGAATGTCTTTATAAAGAATAAAGGCCATGCTGAGAATCCCCCATGAAGAGATGGACTAGAGTTTTAGATTTCTACTTCCTACTGTAAGTGACAGCAACATGGGAGAAAAGTAATTTATGGCTTGTTTTACTCTGGGAGAAATGTACTTCTTATTTACATGTGTTTTAAATTTTACGATTTTTGCGACAGTTCCTCTTTAAGGAATGAAGAGATAAGATAACTCTCTCACTGTGTGGAGGTAAGTTTCTCTTGCCTTATTATCTCCAGCATGATCTTAGTGAATTGAGGCCATTGTGTGAAAATATCACCTAGGAGAAAACTCAGGAGAAAAAGTGAATTGCATATAGGCCTTTTTCTCCTTAGTTTTCTCCTAGGTTATATTTTTTACACATCATCAATAAAATGCCTTTTAAGCCTTCAGTAAGGAAGAAAATACTCAGAATAATTTGGACAGTACTTTTCGCCTATTCTTTGCTACTTTGTGAATTGCAGAGTGCTGAAAAGTTATTTTAAACAGAAGATGAAAAAT
Source organism: Hyperolius riggenbachi (assembly GCF_040937935.1). Taxonomy (NCBI): domain Eukaryota; kingdom Metazoa; phylum Chordata; class Amphibia; order Anura; family Hyperoliidae; genus Hyperolius; species Hyperolius riggenbachi. The sequence goes on from NC_090646.1 coordinate 545,470,898, forward strand.
TATCTCCTAGGAGAAAACTTAGGAGAAAAGGTGACTTGAATAAGGCCCACATGATCATGTGTAATGTCCACTTCCTTTTTCATATGACGTTATTTCCTCGTAAGAGAAATAATATAGAGAAATAATATAGGAGAAAATGATTGGTGTTTACCTTTCTGTTTTTGTACATTTGATTCTGGCACTGGCAAGTTTAGTGCAAATACCTGACAATCAGAGTAGCAGTAAAGTAATTTGGGGCTTAGAATATTGTGTTCATTGGTGTTTTGGTGTATCTCTTCTGGTGAATGCCTAGCCCTTACCAATTCCCTTAATGATAGAGTCCCTGCCTGAAGTCTTACCATAACCCCATCTTAACACTAACTCCACCCTGATGCCTAACATTAATCCCCCCTTAAAGCTAGCTCCTCCTTGAGACCTAAAGTTAGCCTTCCAGCCTTATCAACTAAAGTTTGCTACATTCTAGCCCATTTGCTACCTCTAACGCCCCTCCCTCCCCATTCAGTACTTAACCCCCCTGTTGGTGTGAATATTTTTGCTCCAGCACTCTAATTTTACCTCCATCCTCCGGGTGGTGCTGTAACTCTTTGGTGAGATCAATGACACCAAACTCACCAGAGTGATTCAGAGCCTGCGAGGACAGGAAGGGGAATGGCTACTGATGTCTGGATCCCGCGGGAGGTGAGTAAAAGCTCCTGCTGCGCACTATACTCTTCATAGAGCTCACAGTGGCTTGCCAGAGCATAGCTCGAGATTACCGTCAGGGAGGTTAGAGAAAACCTGTAGGGGAAAAGTACTTAAAAAGTCCCACTTCTCCTTGCTTTTTCCCCGCTTGGTGCAGCCAAAAACTGATGACAAGCACTTGTCAGTGGCTTATGCATGCACAGTAACATGGACCCACTTGGGCTTTGGTAATTGGGTCTATGATACTGCCCATGCAACAGCCACCTGCACAGTAGCACAGACCTGATTAGGCTTAGCTTTTTCCATTTCAGGGGTTGCATCAGGGGTCCCAGTGCTGGATCGGCCTGGTGGAAGAGGATGGGGGAAGCCTCTGGAAGATAATTATCTAAAATGCTGGTAGGCAAACCTCACAGGTTTGCTTTAATCCTAGCTTACAGTCCTAATTGATACTCCTATTCCATTTGCTTTTTTGGCTTCCATTTTTAGTGCCCAATCTTTCTTCCTATAGCCATTAATATCTTGGAACCAATAATGTTATCAGTAATTTTCATATTAGTTGTTTCTGCGTCAGTCACCTGCTGACGGTGTGTGCTAATAGTGCTGGACCCCAGACCAAGGCTTGTTTCCATTAATATTGGGCACAGGATGCCGAATGTCATCAGCTACACACACACAGATCAGGAGCCGCTAATGATATTCAAATCAAATCTACTTTCTTCACAAGATTTTACCTATGTTAGAATTCTTATAGCAGAAACTGGTCATTTCTAATATGAAGAGTTCTTCGGACCTTAGTTCATACTGGACTCAGCAGCAGTTAAAGAGGAACTTTAGCCTAAACAAACATACTGTCATTAAGTTACATTAGTTATGTTCATTAAAATAGATAGGTAATATAATCTCTTACCCACCCTGTTTTAAAAGAACAGGCAAATGTTTGATTTCATGAGGGCAGCCATCTTTTTGGTTGAAAGGAGGTGACAGGGAGCATGAGACACAGTTCCAACTGTCCTGTGTGCTGATCACCCCTCCCAGTTGCAGGGCAACGTGAATAACAACATAGGAAATCCCATCATACTTTGCACAGCATCAGGGAAAAAAAGCCTGGGCAGTTTTCTTTGATGGGTGGAGCTTAGCTAAAAGTGCAGCTAAAAATGATGCTTTGGTAAGAAAAACAAAGCTCTGATGCTGTGAAACTGTTAAAGAAACACCAAGCCTTTCAGTGCTGCTGAGCAGATTTTTAGTCCGGAGGTTCACTTTAAGACAAAACAATCCAATCTTTACAACTTTACCAACCATAGTGTTCAGGGTAAGTGGGGGGGGAGGGGGGCAGAGGTGTGGGAGGGCCCCAACTACTAACTTTCCCTTTCTCTGATACTCAGTCCAGATCAGGTGTTTTTGTGGTTACACATGTTAGTGGTGTGATAGCTTGATAGCCCCACTTGTTTTATGACCCTTGTGTGATAAAGCCCCATGTTGTGAGGGTCACCAAGGGAGGCAAGGAAAGGGTTGTAAACATTAAGGTGGCCCTATCAAAGTTTTGCTGAGAGCTCCCATGATTTGTAGTTACACCCTTGAAGGGGTTCATTTTTTTTTTACATTTACCTAAATTAAATGCCTGCCATGGGTATGTTTCTTTTACAATACATTAGCTAAGAATATGAAGCGATGTTCTTTGCTGAAGTCAGGGACTTAAAAAGTGTAACTGTCAGACATAAAATAAAAAATCAATTCTTTATTTTTATCTGGCAAAACAGTAATAAGAATGCTAACCAGGTAATCCCAAAAGTTAAAAATCACTCTTACTTTTCTTCTCCATAAAACATCATTCCCCGGCTCCTATTTGGTACATCTGCCGCACAAAGACATAACTAATGCAGCCTGATTGGCTGAAGCCTCTTTCCTCCCATTTTCTCCTCCCACACCCCTGTTCCTTTCTGATTGGCTAATATTTCTCCTCATTCTGAGACAATGCACTTTCTACTGCAGAGCTGGGTGGGAGTGTCTGAAGACTGAGAGGAGGGCGGGCAATGATACACAGACAGAGTAAGGTAGGAAATTATGTCAGGATTGGCTTCAAGATAGACACAGTCAAAATGGAAAATCTTAAGAAGGATTTTCTCTTTTTTGCTATAGAAAAATTTCTAAAATAAAAATGTGGACAGTGCAATACATTTGTTATGTAAGTAGAGCAAGTATTTATCTACTTATATATGTGTGTTTTTTCTGAGATAGTATGGCTGACAGCTCCTCTTTAATGACATCTTCGTTGAGCAGGTTGAACACCAACATAACTATAAATGATACTTTGCATGTACTAGTTCTCATACATATATCGTGTCTTATGGCTTCTCAGCCTGAGAGCTTGGCAGACAGTCCTATATTTAACACTTCTCTCGTGTTGTGGGGAATTATTAACTGATGGAATACAACTTGTTAAATTTTTCACATTTTGAACAAACGACTGCATTGTTGAAACACATAAATGATTTACAGACTGATAAAAGCATATGCAGCTTCAAAGAAACAGGGCAATTTTATCAGTTCTCGATGATCTGTTGGCATTTGAGTGCTTTAATTTGAGATCATCCTTCTCTGAGTAACACGCATTGCATTACCCTACAAAGGTCACTGCTTTTCACAGACCGTATCAGTGACACATAATGAAAAACCTCCTGAGTGTTGGCTTACTGCTGTCTCTCTCTCTCTCTCTCTTTCTTTCTGTGTATCTTTACCTCCTTTTTGTGATAGGAAAGTGTTTAAGAAAACAGGCTGTGATTAAGTTAAGGGGTCGCAATCAAAACAGGTGAATCAGTAACCTGTGCAAATGTTGACTCTTGATCTTCCTTTAGCTTGTGAAATGACTATTTGTTAAAGTCTCCACTATTTCCTAATGTCTCCAGCGTCTCTCAGTGAGGTAATAAGATAAGACCCTGTGTACAGTTCATTCTTGTCTTTAGCCTACAAGGAACACTGTCCAAAATGAGTCATTACTTAGCTGACAATATAGCAAATCTGAGGCAGTCTGATCGTTATCTAAAAGAAAAGAAGCTTTATTCTTATTTCTGCTTTTCCCAGCTACTGAAGACAGAGTCCATTCATTACCAAAATTAAAAAATAATTGACCATATTGTAATAAGCCTGAAGAACTAAATTTCTACTTGCGTTATACATAAGCTAACACAACACCTTTGTTTACTGTAGCGTGAAAAGTACCAGCCCCTTCATGATTCCTAACTGCTTTCTGATTGATAACCATTTTTTCCCCCAAAGGATGTAATTATGTTAACATAGCATTTTGTGTTTTACTAAAATTTACCTAACCTAAAGTACTTAAGAACAAACAAACATGAAAAACTGCAATAATTGGATAAATCATGAAATGTAAATACTTTTTATTGCTATGGTATGTTAAAGTGGGTTACAGTAAAAAACTCGGTGCCACTCAAGAACATTTAATGTGCAGATAAATATGTTCAACTGTGTTTCAGGTATGAGTCAGAACGTCAAACAAAATCAATTCCACAGCAAAAGATGCATTTTTACTCTACCAAAATATTGTGAAATATTATTTTTGTATATGTTTATTATCTGAAAAGTGGTAGACCTAAACACTGATGATTAAGATGCCATAAAGGAACAGTTTATTATTGCTCTGCAGCCTTCTCTTTGCCCTTCTTGGAACTCTCCTAGTCCTTGGCTTGAGCCAAAACAGGATCACACACACCTTGCATTATAAGACCACCTCCTCCTCCTTGGGTGGTGGCAGCACTGGGTGGTGGCACTGCTGTTCCTGAATGCCTGTGGTTGCACGTGGCATAGGAGGTAGAAGAGGAATATGGAGTTCCAGCAGTGTGCGAAGGAGTACAGTGAGACAACTTCTTTTTCCTCTGAGTCAAGTAGTCCCACCACTCAGTTTTTTGGTGACTAGTTATGAAATGTTCCTGTCCCATTTCTTGTGCTGCTAACAGATATTGCAGATGACAATGGTTTGGTCAGAAGCTGAAGCTTTGCTCAGATGACCAAAATCCTGTTATATTTGGACACCCTTCAACATTTTTCAAGATATTACAAGTGTGCAACACCCTCCTCCTTCTCACCCTGCCCATTGTTGTGGTGGACAGTTATTTCACCTTATGTTGGATCCTGCAACTCATCATCTAAGTCCTCTTCTTACTCCTGCTCCTGCCACCCTGTCCTTTGAATCATGAGTGCTCTCATTCTAACCCCTAAGTGATGCCAGTTAGTCTTTTGACCTTCAAGTGCCACTGCCCTCTCTTCCGATCCTAAGTGCTGCCATCCTAACCCCTGGCTTTTGATTGCTTCTGTCCTATTCCTTAGCGCTGCCATGTTGCCTCTAATTGCTGTCACCATGACTCTCAATTTTTCTACCTAGCTCAGTTCTTTGCCCCTTTTTTATCTTTCCTATTTTTTTCTTTACAATGTAACATTTTCAGAAAGTAGTCGGCAACATGGCCTCATTATTTCTCTCAGGACAGGTTTACATTTTACAAAAGTTTTAGCGAGCATTTCTGTATAACCCATCCTTATCATTAGCAGTCCTTTAGGTTTGTAAAATTCCTTTCAAAGTCACTAAAACAGCTGCCCTCATGATTACATAAAATACAAATGTAGAAACTTTTAAATAATGAATATCTATCAATTGTAAGAATTCTTTACTTGTAAAGATTAAAAGAAAAAGCAATTATGGCTCTTCAGAAATAGTTGGGATTGCTGGGCTCTGCAATATGTATAAGCTGTAGGCTAGCTATACACCAGCAGTTCTGGATGTGTGTCTGGCTTTTAGGGGCATAAAGAGATGATTTGCACATTCAGGAGTAAGGCATCATAGGAAACCACACTTGCTCATTTAACCTTTACAGGACCACTCCACGCCCATTGGCGTGAACGTGACGGCAGCCCCAGGACCGCCTAACGCTGATCAGTGTGCAGTCCTGGGGCAGAGTTTGCAGGGAATCACGTGCGCATCCCCACTTGAATGACAGAGCTAAGCTCTGTCATCAGCCTCCCAGCGGCGATCGGCACTAGGAGAATGTTAGACGGCAAAACCACCATCTAATAACAGTGTACAGCGCTGCGATCTAAGGCAGCGATGTACTGGGGACAGCCGTGTGACACGGCTGTCCCACTGGGAGACACTGGAGTGATTGGCTCTCATAGGCTGAAGCCTATGAGAGCTGATCACGGTGATTAGCGAGCGGGGGGAAGGAGGGCTGGGGAAAAAATGTAAAAAAATAGTAGCATTTATTTATAAAATAATCAAATAAATATCTATAAAAAAAAACCATTGGGGAAGCGATCAGATCCCACCAACAAAAAGCTCTGTTGGTGGGGAGAAGGGGGGGGGGGAATCACTCGTGTGCTGAGTTGTACGACCCTGCAGCGAGGCCTTAAAGCTGCAGTGGCCTATTTAGTGAAAAGTGGCCTGGTCTTTAGGGGGGTTTAAGCCTGTGGTCCTTAAGTGGTTAAAGTGGACCTTAACTCTGGCACAGGACAGAAGGTAAACATAAAGAAAAGCACCCTCTATGTATTTAGAGAGTTTAACTTGTCTAACTCCCCCTCATCTGTGACTAATCACATGTTGTAATTTGATCACTCAGCTGTCAGCTGGCTGCCTCCGCAGAACAGCTAATTTGTAAACACAGGGGGCCATATGCAATTCCCTTTTTCTCCTGAGTTTTCTCCTAAGCGATATTTTTTAATTTAATAAATGCAATAAAATGCCCTTTAAGCCACCATAAAGCAAGAAAATACTCAATATAATTTTGATAGCACTTTTTCCTTTACTTTTGGTACTTTTTAAGTTGAAAAGTTCTGGAAAGTTATTTTAAATAGAAGATGAAAAAAATTCTCCTAGGAGAAAACTCAGGTAAAAAGGTGAATTGCATATGGACCAGGATGTTAACAATAGGCCGGCTTCCATGATAGCAGGAAGTAGACACACTGCAGATTTTTTGCAAGATTTGTATCAGCTGTAACAAAGAAATGTTTTTTTTTCTTTAAAGAGACACTGAAGCTGTCCTCTGGAGAGAAAAAGAAAATATTGTGACTGACAGTTGAGATAACGGGCTTCAGAAGACAGATCTCTCTGCGACTTTGAAAGTCGTGGAGCTCAATATTAGACTTATATCTCTGTTCCTAATGTTTTATTAGGTGGTGGATGATTGGTGTCAGGACACCTTCTGGGGAAAAGACACAGGAAACAAAAAACAAAAAACACGGGAGCCCAATAGTGTAATATGTTTAGTCAAGATTGTCAATGTAGAAGATAAGAATCTACTCACAAGAGTGGGTTGCAAGGGGGCAACCGACCACAGGAAGCAGGTAGAGACAATTAACCCGACTCCACTCGGGGAGGTCACTAAGGACCTGGATGCGGTCGCTCTCCTTGGAAAAAAGAAGGGAGGCAGATGTCCACCGTGGTGTAAACCACATATGTTCTGCCTCCACCCCTCACACGGGTATCGTATGGGGGTTGGGGATGCACTAAATGGTTTAAAGAGGCGCCCTGGTGGTATATAAAAGCGTTTAAAAGCAGTTTAGAACTGAGAAAGGTTTGAGGTTGCTTACCTCAAGGACGACAAATCTTTGTAGGGACAAAAGATTTTATTGGTAGCACAGGCAACGCGTTTCACGGGTCTGAGCCCGCTTCCTCAGGCCAATAGCAGTGCCAGGCCAATTGAAATAGCAAGCTAAGGGAGCCTCTGGTTTTATATACCACCAGGGCGCCTCTTTAAAACATTTAGTTTTATTAGGTGGCCTAAAGAGTAACTAAGCAGCACGGGGAGACCCAAACCACTAGGAATGTATAGGGGGATAAAAGAGACCGAAAATCCCTCCTGCTACAAGTTTTACTTGTCTCTGTAAAAACTTTTTGAATGCTGAGTAGTGCGTAATCTGCAAATATTAGAGATTGATGCAATATTATAAAAAACACTATATAACTGAAAATAAAAATATGAGAATATTTACTTTGCTACTAATCTTCTAGTAATTATCCGTACTACACAACCAATTCATTATATCATATATTTATTTTCGCTTCAGTGGTCCATATGCAATTCATTTTTTCTCCTGAGTTTTCTCCTAGGTGATATTTTCAGCTCTTGTCATAAAATGCATTTTAAGCAAGCAGGAAAATGCTCAAAATAAATGTGATAGTACCTTTTTCACCAGTTTTGGGGTACTTTTTTCAATTGTAAAATGTTGAAAATTTAATTTAAAGAGAATATGAAAATTATCACCTAGGAGATAGCTCAGGTGAAAAAGTTAATTGCATATGGGCCAGTGTCTCTTTAAGTGCTATTATGCTGTTGCATATCTTTTAGAGCAAAGAGGAAGTTCTGAGTTCAGGGACCATATGCAATTCACCTTTTCACCTGAGTTTTCTCCTAGGTGATATTTTTAAACTTGTCAATAAAATGCATTTTAAGCCCCCAGAAGGCAAGAATATGCTCAAAATAATTTTAGTAGTTCTTTTTTACCAACTTTTTGGTACTTTTTTAGTTGAAAAGTACTGGAAAGTTATTTAAAATCAAAGATGAAAAATTATCTCCTGGGAGAAAACTCAGGTGAAAAGGAGAATTGCATATGGCCCCAGGTCCGCTTTAGAGGTGAATTAATGCAAATACATTCTATGTTAAGAAGGCAAAATTATAATCAGAAATAGTTTCTAGATTGGACATTTATAGTTCAGATTTTTGCGCATTTGATGAAGAAAAGGCAGAAATACATTTTTATTCAGTAACTTTTTTTAAAAGTGTGTTGACACAGGAACTAATTGCGAGAGACATTTTTCTGGCATCAGTAGTGAAGGCTTTCTCTTTCCCCTGTGTGGTCAGTATCATCATCAGCAGCAGCATCCAGTTTTGCTAAGTATGTACGAGACAAAGTTCAGCTGGCTGGGCTATTAAATAATGAGCTCTTGTCTTCATCAAAGTAAAGTCACGTCTACACTTTTGATTCCGCCTACGACAACTCTTCGGATACCCGACACCTCTCTGTCTCTTAATTGATTGTTTAACCCAAGATGCTATTGCAAAAGTTATGTACCGAGTGGAATGCAAATGATTGTTTTCCCAAGTCTTCCCCAGCTGTGATCGCCAGTCACCTTCCTGCACACTTCATTCAGAAGCTGATAAATAATAAATGCACCCGCGACTCCAGAAGCGATTAAACATGGGTAATTCAAGGACAAACTTTGTCAGGTGTCTGCTGCAAAAATAAAACGTCCCTATTTTGTGCATCTGTTTTATACAGCCATCTCTCTGTACGGTGCAGCACATCCAGCTTCTAAGCAATGTTTGTAGTGTTACTGTAGAGAGTGAATGTTTGCCAGACACTATAAAAGCTTACCTCTTAAGTTCCACATAGCCAGGAAATGTATTACAAGCTTCCTCTACAAGTAACACAAATCAATAATAATTGACATTGGTTTACAAAACTGAGCTTACATCCTTTGTAACCAATTACCCTATTGCCAAGAAAAAAAGGGCAAAACACAACAACTGGTAGGATTTATTAAACCAATTAAATCCTCTTGCCTCTCATGCTTGTTTTATGCTTTCTGTAGATCAGAAGCACTGATGCAGTCTTCCAAAAGGACAATAGCCTTTAAATCCCCAAGCCCCAATTAAATAACTCTTTCCCCCCCTCTCCTCACATTTAGCAAAGCAAGTTGTGTGGAAAAAGTGATTTCCAACATCTTTTAATATGCAGCAAGAAACAACACAAAGTAATTACTGGTGTATTAGGAGAGGGTGATTGAATATCTGATGGGAAGAGGACAATGATTTTATTGTGGAAGCCTTTGATTTGAACTGTGGGAATTTTATTTAGTATTTAGGTGCGTTCTTCTGCTTTCCTTTTGTTGCCTCTAAATAATTCCCTACACGTCGAAGAAATGTTTTGATTGCTGTATCTTTTTTTTTTATTGACCATTCTGCACTGTCTCCTAAGATATGAGCCTGGATTGTAAATTCCTATTTAGTGAGAACATAGGTTAAGTTCCCGTTTCTTCTGAAAAGGGGTGTATTAACTGGAAACGTGGTTACAGCACACTCAGAAGCATTGTTTAAAAATTAAATATTGTAGAAAAATTAGAGTGCATACTGAGTGGATCTGATGAACAGCATAATAAGCACCATGGACGAGTGGCCATGATAGAGTTAGAAAAAAAAAAGAAGAGTATCCTAGAAATGCTTTGGTGTATTGGTGCTCTAGCCAGACACACAGTAACAGGATGGTCTATTTTAAACCAGTGGCATCACAATAGGGGATGCAGAGGTTGCGACTGCACCAGGACCCTTGGGCCAGAGGGGCCCCAAGGGGCCATCCCTCAACTGCAGTATTAGCTCTTTATTGGTCCTGGTTGGTAATAATCACTTCTATAGATGTTTTGATTATTAGTGATCAATAATACTGTGGTTGTCCTTGGCAGATTGTTGTGTGCTGTATCAATTGGTATATATACAGTGGGATGCAAAAGTTTGGGCAACCTTTTTTAATCATCATGATTTTCCTGTATAAATTGTTGGTTGTTATGATAAAAAATGTCAGTTAAATATATCATATAGGAGACACATACAGTGATATTTGAGAAGTGACATGAAATTTATTGGATTTACAGAATGTGCACAATAATTGTTTACACAAAATTAGGCAGGTGCATAAATTTGGGCGCCACAAAAAAGAAATGAAATCAATATTCAGTATATCCTCCTTTTGCAGAAATTACAGCCTCTAAACGCTTCCTGTAGGTTCCAATGAGAGTCTGGATTCTGGTTGAAGGTATTTTGGACCATTCCTCATTACAAACAAAACATCTCTAGTTCAATCAGGTTTGATGGCTTCTAAGCATGGACATCTCTCTTTAACTCACACCACAGTTGTTCAATTATATTCAGGTCTGGGGACTGAGATGGCCATTTCAGAAGGTTGTACCCGTTCCTCTGCATGAATGCCTTAGTGTATTTTGAGCAGTGTTTAGGGTCGTTGTCTTGTTGAAAGATCCAGCCCCGGCGCAGCTTCAGCTTTGTCACAGATTCCTGAACATTGGTCTCCAGAATCTGCTAATTCTGAGTGGAATCTATGCGTCCTTCAACTTTGACAAGATTCCCAGTCCCTGCACTGGCCACACAGCCCCAAAGCATGATGGAACCACCACCATATTTTACTGTAGGTAGCAGGTGTTTTTCTTGGAATGCTGTGTTCTTTTTCCTCCATGCATAACACCCCTTGTTATGCCCAAATAACTAAATTTGAGTTTCATCAGTCCACAGCACCTTATTCCAAAATTAAGCTGGCTTGTCTAAATGTGCTTTAGCATACCTCAAGTGGCTCTGTTTGTGCTGTGGGTGGAGAAAAGCTTTCCTCTGCATCACTCTCGCATACAGCATCTCCTTGTGTAAAGTGTGCCGAATGGTTGAACGATGCACGGTGACTCCATCTGCAGCAAGATGATGTTGTAGGTCTTTGGTGCTGGTCTGTGGGTTGACTCTGACTGTTCTCACCATTCATTGCTTCTGTTTATCCGAGATTTTTCTTGGTCTGCTACTTTGAGCCTTAACTTGAACTGAGCCTGTGGTCTTCCATTTCCTCAATATGTTCCTAACTGTGAAAACAGACAGCTGAAATCTCTGAGACAGCTTTTTGTATCCTTCCTCTAAACCATGATGGTGAACAATCTTTGACTTCAGGTCATTTGAGAGTTGTTTTGAGACCCCCATGTTGCTACTCTTCAGAGAAAATTAAAAGAGGAGGGAAACTTACAATTGACCCCCTTAAATACTCTTTCTAATAATCGTATTAACCTGTGTATGTAGGTCAGGGGTCACTGAGCTTACCAAGCCAATTTGAGTTCCAATAATTAGTTCTAAAGGTTTTGGGATCAATAAAATGACAATAGTGCCCAAATGTATGCACCTGCCTAATTTTGTTTAACCACTTCACCCCAAAGGGTTTTTTACCCTAACGGACAAGAGCGATTTTCGCCTTACAGTGCTCATCCCTTTCCTTTGCCAATAACTTAATAACTACTAATGACAATGAAATGATCTATATCTTGTTTTTTTCACCACCAATTGGGCTTTTTGGGGTTGATTTTTGTTTTCAGTAATTACTTTATTTTGTATACATTTTAAAGGGAAAAACAAGGAAAAATTGAAAAAATACACTATTTCTCCAATTTCATCCCCTATAGTTTTAATATAAACACTGCTATTGTGCATAAAACCCACACATTTTATCTGCCTATTCGTCCTGGTTATCACAAGATTTTAATTATGTCCCTAGTACAAAGTATGGTGACAATATATTATTTGGAAATAAAGGTGTATTTTTTCTATGGTGTTTTTTTTCCCACTATTTTCACATGCACACGTGCGGGAGCGTGCACATGCACGCGCACAGCGGCAGCATCACTGTTTGGCTTATAAAAAACATCCTGGAGCCATTAAGAGGCTCTAGCAGGATGTTTTTATAAGTCAGCATGTCATTAAGTGGTTAAACAATTATTGCACACTTTCTGTAAATTCAATAAACTTAACTTCACTTCTCAAATATCACTGTGTGTGTCTCCTATATGATATATTTAACTGACATTTTTTATCGTAAAAATCAACGATTTATACAGGAAAATCATGACAATTTAACAAGGTTGCCCAAACTTTTGCATCCCACTGTATACAGAGCTTAAAGGGGCACTATGGCAAAAAATTGGAAAATGAGCCATACATTACTTTTCTCCTATGTTGCTGTCACTAACAGTAGGTAGTAGAAGTCTGACAGAAGTGATAGGTGTTGGACTAGTTCATCTCTTCATAGGGAATTCTCAGGGATTTATTTATTTCCAAAAGCACTTAGTGAAAAGCCTTGCTGAGAATCCCTTATGAAGAGATGGACTAGTCCAAAACCTGTCACTTCTGTCAGATTTCTACTACCTACTGTAAAGGACAGCTACATAGGAGAAAAGTTCTTTATGGCTCATTTTACTCTTGAAAAACGTACTTATTAGTTGTCTATGTTTGCACATATTTTAAATTTTACAATTTTTCACCATAGTGCCCCTTTAAGGGAACCCAACATAAAACTTGCACTGCAGCCCATAGCTCCTTAGCTATGCCACTGCTTTAAACCCTGAGGGTAGGAGCAGAATAGGTAGAATCGCATATGCATTTTCTATAACACTTGGGCTGGGTGCACACATAGCAGAAATGGTAGCATTGTGTAAAACGCTGCATTTTATGCAGCAATGTTAGTCATTGGGACGCAGAAAAAAACGCAGAAATTTACAGTATGCGTTTCTATGCGTTCTATGTCCTGATGTATCTTACGTTTCTATGCATACGCCCTGTATCTGTTGTGCCAAGCCCAATTCCGGGCACGACCCAGTCGTGCTTGGCGAAATAAAAGCGATTCTGATTCTGATTCTGATTCTATATCGCTGGCTTTGTTGCATATTATGCAGGATCGGTGCCAAAACACACATAATGAAGGTCTATGGTGACGGATATGCATAGGGTTTTAATGAGTTTTCTTTTGGTTTTTATATGTTTTTTCCAAAAAATATATTTTTTTTTGCTGTGTTTCCGCTTCCTGTTGTCCTGTTATTTGCATAAATGGATATATAAAAACGCATGGAAAATGCATACAAAACACATGAAAAACGCAATGCAAACAAACTATAAATGCAGTAAAAATGCACAAAAAATACACAACATTAGCATAAAACATGGCATAAAACGCGGCCTTTCACGCTATGTCATATGTGAACCCAGTCATAGTGGAAACCGCATGTGCGATTCTGCCTAGAGTGTTCCTACCCTAAGGCTAGGTTCACAGTGATCAGTTGCATTGCAAAATATTTCTGCATGTCAACTCACTGCCCATACATTTCTCTGGGGCTGTTCACATTACTGTGTTGTAACTGATCACACTATTCTAATGCTAGGTACACACAATACAATTTTGTGGCAGATCTAGCTGCCAGAGTGATTTTTTCCAACACGTACGATCTGAATTTTGATCAATTTCCAATCGCTTTTCCAATCTATTTTCATTCACCTCTATAGAAAACGATCAGAGAATCGAAATTCAGATCAGACATGTTGAAAAAAATCAACCTGGCAGGCAAATCTGCCAGAAAATTGTATTGCGTGTACGTAACATAACTCACTGCATGCAGGCTTTGTATTTAAGTCTATGTCCAGTCTCCATTGCAGTTCACACTCATTATAGCACATGCGTTATGCAATGAACCACTGTGAACCTAGCCTAAAGGTATGTTCAAGGTTTTGCACACTGTGACATAGTGCAAATCAAAGTCTACATGAACAGGTCATACCTCTTCAGTTGCAATATGATGCAATCAGTGGCGGCATCAGGGAAGTGCTTTGGGTGCTGAAGCACCCCCTAAAATTCTCCAAGCACCCTATTAGCACCCCTGGTGTGAACTGACTTTCGGTGTCTAATAGACGCTGTGTCAGTTCACCGCAGCAGCAGCCAGCAGCTCCGGCAGCGGCAAAGCAGGGCTACAGTGAAATGGTGTCCGAAGCCCTGCTCTGGAGACTTTGAGTCTGCAGTGCAGGGCTTCGGGCGCCATTTTCCCGTAGCCCTGCTCTCAGCGTGGGAGTTTCAGTTGCTGGCTGCAGAGGATTGTGGGAGCTGCGCGCCGGACGGAGGCCGGGACAGGAAGTCTGCTTTAGGTGAGTAAATGTTTTTTTTTTAATTTACAGTAGCAGGTGTATCGTGTATGTTCTGGCCATGTCTGCTAGATGATTGAAGTGTTTTCTGGCCATGTCTGCCACATGATTGCACGTATTTTCTGGTCAAATCTTCCACATGATTGCATGAAGTTTCTGATCAAATCTTCCACATGATTGCATGTATTTTCTGGTCAAATCTGCCACATGATTGCATGTATTTTCTGGTCAAATCTGCTGACATCATGATTGCATGTATTTTCTGGCCAGGTCTGCTACATGATTGAAGTGTTTTCTGGCCAGGTCTGAGACATGATTGCATGTATTTTCTGGTCAAATCTTCCACATGATTGCTTGTATTTTCTGGTCAAATGTTCCACATGATTGCATGTATTTTCTGGGCAAATCTGCTGACATGATTGCATGTATTTACTGGCCAGGTCTGCTACATGATTGAAGTGTTTTCTGGCCCGGTCTGCTGACATGATTGCATGTATTTTTTTTGGGTAAATCTGCTGACATGATTGCATGTATTTTCTGTCCAGGTCTGCTACATGATTAAAGTGTTTTCTGGCCAGGTCTGCCACATGATTTAATGTATTTTATGGGCAAGTCTGCCGACATGATTGCATGTATTTTCTGGGCAAATCTGCTGACATGATTGCATGTATTTTCTGTCCAGGTCTGCTACATGATTGAAGTGTTTTCTGGCCAGGTCTGCCACATGATTGCATGTATTTTCTGGTCAAATCTTCCACATGATTGCATGTATTTTCTGGGCAAATCTGCCGACATGATTGCATGTATTTTCTGGGCAAATCTGCCGACAGGATTGCATGTATTTTCTGGTCAAATCTGCCATGTGATTGCACATATTTTTAGTCAAATCTGCTGAAATGATTGAACGTGTTTTCTGGTCAAATCTGTCACATGATTGAACGTGTTTTTTGGTTAAATCTGCCGACATGATTGAACATGTTTTCTGGTCAAATCTGCCGACATGATTGAACGTATTTTCTGGGCAAATCTGCACACATTACGTGTATGTTCTTGAGAAAACCTGCACAATTATGTACATTTTCTGGGGAAAGGGTCACAAAAACTTGGGCCCACTGTCTTTGCGTTGCACTTTTAACCACTTCCCGACCGCCGTATATACAATTGGCGGCCGGGAAGTGGACGCCGCAAGGACCGCCGTATTGACAATTGGCGGCGGTCCTTGTATGGGCATGGGCGGAGCGATCGCGTCATCCGTGACGCGATCCTCCGCCTCCGCCTGGCGCCGCTCACCCGCCGCAACATCCCGCCGGCCATACGGAAGCGCCGGCGAGATGTTAACCCGACGATCGCCGCATACAAAGTGTATAATACACTTTGTAATGTTTACAAAGTGTATTATACAGGCTGCCTCCTGCCCTGGTGGTCCCAATGTCCGAGGAACCACCAGGGCAGGCTGCAGCCACCCTAGTCTGCACCAAGCACACTGATTCCCCCCCCCCCCCTGCCCCAGATCGCCCACAGCACCCATCAGACCCCCCCTTGCCAACCCCCCAGACCCCTGTTTGCACCCAATCACCCCCCTAATCACCCATCAATCACTCCCTGTCACTATCTGTCAACGCTATTTTTTTTTATCCCCCCCCTGCCCCCCGCTCCCTCCTGATCACCCCCCCACCCCTCAGATTCTCCCCAGACCCCCCCCCCTAGACCCCCCCCCATGTACTGTATGCATCTATCCCCCCTGATCACCTGTCAATCACCTGTCCATCACCTGTCAATCATCCGTCAATCACCCGTCAATCACCCGTCAATCACCCCCTGTCACTGCCACCCATCAATCAGCCCCTAACCTGCCCCTTGCGGGCAATCTGATCACCCCCCCCCCCACACACCAATAGATCGCCCGCAGATCCGACATCAGATCACCTCCCAAATCCATTGTTTACATCTATTCTCTCCTCTAAACACCCACTAATTACCCATCAATCACCCATCAATCACCCCCTATCACCACCTGTCACTTTTACCTATCAGATCAGACCCTAATCTGCCCCTTGCGGGCACCCAATCACCCGCCCACACGCTCAGATTGCCCTCTGACCCCCCCTTATCAATTCACCAGTGCATTAATTACATCTGTTCTTCCCTGTAATAACCCACTGATCACCTGTCAATCACCTGCCAATCACCTATCACCCATCAATCACCCCCTGTCACCCCCTGTCACTGCCACCCATCAATCAGCCCCTAACCTGCCCCTTACGGGCAATCTGATCACCCACCCACACCATTAGATCGCCCGCAAACCCGCCGTCAGATTACCTCCCAAATGTATTGTTTACATCTGTTATCTTCTCTAAACACCCACTAATTACCCATCAATCACCCATCAATCACCCCCTATCACCAACCGTCACTGTTACCTATCAGATCAGACCCTAATCTGCCCCTTGCGGGCACCCAATCACCCGCCCACACGCTCAGATTGCCCTCAGACCCCCCCCCTTATAAATTCGCCAGTGCATTAATTACATCTGGCCTTTCCTGTAATAACCCACTGATCACCTGTCAATCACCTGCCAATCACCTATCACCCATCAATCACCCCCTGTCACTGCCACCCAACAATCAGCCCCTAACCTGCCCCTTGCGGGCAAACTGATCACCCACCCACACCAATAGATCGCCCGCAGATCCGACATCAGATCACCACCCAAGCGCAGTGTTTCCATCTATTCTCTCCTCTAAACACCCACTAATTACCCATCAATCACCCCCTATCACCACCTATCACTGTTACCCATCAGATCAGACCCTAATCTGCCCCTTGCGGGCACCCAATCGCCCGCCTACACGCTCAGATTGCCCTCAGACCCCCCCTTATCAATTCGCCAGTGCAATATTTACATCTGTTCTCCCCTGTAATAACCCACTGATTACCTGTCAATCACCTATCAATCACCCATCAATCACCCCCTGTCACTGCCACCCATCAATCACCCCCTGTCACTGCCACCCATCAATCACCCCCTGTCACTGCCGCCCATCAATCACCCGCTGTCACTGCCACCCATCAATCAGCCCCTAACCTGCCCCTTGCGGGCAATCTGATCACCCACCCACACCAATAGATCGCCCGCAGATCCGACGTCCGATCACCTCCCAAGTGCAGTGTTTAAATCTGTTCTCTACCCTAAACACCCACTAATTACCCATCAATCACCCCCTGTCACTGCTACCTATCAGATTAGACCCCTATCTGCCCCTAGGGCACCCAATCACCCGCCCACACCCTCAGAATGCCCTCAGACCCCAGCCCTGATCACCTCGCCAGTGCATTGCTTGCATCTATTCCCCCCTCTAATCACACCTTGAGACACCCATCAATCACCTCCTGTCACCCCCTAGCACACCTACCCATCAGATCAGGCCCCAATTTGCCCCGTGTGGGCTCCTGATCACTCGGCCAAACCCAAGATCCCCCTCAGACCCCCTTCCGATCACCTCCCCAGTGCATTGATTGCATCTATTTTCCCCTCTAACCACCCCCTGAGACACCCATCAATCACCTCCTGTCACCCCCCTAGCACTCCTATCCATCAGATCAGGCCCAATACAACCTGTCATCTAAAAGGCCACCCTGCTTATGACCGGTTCCACAAAATTCGCCCCCTCATAGACCACCTGTCATCAAAATTTGCAGATGCTTATACCCCTGAACAGTAATTTTGAGACATTTGGTTTCCAGACTACTCACGGTTTTGGGCCTGTAAAATGCCAGGGCGGTATAGGAACCCCACAAGTGACCCCATTTTAGAAAAAAAGACACCCCAAGGTATTCTGTTAGGTGTATGACGAGTTCATAGAAGATTTTATTTTTTGTCAAAAGTTAGCGGAAATTGATTTTTTATTGGTTTTTTTTCACAAAGTGTCATTTTTCACTAACTTGTGACAAAAAATAAAATCTTCTATGAACTCGCCATACACCTAACGGAATACCTTGGGGTGTCTTCTTTCTAAAATGGGGTCACTTGTGGGGTTCCTATACTGCCCTTGCATTTTAGGGGCCTTAAACCGCGAGGAGTAGTCTAGAAAACAAATGCCTCAAAATGACCTGTGAATAGGACGTTGGGCCCCTTAGCGCACCTAGGCTGCAAAAAAGTGTCACACATGTGGTACCGCCGTACTCAGGAAAAGTAGTACAATGTGTTTTGGGGTGTATTTTTACACATACCCATGCTGGGTGGGAGAAATTTCTATGTAAATGGACAATTGTGTGTAAAAAAATCAAACAATTGTCATTTACAGAGATATTTCTCCCACTTAGCATGGGTATGTGTAAAAATACACCCCAAAACGCATTATACTACTTCTCCTGAGTACGGCGGTACCACATGTGTGGCACTTTTTTTTACACCCTAAGTACGCTAAGGGGCCCAAAGTCCAATGAGTACCTTTAGGATTTCGCAGGTCATTTTGCGACATTTGGTTTTTAAGACTACTCCTCACGGTTTAGGGCCCCTAAAATGCCAGGGCAGTATAGGAACCCCACAAATGACCCCATTCTAGAAAGAAGACACCCAAAGGTATTCCGTACGGAGTATGGTGAGTTCATAGAAGATTTTATTTTTTGTCACAAGTTAGCGGAAAATGACACTTTGTGAAAAAAAACAATTAAAATCAATTTCCGCTAACTTGTGACAAAAAAATAAAAACTTCTATGAACTCACCATACTCCTAACGGAATACCTTGGGGTGTCTTCTTTCTAAAATGGGGTCATTAGTGGGGTTCCTATACTGCCCTGGCATTTTAGGGGCCCTAAACCGTGAGGGTACTCATTGGACTTTGGGCCCCTTAGTGCAGTTAGGGTGCAGTTGGGCCCCTTAGTGCAGTTAGGGTGCAAAAAAGTGCCACACATGTGGCATCGCCGTACTCGGGAGAAGTAGTATAATGTGTTTTAGGGTGTATTTTTTACACATACCCATGCTGGGTGGGAGAAATACTTCTGTAAAGGACAATCTTTTGATTTTTTTACACACAATTGTCCATTTACAGAGGTATTTCTCCCCCCCAGCATGGGTATGTGTAAAAATACACCCCAAAACACATTGTACTACTTCTCCCGAGTATGGCAATACCACATGTGTGGCACTTTTTTGCACCCTAACTGCGCTAAAGGGCCCAAAGTCCAATGAGTACCTTTAGGATTTCACAGGTCATTTTGAGAAATTTCGTTTCAAGACTACTCCTCACGGTTTAGGGCCCCTAAAATGCCAGGGCAGTATAGGAACCCCACAAATGACCCCATTTTAGAAAGAAGACACCCCAAGGTATTCCGTTAGTAGTATGGCGAGTTCATAGAAGATTTTATTTTTTATTATTATTAAAAGCTTTATTAAGCATATCAATAAATCAACAGTGCAGTGAAGTACAGCAAACTAGTTCAGAAACATCAACTATACATCAAACAAGTCTGTATAAGGGAGCATAGAGCAGTTGGCTGGACCGCTCAACCTAGGAAATGGGGTATCCAGTACCTCCTACTGAGATCCTAGGGAACAGTCATTGTCCGTATTTAGTAATACACCATGTGGCTCCCGTCAACCTATACTATTAAAACAAAACATATAAAAACCATAAAGAACAGAAACAAAAAGAAAAAACAATGGATATGTCCATTATCAGACAACGAGAGCCCATTATACTCAAAAATAGAAGAAAAAAAGGGATCGAGTAATATACACACAAATCAACGTCCAGGGAGAGCTATAGATGTCTATGCGTTCTCCAAGGGTCCCAGATGGTATTAAACCGTGTCACATTCTCTATACTAAAGTAAAATACTTTGTCCATCAGCATCATTAGGTCCAGACGATGGGTAACAAGAGTAAGATCTAAGTCAGTGGATTTCCATTTGAAGGCTATCGACCATTGTGCGGCCAGCAGCATGTATCTGTAGAGTGATCTAAAGGTTCGAGGGACGTCATCGTTAGGAACGTACAAGAGAGCCTGGGGGGCAGTCAGGGAGATCGGGAAGCCAAAGACGTCTTGAACCATAGATTTCCATGACGTCCAGAAGCGTTGGGCTGTAGGACAGTCCCAAAAAATATGTAGAAGGGTTCCTTCTTCAGTACAACCTCGAAAACAGAGTGGGGAGGCCGAGGGATAGATTTTGTGAATTTTAGTTGGTGTGTAGTACCACCGACACATTAGCTTAATCGCTGTATCTTTGACCATATTTGATTTAGCCACTCCAGAAACAGCTGTCCAAATAAGAGACCATTCAGTGTGATCAAACTGGGTCCCCAAGTCCTGCTCCCAGGCTCTCATGTACGGTAGTTTACTCTCATCATCTTGTCTAAGCAGCATGGCATATAATGTAGAAATAAGGCCTTTACGTCGGGAAAAAATCAAAATACAAGGATTCAAACATTGTGGGGTCATTTAGTGGGGGTGTAGGGAAGATGGACGAGAAAAAATGTTTGATTTGACAAAACCTGAACGCCTCACCCAGGGGGGCGTCATGTCCAAAGCGAAGAAGATTTTATTTTTTGTCACAAGTTAGCGGAAATTGTTTTTTCACAAAGTGTCATTTTCCGCTAACTTTTGACAAAAAATAAAATCTTCTATAAACTCACCATACTCCTAACGGAATACCTTGGGATGTCTTCTTTCTAAAATGGGGTCATTTGTGGGGTTCCTATACTGCCCTGGCATTTTAGGGGCCCTAAACCGTGAGGAGTAGTCTTGAAACGAAATTTCTCAAAATGACCTGTGAAATCCTAAAGGTACTCATTGGACTTTGGGCCCTTTAGCGCAGTTAGGGTGCAAAAAAGTGCCACACATGTGGTATCGTCGTAATCAGGAGAAGTAGTATAATGTGTTTTGTGGTGTATTTTTACACATACCCATGCTGAGTGGGAGAAAGATCTCTGTAAATGGACAATTGTGTGTAAAAAAAATTAACAAATTGTCATTTACAGAGATATTTCTCCCACCCAGCATGGGTATGTGTAAAAATACACCCCAAAACACATTATACTACTTCTCCTGAGTACGGCAATACCACATGTGTGACACTTTTTTGCAGCCTAACTGCGCTAAGGGGTCCAAAGTCCAATGAGCACCTTTAGGCTTTACAGGGGTGCTTACAATTTAGCACCCCCCAAAATGTCAGGACAGTAAACACACCCCACAAATGACCCCATTTTGGAAAGTAGACCCTTCAAGGTATTCAGAGAGGGGCATGGTGAGTCCGTGGCAGATTTCATTTTTTTTTTGTCGCAAGTTAGAAGAAATGGAAACTTTTTTTTTTTTTCTCACAAAGTGTCATTTTCCGCTTACTTGTGACAAAAAATAATATCTTCTATGAACTCACTATGCCTCTCAGTGAATACTTTGGGATGTCTTCTTTCCAAAATGGGGTAATTTGGGGGGTATTTATACTATCCTGGAATTCTAGCCCCTCATGAAACATGACAGGGGGTCAGAAAAGTCATAGATGCTTGAAAATGAGAAAATTCACTTTTTGCACCATAGTTTGTAAACGCTATAACTTTTACCCAAACCAATAAATATACACTGAATGGGTTTTTTTTAATCAAAAACATGTTTGTCCACATTTTTCGCGCTGCATGTATACAGAAATTTTACTTTATTTGAAAAATGTCAGCACAGAAAGTTAAAATAATCATTTTTTTTGACAAAATTCATGTCTTTTTTGATGAATATAATAAAAAGTAAAAATCGCAGGAGCAATCAAATAGCACCAAAAGAAAGCTTTATTAGTGACAAGAAAAGGAGCCAAAATTCATTTAGGTGGTAGGTTGTATGAGCGAGCAATAAACCGTGAAAGCTGCAGTGGTCTGAATGGAAAAAAAGTGGCCGGTCCTTAAGGGGTAGAAAGCCCTAGGTCCTCAAGTGGTTAAAGGGAACCCGAGGTGAGAATAATATTGAGGCTGCCATATTTATCTCCTTTTAAGCAATACCAGTTGCCTGGCTGCCATGCTGGTCCTCTGCCTCTAATTCTTTCAACCATAGACCCTGAACAAGCATGCAGCAGGTCAGGGGTTTCTGACAATATTGTAAGAACTGACAAGATTAGCTGCATGCTTGTTTCTGGTGTAATTCAGTTCACTACTGCAGCCAAATAGATCAGCAGGGCTGCCAGGCAACTAGCGCGCCGCAGGTTATAGCCACACCAATTTTTTGCCCACGGGTCATCACCTACCCCAGAAATTGGTCCGGCACCTGCATAGAACCCCCCTCCTCCCCCCCCCCAAAAAAAAAATCCTGGAGCCGCCACTGGATGCAATAGATTCCATTGTTACAATGCAAAACATGCAGTGAATTGCTAGTATCACACATATTGATGCTTATAGCATTAGCCAATGAAGGTTTACATTGGTCAGTTGATTCAATATACACATGCAGGACCTGGATTTTGTTTTATGGCTTAGGTGAATATCCAACACGTATTTTTAGACCAGCACAGGGACTCTCCATGCCCAAAGGTAATCACTTAATTTCATACTTATAAATTTGTTTACTTCTTTGCATTAAAAACTTTGGTACTGTATACAGTTGAAAGTCAGATATATCCTTTATATATAAAAAAACGCATAAAATACACAAAATAGAAAGCACACCTTAGTTACATGGTTAGTTTGGTTGAAAAAAGACATCCCTCCATCAGGTTCAACCAGAAAAAAGAAAACAAAAAAACACCATCCTAAACCTGCACATATCCCAGTTGATTATACTGGCTGCCTCCTGCCCTGGTGGTCCCAGTGTCCGAGGGACCACCAGGGCAGGCTGCAGCCACCCTAGTCTGCACCCAAGCACACTGATTTCCCCCCCCTGCCCCCTAATCGCCCACAGCACCCCTCAGACCCCTCCCTGCCCACCTCCCAGACCACTGTTTGCACCCAGTCACCACCCTAATCACCCATCAATCACTCCCTGTCACTATCTGTCAACGCTATTTTTTTTTAGTCCCTAATCTGTCCCCTACTCCCTCCTGATCACCCCCCACCCCTCAGATTCTCCCCAAACCCCCCCCCCCGTGTACTGTATGCATCTATCCCCCCTGATCACCTGTCAATCACCTGTCAATCACCTGTCAATCACCCGTCAATCACCCGTCAATCACCCCCTGTCACTGTCTGCCACCCATCAATCAGCCCCTAACCTGCCCCTTGCGGGCAATCTGATCACCCACCCACACCAATAGATCGCCCGCAGATCCGACATCAGATCACCTCCCAAGTGCAGTGTTTACATCTCTTCTCTCCTCTAAACACCAACTAATGGGTAATTACCCATCAATCACCCCCTATCACCACCTGTCACTGTTACCCATCAGATTAGACCCTAATCTGCCCCTTGCGGGCACCCAATCACCCGCCCACACGCTCAGATTGCCCTCAGACCCCCCCTTATCAATTCGCCAGTGCAATATTTACATCTGTTATTCCCTGTAATAACCCACTGATCACCTGTCAATCACCCATCAATCACCCCCTGTCACTGCCACCCATCAATCACCCCCTGTCACTGCCACCCATCAATCAGCCCCTAACCTGCCCCTTGTGGGCAATCTGATCACCTACCCACACCAATAGATCGCCCGCAGATACGACATCAGATCACCTCCCAAGTGCAGTGTTTACATCTCTTCTCTCCTCTAAACACCCACTAATTACCCATCAATCACCCATCAATCACCCCCTATCACCACCTGTCACTGTTACCCATCAGATTAGACCCTAATCTGCCCTTTGCGGGCACCCAATCACCCGCCCACACCTCAGAGCACCCTCAGACCCCAGCCCTGATCACCTCGCTAGTGCATTGCTTGCATCTATTTCCCCCCTCTAATCACACCTTGAGACACCCATCAATCACCTCCTGTCACACCCTAGCACACCTACCCATCAGATCAGGCCCTAATTTGCCCCGTGTGGGCTCCTGATCACTCGGCCAAACCCTCAGATCCCCTTCAGACCCCCTTCCGATCACCTCCCCAGTGCATTGATTGCATCTATTTTCCCCTCTAACCGCCCCCTGAGACACCCATCAATCACCTCCTGTCACCCCCCTAGCACTCCTATCCATCAGATCAGGCCCAATACATCCTGTCATCTAAGAGGCCACCCTGCTTATGACCGGTTCCACAAAATTTGCCCCCTCATAGACCACCTGTCATCAAAATTTGCAGATGCTTATACCCCTGAACAGTCATATTGAGAAATTTGGTTTCCAGACTACTCACAGTTTTGGGCCCGTAAAATGCCAGGGCAGTATAGGAACCCCACAAGTGACCCCATTTTAGAAAGAAGACACCCCAAGGTATTCTGTTAGGTGTATGATGAGTTCATAGAAGATTTTATTTTTTGTCAAAAGTTAGCGGAAATTGGATTTTTATTGTTTTTTTCACAAAGTGTCATTTTTCACTAACTTGTGACAAAAAATAAAATCTTCTATGAACTCACCATACCCCTAACGGAATACCTTGGGGTGTCTTCTTTCTAAAATGGGGTCACTTGTCAGGTTCCTATACTGCCCTGGCATATTAGGGGCCCTAAACCGTGAGGAGTAGTCTAGAAAACAAATGCCTCAAAATGACCTGTGAATAGGACGTTGGGCCCCTTAGCGCACCTAGGCTGCAAAAAAGTGTCACACATGTGGTATCGCCATACTCAGGAGAAGTAGTATAATGTGTTTTGTGGTGTATTTTTACACATATTCATGCTGGGTGGGAGAAATCTCTCTGTAAATGGACAATTGTGTGTAAAAAAAATCAAAAATGTGTCATTTACAGAGATATTTCTCCCACCCAACATGGTTATATGTAAAAATACACCACAAAACACATTATACTACTTCTTATGAGTACGGCGATACCACATGTGTGACACTTTTTTGCAGCCTAACTGTGCTAAGGGGCCCAAAGTCCAATGAGTACCTTTAGGATTTCACAGGTCATTTTGAGACATTTGGGTTCAAGACTACTCCTCACGGTTTAGGGCCCCTAAAATGCCAGGGCAGTATAGGAACCCCACAAGTGACCCCATTTTAGAAAGAAGACACCCCAAGGTATTCTGTTAGGTGTATGATGAGTTCATAGAAGATTTTATTTTTTGTCACAAGTTAGCGGAAATTGATATGTATTGTTTTTTTTTCACAAAGTGTCATTTTCCGCTAACTTGTGACAAAAAAAAATCTTCTATGAACTCACCATACTCCTAAAAGAATACCTTGGGGTGTCTTCTTTCTAAAATGGGGTCCCTTGTGGGGTTCCTATACTGCCCTGGCATTTTAGGGGCCCTAAACCGTGAGGAGTAGTCTAGAATCCAAATGCCTCAAAATGACCTGTGAATAGGACGTTAGGCCCCTTAGCGCACCTAGGTTGCAAAAAAGTGTCACACATGTGGTATCGCCGTACTCAGAAGAAGTAGTATAATGTGTTTTGGGGTGTATTTTTATACATACCCATGCTGGGTGGGAGAAATCTCTCTGTAAATGGACAATTGTGTGTAAAAAAAATCAAATAATTGTCATTTACAGAAATATTTATCCCACCCAGCATCTGTATGTGGAAAAATACACCCCAAAACACATTATACTACTTCTTCTGAGTACGGCGATACCACATGTGTGACACTTTTTTGCAGCCTAACTGTGCTAAGGGGCCCAAAGTCCAATGAGTACCTTAAGGATTTCACTGGTCATTTTGCGACATTTGGTTTCAAGACTACTCCTCACGGTTTAGGGCCCCTAAAATGCCAGGGCAGTACAGGAACCCCACAAATGACCCCATTTTAGAAAGAAGACACCCCAAGGTATTCCGTTAGGAGTATGGTGAGTTCATAGAAGATTTTATTTTTTTGTCACAAGTTAGCGGAAAATTAAACTTTGTGAAAAAAAAACAATTAAAATAAATGTCCGCTAACTTGTGACAAAAAACAAAATCTTCTATGAACTCACCATACTCCTGACGGAATACCTTAGGGTGTCTTCTTTCTAAAATGGGGTAATTTGTCGGGTTCCTATACTGTCCTTGCATTTTAGGGGCCCTAAACCGTGAGGAGTAGTCTTGAAACGAAATTTCTCAAAATGACCTGTGAAATCCTAAAGGTACTCATTGGACTTTGGGCCCCTTAGCGCAGTTAGGGTGCAAAAAAGTGCCACACATGTGGTATCGCCGTACTCAGGAGAAGTAGTATAATGTGTTTTGGGGTGTATTTTTCCACATACCCATGCTGAGTGGGAGAAATATCTCTATAAATAGACAATTGTGTGTAAAAAAATAAAAAAAATGTCATTTACGGAGATATTTCTCCCACCCAGCATGGGTATGTGTAAAAATACACACCAAAACACATTATACTAATTCTCCTGAGTACGGCAATACCACATGTGTGGCACTTTTTTGCAGCCTAACTGCTCTAAGTGGCCCAAAGTCCAATGAGCATCTTTAGGCTTTACAGGGGTGCTTACAATTAGGCACCCCCCAAAATGCCAGGACAGTGAACACACCCCACAAATTACCCCATTTTGGAAAGTAGACACTTCAAGGTATTCAGAGAGGAGCATAGTGAGTCCGTGGCAGATTTCCTTTTTTTTTGTCGCAAGTTAGAAGAAATGGAAACTTTTTTTTTTTTTTTTTTTTTGGTCACAAAGTGTCATTTTCCGCTAACTTGTGACAAAAAATAAAATCTTCTATGAACTCACCATGCCTCTCACTGAATACTTTGGGATGTCTTCTTTCCAAAATGGGGTCATTTGGGGGGTATTTGTACTATACTGGAATTTTAGCCCCTCATGAAACCCGACAGGTGCGCAGAAAAGTCAGAGATGCTTGAAAATGGGAAAATTCACTTTTGGCACTATAGTTTGTAAATGCTATAACTTTTACCCAATCCAATAAATATACACTGAATGTTTTTTTTTAATCAAAGACATGTAGCAGAATAACTTTTGCGCTCAAATGTATAGGAAATTTTACTTTATTTGAAAAATGTCAGCACAGAAAGTTAAAAAAGTCATTTTTTTGACAAAATTCATGTCTTTTTTGATGAATATAATAAAAAGTAAAACTCGCAGCAGCAATCAAATAGCACCAAAAGAAAGCTGTATTAGTGACAAGAAAAGGAGGTAAAATTCCTTTAGGTGGTAGGTTGTATGAGCGAGCAATAAACCGTGAAAGCTGCAGTGGTCTGAATGGAAAAAAAGTGGCCGGTCCTTAAGGGGTAGAAAGCCCTAGGTCCTCAAGTGGTTAAAGGGAACCCGAGGTGAGAATAATATTGAGGCTGCCATATTTATCTCCCTTTAAGCAATACCAGTTGCCTGGCTGCCATGCTGATCCTCTGCCTCTAATTATTTCAACCATAGACCCTGAACAAGCATGCAGCAGGTCAGGGGTTTCTGACAATATTGTAAGAACTGACAAGATTAGCTGCATACTTGTTTCTGGTGTAATTCAGTTCACTACTGCAGCCAAATAGATCAGCAGGGCTGCCAGGCAACTAGCGCGCCGCAGGTTATAGCCACACCAATTTTTTGCCCACGGGTCATCACCCGTGAAAAAGGCTCTGGTCTTTAAAGAGTAACTGTCAGGCTGCAGAAGCTAATTTAAACCTCTATTCTCCTGTGTTAAACAGTTTAGAAGGAAGCCAAAAAGGCATTAGTGAAGATTAAAATCTCTCTTACCTTTGATGTGTGCTTATCAGAAAAGCTGTTAGATCTAAGAGGACGCAAGCCGCATACTATACTGCAAAGCATTCTGGGGCCCTCCCCTCGGCTGCTAATGAGACGTTACAGCAGCTTGTAATCAGTCCAGCGCGTAGCACTGATAAATCTCCGGGCAGAGTACACTGCAGGAGTCAGCTATTGTTCCTAGCCACATGGCTCATTAATATTCACTGCACACTGTGTTATTCAGTACGAGCTTTTCTGTGATCAGGAAGCAGGCAGGACATGACGACACATTTGACAGAAAAACATGGAACCTGCCATGAGCTGTCAGGAGCATCAATCTCTGCATATACTATATAAAAATTCTGTGAAATCCAAACGTGGACAGTGAAATGCATATGTAATGTAAGTACTGCCAATCTTTAGCTACTGATATATGTGTTTATTTTCTCTGAGACCTTATACCTAACAGCTCCTCTTTAAGGGGCGAAAAGACTGTGGTCCTCAAGTGGTTAAACCACCAGCAAGCTAGACAATCCTCAAAATAATTGTGATAATACTTTTTCACCAACTTTAAGGTATTTTTTAAATTGTAAAATGATTAAAAGTTATTTTAAAGAGAATATGAAAGTTATCTCTCAGGAGATAACTCAGGAGAAAAAGTAAATTGCATGTGGCCCATAGAGCTTGCCATAACTACTTCCTGAGGTAAGATACTCAGATTTCAACCACTCTCACTGCCTAAGTGGCGTTTACATAATATCTGTACACATCATTGTTTTACATAATTCACCTATACAACTGAGTTAGTGCATGCTTTTGTATTGCCTGGCACATGTTGATTCATTGAATACGTTACATGTGCAAAAGAGTAGTGGAGCACTCCTCAGTAGAAATGGTGGATGTGCCTCGGTAGAAACGATTTTGATCAAGAAGCTGGACACTATGGAGCCAAGAGGTTTAAATAGAGAACTGGATCTGTTACTGTTTATATAATTATTCTGTATTTTATGCTCCATAGTTTCCAGTTTCATAGATCATTTATTAATGTGTGTATTATGTCCTATATTAGGAATTCATGTTAGGTCACTCCCCGATCATCATGGTTACTGCTATTACTGCTGCTAATATATGGTATGACTCCTCTATTTTTCTTCTGGCTCCCTCTATTTTTGCAAGGATATGCAGTCCTTGTTTAACGTGATGGGATACAATGTGGATGTCTGGCCGTGGGCGGGAGGTCTCCTCCCATTGGCCGCCACCTTAGTGCCTGCCTCCTTTGTTTACATCGGAGCAGCGCAGAGCAGCGATACCTCGCCGACTGCGTCTGCAGTTGCTAGGAAAACACAGTCAGCAGCCCGTTAGCGCCGCCCCCACCCGCGTCACACAGACTAGTTCCCCATCAGGTCCGCCGCTGCGGCGGCCTGGTGGGAGTAACAGTCAGTGTGACCTGGCTTAAGGGAGGCACTGAGGGTAAGTGCGGACATTGGTGGGGTGGTGGGATGTGGGATGGGCCCATGTTCAAGTTGACCTATGAGACGTTACTATGATAGTTCCTCATTAGGTCCGCTAGGAATGGGACCATTTGATTGGTGTATTCATATATAGTGTTGTGATTGGTCTTTTGTCTCACCATGCTGAGTATATTAAGGTGTATTGTGTCAGTTTGCATTAGTACATAGACAGCTAAGCTTAATAAAGGTGCGGCTGCCCTGAAACGTTGCCATATATGCTGTCGTGATGATTTAAAGAAAATAAAAGTGCAAAATCTATCGGATGGTGCCAGTTCAATCTATTTCCACTTTGAATACGCTACATGACATGCCACCGCATATGTTTTTGGTTGTGTTATGTGCATGTTATAATGCAAAGCAATGCAGCAACATTATCTATGTGATACAAGGGACCACCTAAAGTATCCATTCAATATAGTCACTCAGTTTACCCTTGTACTATATAGATTTGGTAAGATTGGATAAAAATGATTCTATCATTATTTGCCACCATTAATTCAGCCATTCATGCCAGCATACATCTATTTTCCTTCACTTGAATTGGTATATACAGTATATATGATATATACATCATCTAAGTACAGAAGTCTAACATTATTATTATTTAGTACTTATATAGCACAAACTTCTTCCGCAGCACTGTACAGAGTATATATTGTCTTGTCACTTAACTGTCCCTCAGAGGGGCTCACAATCTAATCCCCAGTACCATTGTCTTATGTCTAAGTATGTATTGTGTAGTGTATGTTTTGTAGTCTAGGGCCAATTTAAGGGGAAGCCAATTGACTTATCTGTATGGTTTTTGGGATGTGGGAGGAAACCCACGCAGACACGGAGAGAACATACAAACTATTTGCAGATGTTGACCTGGCTAGGATACGAACCGGGGACCCAGCGTTGCAAGGCAAGAGTGCTAACCACTACGCCATCGTGCTGCCCACAACTTCGCAGGTCATGTTACACTGCCAGACAAATTCTTGCATCGTAGTTAACCATAGTGGTTAACTGTGATAAAAGTTATTTCTCAGCTACAGAACTTTATTTATGAAACATAGTTTTATTTTTTACAGATTTTTGAACACTAGATGCTGCTACAGTATTGGAGCCATATCTAAATGGTGACTGAATACGCAGGCCTGATTTGAACAACAACATTCAGTCACACTTATTTGTAGTTGTACCACTTAAGGACCGGGCTGTTTCTCTAAGATCTGTGCTGCGTGGGCTCTCCAGCCCGCAGCACAGATCGTGTTAATGGCAGGGCGTTCAGACTTCCCTCCTTTTTTCCCCACTAGGGGGATGACCTGCTGGGGGGGGTCTGATCGCCGCCGCTCTGTGTGGGCGAGTGGGGGGGCTCCTCAAAGCCCCCCTCCGCAGCGATATTCCTCCCTACCTCTCCTTCCCTCCCTCTCTTGCTGGCTCTGAGGTGCGCCGGACGCAGTCCTGCGCCGGATAGGATAGGCTGCAGCCTATCAAATGACGGCGATCCCCGGCCAATCAGAGGCCGGGGATCGCCGATCTCCTTTACGGCACTGCTGCACAGCAGCGCCGTATTGATGTAAACAGCAGGGATTTCTTCCCCGCGTGTTTACATTACGAGTGCGAGCCGCGATCGGCGGCTCGCACACTGTTCACGGAGACACCCTCCGTAAACTGGCATGGAAAGGCCGCTCGAACGAGCGGCCGTTTCCATGCAAAACCACAAACGACCAGCCACCGCCTATCGGCGTTAGCCGGTCGTTAAGTGGTTAATAAAAGGTTTGTAAAATAGAAACGTTTGAAAAAGTTACATTGTATATTAATATTAAATTTAATTATCGCAAAAACTGTAAAATTAAAAATATATGTAAACATATATTTATAGGAAGCACATTTCCCAGATTAACAGGCGCTATAAATTAATTTTGTCTTTTGTTGCTGTCACTTACAGTATGCAGTAAAAATCTGACAGATCTGACAAGTTCTGGACCAGTCAATATTCTTGTGGGGGATAATCAGTATTTCCTTTATTCTTTACAAGTACACTCTCTGGAAAGGTCCTATACAATGTGTGAGCTGGTCTCTCTACTCATTTTCACACTATTCTGGGAGTTGGGCCGATCAACTGTCTTTCAGCAAGTGTTTTTGAAAATACATGTGTGAAAATCCACCATGAGGAGATGCACTAGTCCAAAACCTGTCCGATATGGCAAATTCCTACTGCCAACTGTAAGCGACAAGAATATAGGAGAAAAGTATAGTATCGTGCATTTACTCTGGAACAAACATACATAATGTGCATGAGGGTTTTAAATGTTGTAATTTTTCATGATAGTGGTCCTTTAATTTTGAGCACACAACCACCCAAGCTGTCTATATCCTCCCCATCATGATCCGTACACCATATTTGTTTTATTATTTTTAGATTTTTTTTTTAAGTAAATTTTTTATTGTGTTGTTTAAATACCAAACTAATCTACTATACAATGTTTATTTGTTTGTTTTTTTTTCAAAAATGTTGTTTCTATTGAAGAAACTGGAAAATTAAACATTTTGGTTGGTTCATGTATGACATCTTAAAGAGGCATTGTCATGTAATATAGTAGAATTTAATAAAGTATACTCAATTTTATTTTAATTACCGTTTTCAGCATCAGCAACACCTCCTTTATCTATACATTTCTATATATTGGTATCCCTCCCTGTGATGTTTAGCCTAGGGTATGATGTCACACAGCCTTCTGCCCATGAACATTCTGGGGGACCAGGTATTGTTTCTGCTCACTTCAGAACACACAACAAGCATACATTCCATTGATGCACCTTGCCAGCAGTAAAGATGTAGCCACCTGTGATAAATTTAAGAATATAAATTAGGGTAAGGAAAGATTTTGCAATGGGCAACTAAATAGTAAACTAAATACTAAAACAAAATACTTTATGAATGAATATTGTAAAACATAAGCACATGTATTCATTAGTTTGTGTTTGGTAAAGTTCCTCTTTAAAGGCGCGTACTTAATTCTTGTTTTTATGTCACCCATCAGGGATCAGGATCTGATCCACTAGGGCCACATCACTGGCCAGCCTGTACAGACACATCAGTTATGTAGCTGACGACGCATTCTGTTGCTATGTTGGGAGGGAAGAAAGACAACAGAGCTGCATGTGCATGATGTCATCCGGCGAGCAGGGGAGGTGCAGACAATACGATTGGCCGTTGCGGGGGTGAGTTAATCCGCTGGGCAGAATGCTAGTGCGTTTGGGTAGGGGGTCAGCAGCCGATGTACACATGCCTGACTATCGGCTCGGGTGGTCGTTATCCGTCATCTTAGTCAAGCGTGTGTACGGGCCTTATGATTGAGCGTGGTCACATGAGCATGATGCATCGCAGGCAGGGTGGGGTTTATGGGTTAAACATTGGATAAGCCATTTGAAATGTAACCCAGCATTAAACCAAAGAAACACAGCAGCTGAAAATTCTTTATTCTTGTCCTGTGTGATTTCTTACTTTTTTATATTCTTATAAGACAAAAATGTACAGCCATTCTCCTATATACTGTAGAAAAACAGTAGAATACAAGTTTTCTGCCTATTTCCCCAGATGTAGGATTAGTGTAGCTGCATCTCTCTGTATAGTGCACTGCTAGATAATAATTTAAAAGTATCATCTTTAGGTTTTATTAAGAAATAAATCTACTGTGCACAGCAAGTAAGCACAAGAAAAAAAAATGATCATGCTGCTTTGAAAAGTACACTTTCCTTAGGAACTATATTTTTGGTGCAATAATTTGGGTGTCTGTGATTCTGAAGTAGACTATAAGCTGAACGATGATCTTGAAATACACTTTTGCACGCAAATGTCCATGGATCTGAAACCAAGCTGGTTAAATCCACTAGCTGCTGGTTAAGACTAGAGACTAGATGCCAGAACATGTATTAGCAGCAACTAGGTTAACCAGCTGCATTTTAAATCTCTGGGAAATCAAATTTCAAGTGCAACTCTGCTGAGCACATCACAGTTAGGTGCATGTGGAGCAGGTAGAAAGAAGGGGATCTATTTTTTTTTTAATATTATTACCTGGTCAGCAGCTTTGGACAGAGGTGCTGCTGACACAGGTTTGTGAAATAAGGGCATTTTGCCCTTAGCTGTAATGGCCGCTGCCGTGCGTGGTAGGCAGGGCTAATGGCTGTGCGGAGGAAAGGAATGAGTACACGCGTATTTATTGACGCGTGCACTCCTCCCGGTTGCCAGGGCAACCAGGATGCGCCGGGTAAGGCTCTTATGCGAAGAGCAGCTCGCGCTGATTGCGCGAGAGAGGGAAGGTTGCTAAGCAACCAGACGCGCGCAGGGGTGCCGTTAGGGGAGAAAAATGGCTCTCTGGGGGTTTGTGTGGCACAGTTGGAGCGGACAGGGGATGGGGAAAGAAGCAGCAGGCACAGCTGAGGAGAAGCAGGCCAGACACTGCGGTAGCTGACATTTTGCTAGAAAATTTTATGCGCCAAGATGATTCTTCAATCCTCCATAAGACAGCCATCAGTCAATCAATGCTGACAGAAAGGGAGGAAGAGGAGAGAAATTTGGGCAGATGTAAAAAGCCAGTTAGATGTTTATCAAGTAACTGGTGATACAGAGGTGTTGGAAAGAATCCTTCAGAGCTGACACGTATGATACACACTTATTATTGTGATAAATCAGCTTGGGACAGGAAAGAATGCTTGAACATATTAATTTCGGTGAACTGACTATAGAAATGTCCCTAACTGTTAATGCATAGTATTGGTGAGATAGAAAATTGGGATTGTCATGATTTTATCATCATTTTTATTTATTTTTTTACAAACGATCCTGAAATTCTGTGGAAGTCTTTTGTGTGAAAACCTAAATATTGCAGACCACCTATATACTATGTATGGGGCCAGAAAATAATTATTTTGAGAAGAAAGAGTATCTGCTTGCTGAACTAATTCAGTGCCCTGTCCACTTAAGGCCTGTTTATTTCCCCTCATAGTCTACTGACTTTAAGCTTGAAATCCCAAGAGCATATATTTCTACTTAGTGTTGTGAATAAAAATAGTTGGAAGTTATATATATAAGAAATACTCACCTTCAAGAAGAGATGTCCAGCTGGGGTCCTGAAAAAGAAAGGAAAAATAGGTAATACAATGACTTACCCGCAGTAATGGATAATTTGGAGTAATTACTTTGTAATTGGCTGTTCCTGGATGTTGGGGCAATCCTGAAAGAGAATGAGAGTTGTTGAATATAGTAACTACAGACTTTGAGATTTAAAAACAATTTTTTTTTCTTTTCTTCCTTATTTTTATTTTTGGAAAGGAATTTTGTTTTTTGGGTAGTTTTACCTTCAGAGACAAGTAACGGAACCTTTGGCTCCATTTTAGTGTTTCCAACCAACAATTCACCTATTTTTGGTCTATTTATTTATTTATTGGAATAACCCAATTAATCTACTAAATAATTTTATTAACTTGTCTAGTGTTTATGTATTTAACTTATTTCTAATAACTTATTAACCAATTCAATAATTTATTTATTTATTCTAATTTATTTCTCATTTATTTAACCTATTACTTGAGGAAATTTTTGCTGATCAGCAAAACTAGAAGTTTATGTCTATATTACTGCATTGTTGTGAAGTATTGGACTAAAATTACCTTTTATAAAACTAGAACTCAGGGTTTTATCTAATCCAAATAAGGTCTAATTTTATTCTGTTTAACGGAAAGTAAAGTGGGTGGTCCTTTTTGAGTGGATACTTACCAGGTGGGAGGGTGATGTATTGAATTTAACTAATCTTCTTTCTAGCTCCAAGAAGTACACCCAGTAAGAAGAAAAGAAGATATTAAGAAGACTGTTATATTTAGAATCGTTTATTGCATGATTTTTATTGGTTACATGGAGTAGAAATTGTATTCTTATTTCTTTTAATAAACATTTTTGAATTTTAAAACCTGCATTGGTGTTTGTGGAGTTCTCCTTCAGTTGGCGGTTAAAACTGGTTACACATGAGCAGAGGTTTCCTGTAGTAAAAACGGTCCAAGTAAAATTTAAAGCAAGGGCTGGACATGATGTAGGTGGTAGTAAGAGTTAAATGAGTTAAATGAGACGCAATCCTTCCTGAGTCTCCCTATTAATCACCAGCGATGCCATCCATCACAATAAAGTACAAATGGGAAACCACTAATGGTCAAATATTTGGGGTTTTCTCCTGATACTGGGGACCTTCTTTCTGGCAATCTTAAAGGGTTAACCCTGAGTGAAACTAATCTGCCCAGTTAAACTTACCTGAATCTACTTCCAGACCACCTAGCAATTCAGGTCCCTCGGTGTCGTCAGTCTGCTCTGATCCGTCAGCAATTGTGCCCCTTTGAAAGCTAGCCTCTTCAATGCTGTGGCCATGAGCTTTTGGTGCATGTGCAGCTGCTGCACAAGCGCAGAACACTCCTGGCCTCAGGAGCGTCATCAAAAAGGCACGTGGCCCAAATGGCCATCTTACTGCATTAAATTACAGCCAGAAGTCAGTCAGCAGCTGGGAAGCTGAACTGCCAGACTATCATGCAGTTTACTCTTTTGTGTGAAAGAAGTCTTAGAAGCATTGATATTAGCTCTTGAACACAATAATTATTATAATAATAATATTATTATTGTGTCATTTATCATTAAATGCTCAGTATACATTGCCCAATTTTAATTTTCTGTCACTTTTAAATAAATTGCATTCCTTAGTATATCTAGGCTTATAAGATCCTAGGTATCCAAAATAACTCTGAAATAAATCTCTTCACATTCTTAAGGGGGTAGAAAAGAATTGACTACTTTTCATGCTGAACATGGACGGAGAATTTTGGTTTGACCCAAAGCAAATCTTTTGAAAGAGGAGGTGATTATCAGTCCATAGTTTGTCAGGCAATCCCCTACTTACCAATTCTTAATGAATATTGGCTGCCATCCAGTCTATGTTCTTAATCCCATCATGTCAACTACAGCTCAAGTTCAGTAAATCTCTCAAGAATTCTGCCTCTAAAATCCATCAGGAAAAACAAGCTGTGTTCGGTACGTCTAGCTTTTTAGAAATCTGCAGTTTACCAGCCTGCAGTGAGCTAGTAGCTACACAGTTCCAGCTAATTATCAGAGACATGCCCATGACACTATAAGAAATACAGAGGGAAACAAATGTCTAAGTTTTTTTTTTATTTCTGTGGGCTTATGTTTTTTTTACAGTTCTTTACTTGTCAACATCAGATTCTCAGTGATGCAGTTCTCAGCTTGGTGTCTGCAGAGTGAGATTGTCGTGTTCATGCTCCAAATTCTCCGGAACCTGCATGTAGGCATCAGGAGAGGATGTTAACTCACTCTTCTTGCCACATTTGGCCACTGCACTCCACGTCGCTCTCCAATACTTCCTCCCTCAAAAGTAATTTGGAACAAGGTTCCAAATTTGAAAAAGCTAAACACAACAACACTACCTGATACATCTCACCTTACCAGGTAATCCCACACTGTGTGAATAATTGGGGGGTTGGAATCTGGAACTGCATAATCAGAAACCACCTGAAGCGGGGGGGGGGGGGGGCTTTGGAACTGTAAGTTATTAATATTGTGTATGTATGTGCCTGTATGTGTAATTATACTTTTTGGCCACAAGATGGAACACTTTCCCGTTTGATAGGAAGTGTTCACTTTTTTTTTTTTACATTTAACTACACTTCCTGTTTTATGAATGGACATGGCCTCTGATCGTGGACACGTCCATTCATTCCAGGCATTGCGATTGGGTAGAGGACCGCTCGGTCCTCTTCCCCAATCACTGAACGTGGAATCCCGATGGAAACGGTGGTGGGAGCAGTGTGCACACATGCGGAGCGGCGGCGTGATTGAGCGACTTATTAACATGTCCTGTTGCCATTAACAGGCTCAAACAGGACATTTTAATAAGTCAGGATGCCATTAACTGGTTAAAGGACATACGAGGTGAAAATAAACTGATGAGAAAAACAATTGCATCTATCCTCCTCCGCCTAAAAAGGACTTTTTAAGATATCCCACAGGTTTATTTCATATTTAAATCTAGTTTTTAAGTTGAAGTATGAAGCATTGAAGTATGCCAGAGCTCAAATCTATGAATTATTGACCCCTTTTATCTCTTTTCTGCTTTCAGAAACCATTTACTGACAGTAAAGTGTTTTATGGCTGTAATTACTTATCAGTACTTATTATGCTATAGTCTGACCACGTCCGACCTGGTCCCAACCCAGACAGAAACTGTCACTTGCATACCTGATGATTAACTCTTTCAGGCAGAGAAAGAAAAAAGTAACATAGCATAGTTATGTGTGTGCTTGGCACTGTACATACACATGTCTATCTCTGCATGTCACATGTCACCTCTGTTGTCTTTTAATAACGATCAGTGCAGTTCACTGCAATCTACAGTTCTGATTAGATTTCTGCTGAATCCTTGTTGGAATTGACTGAACCATCAGTCTGTAAGGTACAATATCTGTCACCCGTCACTCTTTCCACCATTCAATCTATCCAGATATGCCAACTGATCAAGTTATCAGTTGTTTAGCTTCTAGAATACATTGAAGTGGAAGGGCAGAGATTTCTGTCATTTTTAATTTCTCCAAGTAAAAACTCCCCTGCAGTTGATCCTAGGCTTTCAATAACTCTAGGCTTTACCTGCAGCTCCATCTGGCAAGGTCTGATATTATTGCTTCTGCAGACGGTTATGATAATGCTCTGTCATTTCTATTCCATTCATTTTAGTTCTCTGAACACTGTGTTTGCATAACTCAAGAGCAAACTGAAAATCCCTTTAAAGTGGACCTGAACTCTTGCACAGGACAGAAGGAAAACGGAGAGAAATGCACCCTGTATGTATTTAGAGAGTTTACCCTGTCTAATTGCCCCTCATATGTGTCTAATCACAAATTGCAATTTGATCCCTCATCTGCGTCAACTGACAGCCAAGGCAGATAAGCTCCTTTGAAAGCACATGATGTCAACAATATGTCTGCTTCAATGACAGCGCTTAGCAGAAACACTGCAGATTTATTGTAGGATTTGTATCAGCTGTAACAAAGAAATTTTTTTTGTAAAGGTTATTATACTGTTGCTTATGTTTTAGAGCAGAGAGGCAGTTCTGTGTTCAGGTCCGCTTTAAGGCTGCTTTCACAGTGGGACGTTTCAGGCGCACGTTAGAGCAGCCTGTAATGCAGTCCAACTCACAGTAATGAAAAATCAATGGGCTGTTCACAGTGCCCACGTTGCGTTACAGTGTAACGCTGGACGTTATTGGAAAGTGCAGCATGCTGTGCGTTCTAAGCGGCTTTAGCCACGTTAGACTGTTTGCACATGCTCAGTAACTTGTTTTTTTTTTTATATTTTTGTGCAGGAGAGGAGGAGGGGAGAGTCCACTATTGTCGGCAGCCACATGGCTAATTAATATTCACTGCACTGCAGTGTTTTCTTCCTGGAGCGGCCGCTTATTGGCTGACGGGACCACGTGATGCGGAGTGTTCCGATCACGTGGTTTTCCGCAGTCTATACTGCACACCAAGAGCTGCATAACGCGTCTAACTCTGGTGTCCTCCTTCAATACCACCAGGCGTTGCATTAGGGGCACGTTATGCGACCTTAATGTCCCCTAAAACGCAACGTCTTGGTGTGAAAGAGGCCTAAACAGTGGAAATATGAGATGATGAAATGTAGTGAAAAGCTGTACAATTCAGACACAAACAGTAGTAAAATCCAAAAGAGGTTCTATCCTGTCTCTCCATGCTTTTCGTAGCATCCAAAACTACAATCTATTTTTATGGTGTTCTGTTTGAAGCCAAAGGATTATCATTATGGCTAGATTAATATCTTTGTTGTTGTTTTTTAAAGGCTGCTAGATATTTGTCTCACTGCAGATTTCATTTAAAGCCTAAATTAAGCCTCATATTTTTTTCATATAAAATATTTTATGAAGTTGTGTAACAGATACACAATTTAATCAAGTGTTCTGAGTTGAGTTCAGAAACAGAATTGGCCATAAGGCCTTTTAGCACAATAGCAAAAAAAAAAAAGAAAAAAAACAAAAAAACAGCAGCATAAAACATTTTTGCATCTTTGATTATTTTATTACCTGGCTTGTTGGATTTGCAAAACTTCAATTTCAAAAAATTATTTAAAACACACACAAGCACACACAGAATCATTGCAAAATTGCTTTTATACAGCAGCTTAAAAGTGATTTTGCAGCATTCCTATACTTTGTATTGGAGCGCAATCATTCCAAAAATGCTGCAGAACCCACAATTGCCTTTGCCCTACTCATAGTCACTCCTGTGGGTTTGCAGCTGTTGACTATTAGAGTTGTCCCGAACGTTTCGTCCGCGAACATATTCGCGCGAACATCGGTGGTTCGCGTTCGCGTCTAAATGTGAACTTTATGGCGAGCTCGACCCACCCCTGTACTACATCATTGGGCTAAACTTTGACCCTCTACATCACAGTCAGCAGACACATGACAGCCAATCAGGCTGCACTCCCTCCTTGAGCCCCCCCTTATATAAGGCAGCTGTGTCAGCCATTATCTCACTCGGTGTTGCTGCAGTAGTGAGAGAAGGGAGAGGAACCTGCTGCAGAGATAGGGAAAGCTTAGTTAGGCTCTTGTAGCTTCCCCCTAGCTGATATTTGTTGTTGAAAAGCACCACAAAAAGAGCTCTTTTCAGAGCTAATATTCTTGTGAAGTCTTTTTTTTTGTGTGCCACTGACACTGCACTATACAGCCCTGTGTGTTGCAGCTGGCCCTTGCTAATTGCTATACTGTGCAAGGCCCAGCACATCCAGTGCCTACCTTTTCACTGCACATGTGTCTGTGACAGCTGCACATTTGTAATACCAATCTGACTGTGCATACCTGTTCATGTTCACTGCACCTGCGTGACAGCACGCAGCGTTATATACCAGCAGTCACTGCATAACTGTTCACTGCACCTGTGAGTGTGACAGCTGCACATT
Organism: Hyperolius riggenbachi; assembly: GCF_040937935.1. Classification (NCBI taxonomy): domain Eukaryota; kingdom Metazoa; phylum Chordata; class Amphibia; order Anura; family Hyperoliidae; genus Hyperolius; species Hyperolius riggenbachi. The sequence goes on from NC_090646.1 coordinate 545,511,521, forward strand.
GTATTGATACCAGTCACTGCATACTTGTTCATGTTCACTGCACCTGCTTAACAGCACACAGTGTTATATACCAGCAGTCACTGCATAACTGTTCACTGCACCTGTGTGTGTGACAGCTGCACATTGTATTGATACCAGTCACTGCATACCTGTTCATGTTCACTGCACCTGCGTGAGAGCACACAGTGTTATATATCAACAGTCACTGCACAACTGTTCACTGCACCTGTGTATGTGACAGCTGCACATTGTATTGATACCAGTCACTGCATACCTGTTTACTGCACCTGCGTGACAGCACACAATGTTATATATGAGTAACTGTATACCTGTTCACTGTACCTGTGTGTGTGACAGCTGCACATTTGTAATACCAGTCCGTGCATACCTTTCACTGCACCTGTGTAACAGCACGCAGTTTTATATACCAATCACTGTATACCTGTTCACTGCACCTGTGTAACCGCACATTGTTGTACCAGAAATCACTGCAACCTTTTCACTGCACCTGTGTAACCGCACATTGTTGTACCAGCAGTCAATGCAACCTGTTCACTGCACCTGTGTAACCACATATTTTTGTACCAGCAGTCACATTTTCACTGCACCTGTGTGATCGCACATTGTTGTACCAACAGTCACTGTAACCTTTTCACTGCACCTGTGTAACAGCACATCGTATTAGTCAATTCAGTGCACACCTTTCACTTCATCCCCCCAATATGGACAAAACAACAGGCAGAGCCAGAGCCAGCCCACCTGGCAGGTCTGTTTGAGGTCATGCTGTTGTGATTTCATGCAGCCCTAGACCAAAGTACAGTGTTCAGAAGAAGGCAAGCGCCATCAACCCCCAATATTGTCAGGCCGTAGTTGACTATTTAACACAGAACACCTCATCTTCCTCAGCTTCCGCATGGAAGAGTGACATTTCTTCCTCCTCCTGCTCTGATTCTGGCACCCCACTTAACACTCAGTCGGCCTCCACCACCAAAGTGCCATCACCCCAGGGCTCAGCGGAATGGAATTTTTTTTGTGTGTCTGCCTCAGATGAGAGCAATGCCATCTGTACTCTCTGCCACCAAAAATTGAGCTGTGGAAAGTCAAGACCTGCGTAGGAACAACTACCTTATGAAGGCACATGATTACAAAGCACAAACTGCAATGGGATGACCACCTGAGGAAAAGCGGCACACAAAAGCAAAGCCACACACCACAGTGGAAGATACCAGGCCGAAATTATTTCTCAAAAAAAGGCGATACCCAAACTGTACCGCGATGTTGAAAGGCAAGTGGTGTCATCTCTGGCACACAGCATTGGGTCAAGGGTCCATCTGACCACGGATGCTTGGTCAGCAAAGCATGGTCAGGACTGCCCGAAGACAGTCCCCACACACAGCATCTCTGCCTTCAAGCCGTGTGACTGCCTGCCCCAAGACTAAGTCGGTCCCCACACAGCATCTCTAACTGCAGGCCGCTTGACTGCCTTCTTCTACGCCACCACCAACAGGGTCCAGGACTGCAGGCGGATTCCTGAATTTTTAAGGCCTTTGTTAGCAGCGGTCGCTATAATAATTTTTCTGGTGCGTGTACATGCCTGCCTAATTTTTCTGGCTCCACTGTGGCTGCAACAACAAAACAAAAGGCATGTACTGTACATGTGTCAATTCCCCTTTGTGATCGTTACCTTGCCGCGGTGAAGGGGCTTGCTTGTCACAATGAAGCAATGACTGGCTATATGAGTGTGTTGGGGTTGGGGGGCACACCTGACCTAAGAAGATAATGTCATTGCTTCATTGTGGACAGACCAAATTCAATCAGCTGGACACTCAGTTACTGTTGTTCTGTCATTCAGCTGAGCATATGAGCTTGAAAACCGCCATCGCCTGCACTCTCGCCATCACACGCACCAGTCCAGCACAGCCATCACTACACAAACAGCTTTTTGCGGTGCGTTACACAGTGAGTTTGGTCTGTCAGTGTGAAGCAGTACACTAATTACACTACCTGATTGATGTATACACATGCAAGATGTTTTAAAGCACTTTAGGCCTCCAATTTAGCAATAAAATGTGATTTCTGCCCTTAAACCCTGCTGTGCGTAAAATCCAGATTTTTCCCCGGGACGTTTGGTGTGTATCCCACTCCGCCATGCCCCCCTACATGTGTTAGACCCCTTGAAACATCTTTTCCATCACTTCAATGGCCACAATTAGTGTTTGTAGTTTTGAAAGTTCACCTGTCCATTGCCTATGGCAGTTCAAAAGTTTGCATGTTTGCAAACTTTTTCGCGTGTTCGCGTTCGAGGTTCGTGAACCTAAAATCGGAGGTTCGAGACAACTATATTGACTTTTATTAGCCTAGCACTTTTGAACACCTGGCGCTTCCAAAGCATGGCTAAAAGCCTTTTAGTAGGCCGTGGCTCTTACGATTCATTTAGATGCTGAATTACTGGAGAGTGCACAGATCTGGTTTGTCTGACTTAAGCACTCCAGTGTAGGTAGCATTTAAAGGGACTCCGAGCACCTCTCATGGGCATGCCTTTAAGACTCTGATCAGTACTGCAAAGTACTTCAAGATGCATACCTTGTAGCTTGTGCTCTCCTCTTTCATTTGATGCCTGAATCGCTGTTCTACACCAAATAGTTTTCATTCTATTTCAATTTCAAAATCACAGCTGCCATCTTGGCTACATTATTACTTTCAGGTTACCCCTGCCTTCTCTGTTAGAGAAGTGCATCACTGAATGAAGCAGGAAGAGGAAGTGACACGCATGGCCATTGCAAGAGACTCCTCCAAAGGGGTCATACCACGACTTTGTTGGAAGTCGTCTGTCTTAAAGGCATGCCCATGAGAGGTGCTCAGAGTCCCTTTAATGGCAGCATTTTTTAACCTATTCTGTTTTGGGGTTTTTTTTGTTGTTTTTTTGTTTTTGCAAAACATTATACCTTGCTTATTAAAGTACAATCATCAATAAACAAGATTTTAAAATTGGGATGGGAATAGCTGGTCTAGGTGTTCCTAAGTACTGTTGTATCCCCACCCCAGTCATCTCTTCCTTTAATATTCCACAAGTGTAAAAGTTGTTTGTGATTGAGCAGCAATACCTTCTGATGAGCGCATTTATGTGATGTTGGTGATAGAGGTTCCGTACACCATGGGAAGGTGATGGTGCATACTTATTGGTGGGTACTGCACTATTATTGTTATTATTTTTGTTTATATCTCCTCCGAGGGTGGTGACTACAGAGAACCAGGATTGACCAGCGGAATCGTTTCCAATTGGCAAGTATTTGTCAACTGATCGGCACGTGTATGGTTTATACACTAGTGATGGGCCGAATATCAAATTGTGGGTTTGCAATTTTTGAATCCGAATCTCCCAAAAAAAACCTGAGAATCTTGTGAATCTGCGAATCTCCATAGACTTCAATGGCAGGTGAATGGCCACCGACTTTGGAGGGGTTTCCAGGGGGTCCGTACACTCTGCTTATGGACCCCTGGAAACCCCGTCATGAAATTCATTGCTCTTTCTTTTGATATGTAACTTTACACGACAGTTAGGTTTGCTACATTATCTGTCATTTACAGCATTTAAATTGATTTTTTTTCCGATTGAATCTTAAATCGATTTTCTCTAAAACTATAAGGTCTTTTTGAAAACATTTTTCCTCTTGTACCCACTTCTCCCCTCCACATACCCTGAAAATTTGGCGTTCCTAGCATGTAAGGGGGCTTTGCTATTAACCGCTAAAGTCGGCGGCCACTTAGCTTCCATTAAAGTCTATGAGAAAACTGCAAACACAATTTTTAAAAACAAATATTTGTGTTAGATGCAAATTTCAAACGGGGTGTTTGAAATTTGCGTCTAACACAAATATTTGTTTTTTTTAAAAAAGAGATGACTTGGGTGCTGCAAACTATTCACCGGCAGAACAGTTTGGCCCATCTCTAGCATAGACTTGCATAAAATACACTTGGCTTTTACTATCAGGGTACCGTAGTGAGCACTGGCACCTATGAATATATTGAAAGCTATTAAATAATATTTAGGCATAATTTTTTCATTGTATTTTTATAACACTTGCTTATTGATAGTTGTCCTTTAATGTCATGTAAATTTACTATTATATGCATTAAAAATGTGAGGCTAATCATGGGTTTTAAATGATGACCCTACTATATTTTTCGCTTTAACTTATACTGTATATCATGTTATTTGCAAGCTCCTGCTACCACTTCTGGGCTAAAATAAGGCACCTTTCATGGTTGGGAGGCATGTATTTATAAACACAAGAGGCATTTCTCACTGCAGAGAGAAGAGACAAATTCCTTTGAAACTCATCAATGCTTCAATAATCACAACAGAATGAAATGAATTGGCCCGGCGATGATTGTCAGCAGAGTGTGCTTTATCAGTCTGGTGATTGTCATTAAGCTTGGTGGGAATGACATCAGTTTCTCTAAAAAAGCAGTCAACTTGCAAATGTCAACTAACTCTGAAAATGAAAGTGTACAGCTGCTTAATGTTTGTTTCTGCAGTTTACTAATAGAAACCCTTTACTTCTAGGATCTGTTACTCATTCCGCTATTCAAAACTTTTCACTTCAAAACATCTGCAAAACTGCAAATGCTGTTATTAGAATACAGAGCGGAGTGATCAAAGATTACCAGTCTCTGGCTGATTGTTGCTGCCTACTTATTACATCGGTATGCAATCTATGCATTCTCTGGAGGCCATTCATTACTATGTGACTACACACATTGATAGAAGCATTAAACAGACGCTTCTCTGATTTATGTAAAAGGGCTCTTAATATATCAGTCATGGACAAATAACATTTTCCTGCACTGATACTTGGAAAGATGGTACTGAGAAGAGTGAATGAGTGAATTGGGATTTACAGCATATCATGTGGCCATGCTGTAGCAAGATGCCCATCAAGCTACATCAAGACGGGGGAAAAGCAAACTGGAGCAAAAGAAGAGCATGTGCTCCAAGCAACCAGCCAGGAACCTTCTGTCATTCAGTGATGGCTCCGGCTACACATTTTTAAAACAATTTTTTTGGGGGGAGGAGCAAAAAGGGGGCATGATGGCAGACCGGTGTGGCCCATTTGAGTGATTAAAACCGATGTTTGTATGGCGAGCATTAGATATGTTTTATTATATATAATCAGCACAGAATCCAGAAACAGAAGACGAGTGTTCAATATCCATTCTGGAGATATGTGTGCAGTCTATCTTATTCTCTGGCCTTTGTTTGCCACCTTTGGGCTATAAATACATGTTTTCAAAATCTTTCTGTCAAAAGCTCTCTATCCATCCATGACATAATAGACTGAAGAAGTTCTTCTGTAGGTGCTGAAGTTTTTCTTACCACCTTCTTGTGTATTGGCAGTGCTATGCACTCCTTAAGCTATATACCCAAGTCGCGATTTTCCCGATGATTATCCTATTGACCGATGACTTTTTGAGTGGTGAGTGGTTGTTTCCATGACATTGAGACATGGGTACAGGTGCACGGCCATACAAACGCCGCTTAGCGGCTCAACGCAATATAACAACCATCACGGTGGATCAGATCGCTAAGACCCCCAATGACTCCCATGCAAAGTACCGCGATCGCTTGCTACCAGTGTGTAGCGTCATGTGACATCATGCACACCCGCCGGCAGGAAGAGGCGTAGCTGACAACTGTCGTCAAGGGGAAGTCACAGGACCCGTCGGGTGGTGAGTATGCAGCTTTAGACTAATTAGCCCTAAAAGGGAAAAACATTACTTCTTTACTCCAGACAGCAATCAGATAAAATCCCTCAATCAACACTGCCTTGGAATTATATACATGGATGTCCTTCAATGTAAAGAAAGCATACAAACCCCCTTTATACACAGATATAGAATTTGCCACAGCTACTTCCTGTGGTAATACATTTCACAGTTTAATCACTCTTACTGTAAAGAACCCTTTCCTGAAAGCAAAAACTTTTTTATACCATGCCCAGATTATGTTCCCTAGTCCTTTGCACAAGCAAAGTTGTAATTGCTGCCACCTGAGCGTAGTCTCTTTTTTTCTGTGGAAAATACCTTTATGTGAAACACTAACACATGATATATATAAATAAATAAAAAATAAAATATATAGGTACTCACTTTACTTCCTGGTTCTTTCAATGTACCAATATTAATCTGTAACGATTGGTGTCAGCACACAGACAATTTCTGATTATTGGTGATCTGCAGTATCACCAATAATGCAGACGCTATACCCGATTATGTGTGATCTGCAGAATCACCAATAATACCAGTATAGCTTAACACAGGACACCTAATGTGGTAAAGTGTTTGGTGCAACAGTAAGAAAGGTTACCTCCTGAGGAGCGGGAGATACAGACTCTACTGCAGCCAGTGGACCCCTGAGGTGCAGGTGGCCACTGGCTGTACTCAAGCTGACCTCCTGAAGTGGAGGAGAGACAGACTGTACTGCAGCCAAGGATTACCTGATGGATTGGGAATCAGACTGTACTGCAGCCAGTGGACTCCTATGGGGTAGAGGCCCCTGACTGAACTGCAGGAAGGACTTCCTGGGGAGGAAGTCACTGTAGGACACACTGTAGGATCTGAGTGAGGTCTGAGTGCTCACACGCTAGTATTCGCAACGGCAGACAACCAGCAACTGACAAGCAAGTTCTATATATACTCACAGCGCTCCGCAGCGCCTCCCAAGCCACTCAGCCAATCAGGAGTCCCGCTGGGATCAGCTGATTGTCCCGATCAGCTGATACCTCTCCTGCTGGCATAAAGGTCCTGTCTTCTTTCACGCACGCTCTTCATTTGTGTGCACTAGAAGGCCCAGGCAAACTAGACACATGTTGCTGCGCGGAAACCGCCGGCCTGAACGCAGAGACAGCCGCCCCGCCGCTAGAGCGCGCGGTGGCATCTCCGCTATTCATTACATAATCCTTTAATGTTTAGTACATATGAAAAGTATAATTAACTTTTGAAAATTAGAAAAAAGGTGCTGTTTCTCTTTCCTATGTATTCATGCTACTATTGCTTGAAATACAAAGCTTTTTGTTGCATTCTTATACTGCCCTTTCCTTCTCACTGTACTAAGTCACTGGGAACTATTAGTGCATTATGTTTTGGGACTTTATTACATAGCCTGTAGCAACATGGACATTGATGAAAGTTATACTGAAAAAATCAGCCTTTGACTGTGTTTGAAGATTCTCTTGTTGATCAGCTCACTGCCCAGAACAGCTGACCTTGCTTTTGTTTCTCTATAAATCCTGAACTACACATTCCATGTCTATGGTCTGCTCAACTGTAAAGACATGAATAATTCTTAGCACATATTTCACCTGTTCCTGCAAAGTTACTCTTTCTACTGTTTTTCTAACTTAGTTGTGATTTCATCCATCATTCCTGTTTTTAACAGACTGAGCATTCCATATGCCAACTTTCCAAACATAAGTGTCTTTTTATCTTTCTAGTTTGATTCATTATCATTATCTGTCAAATCCACACATTTTTATCTGTGTTTGTGTTCATGGCAACAGGATTTTTTATGATGCAGGGCTGCTTCTATGACCATCCAAAACCTGGGAGATCAGTTACTTTGATTTTAGGCTGTGTCATTTCTACAATGCTGTTTTTCCTTAGCTCACTAGTGCGGTCTATCCATTTGCAGTAAGCCTTCTTATTCAGTCTATGGGTGCAGCCACTAACCAGCTAGTGACTCACCATTCACCACCACCTTTGATGCACCTTCTCCAGATTATGTACACCACCCTGCAAGGCCACCACTTTGTTGGGTTGGCTGGAAGTGTCCCACTGTATTAGGTATGACCAGAGCTGGATTTAGGCCAAGGCCACCTAGGCCATGGCCTAGTGCACCACAGGAGTAAGGGCACCAAAGCTGCAGGCTAAACTTATGCAGCCTTTGTAAGCTGGCAAATGCTGCAATGCAGGGAGATCAGGCAAGCACCTGACCATGGTACTCTGCTCCCAGCCGCCTGTGCAGCAGCCACCTTGCTTTCTGTGCACGTTTGCATTGTGGCCGGCGGCTATGGACTTGGGCAGCATTGGAGATAGAAAGGAAGAGGAAGCTTCTGCACTGGAGACGAGATGAGAAATGAGTGACACTAATGGCTGCTGTGGTGTGAAGGCGAGATAGCTACCTATACTGAATGGGGGGAGTGGACAAAGGAGGGATTAAGGGAGTCATCTGGCTACTTATACTGGAGGGGGGGAGGAGTCATCAGGTTAACTATACTAGAGGGAAGGGGTCATCTGGCTACCTATACTGAAGGGGGCGGCTGGTGATAGTGGCTTTGGGTAGTAAAGAGTACAAATCCATCCCTGGGTATGTCAACTAATTGTAAAATACATTTTTTGAAAGAACACAACACTATGCAATTACTGCAATGGATGAGCTATAAACACAAGGGGCCTAGCAGTGTCTGTCTGTCTGTCTGTCTGTAGGAGTAGTATCTGTGGTTTAATATTAAAATAAAACCTGCCTATGATTACAAAGATAGCAATCTATATACTGAATCAAAGTGTTGATTATTGTTTAGGGTTAGTGTAGGTTTCACTAGAATATTTGCCTTTGAAATCCAAGCCAGTTTTGATGACAAATTAATGTTTTTGCCATGCAGTTTCATAATACATAGAAAAAGCATTTCCTTTCATCACATTTGTAATACTGCTCTAAAACCACATTATATATTAAATGACTATGTTTTAATTGGCAGTAAAATGTATTCATATTTTTTTTAGTTTTTAGCTTGACATTTGTATTGGTGAGCCTTGGGAGTCTAGTTTTTAGTTGTTGCTGTTGTTTTGTTTTTTGTTTTGTTTTTTTGGGGATTGAGAATCTGTATTTAACTTTGTAAAATTTTTGATATTTTAATACTTCTAATAAACTATTTGCATGTCTTCTGAAATTTCCTTTCATCACGGCATACTGTAGCAGTCTTGTAGAAACTTTGCAGTAAGTATTTCACTCTTGTGGTTGCATTCAATCCATGATGAGGTGTTTAAATAACACAAAAGTTTCAGTTACTTTTTCACATGGTACAGATGATACTTGAAAAGGGAATGTAAAAACCTGACGTACGTCACTAAGACCCTGCCTGCAGTAACCCTTTATCCATTTTGCAGCACTCATCTAGAGCAACTCTGAGCTTTTATAGTTGTGATCTTCCCAGAAAAAAGACAGATCAAGCTTTTGCCTGATGAATTAAATCCACTGCTTGGACTAAGATGGTGGGCTGGCCAGCACTGACATGGAAGAGCCACTGGTATCCTTGAGGCTATCAGTAATTTCCTAGTTTCTTTGTCTGACAACAGTAACTATGAAGAATGAGGAGAAGACAACATGTACACAAACCCCAGGGACCTGAAGACTGTACAGTCACAAATAACAACCATTACTACCCATAAAGAAGACAAATGAGGCCATATTCAAGCTTTGGCTTTCCATGGAATTGAGGAGGAGTAAAGCTATACATTCCCCGGTGGGGCAATCCCAGGCATCATGACCTGGTAGCCACCAGGCAGCTAAGTAGTCAGTTGCCTACTAGGGGTGGTGGCCCATCATCCCTTGCAGGGTGCTCTGGTGAAGACCCATGGCTACTTAGACTCCACACCTTGGGAGAGCCCACGCTAACCAACGGTGACTGGATCAACAGGGCCTGCTTGTCCTCAGAAGCCATTACACTTCCTCTCCTGACTATCTATTTTAATGTAATGAGTGGAGTCCGCATAACAGAGCCCAGCTCTACAGATGACTCTGCATTGCAGAACAACACACTGTCACGTGCATTTCAAATTGTGAGTAAGCTCTTTCACACTAGAGGCAGCGGTAGAAAAGGCCAAAACGCTACCTTTGGCTGTCAGCGTTTTGGTGCGTTTTTGTAATGATGGGTGTCAGCACACAGAGAGAATCTGATTATTGATGATCTGCAGAATCATCAATAATACAGATGTATACTTGATTATGGATGATCTGCAGAATCACCAATAATACAAGTATGACTAACCTCTGGACACCTAATGAACTGTAATTGTTTGGTGTAACTGTAGGCTATCTCCCATGAGGCGAGAGACACAGGCAGCTCGGCCAGGAACCACCTGAGGGGCAGGTGGCCCTCGGCTGTGCAGGGACTATCTCCTTGAGAGAGGGAATAGAGAGAAACTGGCAAGCAGTGATACTTGGTGATCAGATAATAGACTGTACTGCAGTCAGGGGACTCCAGAGGAGTAGACGCCACTGGCTGCTAGCAGGCCGGACTCTCTGAGGGCAGGAGTCCTAATAGCTAACTGACACTTGGTGGAATAGTGTCACAGCTAGTACAGATAGACTGAGCACTCAAGGGATGAGTGAAAGCCTGGAGGGTCGGGCAGGCCAGGTCGGCAACACACGAGCAGATAAGGTACAGAGACAGAAGGCTGATTCGGTAACTGGGTACGGGCAGGGTTTGGCAACAGGTAGGCAGATATGCAGAGGTACCGAATCAGAAAGCAAGAGAGAGGTCGACAGAGCAAATAGTCATAACAGATATAAAGCACAGTCCTAGTCTGATGTGTGAGGCCCTTGGTCTCGACACCCAGGGACTAGTCTAGAGAATAACACAGCAATGACACAGTGATCCTAAGCTTGGGTGTGAGGTCCTTGGTCTCAACACCCCGGAACTGGTCTAAAGTATAACACAGCAATGACACAGTGATCCTAAGCTTGGGTGTGAGGTCTTTGGTCTCAACACCCCGGAACAGGTCTAAAGTATAACACAGCAATGACACAGTGATCCTAAGCTTGGGTGTGAGGTCCTTGGTATCAACACCCCGGAACTGGTCTAAAGTATAACACAGCAGTAATCTGGCTAAGTGTGAATTCCCAGGTGCACCTGGTTCTAACACACTGTGGGATTTGACTGAGGTCTTAGTGCTCACACGTACGTATTCGCGACGGCAGACAACCAGAGACTGACCAGCAAGATCTATATATACTGCAGCGCTCCTCCGCGCCGCCCTGCGCCACTCAGCCAATCAGTAACCGCGCTGGGATCAGCTGATCGACCTGATCAGCTGATCCCTCTCCTACTGGCATAAAGGGCTTGCCTTCTAGCGCGTGCGCGCGTAGCTCTCCATCTGTGTGCACTAGAAGGCCCAGGCAAACCAGACGCATGCTGCTGTGCGGAAACCGCCGGTCTGAACGCGGAGACAGCCGCCCCGCTGCCAGACCGCGTGGCGGCATCTCCGCAATCCATTACAGTTTTCAAGGCGTTTTAACCCCAATACATGATTATCAATGAAATGAGAAACACCAGGGTAGGCCCTGAAAAAGCGATTAGGAGCGTTGAAACGCAATGCTCAAAAAGGCGGCGCTAAGCGTGAAAGGTAAAATGAAAGTCTACGGACTTTCATTTTACCATGGAAAATGCCAACTATGGCTGTGGCGGTAAAACGCTGAAAAAGGCCTCTAGTGTGAAAGAGCCCTTAGGGATTTAAATTGTTTAATAGACTCTAGTTTCAACACGTAAAAAAAGCTCTTAGTGATGTAAATACTTTAATATACTCTTTAAAGTGCTGTGGAGAATGTAAAATAAATAAGTTAAAAAAACATATTTTTAACTTATTGGTCCTTTAACATACATAAATGTGTAATCTTAAATGCTGGTATTATAAGGAGGAAGTTGTTATGTTTCATAGTCTATGTATAGAAGCACAATTTAAAAGGCTACCATATGCACACAGTAAATATTGTATAATGTATGAACATGCAAGGATACAAATTAATTATTTATGAGCATTTTAATCTGTTCTAAAAACAGGATTGCACTATAGTTAATATACATGTATGAATTGTACTGGTTGAACTTGATGGACGTATGTCTTTTTTCAACCAAAATAACTGTGTAACTATGTAACTATGAATTTCTTACATAAGATTAAAAAAAAGAGTAAATTTTAGGTGGAATTATAATGTATTTTCAGTGTTAGAAGTCAATCATGACTTTAGATTTGGAAGAACAGAATCAAACCCTAAATATCAAAAATTGAAAAAAATTGTTTCTCTTTTCGGCAAAAATTAAAATGTGATACATCACATTCCAAATGGCTTCATAAAGTAACTTTAATCTATTCAGTTTGTTATTGTCCGGGAGATTAATCAAGTTTGTTTACCTACGAAAATTAGCCTTTACGTAAATAAGGAAGTTTGGAACTTGACAATGGCACTGTCCAAAGTCTCATAAAAAAAGGTACGAGGGCTGTCACTCACAGGGATGGAGACTGGGTCCCTCAGACGACCGTTCTGGGCCAAGTTTCTAGAAGAGTGCCTAGACAGTATGCAGAAGGATTTGCCACTAGCCTCTAGGCTCGCAACACATCTGAACAGCACTACTAATCCCTGAGTGTGACAGTACTTGAACATGTGTACAAGGCTTTAGAGGATGAATTGTGAAAGTGTTTATTTACCCTCATTTCTGCAGTCTTGAGAACAAATTGTTGAGAAAGGAATGCCATTATTGGAGATCTATATGTGATCTATATGTGAACAGTAGGCTTCATCTCATGCACCCAGTATAAGAAGTACAGCTATTTCATAATGCACTGCATTGACAAATACAGCCATCTATCTTTATGAAACCTCAATAGTCAATAGCCAACATTTCCTATACCCCAAACATAATTGCAACCATCATCCCTTGTCGAACGCTTAATAAATGAATGCAAGTAACCAGCCTATTCAAAGTGCACTGCACTGTATATATTTTCACCTGCACCTGTATCTGTTATTCAGCTAGATGCTGTCGTGGGTTATTACATAACAGTTCCTGGAAGGGGGGTGGAGGGGGGGGGGTCATGTAGAAAATCAATATGTTGGAGAGAATCTAGTACCACAAGAACAAGTGGATATGTACTACAAAGTGCTTTCCTGCCCTTACCCTTACAGGCACTTACTTTCCCTTCATTTGACCCTAACCTAAACCTAAACCTCTTATAACTATGTGTCTGTATTCTTACCACAAGCAAATAATGTGAAAAGTATTACAGCCTGATGATTAGTATTAATGTTAAATGTTAAGACAATTAACATTTTTAACTGGTTCACGTTCCACGGTTTTTACCCTTAAGGTTCCTGACATTTTTGACACTTTAGCTGTGTCACTCTGATACAGCAGAAACTTTTTAATTACTTATACTATCTTAGTGATACATATATCTTGGGGGGGGGGGGGGGGGGGTCAGGACATTCTTTGGGTAAGAATTTTTTCCCGGAACTTTTTTATTTTACAGTCATTTTATGGGGAAAAATTGGGCGTAAATGCAGAAAATACTAATTTTTTCATTTTTCACCCTTATAAAACACATACAAAATGAATTATTTGGCCCTCCCTGGTTAAAATGATACCCCATATGCCATATTTTTACAGCGGATCCGAGATGAAAAACTAACTATAACAAGTAACTTGTCTATATATCTTATCTAAAGTTTAGATAGTTTACACAGCAAATCTAGCTGCAAACAGCTTTAATAGAATATGATTATTTAATCCTGGGATACAATGACAGCAGCCATGTTGTTTGTAAACATTACACAGAGGCAGGCTTATCTGTATCTTGAGCCAAAAAAACCTAATCCCTCCTCCTCCTCCCTCCTCCCCTCTGCCTCTGAAATCTCTGGCTAGTAATACCTCCTTCTCCTCCTGCCCAGACTGAGCTTCCATGAGCCCTTGCTACTGTCTGAAAGTGCCTTGGCTCTCTGAAAACCTGTGGGCGTGGCTTGTTTAGTTTATAGGGAATTAGAGTATTAAAACAAAAACAAAAAAGTATTTGGCTTGAGGAATGCCCTATAAACTATATGAGAGGAACACAATTATGCAATGTGTAAAAGTTCATCTCGGATCCATTTTAATAGTTGAGCATATGGTGGACCGTTATCCCCAGCCTGTGCATCTGTGGCGATCTGATGCGTTAGCTAGGGCGACAGTTTGGGGGGGGGAAGTACTGCTGTACAAATGTATTACTAAGCAGCACCAGAGTGAAATATCTGTAGAGCATTGGGGCCCAAAACTTTCACCATAGTGATCGCATCTGCAGCAGTCATTAAAAGTTTATAAACAGGTATGGGTATTGCATGGGTTAACAATGGGTTAATAGGCTAGGATGGGGTTTAAACTTACCTGGAGATTAAAAAAAACACTTTATTTTATTGGGACCATGTCACTTTATTTATTTACTTTTAAAACTTTTTTTTGCCTTTATAAATTATTGTTGCAATTGCTAGCAGCAATCAATCACTCAAGCGTGCCCATGCACATGTATGATCGCGTGCACGTGCACGCATGGCAGGTGGTAGTGTTTCATGCTGGACATAGATTCTACGTCCTGAAATGTACAGCAGCACTAATTAGTATGTAGAATCCTGGAATGTAAAGTAGTTAATAGTATAAAGGATTTAAGGTAGTGCAGAGCTAGAAAATTACAAAACACTTTATTAATAATAGTAGGTCATAGCATGACCTACTATTATATTCATCCTTCCGGCCTTCAACCCGGAAGGAAGAAGCAGTGGTAGTCACGTGACCGTGAATTAGAACACGGAATGGAACGCAGTGAAATCCAGATCTATCATGTATGGGTTATCTGGTTCACCCTAAGGAGTGCCCTCCTATTGCAATCGAGGACTAGTTCATTTCTTTGGGCCCAATCAATGTATAATTCAATTCCACAGCCATCTGACCAAGGAGACCATAGACTTGTTCCAAAGGCACCCCCATGTACCACTTAGACATGTCTCTATGACAGAAACAATTTGCACGCACTCATTACAGACATATAATCCATGCCTAACCTCCCTAAATAAGCCAGTAAGAGTAAATAGATGTATAGGTGTATCAAGAGTCAAGTGACCCTTATGGCTGGAAACCAGGACTTGTGCAGTCACCTATTTCCTCCTATTGTTTAGCTCAGCCATGGTGTACTCCACATGACAGCGGAGGTATCCAAATACAGCAGCCACACATCTGGTTCTGATCTGTGTGCCACAAAATTAACAAGAGCCACACTTAAATTGTGTTCTGACTGCAGGCTTTGTGGTAGTAAATATGTCTTCAACACTGTTGTCCTTGTGGGTTAAGTTTTAGTTTCTTCCTTTTCTATAGCTTTACCTGGATGCTTCATTAAAAGTAGCTACCATCACAGTACCTTTGTTTTACTGGATTGGGACATCAGCTCTTTTTTAGATAGCCATACCTGTCTTCTATATGGGGACAGTTTATGGACAGTCCAAGGAGGAGGAGTATTTATCCAAGAATAAAAATACAGCAAACAAACTGAAATGATGTTCTAAATAAAATAAATAAAGTCGGCATATCTAACATTTGAAATGAAAATGGTATTTAATACTTTCTCGAGTGCTTTTGACCTTTATGAGTTCACCTATTGCTTCACCTTTCTTGTTCATTTATGAGTTTATCTGTTTATCAACTATTTACAGATAAATAATGCATTCTCCACCAGCAGTTGCAATATATATGCTCCATTTGAAGTGTTCATCATGCGACCTTTCTTTTAAAGGTTTTTTTAATGTGGAATCACAAATTAAATCAATGCAAAGCTTTCCTTTTCGTATTCATGGAGCTCGTCATGAAATTTTGATAGACAACGGCCTTCACTCGGCATTTGTATGTCAAATAAATAAATCTTCTCTTTCCTTGAATACAATTATTTAAACAGGAAACCTTTGGGTCTGTGGTTTGTAGTTGGGGTCATCATGTTGACTGGCAACAATAATAGTCGGGTGGAGTTTATCCAAACTGTCTGACAGCAAGTAAAGTTCTTATTGCACTGTTTACAAATGTTATTGTATTTTATTTTCATTGATTTTACTTTTTATTTGATTATTATAGAATCCAAAATATTACATGTTATGCTGTTGATCTGCATAGCCCAATCTATATGTTTCAAGCTGTGTATGTTTGCTGGCATGTCCAGCAAAAAAGTTATGGAGGTTAGGTTATTGTGGCAGCGCTTTCCAAGGCGGGCTGCATCTGATTGACCAACTGCATGGATGCGCAGAACCTACAGAACCTAAACATAGACAGGTTACAGAACTTGCATTCAAAACAGATGCAACAAAATGGAGGATGCTAGCTTTCAAGAACAGTTTGCACGCAGAGTGTTCCATATTAGACTCTTCCACCACGTTGAGGTATCCCCATAGAAGAGACCCTAACCTTTTACTAACAAAAACATAGTGTGAACTATGGTTAGGTTACAGGCTGTGGTCTGTGATTGGGCTGTCAACACTCACCTAAAATATGGGATGAGCAGGAAAGAGCTAGACATATTCCTATATGTAATATGTAAGACACGGTACATACATGGTATCTCTAATCTGGAGTTCAGATATTGTACACTGAAAATAGCCAAATTGTGTTGTATAAAGGTGATATAAAAGGTAATAGACAAGACCAAAAGCAGGAAAAAATGCACAACATAGTCAAATTTAATCTGATTTTGTAGCCAAGAACACACACACACACACACACACACACACACACACACACACACACACACACACATATATATATATATATATATATATATATATATATATATATATATATATATATATATATATATATATATATTTATTTATATATTTCTGGGTTCTTCAATGTTTTTGCAGCCTGTATTGAAATCTCATGCATTATGGGGGTATAAATTAAACCAACTTTGTTACCATTTTTCTTCTTGTATGTATACCGTATATACTCGCAAGCAAGCCGAATTTTTGACCCCCCAAAAGTGGGCCAAAAGTTGGGGGGTCGGCTTGCTTGTGAGTCATGGGTGGGTGGATAGGTGCTGTCCCTCCCCGCTCCCCCCGCGGCCACCGCTGCTATTACCTTAGGCGGCGCCGCTTCCTCTATCCCCGTCCTCCTCCGGTAACTCATTCACAGCAGCGCGCCCCCCGCTGCTGTGATGACGCAGGAAACCATAGAGAGCTTTCCCATAGTAACGGCATCGCCGCTACAGGAAGACGCTCTCTATGGTTTCCTCGTCATCACAGCAGCGAGAGGCGCGCTGCTGTGAATGAGTTACCGGAGGAGGATGGGGATAGAGGAAGCGGCGCCGCCTAAGGTAATAGCAGCGGCGGCCGCGGGGGGAGCGGGGAGGGACAGCACCTACCCACCCATACTGGGGCACTATGCTAGCTATATGGGGCACTATACAAGCTATACTGGGGCACTATACAAGCTATAATGGGGCACTATACAAGCTATAATGGGGCACTATACTAGCTATAATGGGGCACTATACTAGCTATAATGGGGCACTATACTAGCTATACTTGGGGCACTATACTAGCTATAATGGGGCACTATACTAGCTATACTGGGGGCACTATACTAGCTATAATGGGGCACTATACTAGCTATAATGGGGCACTATACTGAGCACTATACTAGCTATACTGGGGGCACTATACTAGCTATAATGGGGCACTATACTAGCTATACTGGGGGCACTATACTAGCTATACTGGGGGCACTATACTAGCTATACTGGGGGCACTATACTAGCTATAATGGGGCACTATACTAGCTATAATGGGGCACTATACTGAGCACTATACTAGCTAAACTGGGGCACTTCACTAGCTATACTGAGCACTATACTAGCTATACTGAGCACTATACTAGCTATACTGAGCACTATACTAGCTATACTGAGCACTATACTAGCTATATTGAGCACTATACTAGCTATACTGAGCACTATACTAGCTATACTGGGGCATTTTACTAGCTATACTGAGCACTACCTACCTATACTGGGCACTATACTAGCTATACTGGGACATACTGGGGGGATCATGCGGCCAGCGTTTCCTACCCCCGGCTTACATGAGGGTCAATCATTTTTTCCTGTTTTTTGGGGTAAAAGTGGGGGGGTCGGCTTACATGCGGGTCGGCTTGCTTGCGAGTATATACGGTATATTTTGACTAAATTTTGCCTGATTTACTAAAGAGTCAACAAACTCCATTACTATAATGGGTAATAAATGTGGTACTTGCTTTCAGTTGCAGTTTCTTTTGTGTTATGATTTTCTGTCTTGAAACTCCATTGACTTCTTTTCTTCATTAGTACTTGCTGACTTAGGCCGGTACTCTGAAAAAAAAAAACATCTAATCGGTTTCCCGAGCCTCTGGTTATAAATAGTACCTAGTAGCAATCATCACAGCTAGTCCTGTTCCCTCTTTCATGATGCTAAAGTAAAGATTTCATTGGTAATGAATGCCTATCAAGGTACAGACCATTTATCACTAAGATATATGGCTCATTTAATCAACTTTGCTAGTTAGCTTAGCTGTTCGACCTTCTTAAGAGAAAATAAGTAATTTCCCTGTGACTGTTTTCAATTGAAGTCAAAAAGCCGTGCAAACGTGAAAATGGTTATGTCAAGGGTCTAATAGGCCATTCAAAAACACAGGGGCGACATCTTTGTTCTTTGTGAAAATGAATTCAGTGTTTATTCAAGAGACAAACGTAGGACTTAACATTATGTAAACATGTAGTATTTTTCAGAATAGCGTTCCTTCTTCAGAAAACGTAATAGCAGCTGTTCTGACTTCCCTTTTCATTACAGCACTTATGTACAATGGGAAATAGTAAGACTGTAGAGCGCCACTAAACATGTTCTGTATGTCATCTCACTGCCATGTTCAATCTTCTCCCTTGTGATATAAATTATGTGAATTAGTCTCTGTGAAGGCTTTTATTTATCCAGGTCATGGTCTATCCAAAGGAAAATAAGGTAGCTTCAACTAGACACCTTTTTTTGGGCAAGATGATGTTTATCCACATTATTATTTATTCAGTTCTAATGAGTGAAATAAATACCAAGGCAAATATAATTCACAAGTAATCCCATTCCTTCCACAAGTCTAGTTAATTGACAATCATTATGCAGGTGTAGGTATGCTCGTTTGGATTCCGCGGAAATAACATTTCCGCATTTCCTTTCGTAAATTGCATTTCCGCATCGGAATTCGGAAATTGGTAATGTAAGTGCGGTAGGTGGATCTTCGCAGAAATCGCAGAAATTCTCACCAATTTAACATTGATTTTCTCAAAAACTACAAGGTTTTTTTGAAAGATTGTTTTTTCCTCTTGTTCCCACTCTTCTGCTTAATATACCCTAAAAATTTGGTGTTTCTAGCACCTACGGGGGCTTTGCTATTAACCGCTAAAGTCGGCGGCCATTGACTGTAATGTAAAATGCGGAAAATCCGCATTACCGATATGTGGTATGCTGCTGACTTTAGAGGTTAATAGCAAAGCCCCAATAGGTGCTAGAAACACCACATTTCAGGGTATATTAAACAGAAGAGTGGGATCAAGAGGAAAAATTCACAAAAACCTTGTAGTTTTTGAGAAAAATCAAAGCTAAAGTCGGCAGAAATTTCCACAAAAATCCACATCAGAATGTGGAAATCGGTAGCAGAATCGGTATATTAAGCAGAAGAGTGGGAACAAAAGGAAAATTTCCAAAAGACCTTGTAGTTTTTGAGAAAATCGAAGTTAAAGTCAGCGGAAATTTCCACAAAAATCCACATCGGAATGTGGAAATCGGTAGCGGAATCGGCAATGGCGGAAAGTAGATTTTCAGCGGAAGCGGATATTGGCATTTCTGACCATCCCTATGCAGGTGTGAACTGTTTTGCCAGGCCAGGTTGCTCCGTATATTGTCTTTAAAAGGTCCAGATATGCATGATAAAACAGCATAGTACACCATATGTTGAGGATAAATGATGTTGAAGCCCCCTTTTACTGTTTAACCAGTTTCTGCAAAATAAACATCTATAAATATCCTACTTGTGCTCCTTTAGTGCAAATAGGAAGTTTAAATAAAAAATGCATTCTGTAATACGCAGAAACACATTTTTGTGTGACAAAGTACTTGGCCAAAAGATAATGTAAGTAACAAAAATGTAACAGGAGTTGTTCTGAATATGGGAGGGAATCCCTAAAGGGACCGCACAGCTCCATCCACAGCTGACTCCAAAGTTCAACACAGACTTCAGTACATTTTTTCCCACTATACCCAGGCATCCTATAGCCATCTCCTGTATCCCTCAGCAACCAGAAAACAAAGCAACTACACATGTGAATCTCTTCCAGTTATTCTAAGTATCTATAAAGAATGAATTGCACTGTGTACTAACTCACTTACAGACCTGAATCAAGTTCACTGTAACTGTCAATGGCCATTTTAACAAAACGTCTGTTCTGATATCACACAAATCTTACTGGTAAATATTTAGAAATCGTGAATAGCGCTGTATATATAACTCAGCAACAGTAATAAAAACCTTAGAGATTGTAGTTGCTCTCACCTTGACTTAATATTTGAAAAAAAACAAATATAGGCTATAGTACTAGCATACCATGGACAATGGGCTCTTCTTCAGGGGAAGGTAAAGGCCATGGGGAAGGTGGTCATGTTGGCATATGGGGTACCCCTTTAACAATGGGACACCCAGATGCTTGCTCTTCAAGGTGAAATGAAATGGGTGTAGGGGAACTAATGTACCCTGAAACCCATTTCCACAACAAAAGTTAAATAAAGATGTAACAAAAAATCCTCTATTATTATTACATTCTTGTCCAGTTGGGCTGCGCGCACTCCCGCTGCCAAATAGTAAACCTACACCCACATCTATTTTTTATTAAACAAATGCATTATTTTACATTTAAAATTAGCTGTTTACCTCCCACCACAAATTACCCAAATACATTTTTTTATAAAAAAAACAAAATTACAATTAAAAAACAAACAAACAAACAAACAACATAAATAGTTATCTAAGGGTCTGAACTTTTTAAAGAAGCATATAAGGAGTATATTAATATAATTTTTTAAATTATGGGCTTGGAAATAGTAATGGACGCAACATTGAAAAAATGCACCTCTATTTCCAAATAAAATATCGGCGCCATACATTGTGATAGGGACATAATTTAAATGGTGTAATAAGCGGGACAAATGGACAAATAAAATACATGGGTTTTAATTACGTTAGCATGTATTATTTTCAAACTATAATGGCCAAAAACTGAGAAATAATGATTGTTTTCCATTTCTTTCTTAATATTCCTGTTAAATGGATTTAGAATAAAATAATTCTTAGCAAAATATATCACCCAAAGAAAGCCTAATTGGTGGCAGAAAAAACAAGATATAGAACAATTCATTGTGATGAGTAGTGATAAAGTTATTGGCAAATGAATGGGAAGTGAAAGTTGCTCAGATGCATAAAATAAACAACCCTTCGGGCTTAAAGAGAAACTCCAACCAAGAATTGAACTTTTTCCCAATCAGTAGCTGATACCCCATTTTACATGAGAAAGACAATGATTTTCACAAACGGACCATCAGGGGGCGCTGTGTGACTGATTTTGTGCTGAAACCCCTCCCACAAGAGGCTCTGAATACCGCGGTACTGCTGGCAAACTGCCACAATGTAACAATGTTCAGAGACAGGAAATAGCTGTTATTAGCTGTCTCTAACAGACAGAGCAGCTAGAAACAGCTAAATAACCTGCCCACAGTAACAATGTCACCATGTAATACATGTCAGAATGTGAATCTGGGAGAGGAAAGATTTTACAATGAGCAAACACTGACTAAATCATTTATACATAATTATGGTAAAAAATGAAGCACTTTTTTTACTACATTATTTTCACTGGAGTTCCTCTTTAAGTGGTTAATGATTAAATGCCCCTATCCACAGAAATCATTACACTTCAATATCCTTTGAATGTTGTTTGAAGATTCCCGCCACACACCCACGTATGCGCTGCACACATCAATCTCCACCTCCATTTTCTATACTAATGTATACCAAGCTCTTGCAAAAGCACCTTTAAATGTGCTGCCGGAAATGGGAATCCTCCTTACTTTGGGATAAAGGTGTAGCAATGCGGCAGAAAGCACAGGACTAAACTTTGATAAATTGAAAGAGCTCTGCTGACCAGGAAGTATCATTTAAGCACTTCCTGCTTAAGGGACCAATGGGGAGCCCCAGCAGCATATTTAAAGAAGCTTTTGCAAGAGCTTGCTATACATTAGTACAATATGAGTGGTAGGAGTATATACAGTATATTGCATTGTTAGCTATTACTGGAAGGATGGCTGCATGCTTAGATGACTGATGAGAACTGCTAAAAAGATGCTCTCTACTACATTATTTACTGCCTATGAGAACACGCAGGTTCTTTATAAATGTCATGGGTGGCCACCAGATGACTGATGATCATTGAGAACAGGCAGGTTCTGCTCTGCATGTTGTTTTACTTCGCACCAGTGCAAGCAGGTTTTGTGGTCCATTGTATTTTATTGAAACAATCAAGGGCAAGCAGATTATAAATAATTTGAGAATGGAACACACTGTCATGGTGGTAGCAGCAAGCCCTGTACATATGCGTTTACTAGTGTTGGTGACTGGTGCGAGGCAGTGGAATGGGGCGAGGGCGGAAGTGATGTCAAATGCACAGGTCCAGCAGTGGCAGTAATGACAGGAAGTCTGCTTTTAGTAAACTGGGCAAATTATGTTGTTTTATATTTTACTCTGATTTTGGTGTGTATAAATCCCAATTGATGAGTATTTCAAGGACACCGCATGTAAATAGCTAATGTTTTGCAGTATTTGCAGCATGGCCGGCCTTTGACCTGAGCGACCAGAGCGGTCGCTCAGGGCGCCGGCTTCCAGGGGGGCGCTCCTGCCGTTCTGGCGAATATGTACTTGGCTGCGGGCTCTGGCAGGTCCATCTTCCGTGGTAGCTGGGTCAGTGTTCGTCAATACTGAGCTGCTGATTAGCAGAAGGACCAGTGCCCCGCCTACCCCTCCTCCTGCTTCCTCCCCCCTTGATGTTTCTTCAGCTGCGTGTCAGTGTTCAGCAGCAGCTGTGGCGCGAAATTTGTACTTTGAGGAGTGAGGAGCAGTGGAGGGAGACGAGCACTGGGAGCTGTACATGGAGGAGAGGAAGATCAGAGACACAACCAGACCCAGCCGGCAGCTGTACACAGAGGTGGAGATCGGAGACAGAGATAACATCTACATAGCCTGCAAGCCGTACATGGAGGTGGGAGCTGAGACACAGCCAGACTGAGGCACACCAGAGGTGATATTCTGGCTTCTTATTTTTGCCATTTGATCTCTATTCTAGTGTCCATCTCTGTCTCTATCCTGTGTCCACCCTCTCTCCCTGTGCATCTCTTTGTGTGACTACTCTCCTGGCATCCTACTGTGCTCACCTTCCTTGCATGCTGCGCTGTGCTCACCTTCCTTACGCCCCCTGTGCCCACCTTCCTTGCCTGCTGTGCTTACCTTCCTTACGCCCCCCTGTGCCCACCTTCCATGCATCCCCCTGTGCCCACCTTCCATGCATCCCCCCCTGTGCCCACCTTCCATGCATCCCCCCCTGTGCCCACCTTCCATGCAGCCCCCCTGTGCCCACCTTCCATGCAGCCCCCCTGTGCCCACCTTCCATGCAGCCCCCCTGTCCCCACCTTCCATGCAGCCCCCCTGTGCCCACCTTCCATGCAGCCCCCCTGTGCCCACCTTCCATGCAGCCCCCCTGTGCCCACCTTCCATGCAGCCCCCCTGTGCCCACCTTCCATGCGTCCCCTGTGCCCACCTTCCATGCATCCCCCCCCCCCGTGCTCACCTTCCATGCGTCTCCTGTGTCACCTTCCCCATGCGTCCCCCTGTGCCCACCTTCCATGCGTCCCCCTGTGCCCACCTTCCATGCTCCCCCCCCCGCCCACCTTCTTTGCCTCAGTCTACTTGCAACCCTCTGTCCTACCATATTATTATTATTATTCATTTATATAACACTGACATGATCTTCTGCAGCACTCTACAGAGTACAGTCATGTCACGGACTGTCTTCAGAGGAGCCCACAGTCTAATCCTACCATTTATTTTATTACAATTTTTTTTATTTAGTGCTGACATCTTCGGCAGCACTGTACAGAGTGCATAGTCTTGTCACTAACTCCCTCAGAGGAGCTCACAATCTAATCCCTACCATAGTCCTACTATGTCTGTATCAGTGTAGTGTATGTATTCCTGTCTAGGGCCAATTTAGGGGAAAGCTAATTAACTTATCTGTATGTTTTTGGGATGCAGGAGGAATCCAGAGTGCCTAGAGGAAACCGACACAGACAGCCGGGGGGCATACAAACTCCATGCAGATGTTGGCCTGGCTGGGATTTGAATCAGGGACCCAGCGCTGCAAGGCGAGAGTGCTAACCACTACGCGGCCGTGCTGTTCTAACATAGTCATAGCCCAATGTGCTACCATTTATTATTTGTTTACACAGCACTGGCATCTTCTGCAGCACTTTACGGAGTACAAAGTCATGTCACTGTCCTCAGAGGAGCTCACAATCTAATCCTACCATAGTCATTATTATTATTATTATTATTATTATTATGTATTTCTATAGCACTGACCTCTCCTGCAGCACTTTACATAGTACATAGTCATGTCACTGACTGTCCTCAGAGGAGCTCACAATCTAATCCCCACCATAGTCATAGTCTAATGTCCTACCATATTGTTATTATGCATTTATATAGCACTAACATCTTCTGCAGCACATTACAGAGTACATAGTCATGTCACTGACTGTCCTCAGAGAAACTCACAAGCTAATCCTACCATAGTCATAGTCTTGGATCTGCCTATATACACTAAAAGAGGATCTGCAAGCCTAGCCTATACATACACTAAAGGGGGGAATCTGCCTTTATATAATAAAGGGGGAATCGTAGGTGTTTGTGTGTGCGCGCATGAAGAGGATGGGGGGGGGGGCACCAAAATCAGGTTTCGCTCAGGGCGCTGTGAAACCTAAGGCCGGCCCTGATTTGCAGTACTTGCATGACTGTATTGGCAAGTGTTAAGTTTGGTGAATGGGGATTATGGTGTTAGATTGTTTTCGGGGGTTTGGCTTGGCCCTTTACTTCAAGTGAAAGGAACTCTGAATGCCTCAGGATACCAAACATGTTTGATCATTTCATTGTCACAACTTTGTGGGAACACTTTGGGGTTGGACCTTCTAGTTTATCATGACAGTGCACCAGTGCACAATGCACGGTCTATAAAGACATGAATTGAGAGAGTATGGTGTGGAGGAACTTGACAAGCCTGCATAGAGCTCCGCCCTCAGCCCAAAAGAACACCTTTGGGATGAATCAGAGTGAATGACTGTGAGCCTGTCCTTCTTGTCCAACATCAGTGCCTGACCTCACCAATGCTGTTCTGGAAGAATGGTCAAAAAAAGCCTTCCCAGAAGAGATGAGGCTAGTATAGCTGCAAAGGGTTGGATAACAATAAAGCCTATAGATCAAGAATAGTATGTCATTCAAGTTCATGAGTGTAAAGTCAGGCATCCCAATCTTTTTGGCAATAAAGGGTATTTTGAAAACACTGCATAGCCCCATTTACTCTGCTTGGTGTTTGTGAGAGAATAGCTTTTAGATATATTTTTATACAATCATTAACCCTCTGCATTCAAAACACACTCACAGCAACCTGGAACTCTATTTTTGCAATTGAATACAATTTTGAAATCGATGTGCTTTTTTGCTCCTAGAGTTCCAGCTTTATGTGAGTGTTTTTTAAGTGCAGATGGTTATTGATTGTTTGTATGTAATTTGACCACTACCCACAGCACCAACCTAAACCCTAAAGGTAGCCATACATCTAGTGATGATGGGCATATTCGACCAAATATTTCTAATTGAATCTGATTAGATCAAGAAGATCTGTCAGCTGCCCATACACGGAGGCCATTTGCCGATCATTTTCATGCTGAAATTGATCAGGAATCGGCCTTGCGACGCCACATCCAACCACCTCACCGCCCTGACGCTATCCCCCTAATGTTAAATGCTCGCCCCCAGGTGCGCAGGGCAAGTTATACATTAACTGTCCGCGGCCTCCGCTTGTCCCCGCTGGCTCCGGGTGCACTCTGTTTTTTATCCACTCGCGCCATGTGGTTGCGGGGGACAGGTGAGTGGTTATGGAGGGACCCCTGTGGGAGGGATGCCTGCACGGGGCGGTAATGCTAGTGACATAATCTACGATTACATCCAACCGAAGCCTCTTACCTGAATGCTGCCTAATTGATGCAATTCACGCTAGATTTGGTATGGCAGGCAAAGGGTGTATAACTGTGCACCTGATTGGCTGACAGGCGCCTGCTGACCTGATAAAGGTAGGAAGTTGGTAGAGCTAGGAGTGAGCAATTGTGTGTGTTGCAGTTAGCATTCAGTATAGAGGCAGTGGGGGTGAGTTCCCTTGTGGTGAGAGTTCGGGAAAGTGAGAGAGTCCGGGGGCCCCAGCTGTCGTGTGAACCAGTGTTTGTGGCTTACGCCAAGACCTCGTTTCCATCTGTGCACTTCTATCAGTATTTTCAGCAACATGTATCAATCTGTAACATTGATGTGCTGAAAAAAAGCGGACAGAAGCGCACGAAGTGTGAATGAGGCCTAACACAACCTATTTACTTAAAGAGAATCTGTATTGTTAAAATCGCACAAAAGTAAACATACCAGTGCGTTAGGGGACATCTCCTATTACCCTCTGACACAATTTCGCCGCTCCTCGCCGCATTAAAAGTGGTTAAAAACAGTTTTAAAAAGTTTGTTTATAAACAAACAAAATGGCCACCAAAACAGGAAGTAGGTTGATGTACAGTATGTCCACACATAGAAAATACATCCATACACAAGCAGGCTGTATACAGCCTTCCTTTTGAATCTCAAGAGATTATTTGTGTGTTTCTTTCCCCCTGTTCTCATGCGCTGAAGTTTCAGGCTGCTTGTTTCTTCCTGCAAACAGCTTTGCCCTTGTCTGTAATTCTTCAGTATGTGAAAGCCCAGCCAGCTCAGAGGACGATTTATCCAGCTTGTAAAAGATAAGAGAGAAGAGAGAAGCTGCTCTAATCCTAAATAACACACAGGCAGTGTGCATACAGGGGCCTGGAAGGGATAGTTCATAGCAGAACCACAACACTGAAGAACTTGGCAGCCTTCCAGATACAGGCTGACAAGTCTGACAAGAGAGAGATAAGTTGATTTATTACAGAGACTGTGATAGTACAAAGTGCTGCAGTAAGCCAGAACACATTAGAATAGCTTTTTGAACTTGTAGGATGATAAAAAACAGAATGCAATTTTTTTTACGGAGTCTCTTTAATGGTGTGAGTAGTACAGTTTGTCCTTCTCTGGAGAAATGTTACTGAAATTGACAGTGCCTCAGTTTGAATCTCAGGTGCATGAGCATGAAATGTCTGCTTGCTTACTGACTGGTGTAGATAGGAGTAGGAACCATTTCTACGGAGGGAACCTCTATGCTGGTGATGGTGAAGCTAACTTCCTCCATTTTTGCAGCCGAATACAATTTTGCATACTAGGTGTTTTTGTTGCACCCAGGACATCTCAATTGCACATTTAATATGCCAATAATGTGGCCTATTAATAAAAAAAAAAATAAAAAAAAATCAGGAATCAGGAATCAGGAATCAGGAATCGTTTATTTCGCCAAGCATGACTGGGTCATGCCCGGAATTGGGTTTGGCACAGTACATTTGGCTCAGAAGGGAGGAACAGAAAAATTTACACTTATACATGTCAGTAGCAGACGGTTACAATTACAATTACAATTTCACATGTCAGTGGCAGACGTTTACATTTGCTTCCCAGTTGCATTTACATTGTACATTACATTTGCGTTTACAGATTGCATGCTAGAGCAGCAGTTGGCTCTGTCCGTGGAAGTTCTATATTGCATGGGGGTGCCCTGGTGGGGAGTATGTTGAGGGAGTTCAGGAGGCTGACGGCTGAGGGAAAGAAGGAATTACTATGCCTAGCCGTCTTTGTGGAGATGGCCCGAAGCCTTCGTCCAAGTGGCATCGGACTAAAGTAGCAGTGGCCCGGGTGGGAGGGGTCGTTAGCGATCTTCAGGGCCCTCGATCTCAGTCTTTTGTTGTGTAGGAGGGCAAGTGAGGGGAGGGGTCTCCCAATGACCCTCTCTGCCGCCCTGATGACCCTCTGAAGTGAGTGCCTGTCGCTGGCGGTTGCGCCAGCGTACCAGACCAGGATGGATGAGCAGAGGATCGACTCAATGGTAGCGGAGTAGAAGTTGGTCAGAATCTCTTGGGTCATGCCAAACTTCCTCAGCTGGCGGAGGAAGTACAGTCTCTGCTGGGCTTTCCTCTGTACCACGGTGATGTTGGGCCTCCAGGTGAGGTCACTGGAGATTGTGGTGCCCAGGAGGCGAGCGCAGGGTACTCTTGCCACCTCCGTCCCGTCGATGTGAATTGGGGGTGGGGTGGAAGCGGACCTTCTGAAGTCGACAATTAGCTCGACGGTTTTTGCAGTGTTTAGCACCAGCCTGTTCTCCTTGCACCAGAGGGAGATTCTCTCCACCTGCTGACAGTACTCCTGGATATTGTTCTTGGTGACAAGTCCAATGATAGTAGTATCATCGGCGAACTTGATGACCTTAACTGAGTCCGCTCTGGATCTGCATCTGTTTGTGTAAAGGGAGAACAGCAGTGGGGACAGGACGCATCCTTGAGGTGCACCTGTGTTTGTGGTCATACTCCGTGAGCTGATGTCCCCCAGCCTGACGACTTGGGTCCTGTTGGTGAGAAAGTCTGTGATCCAGAGTCGTAGGCTTGGGTGCACTCCCAGTGCCGCTAGTTCTTCCTGCAGAATGCGTGGGCAAATGGTGTTGAACGCCGAGCTGAAGTCCAAGAGTAGGATTCTGGCGTACGTGTTTGGTCTATCCAGGTGGTCATAGATAGATTCAAGGCAGATGTTTACTGCGTCGTCAGTGGACCTGTTTGCCCTATACGCGAACTGATAGGGATCCAGAAGGGGCAAGGTGGAGAGTTTGAGGTTGGATAGAACTGCTCGCTCCAGGGTTTTCATTATGACGGACGTGAGGGCCACTGGTCTAAAGTTGTTAAGCTCGGAAACTCCCTGTTTCTTAGGGACCGGGATGATGGTCGACCTCTTGAAGCAGGCGGGGACCTTTCCTTCCCTTAGTGACTTGGTGAAAATGGAGGAGAGGATGGGAGCGAGTTGCCTGGCGCAAGTTTTCAGGCAGGCTGGAGTCACGCCGTCAGGGCCGGGGGCTTTCCTGATGTTTAGTGTTGACAGGAGTTGCAGGACATCAGCCTCTCCCACCGCTGGGGAGGGGGTTGGGCTCGTGATGTACCTCTTCTTTTTACAGTTTCTTCCTACTTCCCAGGCCTGCCCAACTGCAGAAGTTTCAGGCAGACAAAGACTGATGTAATTATTTTATTGCACACATTAGCAGCAAGCAAACAAAAAGCTTTCATCAGCAGGGGGGTGGGTAGATTCAACACTGTGCTTCAAAGAGTATATTGAAGTCACACATGCTATCATCACACCTTCTCCTGGATAAATAATGGACAGCTAGGAGGGGAGGGGGAACCTGGCAGTTCCGGGGAAAAAAAGTGGTGCTTGGTTACTTTTAAAGAGGAACTGTCACGAAAATCTTAAAATTTAAAACACATGCAAATAAGAAGTACATTTCTTCCAGAGTAAAATGAGCTATAAATTACTTTTCTCCTATGTTGCTTTCACTTACGCTAGGTAGTAGAACTCTGCCAGAACTGACAGGTTTTGGTCTAGTTCATCTCTTCATAGGGGATTCTCAGCATGGCCTTTATTATTTATAAAGACATTCCCTGAAAAAGATTTATACAAATATGTTGGCCAGCCTCTCTGCTCACTGCACACTATTTTGTCAGTTGGACGGAGCAACTGTCATTCACTAAGTGCTTTTAAAAATAAAGAAAACCCTGAGAACCCCCCATGAGAAGATGGGCTAGTCCAAAATCTGTCGGTAATGTTAGATTTCTACTACTTACTGTAAGTGACAGCAACGTAGGAGAAAAGTAATTTATGGCTCATTTTACTTTGAAAGAAATGTATATGTTTACATGTATTTTAAATGTTAAGATTTTCACGACAAAGGTCCTTTAAGCAATGCTGACTATTATCTGACATGACCCAGACAGAGGTTGTAAACTCTTGCCACCTCATAGCCAGTGATTTTTACTAAATACATTTGAGGTTTGCAGGATTACCTATGTCCTCAGATGCCTCCAGCCCAGAAACCTTCATTAAATGAGTTCCTTCGTGTAACATTAGAATACCTTCATTTTAGTCTGTAACTCCTCCTAAAATTACTTTTTGTTTCACCTTAGCTTTAAAGTATGGCAAGCGTTTTTCACGGTGAACTGCATTTTTTGCCTAATGAAAATTTGAAAGGTTTCTTGGCAAATGGTAAACTTTTATTTCCAAGTGTTTTATGTACTACAAGTAAGAGGTAATATATTTAATATGCTAGGGACTGTTTACATTGTGGGACAATAAAGGCTAGGGCCTGATATATAATTTTATATTGTATTTTGGCATATAAAACAAAACAAAAAAAAAAGAAAAGAAAACTATAAAAAAGGTTTAATGTTGGCAAATTTTAAAAGGTGAGTTTGAAGTACTTGACTGTTAAAACAGGGAGTGGGGGAAGTTGAATTTGTTTTCAACAGTCACACCTGCTCTGTAGTGTATATGTTGTTGCCAATGCATGGGATACAAAGGCACACATCCAAACTTGGCGGCGGATACACGAAGTCTTTCCTAGCAGGTGTTGTTTTGGAATGCAGAAAGCTGAATAATAATGTTCCAGTGTGAGATTACGCTATCCAGAATTTTCGTTTTTTATTATTTCGTACCAGAGAACTGTAATGAGCTCCACTAAGCACCTTTGGTTACACTATATGGAATATGTCAGTACACTATATGGAATATTTTGGTAACGTTTTTGGATCCTGGACTTTACTGCTCGATTCTGGCAGAATGTGTTTACGATGATTACGTGGCCAAATTCAAATAATGTACAATGAAAGGAATGACCAAACGGCTATAATGATGGCAAAATGATTGCAAAGGAATGCTTAGTTACTGTACCTCATTATAACATTCCAGAGCTATGAATAAGAAACTGATGAAAGATAAAAGGATAAAGCCTATTTTATGTGTATATCCTTAGAAAATATATCTACTAATAGTAACAGACAGACATACAGACATTATTTTATGATCTGATGATGAAGATAAATGAGGAAACTGGGTACCCACTGAATATGGCAGTAGGTAGTTAGCTTTCCAAGAGGTTTTACCTGTGGATACCTACATGGACATTCACTATGGGGTGCTTTTGATCTAAATGGCTGAAAAGTGTAATGGTTAAAGAGACACTGAAGCGAAAAAAAATATATGATATAATGAATTGGTTGTGTACTATGAATAATTACTAGAAGATTAGCAGCAAAGAAAATATTCTCATATTTTTATTTTCAGGTATATAGTGTTTTTTCTAACATTGCCATCATTCTCTAATATGTGCAGATTACACAACACTCTGCATTCAAAATGAGTCTTTCAGAGCAGTCCGTGAACTAATGACCTCTCCTCTGGCAGATAAAAAGAAAACTGTTCACTTACAGTTGAGATAATAAAAGTCAGAAGACAGCCCTCTCCCCGACTTTGAAAGTCGTAGAGATTAATGGCTTTTTTGCATAGAGATAACAACTGGAGTTTCTTAACTCTTCCTGTACTGGAAACAATTACACTGATGTATCTGATCTTAATGTTTTATTTCTTAGCTGTGCTACACATACAAATCATAATACCATAATTTTTTTTTTCGCTTCAGTGTCTCTTTAAGGGCTCTGCCTCTGACAAAAGTATTCAGGGTTCAAATCTCGGGTCTGTCTGTTCAGTAAGCCAGCACCTATTCAGTAGGAGACCTTAGGCAAGTCACACTGCTACTGCCTATATAGCGCGTCCTAGTGGCTGCAGCTCTGGCGCTTTGAGTCGCCAGGTAGTGTTGGGCGAACAGTGTTCGCCACTGTTCGGGTTCTGCAGAACATCACCCTGTTCGGGTGATGTTCGAGTTCGGCCGAACACCTGACGGTGCTCGGCCAAACCGTTCGGCCACATGGCCGAACTAAGAGCGCATGGCCGAACGTTCCCCGAACGTTCGGCTAGCGCTGTGATTGGCCGAACGGGTCACGTGGTTCGGGCCCGAACGCGCTCTGATTGGCCGAACGGTCACGTGGTTCGGGTAAATAAATACCCGAACCACGTCATATCTCCGCCATTTGTCTGTGGGTTTAGCTTTGGGTAGGCAGGCAGGGTAGTTCGCTCTCCAGCCACGCTAGCCAGGGTCCCCCCCAGTCATTGTGTGTCGCTGCTGGGAACAGTAGTACACCGCTCGCTCAGCCACACTATATATAGCATTGTTTACTGCCACTGTGTACCTCGCTCAGCCACGCTATATATATAGCATTGTGTTTTCTGACACTCTGTGTACACGGCTTAGCCTGACTAATATAGCATTGTGTGTACTGCCACTGTGCACCTCGCTCAGCCACGCTATATATAGCATTGTGTGTACTGCCACTGTGCACCTCGCTCAGCCACGCTATATATAGCATTGTGTGTACTGCCACTGTGCACCTCGCTCAGCCACGCTATATATATAGCATTGTGTTTTCTGACACTCTGTGTACACGGCTTAGCCTGACTAATATAGCATTGTGTGTACTGCCACTGTGCACCTCGCTCAGCCACGCTATATATAGCATTGTGTTTTCTGACACTCTGTGTACACGGCTTAGCCTGACTATATAGCATTGTGTGTACTGCCACTGTGCACCTCGCTCAGCCACGCTATATATAGCATTGTGTTTACTGCCACTCTGTGTACACCGCTCAGCCAGACTATATACCGTTGTTTACTGACACTCTGTGTACACCGCTCAGCCAGACTATATACCATTGTTTACTGACACTCTGTGTACACGGCTTAGCCTGACTAATATAGCATTGTGTGTACTGCCACTGTGCACCTCGCTCAGCCACGCTATATATAGCATTGTGTTTTCTGACACTCTGTGTACACGGCTTAGCCAGACTATATAGCATTGTGTGTACTGCCACTCTGTGTACACCGCTCAGCCAGACTATATAGCATTGTGTTTACTTCCACTCTGTGTCTGCTGGGCCTGGGTACAGTAGTACACCGCTCACCCGCCACTGTATAGCATTGTGCTCTGTGTCGCTGCTGGGAATAGTGGTACTGTATAGCATTTCTGTACTGCCACTGTACTGCTGCCAGTCAGCGTGTACTGTAAGGATAAGTGAAATGAGGAAGAAATCCGGTGAAAGAGGAAGGGGCAAGGGAAGAGGTGTTTCCCCTGACGGTTCACGTACAGGCCACAGGGGAGCACCCAAGAAAACCCACTCAATACCGCCCATGTTGTCCAGGACAACAACCCTCACAAATCCAAAAGAACAGGACCAGATAATTACTTGGATGACCTCTCAAGCGTCCAGCAGTGGGTTAAGCAGCACCAGCACATCACGCACGAGGTCCGAGTCCTCAGCCAGTTACAAGGAGCCAGTGGGCACAAAGCTGACACAACCGGCAGCGACACCACGCACACAACTGCCAGATAACCAGTCCTATGAATTACCTCAGGACACAATGGGGTATTCGCAGGAGCTATTCCCAGCCCAACAAACTTCCACCTATGAAAGGTCAATGGAGGAACAGCCAGAAATGTTGTGCCCGGATTCACAACCATTAACTGTGGGAAATGCACCGCGCACTGAAATACAAGGCGAGTCCGAGGAGGACTCGGAAACCCAAATCCCAGAGCAAGTTGGGCAGGAGGGGTTGCAATTGCAGGAGGTCGGCCGACAAGATCTGGAAGACGACGTTGGAGTGAGCTGCGCAGAGGTTGTTCTGGGGAGCTCTACTCCACGGCGGCGGCCCCCCACAATGACATATGATGAGTTTGAGGAGATGGAAGAGGAGGGTATGGACAATGTGGACAGAGACCCAGATTTTATTTGTGAACGAGAACATCGCCGTCGTAGCAGCAGCACAGATGAGTCTGTTGAAGAACCCACTGCTGCACGAGTTCGCCTTGTGCCACAAGGTAGGCGGCGCGCAATTTCAGGCACCACAAGCGTGGAAGTTAGAGTGAGAGGCAAAAGAGGAGGAAACAGAAATCGCCAGCAAGGAGGCAGGTGCTCCAAAGTCTGGGCTTTCTTTGAAGACTGCACTGAGGATGTTACCATGGCGATTTGCAAGGTGTGCAAGACTCGCCTGAGCAGGGGGAAAAGTATTAACAACCTCTCCACCACCAGCATGAGCCGCCACATGCTATCCAAACATCCCACTCTGTGGGCAAACGCGGCAGGACAGGGTACCAGCAACACTGCCTCCCTTGGGTTCACCAGACTCACCACCAGACCCGCCTCAGCAGCAGCAGTAGCCCAGCCATTGCGTGGTTCACAACATTCACAAACATCAGACGACGCTGACACTGTCACTTTCCGGAGTAGTGCTCTTGAGGTCTCCCAGTGTTCATCAAACACAACAACCAACAGCCCTTCCGTGTGCAGCGCTACGGTTCAGTTGTCTGTGTCGGAGATGTTTGAGCGCAAGAGGAAATTGCCAGCAAATGACCCCCGGGCCGTGGCAGTAACAGCCAGCATAGCCAAGCTTCTGGCCTGCGAAATGCTGCCATATCGAGTGGTGGAGACAAACAGCTTCAAGGGCATGATGTCAGTGGCCATCCCACGTTACGTGGTTCCCAGCCGCTACCACTTTGCGCGCTCTGCAGTGCCTGAGTTGCATGAGCACGTGGTCAGCAAAATAACCCGAAGCTTGAAGAATGCCGTTGCCTGCAAGGTTCACCTCACCACTGACACTTGGACGAGTGCGTTCGGCCAGGGTCGATACATCTCCCTTACCGCGCACTGGGTGAACCTTGTGGAGCCTGGCAGCGATTCCTCACCTGCTACGGCGCGGGTGTTGCCCACGCCGCAAACAGCTGCACCGCCGTCCCTCCCACTGGATAACAACAGCAGCACCTACCTCTCTGACTCCTTCTCCTCCAACGCATCTCAAAGCTGTACCTCATCCGGAAACGCTAACCCAGCAGCAGTAGGATCGTGGAAGCAGTGCAGCACAGCTGTTGGCATGCGTCAGCAAGCGTTGCTGAAGCTGATCTGCCTTGGGGATAAGCAGCACACAGGGGAGGAAATTTGGAAGGGAATAAAGGAACAGACGGATTTGTGGCTGGCACCGCTGGACTTGAAACCGGGCATGGTTGTGTGTGATAATGGGAGTAATCTCATTCGCGCTTTAAGGTTGGCTAAGCTGACACACATCCCTTGCCTGGCGCACGTGATGAACCTAGTAGTTCAGCGGTTCCTGAGGACATACCCAGGCGTGGCCGATCTTCTGTTGAAGGTGCGTCGAGTGGCCAAACATTGTAGAAATTCCAGTACTGCTTCGGGGGCACTCGCCAAGATGCAGGAGCGCTTCAATCTCCCCCACCATCGCTTGCTGTGTGATGTCCCTACGCGCTGGAATTCTACGCTGCACATGCTAGCACGCTTTTGTGAGCAGAAGAGTGCAGTGGTCCAGTACATGACGGCGCAGTACCGAGGCGCATCCGGACAGCTGCCAAGCTTCTGTGGATCCGATTGGGCCAACATGTTGGACCTCTGCCAAGTCCTCCAAAATTTTGAGCAATCCACGTTGCTTGTGAGCAGTGACAACTCTTCAGTCAGCATTACCATACCACTGCTGTGTTTACTGAAGAGGTCAATGTTGAAAATCAAGGAAACAGCTGTCATGATGCAACTGGGGGAATCTGAAGGAGAAAACGATCAGCGTGATGGTACCAACATCAGGCCATCCGCCTCAGGGAACGCTGGCCCCAGCAGCTATGACGAAGAAGAGGAGGAGGAACAGCTGGAGTTGGAGCAGGAATTTCATGCCACCACTGACGAGGGCCAGAGCGGTGCACGTTGGACTTCCACAATTCAACGCGAATGGTCAGCAGAAGCAGACCAGGAGGAAGGTGACTACTATGATGCATCACAACAACTATCACAACGCTCACAAGAGGATGATGAGGATTCTGGTAGGACTCTGGCACACATGGCTCAATTCATGCTAGACTGCATTGAACGTGACCCACGCATTGTGCGCATTCTGGACAACACCAATTACTGGGTTTATACCCTTCTGGATCCACGGTACAAACACAATGTTCCAAAACTGCTTGAAGAAAGAGTCAGACAGGTCAAAATGGAAGAATACCAGCAGGCCCTTGTGGAGACTTTAGAGAGGAGATTGACATCCTCCCCCTCCTCTAGCCAGTTGTACGCAGACAGACTGACTTCCGCAAACCCAGGACGACCAGGAGGGCAGCAAACAACGCAAGCCGCAGCTAGTGCCCAAAAGGGAATGGTATCGGCAGTGTCCTTGGAGTGGGAAAATTTTCTGACACCCATGCAGCAGCAGCCCACTGAACAGCAAGCGTGCAGATCCACCTCCAACACCGATCGCCTGGAGAAGATGGTCAAGGACTACATGTCAGATGACGTAGCTGTGTCGAACAATCCATCTGCACCCTTCAACTATTGGGAATCGAAGCTAGACACCTGGCACGAACTGGCAATGTACGCAATAGAGGTGCTGGCTTGCCCGGCAGCCAGCGTTATGTCGGAACGTTGTTTCAGTGCTGCCGGAGGCATCATCACAGATCGGCGTATCCGCCTCTCCACAGAAAATGCAGACCGTCTGACTCAAATTAAAATGAATCAATCCTGGATTGGAAATGACTACGCAACACTCCAGGACCCCAACCAAGTAACATGACCAATGAACATCTGGGATGGTGTAGCATTTCCGGTCCCTGTTTATTGAACCTCTCATCTGTATTACATTTATGACTGCATGGCGGCAAAAAGCATTGCTGCTATATCCGCACGCTTTTTGTCCTCATGCAAGGCCTAGGTTGTTGTGTCTCAAAAACTGTGGCCTTCTCCTCCTGCGCCTGCTCCTGTTCCATCACGTCTGCTGCTGCTGGGTTAGCGTTGCCGCGTGGTCCCTGTTTATTGAACCACTTATCTTTATTACATTTATGACTGCATGGCGGTACAAAGCATGCTATCCGCACGCTTCTTGCCCTCATGCAAGGCCTGGGTTGTTGTGTCTCACAAAGCGTGGCCTTCTCCTCCTGCGCCTGCTCCTGTTCCATCACGTCTGCTGCTGCTGGGTTAGCGTTGCCGCGTGGTCCCTGTTTATTGAACCACTTATCTTTATTACATTTATGACTGCATGGCGGTACAAAGCATGCTATCCGCACGCTTCTTGCCCTCATGCAAGGCCTGGGTTGTTGTGTCTCACAAAGCGTGGCCTTCTCCTCCTGCGCCTGCTCCTGTTCCATCACGTCTGCTGCTGCTGGGTTAGCGTTGCCGCGTGGTCCCTGTTTATTGAACCACTTATCTTTATTACATTTATGACTGCATGGCGGTACAAAGCATGCTATCCGCACGCTTCTTGCCCTCATGCAAGGCCTGGGTTGTTGTGTCTCACAAAGCGTGGCCTTCTCCTCCTGCGCCTCCTCCTGTTCCATCACGTGTGCTGCTGCTGGGTTAGCGTTACCGGTCCCTTTTCCTGGAACCTCTTATATGTATTACATTTATGACTGCATGCCGACAAAAAACATGTTACCTGTGCAAAGAAAACAGACATTTCCCGCATTTAAAAGACAGTTTTCCCTTTGAAACTTTAAAATCGATTTTCTCAAAAACTATAAGCTCTTTTTGCTAATTTTTTTTCCTCTTGTACCCACTCCCAAGGTGCACATACCCTGTAAATTTGGGGTATGTAGCATGTAAGGAGGCTTTACAAACCACAAAAGTTCGGGTCCCCATTGACTTCCATTATGTTCGGAGTTCGGGTCGAACACCCGAACATCGCGGCCATGTTCGGCCTGTTCGGCCCGAACCCGAACATCTAGATGTTCGCCCAACACTATAGGAGAAAAGCGCTATATAAGTCTTTGTCTTTAAATGTCTAGAAAGAATGTTCCTGAAAAAAACTTTCCCTGTGATCACCACCACAAATGGCTAATCACAGTTATCCTGTTGGTCACATGATCACAGGCTACGCTGGTAATAATGCATGTAGAAATGAAATGGTCGCACATCAAACCAAGATGCACTTGACAGACACTCATTGCATAGGGCTAATAAGCCTCTTAAAGGCACAATTGTGCTCACTGCAGTAAAACAGGTACAATAAGAACTAATGCAACTACATACACAATGGGACAGCAACCAGTGTGGTCTGTAATGCTTCTAACCAAGATGCACCTGACAGACACTCATTGCATAGAGCCAACAAGCCTCTCAAAGGCACATTTGTGCTCACTGCAGTTGAACAGGCACAACAAGAACCAATGCAACTCACACTACTAATAATGGATGCAAACTTATGCAGCTCACATAAATACAACTTATTATTGGGGAACCTTACCCTTTTCTTTTTGGGAGAGACATCAGTTCCACGCTGCAAAGCATGTTAGCAGGGACGCCGCATGCAGGCTTCTCTAAGGGTCCCCACCCTAACCTACATTTAAAATCACCCAAAGATTTGGGAACATGCTAACAACTGTGATGCGGGAGGGGAAGGGGTGCGACGTGGGCAGCGCCCCAGGTACTCTCAGCACTTGGGGATGCCACCCACAAGCACAACCCAGAGAAATGTGGTTAGGGTGGGGACCCTGAGAGAAGCCTGCATGCAGCGTCCCTGCTAACATGCTATGCAGCATGGAACTGATGTCTCTCCAAAAAAGAGAAGGGTAAGGATCTCCAATAATAAGTTGTATTTATGTGAGTTGCATAAGTTTGCATCCATTATTAGTAGTGTGAGTTGCATTGGTTCTTGTTGTGCCTGTCCAACTGCAGTGGGCACAATGGTGCCTTTGAGAGGCTTGTTGGCCCTATGCAGTGAGTGTCTGACGGGTGCATCTTGGTTACATGCATAACAGGCCACACTGATTGCTGTCACATTGTGTATGTACTGTATATGTACACCGCTGGTGAGCTAGGCAACGAATGACGGATCACCCTGCTAATGCTCAAATTACGGGCAGCATAAAATACTATTCCCCCTCTGAGACTTTGCAACTCGGAGGGAGATGTAATTCGGGGTCTGTCATCCGCCGGAGCCCCAAATTACCCTTACGCGTCCCATGAAGCATAACATCACTGTTATGGGGCGTCTTGTTTTGGTGCTAAACGCCGTGCACCTAAACCACCTGCTTCAGTCCCATCTCCTTCTGTGGCATATGAACAAAAGTACTGTAAAGATGGCAAGCACAAGGACCACCCAGCAATTTTACCATTACTTACAGTGACAAGGTAATGCATGTTGCACAATTAGCGGGACCAGTGTTATCTAGGTAATGCAAGCATTGTTAGGGTAATATGCTAAGCAGGAAGCGTAGCATGCATTACACTAGCAACGCAAGCATTACCTAGGTAACATGGGTCATGCTAACTGTGCAACATGTGCTAACTGTACTACATGTGTCTGTAAGTAATGTTAAAATTGCTGCATGCTCCCTGCACATGGCAACTTTACTGTACTTTAGTGCATATGTCCCTCTGTGTGCTGAGGCTGCAAGCTACAATAGAACATGGAGATAGCAGAGCATACAGGAACAATCTTCCAGCACAGGGAAGCTATGAATGTTAATTTAAGGCACACATGGAAGGAAGGAGTTATTAAGCTACTAGATCATATATTTAGAACTGTAGTTTTAATGTTGGCACTTGGCACTAGCAACAAACAGATAACAGACATGGGTGAAGAAATTTCCATGCATGCTAATGTATTATATGCCAGCCGTGTTTTTCACACAAAGCAGTCTAAAGGCAGCAGTGTGAGAATGTTCTGTCCACACAGGCACGCTATAATCTCAGTGAACACTCCCTGGAAAAGCAGGAACACAATGGTTTTACGTACAGGATGCTGCTACTGATCAACAGAGCAGTTCACAGAGTCAACAGTCCTTCACAGCCTGCGTGTTTTTTAAGGAAAAGTCTGGATATCTCTACAGCTCAGTATCCCGGAAGAGGATGCCCCAGGTCAGCAGTAGGAAGGGAATCTCCCATCCTGAGGAACAGAGATGAGGATGGTGTGGCCACACTGGCCACATGCATCACACACTACTGATTAGCGTGTTGTGTGTTTTGCTGTGGAGCACACTGAAACGTGATGGCTAAGAATAGAATATCAGAGTCTTAATTTACTAAAAAAAAAAAAAAAAAAAAAAAAGGAGGGGGAGGGGAAGGGCTTTTCCTAAATATAACTTAATGAAGTTAAATTTGAAAAACAAAACAAAATAAGTGTACTATTACACCAATGTTAATTGTTTAAGTGTCTGTATGAAAATGTGTAGGAAATATGATAATAGGGCATTGGTTGTTGTTGATGGTGTTGAAGATGCCCTCCCATTTAGGGATAGTTGCTTCAAAACATATCCTTTCCCCTGATATGTAGGTAGACTGCAGTGAACTGGACTGTACACTTCAAATTGCTTTGCTTGTGTCCAGGTGTTAGATCCTGTGGATATACATGTTTCTGCCTTAGTGAGTTGTTGGGTATGACCTTGGAAGCAGGAAGCATCAGAGGGGGACATTTTTCAAGAGTGTCTGAGACAAAATGTTAGTAGATTTTTTTTTAGAAATCTGTGAAGAACTGTCTCAGGCATCTTAAAGAGAAACTCCAACCAAGAATTGAACTTTATCCCAATCAGTAGCTGATACCCCCTTTTACATGAGAAATATATTGCTTTTCACAAACAGACCATCAAAGGGCGCTGTATGACTGATTTTGTGCTGAAACCCCTCCCACAAGAAGCTCTGGAACCGCGGTACTTTTGGCAGTTAGTTACAATGTAACAAGGTTCACAGACAGAATATGGCTGTTTACAGCTGTCTCTAACAGCCAAAACAGCTAGCAGCAGCTACATAACCTGCACACAGTAAAAATGTCACCATGTAATAAATGTCAGAATGTAAATCTGGGAGAGGAAAGATTTTACAATGAGCAAACACTGACTAAATCCTTTATACATAATTATTGTAAAAATGAAGCACTTTTTTATTACGTTATTTTCACTGGAGTTCCTCTTTAAGAAATCACTAGATAGTTCGGAAGGTTTCTCAGACAGTACAGTGTGTGAGAGAAATTGCTGTTGCTGAGGTGACCAATACATCTGCTGTTTTGCTTCAATGCCCAGCACTGGAAGGGTTAAGCACAGAACAGCTTCATCGGATTCAGCAGGGGGGAGGAGCACTTCACAAATCATGTCTAGCTTGCACTGCACTGTACAATCTCTGTAGAGGTGCTATTAAAGAGAAACTCCAACCAAGAATTGAACTTTATCCCAATCAGTAGCTGATACACCCTTTTACATGAGAAATAGAATGATTTTCACAAACAGACCATCAGGGGGCGCTGTGTGACTAATTTTGTGCTGAAACCCCTCCCACAAGAGGCTCTGAATACCGCGGTACTCTGGACAAACTGCCACAATGTAACAATGTTCACAGACAGGAAATGGCTGTTTAAAGCTGTCTGTAACAGCCAGAGCAGCTAGAAACAGCTACATAACTTGCCCACAGTAACAATGTCACCATGTAATACATGTCAGAATGTGAATCTGGGAGAGGAAAGATTTTACAATGAGCAAACACTGACTAAATCATTTATACATAATTATTGTGAAAATGAAGCACTTTTTTTTATTAAATTATTTTCACTGGAGTTCCTCTTTAAGCACTTCTTAATCTGCCTCAGTTTAGGAATGGATTTGCACTTTTCTTAACGGTAGTGCAGTTCTAGAAATTCACGTTAAACTGCCGCTATAAAGTAGGATTTAAGAGTTTTGTTATTATCACATAGAAAAGTTCGCAATCATATGCTCCCTCCAACCTGAATACTTGCAAATACCTTTTTTAAGAAGGCAAACTTTTGTTTTGCATAGTATTTTAGTAAGAAGGCTTTTTTGTTCTTTGCAGCCTCTTACGCTCTCCTAGTTCTGGTTCTCCATAAGCTTGCTGGGTAATCTGTAACTCTGCTCAAATGAATGTGTGTTTAATCTGGAATAGGATTATAAATAAGCAAAAAGGACTGTGTATGCTGCTGCCTGCTGCTTTGACAGCTTTGTCTGCCTCTCTTTGATAAATACCATTGTTACATATGTGGATAACTTTAAGCATCCAGTTAGATTTCAGCTTTCACTGACTGGTTCCAGTGAAGGGAAATGTAATAGATGGTCCTATGGCTTACTGCATTTTGCACATCATCAATGTTTTTTTGCAATGATTTTTGATGTCAGTGGGTGTAGCTGTCACATAGACTGCTTTTAATTTTATCTTTTTACTTTTTTAACCGAAAAGGAAATTCTCATCCTACTCAGCTTGTCTGTGAATAGAACTGTCAAAGTCTAATAAAAAAGCTGAGATGGAATGCGGTCCATCACAGGATGATGAGATTTGCCATGACAAGTGCTGAGTCAAAATGAATGTATTAACTAGAAGTTATATATTTATCATAAACTGATGGGATTGTCAGGAAACTGCAGAGTCAAAAGTGAATATATTATATAGAATATATGTATCCAAGGATAAGTGTTTTGATAAAGTATACTTACCAGACTTCAATGTGTATGTAACACCAAAATAACAAATTGCTGTGACCACTGAAATTGTGATAACTGACTGGCACAGTACCGTAACCACTGTAAAACTGTTTTATAAGGTTGAATGTAACACTGGTTATATTATCGTAACTGTGCCTTTACAAAAGGGAACCTGTATGGCCCTGAAATCATAGCCGGTTTTACGATCAATTGTGTGTACCGTATTTTTCGGACCATAAGACGCACTTTTTCTCCCCCAAAAGAGGGGGGAAAAAGTCAGTGCGTCTTATGGTCCGAATACTAAAATTCAGACCAGCCACATGTATCCCGGGTATCTCCCAGAAATGTACTAAATGCACTCTGCAGTGGTCTGCTGCCACTGGACACCCATCACTCATCACCCCTCAGATAACCTCTGATGCCGGGATCAGCGCGATGAGTAGAGCGACACATCAGGAATAAAAGTGTCTCCCGATGTCATTCAGATGCAGCGTGCGGTAGCCTGTCCCAGCCAGCATGGCAGCGGCTCTATGTTCAATCACAGACGCCCCCCGGCAGTGGCTCTATGTTCAATCACGGACGCCCCCCGGCCCCCGCTCAATCTTGAAAAGGGTCCCGATCGTTCACCCTCACCATTGGAGTGGAAACGGCTCTACTTAGCCAATCACGGCCGCCGCCTGTACTGCTTTGTGATTGGCTCCAATGCTCCTGCCTCGAGACCATTGGAGCCAATCACAAAGCAGTACAGGCGGCGGCCGTGATTGGCTAAGTAGAGCCGTTTCCACTCCAATGGTGAGTGTGAACGATCGGGACCCTTTTCAAGATTGAGCGGGGGCCGGGGGGCGTCCGTGATTGAACATAGAGCCGCTGCCAGGGGGCGTCCGTGATTGAATATAGAGCCGCTGCCATGCTGGCTGGGACAGGCTACCGCACGCTGCATCTGAATGATATCGGGAGACACTCTGACTTATTCCCGATGTGGTGGCTGACATGACGCGCTGGTGGCTGACGCGCTGACCCCGCATCGGAGGTGCTTGTATCCCTGGCAGGCTTGCATCAGTACAGGAGGAGGAGGCGGCCAGTCTAGAAGACGTGCGTGAAGCACATGGTGCTGATGTCCAATCCTGCACACAGACCGGGTGCTGTGCCGCTGCTGCATCCAGGTTACCAGATCCACGTGACCCCCCCAGAAGATGAATTGGTTATGTAAGCCCTGAATGTACAGTATTTACTGTAATGGGGGGGGGGGGGCAGCTTACTGTGATGGAGGGGCTATTAATGTAATGGGGGTCTTACTGTAAATTGGGTGGGGCAGATTACTGTGGAGGGGGATATTAATGTAATAGGGGTCTTACTGTAACTTGGGTGGGGCAGATTACTGTGGAGGGGGATATTAATGTAATGGGGGCCTTACTGTAACTTGGGTGAGGCAGATTACTGTGGAGGGGGAATATTAATGTAATGGGGGTATTACTGTAACTGTGGAAGGGGGCTATTAATGTAATAGGGGTATTACTGTAACTGGGGTGGGGGCAGATGAATGTAATGGGAGTCTTACAGTAACTAAGGTGGGGCAGATGACTGGGGGGGTTATTAATGTAATGGGGGTCTTACTGTAACTGAGGTGGGGCAGATTACTGTGACTGGGGGCTATTAATGTAATGGGGGTATTACTGTAACTGGGGTGGGGCAGATTACTGTAACTGGGAGGTTATTAATGTAACTGAGGGGTTATTAC
Organism: Hyperolius riggenbachi; assembly: GCF_040937935.1. Classification (NCBI taxonomy): domain Eukaryota; kingdom Metazoa; phylum Chordata; class Amphibia; order Anura; family Hyperoliidae; genus Hyperolius; species Hyperolius riggenbachi. The sequence goes on from NC_090646.1 coordinate 545,555,983, forward strand.
TGTAACTGGGGAGGGATTACTGAGACAGTTTTTGAGAAGAAGATCCGCAAGAAGCCCCTGCACCATGGATGCATCAGGTTTAGTATATATTTTTTTTCCCCTGTTTTTTGGCCTCTAAACCTAGGTGCGTCTTATGGTCCGGTGCGTCTTATAGTCCGAAAAATACGGTATATGGTGCTGGAGCAATAAAAAGTTTGTGTTAAAGTGGTGTGCGCACCTTCTTTGGATACTTGTATGGTACAACATTGTGACCACTGACTGGACTGTAAACAGTTTGACCACTGACCACCTGTGCCTATTAATTGAACTGGAACAGCTGTTAATAATAAATGGACTGGGAGTACTCTGTGACCACTGACGGAAATGTGATCACCTACTTATCTATGTCATTGCTGGGAATGGAATTGCACTGTGAGTGTAATCCAAGGAGTGCTCAATGACCATTAACTGGACTGAGATTGGACTGCAACTAGAGATGGGCCGAACCGGGTTCGCGAACTTTTGCGTAACGTTCGGTTTGCGTTAAAGTTCGCGAACCGCAATAGACTTCAATGGGGATGCGAACTTTGAAAAAAATAAATAATTATGCTGGCCACAAAACTGATGGAAAAGATGTTTCAAGGGGTCTAACACCTGGAGGGGGGCATGGCGGAGTGGGATACATGCCAAAAGTCCCGGGGAAAAATCTGGATTTGACGCAAAGCAGCGTTTTAAGGGCAGAATTCACATTGAATGCTAAATGACAGGCCTAAAGTGCTTTCAAACATCTTGCATGTGTATACATCAATCAGGTAGTGTAATTAAGGTACTGCTTCACACTGACACACCAAACTCACCGTGTAACGCACCGCAAACAGCTGTTTGTGTAGTGATGGCCGTGCTGGACTGGTGCGCACCATGGCGAGAGTGCAGGTTTTGGTGGCTTTACAGCCCATATGGTCGCCTGGCTGATGTAGCTGAATCACAGAACAGTGACTGTCCAGCTGATCAAATTTGGTCTGACCACAATGAAGCAACGACCTTATTATCTTTTGTGTGCCCCCCGAGACACTCATCTAGGCGCCGGTCATTGCTTCATTGTGATACGCAAGCCCCTTCACCACGGCAAGGTAATGATCACGAAGGGGAATGGGCGCATGTACATGCCTTTTCTTTTGTTGTTGCAGCTGCCCGCAGTGCAGCCAGAAAAATTAGGCAGTCATGTACACGCACCAGAAAAATTATTACAGCGGCCGCTGCTAGCAGCGGCCTAAAAAATTCAGCAATCCGCCTGGAGTCCCGGACCCTGTTGGTGGTGGCGGAGAAGGTAGTCAAGCGGCCTGCAGGCAGACATGCTGTGTGGAGGGACTGGGAGCGACTTAGTCTTCTTGGGGCAGCCCAGGCAGCCAGTCACACGGCGTGCAGGCAGAGATGCTGTGTGTGCGGGGACTGACTTAGTCTTGGGGCGGGCAGCAGCCCTCCGGGATCCATGCCTCATTCATTTTGATAAAGGTGAGGTACTTAACACTTTTGTGATTTAGGCGACTTCTCTTCTCTGTGACAATGCCTCCAGCTGCGCTAAAGGTCCTTTCTGACAGGACGCTTGCGGCAGGGCAGGAGAGAAGTTGGATGGCAAATTGGGACAGCTCTGGCCACAGGTCAAGCCTGCGCACCCAGTAGTTCAAGGGTTCCTCATCGCTGTTCACAGCAGTGTCTACATCCACACTTAAGGCCAGGTAGTCGGCTACCTGCCGTTCCAGGCGTTGGTGGAGGGTGGATCCGGAAGGGCTACGGCGAGGCGTTGGACTAAAGAACGTCCGCATGTCCGACATCACCATGAGATCGCTGGAGCGTCCTGTCTTTGACTGCGTGGACACGGGAGGAGGATTAGTGGCAGTGGTACCTTAAAGGCATTGTAAAGCATAGTTGACAGCTGGTTCTGCATGTGCTGCATCCTTTCCACCATCCGGTGAGTTGGTAACAGGTCCGCCACTTTGTGCCTGTACCGAGGGTCTAGTAGTGTGGCCACCCAGTACAGCTCATTCCCCTTGAGGTTTTTTATACGGGGGTCCCTCAACAGGCAGGACAGCATAAAAGACGACATCTGCACAAAGTCGGATCCAGTACCCTCCATCTCCTCTTGCTCTTCCTCAGTGACGTCACGTAAGTCAACCTCCTCCACCCAGCCGCGAACAATACCACGGGAAGGTTGAGCAGCACAAGCCCCCTGCGACGCCTGCTGCGGGTGTTCTCCTGCCGCCGTCCCCTCCTCCTCCTCCTCCCCCAAAGAAACACCTTGCTCATCATCCTCTGAGTCTGACTCGTCTTCTGCACACGACTTCTCTTCTTCCTCCTCTTCCCCCCTCTGTGCTGCCGCAGGTGTTGAGGAAACAGCTGGGTCTGATGAAAATTGGTCCCATGCCTGTTCCTGCCGTAACGGTTCCTGGTCACGCTCATTCACAGCTTCATCCGCCACTCTACGCACAGCACGCTCCAAGAAGTAAGCGTAGGGAATTAAGTCGCTGATGGTGCCCTCACTGCGGCTCACCAGGTTGGTCACCTCCTCAAACGGCCGCATGAGCCTGCATGCATTTTTCATCAGTGTCCAGTTGTCGGGCCAGAACATCCCCAACTTCCCAGACTGTTTCATTCTACTGTAGTTGTAGAGGTAGTGGGTGACGGCTTTCTTCTGTTCTAGCAGGCGGGAGAACATGAGCAGGGTCGAATTCCAGCGAGTCGGGCTATCGCAAATGAGGCGTCTCACCGGCATGTTGTTTTTCCGCTGAATTTCTGCAATTCGTGCCATGGCTGTGTAAGACCGCCTCAAATGCCCACAGAACTTCCTGGCCTGCTTCAGGACATCCGCTAAGCCAGGGTACTTTGCCACAAATCTTTGAACAACTAGATTCATGACATGTGCCATGCAGGGTATGTGTGTCAGCTTCCCCATATGCAAAGCGGCAAGCAGATTGCTGCCGTTGTCGCACACCACGTTGCCTATCTCCAGGTGGTGCGGGGTCAGCCACTCATCCACCTGTTTCTTAAGAGCAGCCAGGAGAGCTGCTCCAGTGTGACTCTCCGCTTTGAGACAAGACATGTCTAAGATGGCGTGACAGCGTCGTACCTGGCATGCAGCATAGGCCCTGCGGAGCTGGGGCTGTGTAGCTGGAGAGGAGAACTGCCACTCAGCCAAGGAGGAGGAGGACAGCGAAGAGCATGTAGCAGGAGGAGAGGAGGTGGCAGGAGGCCAGCCTGCAAGCCGTGGAGGTGTCACAATTTGGTCCGCTGCACCCTGCTTGCCATCGTTCACCACCAGGTTCACCCAATGGGCTGTGTACGTAATGTAGCGGCCCTGCCCCTGCTTGGCAGACCAGGCATCCGTGGTCAGGTGTACCCTTGACCCAACGCTCTTCGCAAGAGATGACACCACCCGCCTCTCAACTTCACGGTGCAGTTGGGGTATGGCCTTTCTCGAAAAATAAGTGCGGCCTGGCATCTTCCACTGCGGTGTTCCGATGGCCACAAATTTACGGAAGGCCTCAGAGTCCACCAGCTGGTATGGTAACAGCTGCCGAGCTAACAGTTCCGCCACGCCAGCTGTCAGACGCCGGGCAAGGGGGTGACTGGCCGAAATTGGGTTCTTCCGCTCAAACATTTCCTTCACGGACACCTGACTGCTGCTGTGGGCAGAGGAGCAGGAACTGCTCAAGGGCAGAGGCGGAGTGGAGGAGGGTGCCTGTGAAGGTGCAAGGGAGAAAGCGGCAGAAGCAGATGATGCACCTGAAGGAGGAAGAGGAGAAGGAGGGTGACTTTTCTTTTGTGTGCTGCTGCTGCTTTTGCTCAGGTGGCCATCCCATTGCTGTTTGTGCCTTTTCTCCAGGTGCCTTCGTAAGGCACTTGTCCCTACGTGAGTGTTGGCCTTCCCACGGCTCAATTTTTGTTGGCAGAGCGAACAGATGGCTTTGGTCCGATCTGAGGCACACACATTAAAAAATTTCCACACCGCTGAGCCACCCTGGGATGTGGGCACTATGGGGACCTCAGCAGCTGATGCTGAAGGGCAAGTTGGCTGGCTGTACATAGGTGGCGATACATGGTGCCGGACTCTGCCACCAGCTGTTTCTGACGAAGAGCTGCCCCAGCTTCTTTCAGCAACTTCTCTCCTCCTACTACTCTCTGACTCCCCCTCTGAACTGTCCCCCTCTTCATCTCCTCTATTGGGAACATACAGAGGATCCCTGTCATTGTCAGCATCGTAATCATCCTGCCCAGCTTCGCTTGCCTCAGAAAAATCCAAACATGCACCATCAGTAGGTCCTTCATCCTCCTTACACGTTACATCCATAGTGTTGCCGCGTAACGCAGACATATGAGCTGGTGAAAAATCATCTGGCTGTAACAACAATGGCTGTGCATCAGTGATTTCACCACTAAATAATTCTTGCGAAGTGTCAAATGCAGCGGAAGTGGTGCTAGTAGTAGCGCTGGTGGCTGAGCAAGATGAGGTGTTCTGTGTCGCTAAATACTCAACCACGTCCTGACAATCTTGGGAGGTGATGGGACGTGCCTTCTTCCAAGCACTGTACTGTGGGCCAGGTCCACACGAAATTACATTTACACGACCTCGCGCAGACCTGCCGGGTGGCCTTCCTCTGGCTCTGGCACTACCTCTTCCTCTACCTGTTTTGTCCATATCGGGTATGCACGGAGTGGTATATCACACTGCGTGCACTCACGTAGGTAGGTGGGTTCACTTAACTGCACAGGTATGCGCACTGATGCGGTGGGTTCACTGAACACAACAGGTATGCAGTGGCGGGTTCACTGAACACAACAGGTATGCAGTGGCGGGTTCACTGAACACAACAGTTATGCAGTGGCGGGTTCACTGAACACAACAGGTATGCAGTGGCGGGTTCACTGAACACAACAGGTATGCAGTGGCGGGTTCACTGAACACAACAGGTATGCAGTGGCGGGTTCACTGAACAGTACAGGTATACAGTGGCAGGTTCACTGAACACAACAGGTATGCAGTGGCGGGTTCACTGAACACAACAGGTATGCAGTGGCGGGTTCACTGAACAGGTATGCAGTGGTGGGTTCACTGAACAGTACAGGTATACAGTGGCGGGTTCACTGAACACAACAGGTATGCAGTGGCGGGTTCACTGAACACAACAGGTATGCAGTGGTGGGTTCACTGAACAGGTATACAGTGGTGGGTCCACTGAACAGAACAGGTATGCAGTGGCGGGTTCACTGAACACAACAGGTATGCAGTGGCGGGTTCACTGAACAGGTATGCAGTGGCGGGTTCACTGAACAGTACAGGTATACAGTGGCGGGTTCACTGAACACAACAGGTATGCAGTGGTGGGTTCACTGAACAGGTATACAGTGGCGGGTCCACTGAACAGAACAGGTATGCAGTGGCGGGTTCACTGAACACAACAGGTATGCAGTGGTGGGTTCACTGAACAGGTATGCAGTGGTGGGTTCACTGAACACAACAGGTATGCAGTGGCGGGTTCACTGAACAGTACAGGTATACAGTGGCAGGTTCACTGAACAGAACAGGTATGCAGTGGCGGGTTCACTAAACAGTACAGGTATACAGTGGCAGGTTCACTGAACACAACAGGTATGCAGTGGCGGGTTCACTGAACACAACAGGTATGCAGTGGCGGGTTCACTGAACACAACAGGTATGCAGTGGCGGGTTCACTGAACAGGTATGCAGTGGCGGGTTCACTGAACAGTACAGGTATACAGTGGCGGGTTCACTGAACACAACAGGTATGCAGTGGCGGGTTCACTGAACAGGTATACAGTGGCGGGTTCACTGAACAGAACAGGTATACAGTGGCGGGTTCACAGAACAGGTATGCAGTGGCAGGTTCACTGAACACAACAGGTATGCAGTGGCGGGTTCACTAAACAGGTATACAGTGGCGGGTCCACTGAACAGAACAGGTATGCAGTGGCAGGTTCACTGAACACAACAGGTATGCAGTGGTGGGTTCACTGAACAGGTATGCAGTGGTGGGTTCACAGAACAGGTATGCAGTGGTGGGTTCACAGAACAGGTATGCAGTGGTGGGTTCACAGCACAGGTATGCAGTGGTGGGTTCACAGAACAGGTATGCAGTGGTGGGTTCACAGCACAGGTATGCAGTGGCAGGTTCACTGAACAGGTATGCAGTGATGGGTTCACAGCACAGGTATGCAGTGGCAGGTTCACTGAACAGGTATGCAGTGATGGGTTCACAGCACAGGTATGCAGTGGTGGGTTCACAGAACAGGTATGCAGGGGTGGGTTCACAGCACAGGTATGCAGTGGCAGGTTCACTGAACAGGTATGCAGTGATGGGTTCACAAAACAGGTATGCAGTGGCAGGTTCACTGAACAGGTATGCAGTGGTGGGTTCACAGTACAGGTATGCAGTGGTGGGTTCACAGAACAGGTATGCAGCCAGCCAGGAACAAGTTAAGCCTAACTAATCTTTCCCTGAGAGACAGTCTGCAGCAGCTCGCCCTATTCTCACTAACGCAGGCAGCACACGAGTGACCGTAATGGCCGCCGCTGCCTGCCTTATATAAGGGGGGGGTGGGGCTCCAGGGGCTAGTGTAGCCTAATTGGCTACACTGGGCCTGCTGACTGTGATGTAGAGGGTCAAAGTTGACCCTCAAGGTGCATTATGGGGCGAACCGAACTTCCGCAAAGGTTCGCCAGCGGGACGCGAACGCGAACCACCGAAGTTCGCGTGGAACCGTTCGCCGGCGAACCGTTCGCCCCATCTCTAACTGCAACTACTTAAAGAGAACCTGTACTGAAAATAAAAAGTCAAAATAACCATACACAGGTCATACTTACCTCCCGTGTAGTCTACTCCTCAATCTCTTTCTCCTCAACTGCATCCCATTTGTCCACTGTGATCGATGGAATTTTCCGTCCTCCATTTTAAAAATGGCCATTACCCCATAACAGCTTCCTGGTAAGCACATTGTTAAACTGTAATATCACCCACTTGAGACATAGGGAAACATGGACATTACCTTTGCACATTCAGTTGTAACTTACAGCTGCTGATATTTAAATGACAGCAACTGGCATATTTCAGTTCTGACAAAATATTGTCAGAACTGGAAGGGATCACTGTAAGAAGAAAACGGTGAGCTTCTGAGAGGAACTCATGGCGAGGTAAGTATGTAATATTCATTTGCAGCTACGTCATGTGTTTATTTTAAATAATTTTACTCACTTCAGGTTCTCTTTAATCAACTAGGACCACACTGACTGGACTGGAAACACATTTTGGCAACTAACTGGACTGGGAGACCTTTGAACACTGACTGGCTCTTGTGACCATGGACATAAAACACCACAAGCTCTATTCCTCCATTGAAAGTCAAATTTGTGGCAGTAAAATTCTACTTTTCAGAATCGGAATGTAAGTACCAGATCCCAAAAAGCCTAATTTCAGCTCATCATCACTGTTTTGTGGTAACGGAGTAATGCACAGTTTCACCGCGTGTTACCATAGCAATGCCTGCATTAACCTGGTAACACCTGTGGTGCTAAAGGGTTAATGTGCAGTGCTCCCCCGGTGTTAGGAATAGTAAAATCATTGTGCGATCCCTGTGCTGCTTCAGAGCGATCTCAGTCAGAGGTCACACTCACAGCCCTGTCAGTAGGCGCTGCGCTGCCACAGTGTACTCTCAGTGCTCTTACTAACCAAGGTGCTGTCACCGTACATGTCCAGTATTGTCAATGATTGTAGTGCACTGCCATTGAGCTATTTTCCAGCTGTTGCCTAACCATTACATATACTATATTTTTTGGACTATAAGACTCACTTTTTCTACCCCACAAGTAAGGAAAAAGTCACTGCATCTTATAGTCCAAATGCAGGAAGTTCTTGACCTGTGAACACCTGCCAATAGGAACCTCCAACCTGCGCAATGTCAGGGACTCCCTGTACAGTGCCCATGCAGAGGAGGACACAGGGGACAAACAAAGGACACAGGGGGACACAAAGGGGCATAGAGGAGGACACAAGGGGGACACAAAGTGGCAGAGAGGAGGACACAAGGGGGACACAAAGGGACATAGAGGAGGACACATGTGGGACACAGGAGAACACGGGGGACAAAGGAGGACACAGGGAAACACAAGAGGTACAAGATGGCCATCAGGTACAAGGGGGGCATAATCCACAAGATGCCCCTTCACTATGGATGCACCAGGTTTAGTATATTTTTCCCCCCGTTTTTTGTCCTCTAAACAAAGGTGCGTCTTATGGTCAGGCGTGTCTTATATTCCAAAAAATACAGTATATTTTAATCAGGGGTGTAACTAGAGGGGAGCAGCCTCCATGTTTTTGTGGCTACACTTGTTATAGCAGGGGTAGGGAACCTATGGCTCAGGAGCCAGATGCGGCTCTTTTGATGGCTACATCTGGCTCACATACAATTCAGTAGGGGTTAATTCACTAAGCTACACTGCTCAAGCAGCACAGTTTAGTGTGGCAGCACATGTAAAATTTTCAAAGTAGGCACGCTACTGCTGTAGCATGCACCACCAACTTACTCGCGCTCCCCCCAAAACAAGCAGCTGCTCCAATTGTCCCACTCTGGACCATGTCAGATCCAGTGACTTTGTAGAACAAGATCCCCACACTTTGATTGGCCTAATAGGCTGTCTGTCACTTGACAGGAAGCCTATTGGGCCAAAGTGCGGGGATCTCATCCTACAAAGTGAATCAACCCCCAAGACAGCTAGCTAATAGTACAAGCTCTTAGTCTGGCTCTCTGGGAAATTGCTGATGTTGCTGAAACCCAAGAGAAGCTGAAGACGTGTCTGACACTTCCGCTGCCCGGCAGATCAACTGTATACACATTATCATGGCAACAGGGACGTGAGCCATAGTGTACCAGTTTGAAACATATTGTATGGCTCTCATGGAATTACATTTTAAAATATGTGGAGTTTATGGCTCTCTAAGTCAAAAAAATTCCTGACCTCTGTGTTATAGGTATGAAGATCATGATGACCACACTTGTTTTATGGCCCTTGTGTGAGATGGGTCCCAAGGCCATGAAGGGCACCAAGGGGATTCAAGGAAAGATGTGTGAACATTGTAATTATGCCACTGCTCTTAATTCATAGGAAATGTTGGACTTTGGAGATGAGGTGTGTTGAGATATGGTCTGTGACAGTAACCCTCCCAGCCACAACCTTCACAACCAAAAGGTTTTTTTTTCCATGACCTACACATCAGATCAGCAGTGTAGCTGTGACTTTAATCCCTTTAAAGTAAAGTTTTTAAAATGTGCTGCCATATTCTTGGCAAAATCCCACAAAGCTGCACACACACAAGATCTTACAGTAACAGTACAGAGGCAGAGAGCAATTACTTCTCTAGACTTAAGAGCATGGAAAAATGGCTAAATTATTTTAACATTATTTATAAAAAAAAAAAGTACAAAGAGACAATGCATACTATGTACAGAAAAAAAGGAAATCTTAGGAAAGCTTAGGAACTAAACAGAAATAGTCCAAAGTTTTAAATAAAATGAATTAAGCACATGAAATAAAAGTATTTAGGATTCACACAGTCCAGTTAAGTTTTTAATTGGAGGCCCTATAACGTCTGTAAAGGTAACTCGCGCAGTAACTGTTAGCAACAAGGTGAAACAAGTAGAGCCATCTGTCAGCTGTCTGTCCTGAGGGACTCAGAGAACAGGGAGGGGCCTGTTTCTAGCTAGACAGACTTGAGTTGGGATCAGGTAAGCTGCTGGTCTATCCTTGACTGTCACAAACGGTTTGTCAAAATTATATAAACAATGGATTTTGTTCCACATTTCTTTGTGGAAACACAATACCAGGAAAAAAAACTAGAAATGGTTACTCAGCACAAAATTAGAAATCTGCAGACACCTTGCTTGACCAGCTTAACAGGAATGGTTTGAAATAATGCCTTAATGATGCGTTAAAAAGTCACTCACAGTGTGTGTTCTACCAGATCCATGTGTGTATAGGATGATCTTTTAGCTCATGCAGGTTTTGAGATATGAAATATTTGTAGTGTAAACCATCTCTCCATGTATAAATCAGGATCACATGCAGTGCTCAGTTCACTGTCGGAGACCTACTTTACAAGTCTGTTGTAAATTTCTGATGAGGGATTCCTTTGAACTAGTAGCTGTACCTGACCCCCTGCTAAATGTGTGCCATCACTAACATTTGTTGATTAGTAGGATGAAGGTGATTACCAGAGAATTTCAGTGTGATTATAGTAAGTTTAACCACCCTGGCGTTCTGATTAAATCGCCAGGGTGGCTGCGGGAGGGTTTTTTTAAAATAAAAAAAAAACTATTTCATGCAGCCAACTGAAAGTTGGCTGCATGAAAGCCCACTAGAGGGCGCTCCGGAGGCGTTCTTCCGATCGCCTCCGGCGCCCATAATAAACAAGGAAGGCCGCAATGAGCGGCCTTCCTTGTTTTGCTTACATCGTCGCCATAGCGACGAGCGGAGTGACGTCATGGACGTCAGCCGACGTCCTGACGTCAGCCGCCTCCGATCCAGCCCTTAGCGCTGGCCGGAACTGTTTGTTCCGGCTACGCTGGGCTCGGGCGGCTGGGGGGACCCTCTTTCGCCGCTGCACGCGGCGGATCGCCGCGCTGTAGCGGCGATCAGGCAGCACACGCGGCTGGCAAAGTGCCGGCTGCGTGTGCTGCTTTTTATTTCATTAAAATCGGCCCAGCAGGGCCTGAGCGGCAGCCGCTGGCGGTGTTGGACGAGCTGAGCTCGTCCAGACCGCTCAGCTGGTTAAGGAGCAACTCTATCTGCTGTTTATGTATTTGGTATATGTACTGTGCCTGTTTCATGTACATTCTGCCACAGAGCTATTGGAAGGATACTTATATCCCAGGCCATATGTGAGGAAGTGGTGTGTGTTTATAAAACATTTTATCATTGTGGTTCTTTAGGGATTATGCACCTTTTTCGCACAGTACTTTTACTTGACTTAAGTACTTTTTATTATCAACAATAACTGGCACTTACTATTCTTTTTCTATTTTTTGTTTTCAAATAATTCCGTACACTATAAAATAATTTTTCCTTGAGGCCTGCTACCATGTTCTGCTTAGCAGCAGGAGTCAAGTATTTTAGAAATCTTGGTCCTGACCACCACACACACATGACTGCATTCCAACCACTGGATCTGTGCAGAGAACCAGTAGAATGGCATAAGATGAGTGGTGCCTTAACTTATGTGGACCTTCATGGGCTGAACCGAGCAACATTTTGGGGAACAGTTGCTAGAGAATGGTATATACAAGGAGTACCCAGTTTACACCGGGGTTACATTCTAAAAATGAATGTGTAGTTTGGCTTGAACATAACCAAAATCCACTGAGAACACTATACACCACTAAAACTGCACATACACTGAGTGGCCAAAACATTTTAGATACCCTCTAATAACTGGTTGGTCCACCTTTAGCTCTGATCACAGCCAATATTCTTTTTGCCTTAGACTCAACAAGATGCTGATACCGTTGCTGAGGAATTTTGGCCCATGCTGACATAATGGCAGCTCTAAGTTGGTTCAGATTGGATGGTGGCATTTTCAAGCTTTGTAGTGATCTCTCGACTTTGGCCCACAAGTCTAAATAGGATTGAGGTCAGGGACCTGAGATGGCCATGGTAGCAGGTTAAACTCTGGTTGATGTTCCTCAAAACAATTTGAGACTGATCAAGCACGGTGCCAAGGGCCCAAAACAGGGGTATTTTCCTATTTATCTGTGATACCATAGACACTCTTGATGGTCTCCTGTTACTAATGCCCATCCTTTGCAAACTCCATCTTGTTGTGCATTGGGCTATGCTTTGTGATGCACCTGCATTGAATTCAGCTGCAATTTACCGTATTGTTGCTCTTCTGTTACTGCAGACTATGGGCTTGAGTCACAAAGCCGTGATAACTGTTATCACGGCGGTGAAAAAGTGCTTTGCGCGCATTTTAGCGCGTCTTCGCGTGAAAAACGGTTATCACGCACCAAAATTCTAATTCGCACGGTAATGCACATTTTCACACGTTAACATTCATGTTCGCGCGATAACGCAAATTTATTGCTCAAACGTGGAACGTTAACGTGCAAAAAATTCCTAAAGAAGTGAATATTGAAGTCTGTTTACATTAATTCAACCGCATTTGCAAACACAAATCAAACCGCTGGTTAGGTTGCACTAAAATCCATCTGACTTGACTGTGAAGCTTTGAACAAGGAGTCAAATCTCTAAATATTTTGAAATCCCTAAATCTTAGTAAATCTTCCAAAGTAAAGTTCTGTAATGCGTTTGCAGGGAAAGAACACTTAAATTGGCCAGAAATCTACTGCACCATGTTTGATTGATGGTAACGATGGTACAGGATGGAAAGTTTATGTTGAATCTTGGAGCGGTATACCTTCGCTGTAGTTTGATCAACTTTCAATACATTTCCTGCTGAAATTTTTTGAAAATTGATGTGCTGCGGGATCAGAGAGTGATTGACCAGTCTGTCACACAGGGGGAAATTGACGGGTGTATGATCACCTATATTACCTTTGCATGTTATTGCATTTCTAATAACTCAATCTACAAAATCTCAGGAATGTTAGACAGAAATTAGCATTAGTGGATTAATGTGGCTCTGTACAATTAACAAACTGAGACATCATTGCATTCCAGTGGTTTTGGAGGCATGTTTAGCTGTCAGGGACATCAAAGGGACAATTTGCATATTCAGCTCTGATGCATTATGGGACACCTCATATGCTCACGCTAACCTAAATTATCATGAGTACCTTTAAGAAGGCACATTTCTGTGAAGACAGAAAGTGGGTGGTTATCATCCCAAACAGTTGTTTTACTTCCTTTCCATAGATATCCAAACTGATCCAAGTAATACATTTTACAGGTTCTTTACACTGTTCCAAAACTGCTCTGCAGTGGAGCTTTAAGTGTTGTCTCCACTGTGTGTATGAGAGGGAACCAGAAGCAAAGTATGAAATATCGGCTTCATAAGAAATTTGGGTGATGAAGGAAACTGAGGCTTCATATAGCGGGTGCTTACTCCAGCTTACTTGCCTAAAAAGAAAAGTAACAAAAGGGGAAAAATATACGGTACATAATACACTGCAAAGTGAGAACTGATGGATATTCGCACGTAATTTGTTCATATCATTTGATCCACAATCAGCCTGCAAATACGACTGGCAGACATTGCAAAAAAGCAGCACCAACTTCCATTGTCTATAACCACACCCCCTAATATTGCAATAGGCTAAAAGATTTTTTTATTTTTTTTTTACTTATAGATTATACATATGCACAGAGGGAGATACTGTTTGCTTGGCTGTTGGAAACAGCTGTTATTTCCCAAAATGCAACAAGGCTCACAGACAGGAAACTGTTAGGACCTAGGTCCTGAAATCACACTGTGGGAGGGGTTTCACCACAATATCAGCCATACAGACCCCCCTGAAGGTCTATTTGGGAAAAGGTAAAGACTTCTCATGGGAAAAGGGGCATCAGCTACTAATTGAGATGAAGTTCAATCCTTGGTTACAATTCCTCTTTAAGGGGGTACTCCTCCGGTAAGTGCCAGTGCACTTCAACTCACTCAAGAAAATTGAATGCTGCAATGTCTCAGTTAGAGATAACCAAATTTTATAAAGACAAAGCAAATAGAGAAGGCACATACATTCAGTTGCTTATATCAGTAGCAGCAGCAGCAGCAATGGAAGAGCATGGTAGGTAGACATGTATGGATGCAGAAAACAAAACCCTTGAAGTTATTGATTTCAGTCAGCACCTAGTTTATCGGTGAATATACTGTAAAGTGATTTACTCTCTCTACTAGCAGTGAATTACATGAACTGTGCTATCAGGAGGCCCACACTGGGGTACTTTGCCTTGCATTGTCCCTTGTGCTGCAGTGAATGTATTGCTTGCCTTTCAGTTTATGTCTGCTATACATTTCTGAATGTAACTTTTTTTCTTCTATAAAATGTTGGAAACAAGGATTTCTTATTGTCGTCGCCGCCCTTCCAGGCTCCGCAGAGTGTTATGGAAATTCCGTCTGCCTAAATAAATGGGCAGCCCCGCTGTGCGTAACTAACAAGTGCTACACAGACAGATTGCATTGCTCTTTCCTAATGGCATTTGGAGCTGGCCCTCTCATTGTGCTCAGCCTAACAGTGTTTCAATTTTGTAGGTTCTTGCAAAGCTAGCATGGCAAATGTCAAACAAATTGAAATATAAATGACAAGTGGAAGCGTGTTCATGTTAAATATCACAGAGTGGTTCAGCAATGTAAGCCTTCTAAATGGACATATAACGCATATGGAGGCTGCTGCTGCTGCTGCTGAAGGCGTTTGGAAACAAGAAGCTATTTTGCCAGAAAACTATTAGGCTTGTATTACATTTATATCTAATCTAAAACAAGAAGGAGACCGCCCCATGCAAAGTGTATTTTTTATAAAGTATTTCTATCTTAGGACTGTGGGGCGATCTTCAGTAAAATGCACAGAAGCTATTCATAACACAGCGTGTATTTTTGTTTTTTCCAAAGTGCAGTAGCAATAAAATAACATCCTTTTTTAGTAGTGAGGTGGTGGATACAATTGACACATTAGTAATGAGTATTCGGATTACATTATAAAGGCATATTTGCACTACCAGAACACAAGCAATGAAAAGCTGACCATACATTACTTATATATGGCCATATCGACCACTAGCAGTAGCATAGCAATAGGGGATGCAGAGGTTGCAACCGCACCAGGGGCCCCTAGACCAGAGGGGCCCACTATGGGCCCTTCTACATCCACCTCATTAGCTTTGCATTGATGCTATGCTGGTAATGATGAACACCTCTATGTGTGCATTGAGTGGTAATCTTTAACAAATTGTTTCCTTACTTTGATTACATGTAATGATCTGCTCAGCTGCCTGTGCAGGCAGGCAGCTTTTTGACCATTGTTTAGGTTTGCATGCTGCAGGACTCTGGAAAGGAGAGCTTCTGTCACTTTTGCAGCTTGTGCTTGCAGAGGAATTTGCATACGTTGTCATGCAAATTGCCTGGCCACATTCATTGGAGGCGTGTACAATAAGTACTATGTGTGTCCCACAATGCTTTGCTGGTCATATGGATTCCTTCCTGTGAAACACTCTGGAGAGTGTCAGCCTTGCTCATTGTTTGAAGTTCAGCTTAGAGTAATTCCTGGGACTGCACTTAGGCAGTTTCCTTAGTGCAGTTAGGATTGTATATCTGTTTTGCTTGTCTGTTGCGATTGTCCTGTCCCTGCGGTGGCCGACAGGAAGTCGTGCTGATCTTTGTTCTTGGAGTTTAGCTGGAGCAGCGGTTGCCACCAGCTATCTCCTCTCTCTGTCTCTCTGGATCGCACTGGCCTCTTTTCGCTAGTGCTGTGGATCCTATCTCTCGCTTGTCCCTGTTTTCGTGTGTCTGTCTTGTCTGCTACAAACGCTTGCTGGAGGCTCGGTGAGGTAACCGTTAAGCAAGCGCTCGCATCCTTTGTTTTATGTTTGTCTGTCAGTGGTTAGTTAGGCGTGCTTGTCTCTATTGTGCTTATCACGTGGAGACCACGCATGAACGCATGCACTGTTGCGAATGAGTGCGGTGTTCGCGTTCAGTTAGCGTTTGTTATTTTCCTTGTCTCCTCATTGTATGATTTACTGTGCCTTTGCTACTCTCGTGCTCCGCCTTGCTGTAGCCTTGTGTCACGTCTGGCGATCGCACCTCTCGCGATCGCATTCCTACTTCTTATCTGCTGTGGTGTGTGCACTGTCGCGGGTTGGCGACTAGTTTGGTGCACACACACACAATCTGTCTCTGTGCTCACTCTCAATCGCTTCTCTTGCGATTGCGTTTCTTCCCTTCATACAATTCCTGTCTGGCGTGTGTGGTAGGGCAGAGGAGCTGTTCCTCTGCACTTCACAGCTCCACCTGCCGACAGGAATTTCCCTCTGCAGGTGCATTGCACCTACTGCTGGGTTCCTGCAAATTACACGCTTGTGGAGGATTTCCGCAGTGTCAGCACACGGCTTGTGCGCTGATCACGGAGAGAATTCCACAATCGTCACAGTATGACCAGCCCAACCAAAATTCCCAGTGTAGAGGGAATTTCTTATTTGTACGATTTTGTCAGATATGGCTCCTGTGCCTTTAAGAGGTTTAAGATACTGGACTCTGAAACCAGAGATGAGTTTATATCAGAATGTTTCAGATTCTTGGCCAATCCTGAATTTCAGGCCACCAATATTTCCACTTGGAGTGGTCAGATTGCTTGCAATCTTTTCCAGGATGATTTGTTTGTATGGGCGATGAGTGTTCCAAACATGTGAATCTGAGACATAACCCTCGCAGATTTCTGAGTCATGTATTTTCTCGTAAGCTTAGAATTCCCCTGCCAGGTTATTTCTATGAGTTTTTTCCTGCAGAGCATGATGCTGATCAAATTAGCTTATGCAACAGTTCTGTGTCATTATCATATGTTAATGAGTTGGTGCTTGCAGGCCAATCTGTTGATTTGGCTTGTCAGTCAAAAGATTCGTTGCCCATGGCAACCACAAATAAAGAGGTTGTTTCTGTCAAGTCTGAAATGTGCAAAACCATTCAGTATGATAATCAGTTCAATGTTTCTCATGCCACTTTTGCTTCTAAACAGATGCAAGAGAACTGCCCGGACACGTTTCTTGCATTTAAACAGACATGCAAAGTGGCCAAAAAGGGAAAAATTAAAAAACGCAAGCATCTGAATAAAACACTCTCTAAAGATGTGTGCAATGATTTTGCTCAGTCTCCAGGTCTTTTGCCCCAATCCAAAGCTTATGTGGATCCTATTATAGGTAGGATCGCACACTATATTAAAGCAGTTAAAAAATCTGTTTTGGTTCCCGAACTCCACCCATATGGAGATTATCTGGATACTGGCCTGTTTGAACCTCCATTTGCCTCATGGGACATGGGGGCCTTGATGGAGGAATTCGATTTTGATTGGAAAGCCTTTTGCGATTTTTACATCGCAAAAAGCGAAGATGTCTTGAATGATTGTCTCAATTCCGTGTACACTTTGATAGATTCTGATGAGTGTGACAGGTGTTTTGTGGATCCGGTGTTGTATGTGTGGCAGACGATTTTGGATGAGTTGCACACACACCAATCGATTGATTCCAATAAAGAGACATCGTTGTCGGATGATTGTTCCTGCCTTTCTGGGGTAAAGCATGTGAGTCTTGACTTTGTGCGTTCTGAAACGAATGGGTGTACCACTGTGGTTGATTCCTGTGTGGATCCTGAAAGATTCTCTCCTGACTGTGTGCAGTTTGAATCTGTGCGATCTGATGCCTGTTTCTCGGATGTTCCTGCAGATTGTGATCGGCATGGATGTGCCAGTTTTCTCAAGGATGTGTGGGACCCCTTATCATTTAGAGACAGATCTTTTTCCATCCGTGATTCTGCCATGGGGAAAATTCCTGAATTTTGCAGCATCAAAAGTGAAAGTAATATGTCTAATAAAACTTTTCCTGATGTTGTCGCTATTTCTACTACAGATGCATCTTTGTGTCACCCTGTTCACACCTGTAAGGACCCATTGCCTGGTGACAGTTGCTCCAGTGTTTCTGTCCTGAACACCTTACAGTCTGCCCCGCAGATCGCGGAGGTTTGCGCTATGGAAGCGTCAGTTTCACAACCTAAAGCGATTTTTGATTCGCAGGTTTTGTGTTCTGGCTCCTCGGATTTGACATTGTTAGCCGAATCTAAGAGTGAGACAGCGCTTCGGTTTTGCGAATCTGACTCTGAAACATCTTTGCTGGGTCCAGAGAAAGTTTCTCTGAGCCTGGCCTGTACCATGAATAACAATATGATGTCCAATCACCCTGACATTTGGAAATCCCTTTCTTGCTTTGAAGAGAACTCTGACTCTCCACCCTGTACTCTGGATGAGTCAATATTGTCTTGTACAATATCTCCTGCACTGCCCCTAGAGGCTCGTCTAGGTATTGCTGCTATTTTCACCTGATTTTCTGCAGTTTTGGAGTTGCAAGCTAGTTTGACTGCTACGCAGAATTCGGGTGCAGTGAGATTGAAGTTAGGGAGTCAGTGTGTGTTCCAGTAAATATACCTGTACATTCCCCTCATGATGATGAGATCCAGTCTCAGTTTGTGGTGGAATCTTCCCTGGGACATCTGCCCTGTTCACAAAATAGAGTTCCAGTTTTGCCCTGTGTGACGCCGGGCGACGCCCAGTCGTCCGAGGATTCGCGGCCGAGTGTCCGATCGCAACCGTGATCGGAAAACTGACATTCTTTATTTTTAAAATAGAAGTTTTTCCTTCCTGCCTTCCCCCCCCCCTTTTGCCATGAGGGCTGAATGGGCCTGCGTTAGCATATGGCTAAAGCAACCTGGTTTAGCAAGAAATCCTGTTAAGGCTCCCGGAAAAGCTCTGGTGACACTAATGTGCTAATTGGGCAGAGCTGAAATACCAACAGAGTCTATTCAACAGGGGAAGCTAGCACAGCATGAGGTCTATTGACACCTACATTCCTCCCAGTCTTGACGGCACCGACTAAACTGAGTATGGAATGCATGGTGTTGATAACTTTGTCACATTTTGCAAATACCATCCATGGGAGGAATATGAAAATTACATAATTTTGTTTCCCTAATTCTGTAGAATATGGTGATACTAGACATAGCCAGGTAACCCGAGCAGGGGCTGAGATATGAATAATGGGGTCCCCGTGCGCCCCAAATATTGCAAGTTTGATGTCCTATGAACGTGTATTCTCAGCCCAATCTGAATATGAAATCGGTTTGCATGTGCGACAAAACCCCGGCGGGGTATGAAATTGGACATATTTTGTGGATGGCTGGAAGTTCCTCCCCTGAGAACTCACTGCCTGACACGCCCCTGGGCTGAGCTTGAGACTCCGCCCAGAAATGTCAGTGCTCAAAACTGATTGCATGAGGACCCCAGCCAATTCCCCCACTTTCCATCATACCGAAAAGACTGCCACTGCTTGGGGAAATAGCAGTGGCCATCTTGCAGGCGGAGCAACGGCCATGTGGTTCGGCCATATTGCGAACTAACTGCAACAAAGGAACTTTGTCTTTTCCCGAACGGACTTTCCACAGAATCATAAGTATTCGTTCTTTTTATCCCTTTTTCTTTTATGTACTGTGTTATCACTGTCTCTCATCGTTTAATTGTTCACGATTGTCTGTATATATTAATTATTTATATTGTAACAAATAAAGGCTTCTTAAAAGGTCTTTACCTCTCAGTAAACCTGCTATTCAGTATACACAGACGAGACCTAAACTTCCGAAGGGACGCTACTGTTTTGATAGATAGATAGGAATTGCACAGTTTTAACCGTTTTTTTGTTTCACAGGTCTATAGCCAGTTAGCAGTTTTCTCTGGGCTGATAGAAAACAGAGATGGTGGCAGATCTACCCCTGGGTTGGAGTAAAAGTGTATTTTCGTAACCTCACAGGCTCCCTACTGCGTCGTGACGCTCAAACTCCGCCAATTCTACGCAGATTGCGTCCATAGCTCTCAATCTGTGTGCTAGAATCGGATCGGAAGGTTTTGCGTGTTCACGGCCAGTGGGGCTCTTGTGACACCCTGTAACATGGATAGTTCAGAATCCTTCTCAGAAAAATTGAAAAATGATGTTCCGGAGGTCTTGTTTGATGTTCTGGAGGTCCCCGAGTTTCTCCCAAAGGGAGCAGAACTTGTAGGAGATGTTTCCTGCCCCCCAAGTCCTTCTGAGGTGATGCCCACTTCAGTAGGCATTGATGTTGTGCTGACTACCTTTGCAGCTCTGGTGGAGCCTCACGCATGTATAGTCAATGATGATATTGCAGTCACAGAAATTTCTGAATTTGAGTCCAAGCCTTCGTTTGAAAGTCCAGTGCTTGTGACCACTACTCGTGATGATTCTATGCCCGGTCCTGGTTTTGGTTTTCTCGTCTCGGACTCTGAGGTTGGCAGTTCCCCAACATGTCCTGAGGTTTCTCCTGTGCTGGTGTACCCCAATGTGCTCTGTGACCCAGAAAGCCCAAGTGTGCCTCGGTTACCAGCATACTCAGATGCTTCCTCAGTGGAGACATGCTCTGATATGGCCAGCCTGGTCGCATGCCCAGAAGTGGTCCCGGAAAGTCCTGATCTTGATGGGTGTCTGGGTAATTCTGAAACCAGAATAATCATTGGTTCCATAGGGGTTCTTGGCAGTTCTCCATGTGAGCCTGGTGAGCGTTCTGGCCTCTTGGGATCTCTGCAGACTCAGAGCTCCAAAGAGTTTTGGGAGATTCCGGGAGAGATTTTGCTTGGTACCCTGGATAGGATCAACAGTGGCTTTTGTTTTGAAAGAGACACTTCAAACAGGTATTGTGGCAGGTATGGTGTCTTCGGGCGCTCCTTGGAAGGTGGTAGGTATTGTCTGGAGGGTGTCGATGGCGTCTTCTCTGGCATTCACAGTCCTGATGGGTGTTACACTGAGACTTGTAGTACTGATGGGCATGTTTCGGTGGCTTCTGCTTCCGATGAAGTCGGTTTCGGGTGGACTGACTCTGGAATTGGACCTTGTCGGGCTGTCCCGACCTTCATGAGTTTTCAGTTAGAGTCTGTTGCTAATAGCAGTTTTGAGGGTCGTCTGGAATTCGACCCTAGAGGGGGGGGGGGGGGGTACTGTAATGATCTGCTCAGCTGCCTGTGCAGGCAGGCAGCTTTTTGACCATTGTTTAGGTTTGCATGCTGCAGGACTCTGGAAAGGAGAGCTACTGTCAGTTTTGCAGCTTGTGTTTGCTGAGGAATTTGCATACGTTGTCATGCAAATTTCCTGGCCACATTCATTGGAGGCGTGTACTATAAGTACTATGTGTGTCCCACAATGCTTTGCTAGTCATATGGTCATATGTGAAACACTCTGGAGAGTGTCAGCCTTGCTCATTGTTTGAAGTTCAGCTTAGAGTAATTCCTGGGACTGCACTTAGGCAGTTTCCTTAGTGCAGTTAGGATTGTATATCTGTTTTGCTTGTCTGTTGTGATTGTCCTGTCCCTGCGGTGGCCAACAGGAAGTCGTGCTGATCTTTGTTCTTGGAGTTTAGCTGGAGCAGCGGTTGCCACCAGCTATCTCCTCTCTCTGTCTCTCTGGATCGCACTGGCCTCTTTTCGCTAGTGCTGTGGATCCTATCTCTTGCTTGTCCCTGTTTTCATGTGTCTGTCTTGTCTGCTACAAACGCTTGCTGGAGGCTCGGTTAGGTAACCGTTAAGCAAGCGCTCGCATCCTTTGTTTTATGTTTGTCTGTCGGTGGTTAGTTAGGCGTGCTTGTCTCTATTGTGCTTATCACGTGGAGACCGCGCATAAACGCGTGCACTGTTGCGAATGAGTGCGGTGTTCGTGTTCAGTTAGCGTTTGTTATTTTCCTTGACTCCTCATTGTATGATTTACTGTGCCTTTGCTACTCTCGTGCTCCGCCTTGCTGTAGCCTTGTGTCACGTCTGGCGATCACACTTCTCGCGATCGCGTTCCTACTTCTTATCTGCTGTGGTGTGTGCACTGTCGCGGGTTGGCGACTAGTTTGGTGCACACACACACAATCTGTCTCTGTGCTCACTCTCAATTGCTTCTCTTGCGATTGCGTTTCTTCCCTTCGTACAATTCCTGTCTGGCGTGTGTGGTAGGGCAGAGGAGCTGTTCCTCTGCACTCCACAGCTCCATCTGCCGACAGGAATTTCCCTCTGCAGGTGCATTGCACCTACTGCTGGGTTCCTGCAAATTACACGCTTGTGGAGGATTTCCGCAGTGTCAGCGCACGGCTTGTGCGCTGATCACGGAGAGAATTCCACAATCATTACATTACACCTCTCTGACACTGCAGCTGTCCTTGGTAGGTTTTGGGGCTCCATATCATTACAGTGCTTGGGGGCCCCATGTAAAACTTGTGCTGGGGCCCCAAGCTCCTTAGTTACACCACTGACTATTATGCTGGGAATACACCATACAATTTTATGTTAGATTTTCTGTTATGCTGGGATTACACGGTACCTTTTTTTGTAAGAATCATTCCGATAGATGCCTTTGATGATAAAATTCCGGCATGTCGGGAGTTCCGCTCGATTCGTTTCCGCTCGATTTCTTATAGAAGTCAATGGAAAAAAGATAAGAAAAAAGAGTGGAAGATAAGAGAATCGAGCAGAAAATCGAATGGCTAATAGATTGCACGCCAAATCCAACATTAGATTTACCTGCCAGATAGATAATTTCCAACATGTTGGAAATGATCTATCTAACCATCTATCTGCCTAGCAATTAGGCATTGTTCTACTCAGCAGGAGATAACCAGAAGACAATGCACCAGAGAGACCAGTCTCTATAGAAAAATAATCTAATTACAGTAAATCTAACAGAAAATTGTATGGTGTATTCCCAGCATTAGATAGATCTCTCCCTGATTAAATCTGATTAGAGAGGTATCTATTTCCTGCCCACACACTGCACAGCAATTTCCAATACATTTCAGCATGGCGTCCGATCGACCATCTGATTTGATAATTATTATGGAATTAGATGAAAATCGGTGCTGCCAGGAGAATGCCCAATTGACGATGTATAGGAATCGGACATGCGATGCAAGAGATGTTGGGCCGTCGTGGTCAATCGGGTGTGCAGCAGTAATGGGGACCAGCAACAAAACACGACGAAACACCCAGTGCTGTTCCTCTTAGTGTATAAATGTATATGAAACAGAGCAGAGCTAATGACTCTTTCAACTTCTCTCCAGTAAAACCTTGTCTAAAGCTGTGGCTTACTGTTTCTTTCATGTATAAGTGCTTCAGAAAACAGGACTGTCTCCAACCCAAGCTTGGTAGTAGAGCTCAGAGCAGCTCATTTGCATAGATAACAACTGACATTTCTTAACTCTTTCCGTACTGGCCACAATATGACACTTTATTCTTTGCAACTAATGTTCTATTTCTTAGCTGTACTACACATACAATTCATTATATCATACGTTTATTTTCACTTCAGATTCCCTTTAAAGGGACTCCGAGCACCTCTCATGGGCATGCCTTTAAGTCAGACGACTTCCAACAAAGTCATGCTATGACCCATCTGGAGGAGCCTCTTGCAATGGCCATGCGTGTCACTTCCTCTTTCTGCTTCATTCAGTGATGCACTTCTCTAACAAGACAGGGGTGACCTGGAAGTTATAATATAGTCAAGATGGCAGCCGTGATTTTTAAATTGAAATCGAACAAAAACTATTTGGTGTAGAGCAACGATTCAGAAGAGGAGAGCAAAAGCTACAGAAAGGTATGCATCTTTAAGTACTTTGCAGTACTGATCAGAGTCTCTTTAAAGGACCCATGAGAGGTGCTTGGAGTCCCTTTAACCTGTTATATTGCTACTGTAGTAGAAGCGATGAGATCCATTATATTCCTAAACCTTTGCATTGCCATGGGCTTTCAGAAAAACCTGAGAGGGAATTATTCCTAGTTAAGAAGCCCTACCACCAGAAACTTTTAAAGAGTTTTGTTTTGCACTGTAAGTCCTTTTATCACGCTGGTCTTTCATTTGCAGCATGTGTATGCACTCCCCTCCCCCAGCAGGACAAGTTGTCTTGTAAATGGATTTGTTGCTAGGTGGAACAAACCAACAATTTGGAACATTTAGATTATTCAGGGGATTTTGGAGGCCCATGAATTCAAGTTATGACATATTGATTAATCTGCTCGCCCGACAATAATGCGTTTTAATTTCGTATGATTAATGTACAGTGAAAATATGTAAAAATGGTATTGTTCTTTCAAACGAGCTTGGCAGTTCCGCAGTCTAGTTGTATATCATTAATGCAAAAATTCTAGTTAGCAATGCAAAGAACAAAGGAGAAAATGCTTGTTGTTGTCCAACTGTAGCATGTTGGCGTGATTTTGACCTCAAAAAAGCCTGTGGGTATGGGAAAATATTCTCCTTTTGTTTCCATGAATGGCAGAACACTGCATTTGAATACCAGCTGTCACTGCGTGAACTTTCTAGGATATTTATTCAAGCTGCCCCTCGTGTCACTGCAAGATTGCACTGGAGCTGGCTCATGGATTCCCAGTCTGGTACGGAAGGTTGTCAAAGAAAATGTAGAATATGCCTGCTAAGTTTCCGAACATATTTATTTATGTCTGTGAAAAATATTCAGATAAATTATTCAAACTTACAAAATCAAAATCTTTCATTTAAAGTGGTCTGAAAGTCAGCATTTCTACTTTGCTCTAAAAGATTCCTCACAGCTTGAAAGCTACTATCCCAGAATTATTTTTTTTTAGCAGAACATCACTGAAATGGTTAATCAAAGCACTTTGTCCTGCTATTCAGCTTCAAATCCACATCCAAGCTGGAGATAACAGTATCTTTGTTTGCATTCCAATGTTGATAAATCTGTGTAAACACAGTGTAACAAATAAAAAGGAGCTCTCGGTTAAGCTCTCTGTGCTTCAAGCACACAAAAAGCTCAGAACAGCTAATTAGAAGATGTTAATCCTATACAATAAAACCTAACTGTCCCTGCGTCCTCCTCTTTCCCTGTCCGTGGTTTTTTTGTGCTGCGCATGTGCACAGTACAGTCAACCGTTGGGACAGGAGGACGGGCCAGGGAGCAGGGCGGACAGGCAGGTGCGGGTGTGCGCGCGGTGGGAGGGTACGTGCGCACTGACTGGCGGTGATGGCATGTGAAGAGACCTAGAGCCTGTTTTTAAACGGGCTTAGGTCAACTAGGTTATAATAAAAAAGCAGTTTAAATAAAATGCAATGGCAGGTTTCAGGGCAAGATAAACTAGACTTTGGAAACTTGTAATTTGTAAACAGACAATATTACTTACGCACAAAAGCAAATATGATAACAATGAATAATAAAAAAGTAGGAAAACACATTTTTATTCAATGTTATGTCAGAGTTTCAGACCACTTTAATGCTGATTTCTTCTTAGGATAGCAGAATACCCAAGCAGCTTGGGGTATACCACTAGGAAAGTATAGGGGACCAAAAGAGACTAAAAAGCCCTTGAAAACCTACTGAAAAAGCAATGCTTAGTGTGGTTTGCCTTCTTAAAACAGAAGGCATTTGCAATATATCAGATGTAAGTGTGTAAGGCCCAGTGCACACCAAAAACCTCTAGCAGATCCACAAAACGCTAGAGGTTTTTGAAGCAAATTTTCAGAGCGATTCTAGGCATGTTTAGAGAGTTTTTCTAAACATGCCTAGTGTTTTTTGGAGCATTTTTGTGTTGCAGATTTCATATATTGTTACAGTAAAGCTTTTACTGAAAAGCTTCTGTAACAAAAACACAACAAAAACACCGCTCTGATCTAGTGTTTTTCAGAGCAGTTTTCCACTTTCCTATACTTTACATTGAGGCAGAAACGCCTGCCTATTCTGCTTTAAGGTAGCCATACACTGGTCGATTTGCCATTAGATCGACCAGCTGACAGATCCCTATCTGATCGAATATGATCAGAGAGGGATCGTATGGCTGCCTTTACTGCAAACAGATTGTGAATCGATTTCAGCCTGAAACCGATCACAATCTGTGGAGCCGCCGCTGGCGTCTGTCCCCCCTCCCGCGCATACA
This sequence comes from Hyperolius riggenbachi, assembly GCF_040937935.1. Lineage (NCBI taxonomy): Eukaryota > Metazoa > Chordata > Amphibia > Anura > Hyperoliidae > Hyperolius > Hyperolius riggenbachi. Next base: position 545,581,669 of record NC_090646.1, read on the forward strand.
TTACCTGACGCTGGCTCCCGGGCATCTTCTCTGCATCTTCTCCGCGCTGCACCCGCTCCATCCCGGCGCTTTCTATGTCACTCTGTGACCAGGAAGTTCAAATAGAGCGCCCTCTATTTGAACTTCCTGGTCACTGCAGTGACAGGAAGCGCCGGGATGGAGCGGGTGCAGCGCGGAGAAGATGCGGAGAAGACGCGGAGAAGATGCCTGGTAATGTATACCTGACCGGATCGGCCGCCGCTAGCGACGCGCTCCCTACCCGCGGGCGATCGACGGTAATTTCCCGCACGCCGCGATCGACGGACCGATCCGATTTCGGGAGGAAATCGGATCGGCGGGTGCGTTTAGCGCGAACGATTGGCAGCAGATTCGATCCCAGGATCGAATCTGCTGTCGAAACAGCCGCGAATCGGGCCAGTGTATGGCCACCTTTATTGTTTCCTAACTTGTGACATTTTTCTGCAAAACTGTTCTTCAAGCATTCAAACAAGATAATCTTGCTCCCAAACAGCTGACTTGATGGAGAGCTGGCTAGACAGCCAGTTCATGGAATATTAAAGTCATTTCCAGCTAATAACTTTTCAGAACAGATACAAGTTTGAAAAGCTACAAATTACATATGATTTCATTCAATCTCCAATTCAATGACACTTCAGAAAGTTCTATTTTAAAAGATCTCAATAATGAAAAAAATTAACGTTATGCCTTTTTTATAGTCATTAATGAAATAGCAGTAGCATAAAATCCTTCACACGTTCGAAAATAGGCACAGCAGGGGATTCTTCCATCCGATAAGACTTCTAATGGCTGGGACCCACTAAAGCAATTTTGGCAGTATTTTTGGATCGTCAACAATCGTCTGTGATTTCAAAAAATGCTTTGCCAATGTATTTAAATGGTGGGAACCCACTAGTGAGAAGAGGTCACAGCCCCATAGCAGAAGAGGTCACAGGTGCTTCTCTGATTGGTCCTAGAGAAGGACCTATGACCTCTTCCATTAGGGGGCACACCTGGTAAGTATAATAGTTTATTTAAAAAAAAAATGAAAGAAACGCTAATCGGAAGCAATGTATAATTGGAGGGAAATGTAGGGTCCCAGCCCTAACAGTCATTACTTCACTGTAATCGTTGTAATCATCAAGTCAGTGGCTGTGTGTAGAGGTGTGTAGAGGGGTAATGGCCATTAGAAGTCTTGTCAGACACGACACAGAACTTATATATTGTGCTTTTCATCTGGCAGATTCAAAGCACCAGAGCTGCAATCACTAGAACATGCTCTAAAGGCAGTAGCAGTGTTAGGCAGTCTTGCCCAAGGTCTCCTCACTGAATAGGTTGAGGCACTGAACAGGAAGAGCTCTTAACCAGTACACTATCCAGCCACTAAGAGTCAAAAAGATTCCTCTCTGATCACTCTTTTGAGATTCATTTTCATACAACATTGTCAGATATTGAAAAGTGGCATTTCTGTGCAAGGATTTTATTCTGCTATTATCATAAGAAAGGCAAGAGAGGTATGGAAATTTTTACTTTAACCCACTGACTGAAAATTGCTAAACCTGTGGTTGTGTTGTAACTGATGCTTACTGATCGGAAGTGACGCAGTGGGCCATATGCAATTCACTTTTTCACCTGAGTCTTCTCCTAAGTGATATTTTCACAACTTGTCATACAATTCCTTATAAGTCACCAGAAAGCAAGAAAATACTCAAAATTTTGATAGTGCTTTTTAATTTACTTTTTGTAACTTTTTTTTTAGTTTAAAAGTACTGGAAAGTTATTTTAAGTAGACAATGAATAAATTATCTCCTAAGAGAAATATTCAATTCCCTTTTTCTCCTGCGTTTTCCCCAAAGGATATAATTTTTCCTCTTCTATGTAAAATAACTTTTTAGCACTCTACAACTGAAAAAGTTCCAAAGAGTAAGTAAAAAAATACTATCAAAATTGTTTTGAGTATTTTCTTGCTTGTCATTGACTTAAAGAGACACTGAAGCGAAAAAAAAATTATGACATTATGATTTGTATGTGTAGTACAGCTAAGAAATAAAACATTAAGATCAGATACATCAGTCTAATTGTTTCCAGTACAGGGAGAGTTGAGAAACTCTAGTTGTTATCTCTATGCTTGTGTCCCCAAGCTAAACCTATCATTTAGTTTGGCACTGCTATTGGCCTGAGGAAGCGGGCTCAGACCCGCAAAATGCATTGCCTGTGCTATCACTAAATAAAATCTTTTGTTGTCACAAAGATTTTGTCATCATTGAGGTAAGCTACCTCATTACTAGTGTTGGGCGAACAGTGTTTGCCACTGTTCGGGTTCTGCAGAACATCACCCTGTTCGGGTGATGTTCGAGTTCGGCCGAACACCTGATGGTGTTCGGCCAAACTGTTCGGCCATATGGCCGAACTAAGAGCGCATGGCCGAACGTTACCCGAACGTTCGGCTAGCGCTGTGATTGGCCGAACGGGTCACGTGGTTCGGACCCGAACGCGCTCTGATTGGCCGAACGGGTCACGTGGTTAGGGTAAATAAATACCCGATCCACGTCATTTCTCCGCCATTTGTCTGTGGGTTTAGCTTTGGGTAGGCAGGCAGGGTAGTTCTCTCTCCAGCTAGGCTAGCCAGGGTCCCCCGGTCATTGTGTCGCTGCTGGGAATAGTAGTACACCGCTCAGCCACACTATATAGCATTGTGTTTACTGCCACTCTGTGTGTCTGCTGGGAACAGTAGTACACCGCTCACCCTGTATAGCATTGTGCTCTGTGTCGCTGCTGGGAATAGTAGTACACCGCTCAGCCACACTATATAGCATTGTGTTTACTGCCACTCTGTGTGTCTGCTGGGAACAGTAGTACACCGCTCACCCTGTATAGCATTGTGCTCTGTGTCGCTGCTGGGAATAGTAGTACACCGCTCAGCCACACTATATAGCATTGTGTTTACTGCCACTCTGTGTCGCTGCTGGGAACAGTAGTACACCACTCACCCTGTATAGCATTGTGCTCTGTATTGCTGCTGGGAATAGTAGTACACCGCTCAGCCACACTATATAGCATTGTGTTTACTGCCACTCTGTGTGTCTGCTGGGAACAGTAGTACACCGCTCACCCTGTATAGCATTGTGCTATGTGTCGCTGCTGGGAATAGTAGTACACCGCTCAGCCACACTATATAGCATTGTGTTTACTGCCACTCTGTGTGTCTGCTAGGAACAGTAGTACACCGCTCACCCTGTATAGCATTGTGCTCTGTGTCGCTGCTGGGAATAGTAGTACACCGCTCAGCCACACTATATAGCATTGTGTTTACTGCCACTCTGTGTGTCTGCTGGGAACAGTAGTACACCGCTCACCCTGTATAGCATTGTGCTCTGTGTCGCTGCTGGCAATAGTAGTACACCGCTCAGCCACACTATATAGCATTGTGTTTACTGCCACTCTGTGTGTTTGCTGGGAACAGTAGTACACCGCTCACCCTGTATAGCATTGTGCTCTGTGTCGCTGCTGGCAATAGTAGTACACCGCTCAGCCACACTATATAGCATTGTGTTTACTGCCACTCTGTGTCGCTGCTGGGAACAGTAGTACACCGCTCACCCTGTATAGCATTGTGCTCTGTGTCGCTGCTGGGAATAGTGGTACACCGCTCAGCCACACTATATAGCATTGTGTTTACTGCCACTCTGTGTCGCTGCTGGGAACAGTAGTACACCGCTCACCCTGTATAGCATTGTGCTCTGTGTCGCTGCTGGGAATAGTAGTACACCGCTCAGCCACACTATATAGCATTGTGTTTACTGCCACTCTGTGTGTCTGCTGGGAACAGTAGTACACCGCTCACCCTGTATAGCATTGTGCTCTGTGTCGCTGCTGGGAATAGTAGTACACCGCTCAGCCACACTATATAGCATTGTGTTTACTGCCACTCTGTGTCGCTGCTGAGAACAGTAGTACACCGCTCACCCTGTATAGCATTGTGCTCTGTGTCGCTGCTGGGAATAGTAGTACACCGCTCAGCCACACTATATAGCATTGTGTTTACTGCCACTCTGTGTCGCTGCTGAGAACAGTAGTACACCACTCACCCTGTATAGCATTGTGCTCTGTGTCGCTGCTGGGAATGGGAATAGTAGTACACCGATCAGCCACACTATATAGCATTGTGTTTACTGCCACTCTGTGTGTCTGCTGGGAACAGTAGTACAACGCTCACCCTGTATAGCATTGTGCTCTGTGTCGCTGCTGGCAATAGTAGTACACCGCTCAGCCACACTATATAGCATTGTGTTTACTGCCACTCTGTGTGTCTGCTGGGAACAGTAGTACACCGCTCACCCTGTATAGCATTGTGCTCTGTGTCGCTGCTGGGAATAGTAGTACACCGCTCAGACACACTATATAGCATTGTGTTTACTGCCACTCTGTGTCGCTGCTGGGAACAGTAGTACACCGCTCACCCTGTATAGCATTGTGCTCTGTGTCGCTGCTGGGAATAGTAGTACACCGCTCAGCCACACTATATAGCATTGTGTTTACTGCCACTCTGTGTGTCTGCTGGGAACAGTAGTACACCGCTCACCCTGTATAGCAATGTGCTCTGTGTCGCTGCTGGGAATAGTAGTACACCGCTCAGCCACACTATATAGCATTGTGTTTACTGCCACTCTGTGTGTCTGCTGGGAACAGTAGTACACCGCTCACCCTGTATAGCATTGTGCTCTGTGTCGCTGCTGGAAATAGTAGTACACCGCTCACCCGCCACTGTATAGCATTTCTGTACTGCCACTGTACTGCTGCCAGTCAGCGTGTACTTTTACGGATAAGTGAAATGAAGAAGAAATCCTGTGAAAGAGGGAGGGGCAAGGGAAGAGGTGTTCCCCCTGACGGTTCACATACACGCCACAGTGGAGCACCGAAGAAAACCCACTCAATACCGCCCATGTTGTCCAGGAAATCAACCCTCACAAATCCAAAAGAACAGGACCAGATAATTAATTGGATGACCTCTCAAGCGTCCAGCAGTGGGTTAAGCAGCACCAGCACATCACGCACGAGGTCCGAGTCCTCAGCCAGTTACAAGGAGCCAGTGGGCACAAAGCAGACACAACCGGCAGCGACACCACGCACACAACTGACAAATAACCAGTCCGAAGAATTTCCTCAGGACACAATGGGGTATTCGCAGGAGCAATTCCCAGCCCAACAAACTTCCACCTTTCAAAGGTCAATGGAACTGCCAGAAATTTTGTGCCCGGATTCACAACCATTGACTGTGGGAAATGCACCGCGCACTGAAATGGAAGGCGAGTCTGAGGAGGACTCGGAAACCCAAATCCCAGAGCAAATTGGGCAGGAGGGGTTTCAATTGCAGGAGGTCGGCCGAGAAGATCTTGAAGACGACGTTGGAGTGTGCTGCGCAGAGGTTGTTGTGGGGATCTCTACTCCACGGCGGCGGCCCACAATCACATATGACGAGTTTGAGGTGATGGAAAAGGAGGAGGAGGGTATGGACAATGTTGACAGAGACCCAGATTTTGTATGTGAAGGAGAACATCGCCGTCGTAGCAGCAGCACAGATGAGTCTGTTGAAGAACCCACTGCTGCACGAGTTCGACTTGTGCCACAAGGTAGGCGGCGCGAAATTTCAGGCACCACAAGCGTGGAAGTTCAAGTGAGACAAAAAAGAGGCGCAAACAGAAATCGCCAGCAAGGCAGGTGCTCCAAAGTCTGGCATTTCTTTGAAGACTGCAGTGAGGATGGTACCATGGTGATTTGCAAGGTGTGCAAGACCCGCCTGAGCAGGGGGAAACATATTAACAACCTCTCCACCACCAGCATGACCCGCCACATGGTATCCAAACATCCCACTCTGTGGCCGCCAGGACAGGGTACCAGCAGCAACACTGCCTCCCTTGGGGTCACCAGACTCACCACCAGACCCTCCTCAGCAGCAGTAGCCCAGCCATTGCGTGGTTCACAACAACATTCACAAACATCAGACGACGCTGACACTGTCACTTTCCGGAATAGTGCTCTTGAGGTCTCCCAGTCATCAAACACAAAAACCAACAGCCGTTCAGTGTGCAGCCCTACGGTTCAGTTGTCTGTCTCGGAGATGCTTGAGCGCAAGAGGAAATTGCCAGCAAATGACCCCCGGGCCGTGGCAGTAACAGCCAGCATAGCCAAGCTTCTGGCCTGCGAAATGCTGCCATATCGAGTGGTGGAGACAAACAGCTTCAAGGGCATGATGTCAGTGGCCCTCCCACGTTACGTGGTTCCCAGCCGCTACCACTTTGCGCGCTCTGCAGTGCCTGAGTTGCATGAGCACGTGGTCAGCAAAATAACCCGAAGCTTGAAGAATGCCGTTGCCTGCAAGGTTCACCTCACCACTGACACCTGGACGAGTGCGTTCGGCCAGGGTCGATACATCTCCCTTACCGCGCACTGGGTGAACCTTGTGGAGCCTGGCAGCGATTCCTCACCTGCTACAGCGCGGGTGTTGCCCACGCCGCAAACAGCTGCACCGCCATCCCTCCCACTGGATAACAACAGCAGCACCTACCTCTCTGACTCCTTCTCCTCCAACGCATCTCAAAGCTGTACCTCATCCGGAAACGCTAACCCAGCAGCAGTAGGATTGTGGAAGCAGTGCAGCACAGCTGTTGGCATGCGTCAGCAAGCGTTGCTGAAGCTGATCTGCCTTGGGGATAAGCAGCACACAGGGGAGGAAATTTGGAGGGGAATAAAGGAACAGACGGATTTGTGGCTGGCACCGCTGGACCTGAAACCGGGCATGGTTGTGTGTGATAATGGGAGTAATCTCATTCGCGCTTTAAGGTTGGCTAAGCTGACACACATCCCTTGCCTGGCGCACGTGATGAACCTAGTAGTTCAGCGGTTCCTGAGGACATACCCAGGCGTGGCCGATCTTCTGTTGAAGGTGCGACGAGTGGCCAAACATTGTAGAAATTCCAGTACTGCTTCGGGGGCACTTGCCAAGATGCAGGAGCGCTTCAATCTCCCCCACCATCACTTGCTGTGTGATGTCCCTACGCGCTGGAATTCTACGCTGCACATGCTAGCCCGCTTTTGCGAGCAGAAGAGTGCAGTGGTCCAGTACATGACGGCGCAGTACCGAGGAGCATCCGGACAGCTGCCAAGCTTCTGTGGATCCGATTGGGCCAACATGTTGGACCTCTGCCAAGTCCTCCAAAATTTTGAGCAATCCACGTTGCTTGTGAGCAGTGACAACTCTTCAGTCAGCATTACCATACCACTGCTGTGTTTACTGAAGAAGTCAATGTTGAAAATCAAGGAAACAGCTGTCATGATGCAACTGGGGGAATCTGAAGGAGAAAACGATCAGCGTGATGGTACCAACATCAGGCCATCTGCCTCAGGAAACGCTGGCCCCAGCAGCTATGACGAAGAAGAGGAGGAGGAACAGCTGGAGTTGGAGCAGGAATTTCATGCCACCACTGACGAGGGCCAGAGCGGTGCACGTTGGACTTCCACAATTCAGCGCGAATGGTCAGCAGAAGTAGACCAGGAAGAAGGTGACAACTATGATGCATCACAACAACTATCACAACGCTCACAAGAGGATGATGAGGATTCTGGCAGGACTCTGGCACACATGGCTCAATTCATGCTAGACTGCATTGAACGCGACCCACGCATTGTGCGCATTCTGGACAACACCAATTACTGGGTTTATACCCTTCTGGATACAAACACAATGTTCCAAAACTGCTTGAAGAAAGAGTCAGACAGGTCAAAATGGAAGAATACCAGCAGGCCCTTGTGGAGACTTTAGAGAGGAGATTGACATCCTCTCCCTCCTCTAGCCAGTTGTACCCTGACAGACTGACTTCCGCAAACCCAGGACGACCAGGAGGGCAGCAAACAACACAAGCGGCAGCTAGTGCCCAAAAGGGAATGGTATCGGCAGTGTCCTTGGAGTGGGAAAATTTTCTGACACCCATGCAGCAGCCCACAGAACAGCAAGCGTGCAGATCCACCTCCAACACCGATCGCCTGGAGAAGATGGTCAAGGACTACATGTCAGATGGCGTAGCTGTGTTGAACAATCCATCTGCACCCTTCAACTATTGGGTATCGAAGCTAGACACCTGGCACGAACTGGCAATGTACGCAATAGAGGTGCTGGCTTGCCTGGCAGCCAGCGTTATGTCAGAACGCTGTTTCAGTGCTGCCGGAGGCATCGTCACAGATCAGCGTATCCGCCTCTCCACAGAAAATGCAGACCGTCTGACTCAAATTAAAATGAATCAATCCTGGATTTGAAACGACTATGCAACACTCCTGGACCCCAACCAAGTAACATGAACAATGACCATCTGTGATGGGTTAGCGTTGCCGGTCCCTGTTTATGGAACCTCTTATCTTTATTACATTTATGACTGCATGGCGGCAAAAAGCATGCTATCCGCACGCTTTTTGTCCTCATGCAAGGCCTGGGTTGTTGTGTCTCAAAGCGTGGCCTTCTCCTCCTGCGCCTCCTCCTGTTCCATCACGTGTGCTGCTGCTGGGTTAGCGTTGCCGGTCCCTGTTTACGGAACCTCTTATCTTTATTACATTTATGACTGCATGGCGGCAAAAAGCATGCTATCCGCATGCTTTTTGTCCTCATGCAAGGCCTGGGTTGTTGTGTCTCAAAGCGTGGCCTTCTCCTCCTGCGCCTCCTCCTGTTCCATCACGTGTGCTGGTGCTGGGTTAGCGTTTCCGGTCCCTGTTTATGGAACCTCTTATCTTTATTACATTTATGACTGCATGGCGGCAAAAAGCATGCTATCCGCACGCTTTTTGTCCTCATGCAAGGCCTGGGTTGTTGTGTCTCAAAGCGTGGCCTTCTCCTCCTGCGCCTCCTCCTGTTCCATCACGTGTGCTGCTGCTGGGTTAGCGTTGCTGGTCCCTGTTTATGGAACCTCTTATCTTTATTACATTTATGACTGCATGGCGGCAAAATGCATGCTATCCGCACGCTTCTTGTCCTCATGCAAGGCCTGGGTTGTTGTGTCTGAAAGCGTGGCCTTCTCCTCCTGCGCCTCCTCCTGTTCCATCACGTGTGCTGCTGCTGGGTTAGCGTTGCCGGTCCCTGTTTATGGAACCTCTTATCTTTATTACATTTATGACTGCATGGCGGCAAAATGCATGCTACTTGTGCAAAGAAAACAGACATTTCCCGCATTTTAAAGACAGTTTTCCCTTTGAAACTTTAAAATTGATTTTCTCAAAAACTATAAGCTCTTTTTGCTAATTTTTTTTCCTCTTGTACCCACTCCCAAGGTGCACATACCCTGTAAATTTGGGGTATGTAGCATGTAAGGAGGCTTTACAAAGCACGAAAGTTCGGGTCCCTATTGACTTCCATTATGTTCGGAGTTCGGCGCGAACACCCGAACATCGCGGCCATGTTCGGCGAACGTTCGCGTACCCGAACATCCAGGTGTTCGCCCAACACTACTCATTACCTTTTAAACTGTTTTTGAACGCTTTTATCACATACCAGGGCGCCTCTTTTACCAAAATAGTGCCCCTAGGAGAAAACTCAGACAGCTTGTCCAGACAGATTCTGAGACAGTAATACACAAACCCCTCTATGTAGAATTAGGAAACTTAGAACTTTGAACTGTCTGCATAATTTATCAACATGAAAAAACTATAATTTGTTATTTGGCGTACAGCTATTCTTGTGGTGACCATCTACACCAGTGAGGTTCATTTCCATTTGGAAGCTACCTGCAGAGCTAAAGATTCTTGACGGACATGTCCTTAGCTCCAACAATTCTGAGGATTCAGGGCTGTACCAGAGCCTTCAAGGATGGAGAGATAGCTTGAGAGAGTATATATTCAAAATAGAATCTGGTAGACTGTGAGGTGCTTCTCCTTCCCCAGCCATGTCGCCTAAAAGCCCCATCTACACGATATGATTCTTTGTGTGATTCAATTACGATTCTATTTACGATCCGATTAAATCCGACATGTCCGATCGGGATTCGATTTGATTCGATTCAATTCGATTTGCTATTGCAAAACAATGGCAAATCCAATTGAATCAAATCCCAATCGGACATGTCGGATTTAATCGGATCGTAAATAGAATCGTTATTGAATTGCACAAAGAATCGTATCGTGTAGATGGGGCTTAAGACTCCTAGCCCCAGAAGATCACCAAATTTGAGGCCTGCTAGGCTGGTGTAACTGAGGAAACAGGACCTATCATTTCATGTGGGAGATAGCTCCAACAACTTGGAGGGTATTGGGGCTTGTGTCTCTTGGCTCTCTCTCCAGCCTAGAAAGCTGAATGTTTCCAAGAAACCTATCCATTCTCCCATCTGTCAACTCACTTATATTTGCTGTGTAAATATTCGTACATACTTTCAACTTAGGTTGCCTGGAACAATCGTTTGAGGTCCTTTTCCAGATGCCTGTCAACAACTCATTATTAAGGGGCCCATACACTTACCGATTTTCCCGCAGATATACAGCCGATTCGATCACTGTGATCGAATCGGCTGTGAAATTGTCACGCAAACGCTGACCGAACGATCGATTTCCGTCCGAAATCGATCGTTCCCGACGATTCCCGTCATTCCGTCCGTGTGGAAGATTTCCCTCGATTGCCGGCGGGTCAGGAGTGCGTCAATAGCGGCATTCGAATGCCTGACGACCGACGCTAGCGGCAATACATTACTTGCTCCGGTCTGCGTGAGTCCCCGCTCTCTCCGCTGTCTCTTCTCCGCTGGGTTTGGGGTTCCGGATCGGCTGGCTACTTCCTGTCCCAACAGGAAGTTTAAACAGTAGAGCGGCCTCTACTGTTTACACTTCCCCGGATGTGAAGTGAAGCCAGCCAGTCCTGAACCCGGAACCCAGGCAAGCAGAGACAGCGGAGAGAGCGGGGACTCGCGCCAGCCGGAGCAGGTAATGTGTAGCCGGTGGGCAGCGGCGGCGGCAGCTCCACAGATTGTGATCGGTTTCATGCTGAAATTGATTCACAATCTGTTTGCAGTAAAGGCAGCCATACGATCCCTCTCTGATTAGATTCGATCAGAGAGGGATCTATCTGTTGGTCGATCTGATGGCAAATCGACCAGTGTATGGCAGCCTTTAGTGAGAAGACATGCTGGAAAAGATGCCCAATTGCTATTGTTACGTATAGCCACAGGCACTTCTGATCACTGGAAGATTGTGATCATATTGATTGAATTGTTCTCAGCTGAGACTGAATGTCTGGTTTTTGCGTACCGGTCAATACACTCATTCATATGTGCATATTGTCCTGAATGACAACACACTGCAGCACATTTAGAATCATTTCATTTAAGCAATAGTTGATTGTGGGAATACATGCAGATCGGTTACCTTCCACAGATATCTCATAGCTTGAACTTTATTTTGTTTTGTGACTTTAGTTCAGCCTTAATTAAGGTTCACATGCCCTTTTTTATAATGTAAAATTATAAAGGGAAAACAATATGTAAATGAAACACTTATTCTAAAAGCCTGAAAACACTATAAACAATGCTGAGAGATTCAAAGACTTCCACCGAGCACCTGCTCAGTATCAATTGCTGCAGAAACTCTTTATTTTGGCTAGACATTAAAATCCAATAAGTGAGAACACAGACCAGAATAAGTAACAGATACTCAAGCACGATATTACAAAAGCACTACGCACAAGAATTAATTGCTAAAGCAAATGCATCCGTAGCAACAATGCACCAAACAAAAACACTAACACTCAATGAAAACTAGAAAGTGGAATAACAGAAAACATTATGCATTTTGTAAAGGAGGAGTCTGGCAAAGTGGAATTAGAGTACACCTGTTAAATAGACCATCTGTTTTCTAGAAGCAGAACTGAACACGTTTCTGCATTTTATAATCTTACCAAGAACATGTCTTGTGATTCAGAGGAAAAAGAAAATCGCTATTAAAGCAATGTCATGAATATTATATTTTGTTATAAAAATAATGTAATATATTTTAAAGGTAATCTGAAGTGAAAATAAACTTATGAGATAATGAATTGTGTGTGTAGTACAGCTAAGAAATAGAACATTAGTAGCACAGATATAAGTATCATATTGTTTTCAGTACAGGAAGGGTTAAAGTGGAGGCGAGATGAACTTTTACTCATTGCATAATTGTGTTCCTTTCCTATAGTTTATAGGGCATTCCTCCAGCCAAATACTTTTTTGTTTTAATACTCTAATTCCCTATAAACTAAACAAGCCACGCCCACAGGTTTTCAGAGAGCCTTGGCACTTTCAGACAGTAGCAAGGGCTCATGGGAGCTCAGTCTGGGCCTGAGGAGGTGGGGGTATTACTAGCCAGAGATTTCAGAGGTGGAGGGAGGAGGAGGGGGGATTCGTTTTTTTTGCTCAAGATGCAGATAAGCCTGCCTCTGTGTAATGTTTACAAACAACATGGCTGCTGTCATTGTCACACATATCACAGGAAGAATAATCATATTCTATTAAAGCTGTTTGCAGCTAGATTTGCTGTGTAAGCTAAATCTAAACTTTAGATAAAATATATAGACAAGTTACTTGTTATAGTTAGTTTTTCATCTCGGATCCGCTTTAAGAAACTTCAGTTGTTATCTATGCAAAAGAGCTTCTCTGAGTTCTCCCACTAAATTAGTCAGAGAACAATGTTGTTTTCTGAAGCACTTATCTCAACCTGTCTCTCATTGTTATTTGTTTGCATGAGGTTCTTCTGCCAGGAAGTTCAAAGGGCCATTAGCTCTGCTCTGTTTCATCATTTAAAATACAGAGTGTAGTTTATAAAATGCAAATATTAGAGAATGATGCAATGTTATACAAAAACAGCTATACAGCTGAAAATAAAAATATGAGGATCTTTTCTTTGCTACTAATGTTCTATTAATTATCCGTACTACACATTCGTTATATATTATTTGTTTTATTTTTCCACTGTAGTGTCACTTTTAAATGTAATTCTTTTTGTTGAATAATAATTTACAGTTCCCCTATGATCGGTAGTAGAATTATAACTGTCCTCAATAAATTAAGACAAATTAATTTAGTATGCATCCCCCAACACCACCATTACTGATTTATGCATCATAGAGGATCGATGCGTCAGCAGGAGACAGGGGCTGCTTTGTGCTGCCTCAGAGTCTTACATAGTTTACAACTGGCTATATACAAGGAAACATGTCAGTTTATTCCAGAGTTATCACAGAGTTCTTTAACCTCTCCATTTTCAGGGGCCTTTCACACTGGCACGGTGCGGTGGGTCATTTTACCACACCTCAGTGCTATGCCAATAAAAGCCTATGTGTGCTTTCATACAGCATGCTTTGTGGCGCACCAGAAGTTACCGATCTACCGCCAGCAGATACCTACGTTGCCGTGTGACCTCTGCAACCACTTGTAGATGTCATGTAAGTCTATGTTGACGCAGGGGTTTTAAAAAATGTTGGCGGCAGCGGTAACCCATGAAGGCCTGTTTTTGTTGGTGTGGTGTGTCCCTCAAGCTGCACAATAGCCGCCAATTTGCAGTTTGAATCCGACCTCAAGCTCACTGTTCAGTGCAGACTGGGCAATATTTCTCATTGCCCTTAAACTGGTATGATAGTAAATTGTCTGTGTGCAGTGGATAAAAATATACCATGCAAGATTTTTCTACACAAGTATCTATGTACAAAGTTCTACTGTACAGCAATGATTACATTAAGGGTTGGGGCTCACTAGAGCATTTTGTGCAGCACTATCCGATCACCAACAAATGGCAAAGTGCTGGCTACAGTGGAATCCTAATAGTATGGGTCCACTTGCAGAGTTGCAATCACAAAGTCTACCATTTGCTGTCACAGACCAGCTGGACAGTTCCCATATACCCACACAAGGGGACACACAGGGCTACTGAAAGAGGTGCAAAGGGGGAAGGCCAGTAGGGTTCTTATTACCAAATATATTGTAGTCAGTGCATTCAAACTCAATTCAGGCTGGGTGCACACATAGCGGAAACGCTAGCGTTGTGTAAAACGCTGCATCTTTGCCACTAATGGAAGTCTATGGGCTGCAGGAAAAAACGCATATAAAAATGCATATGCGTTTTACAGTATGCGTTTCGCAAAACACTGGTTCTGTTGCGTATTATGCAGGATGGCTGCCAAAACGCACATAATCAAAGTCAATGGGAACACAATGGTATACGTTTTTCATGCGCTTTCCATGCATTTTTTTATATGCGTTTTTGCCTAAAGAATTGTTTAGTGATGCATTTTCGCTTCCTGCTGTCTTCCTAGTGATTTGCATAAAACGCAATTGAAAAATGCATGAAAAACGCATACAAAAGGTTTAGGGCTCTTTCACACTACAGCCCTTTTTCAGCGTCTCAACGCAAAGTCGAAACTGCGTTGACCAAGGTAAAATGAAAGTCCATAGACTTTCATTTTACCTTTTACACCCGACCCTGCGATTTGATGCGTTGCGGTACGACGCACCCGGGAGCATTTTATTGTTGGGATTTGGCATTTCCCCGTCGGGTTAGTTAAGCCTATTCAACGTGTGCAGGAGAACGGCTCCTGCATGTGTTGTTAATGTGAAAGAGACCATATGCATTTTGTATTAGCGTTTGTGGTTCACTAATACAGTTAAAACGCACGCAAACCGCTTGCAAAACGCATTGCAAGCGCACCAAAAACACAGTCAAAACGCAGCAAAAACGCACACAACATTAACATAAAACTTGACATAAAATGCAGCCTTTCACGCGATGTCATATGTGAACCCAGCCTCAAGCAGTAGCCCACTTGGAGCAGTATAACCATTAACATGGCTCCATAAATCACAATAGAAAAGGTAGGAAAAAAGCATTTCAAGAATTTGTCTAGATTGGTTCTTTAATAAAGAAGACTCATTATTAACCTGTCATCCGTACAAGATATACACCTAGCATATCTTCAGACAATCGCCATTTGTTTGCTTGCAGCAATGTCTATAAATAGGCAGAGTCTAAAACCAGAAGTGCGCGATAGCAAACTTTAATTTATGGATCTGTGTAGACACCGAGATTAACATTTACACTTGCGTGAGCTATTTTTTCTTATTGCATTGAAGAACGCCATGCAATACTTACCTAAGGCCTCTCTTTTCCTGACAACATGTTCATTAAGGCTGAGCTGAATTTGTAGCGCCGGAGGCCCCTGTAGCTAGAGCATAATACACTTCCTGCTTTTCTCAGTCAAATCATGTCTTTTGTGGAGGGATTCAATTGACGAAGCTGAGATTGCGACAAATATATAGCCATTTTAGAATGTCTTCATCGGCATATGCAGGAATGCAAAGACCTGCAAAATAAGGCAAACGGCGCAAACCTCTAATTAGTATATTTTCTCAAATTGTTCTGTGTGAGAAAAGTGCAAGCGAAATTACACATTACAAGAAACTTGATGAATGAACCTATTGCTTTTTCATATGGAGCAGTATGAAAACATTCAAGGAGTAATCCTTCTGTGTATAACAGAATATTATAATTTACCAAAACTTGTCTTTTGGTGTAATTGTAGCACAAAAACTAGTAGATTAAGTCATTCCGAAGACGTCTGTTTTGTAAGGCTGAACCATAAACTGGATTTTCTGTGACAGCTGAGTTCTAAATTTTGTGTTGAAAGGCAATAAATGAAATCAGTAGCGTGTATCTTTCTGAAAATCTGTGAAAATCAAGTAACTTGTCTATATATCTTATCTAAAGTTTAGATAGTTTACACTGCAAATATAGCTGCAAACAGCTTTAATAGAAAATTATCATTTCTTCCTGTGATACAATGACAGCAGCCATGTTGTTTGTAAACATTACACAGAGGCAGGCTTATCTGTATCTTGATCACTAAGCCTGTGAAAAAAACCTAATCCCCCCTCCTCCCTCCTCCCCTCTGCCTCTGAAATCAATGTCTAGTAACACCTCCTCCTCCTGCCCAGACTGAGCTCCCATGAGCCCTTGCTACTGCCAAAGCTCTCTAAAAACATGTGGGCGTGGTTTATTTAGTTTATAGGGAATTAGAGTATTAAAACAAAAACAAAAAAGTATTTGGCTTGAGGAATGCCCTATAAACAATAGGAAAGGAACACAATTATGCAATGAGTAAAAGTTCACCTCGGATGTTTGGGGGGCTGCTCCACTTCCATCTTTTCATGCATACTGTAAAAAGAAGCTAGTTGTGGGATCGCTTGAAGTGAGTGAATCCTTCCTCAGGATGTCATAACCTGGGGCCCATTAGAGACCACAAATTGCCACTGAAAACGTGCTAGTGGGCCCCAGGCTTGAGATTTTGAGATGCTAGATGCTTTGCTCCAAAAACGCTGCATGCAATTTTGGCAAATCGCTATCACTCCTGTGGAATCACAGCTATAGAGTAACATTGGCAAATCACTTATGGAATCGGCAATTCCTAGAAAGCACAAATTGCCACTAAAAATGCGCAAGTGGGCCCCAGGCTTGAGATTTTGAGGAACAGGGAAATGAGAGAGATACAATATTTTGATGTTGTTAGTGGGAATAGTAACTATAATGTAACTATCAAAGCCAAAATTGGAATAAAGCATGGCTTTCACTTGTTATTAACGTATTGTTGCCTTTGCCCTGGGGCCCCATATAAAAGTGGCCCTGCTTAGTGCTGAACAAGAGAAACTACCTCAGTAAATTTAATTTCTGCTAAAAGAAGTACTTCGAATAGTCAGTGGTTTCAGCAAAAATGTTCCTACCACATGCTTAACTGTACCCGCTTGTGTTCGAGGAGGGGAAGGCGATAGAGAGGGTTAATTTACCTGTGTGACTGTCTCTTGCCAAGGCACAGGGAGCTGCCCTCCCAACCAGGAGAGCTCAGGGGGCTCTAGTGAAGTCCTGCAGTCTGGCATGGGAATGCGAGATGCGTGGGGTGGTTAAGAGGAGGTCGTTGGAGAAGCGAAGTGGACGGCCAGATGTATATCTGCTGACCAGGTCAGAGATGTAGGTTGGGCAGGACTTGTGTATGGATTTGTATGCCAAACATAGGATCTTGAAGCTGATTCTAGAGTGAATTGGAAGCCAATGAAGGGATTTGCGTAGGGGAGTCGTGGAGACAGAGCGGTGGGAGGAGAAGATGAGTCTGGCTGCTGCGTTCATGATGGATTTCAGGGGGGCGATGCGGTTTTGAGGAAGGCCTAACAAGAGGGAGTTGCAATAGTCCAGACGGGAGATGATGAGGCCATGGACAAGGAGTTTGGCAGTGTCTGGGGTCAGGAAAGGCCGGATCTTGGAGATGTTGCGTAAGTGGAAATAGCATACTCTAGCTACGGTTTGGATGTGGGAGGTGAAGGAGAGGGCCGAGTCCAGGGTGACACCCAGGCAGCGGGCTTGTGTGGTTGGATGAATGATTGTGCCATTGACAGTGACATAGAGGTCAGTGGGGGGTGAAGCAGCACGTGGCGGGAATATTAGGAGTTCAGTCTTATCCAGGTTTCATTTTAGGAACCTGGCAGACATCCAGGATGAAATAGCTGAGAGGCCAGAGGATACCTTCTCCATGGTGGTGGTGGAGAGGTCAGTGGTATGGAGGTAAATCTGGGTGTCATCTGCATATAGATGATAGTTGAAACCCAGAGAGGAGAGGAGTTTTCCGATGGAGGCAGTGTAAATGGAGAACAGCAGGGGACCAAGAACAGAGCCTTGGCGGGACCCCAACTGAATGTGGGAAGCAGGTTGAGGAAGAACCATTGAAGGAGGTCTTGAAGGAACGATTTGAGAGGTAGGAGGAAAACCATGCTAGAGCAAGGTCTTGGATACCCACAGATTGCAGGGACTGGAGAAGCAGGTAGTGATCAACAGTGTCGAATGCTGATGAGAGGTCTAGGAGGAGAAGGATAGTGTATTTTCCTTCGGCCTTGGCAAGCGTGAGGTCATTGACGACTTTGGTGAGGGCAGTCTCGGTGGAGTGGCCTGGCCGAAATCCTGATTGTAGGGGGTCAAACAGGGAGTTGGAGTCAAGGTAATGGGTCATGCGTTGGTGGACTAGACGCTCCAGGAGTTTATATGTAAAAGGGAGTAAGGAGATGGGGCGGTAGCTGGATGGAAGTGTGGGGTCTATTGAGGGTTTTTTAAGTAGGGGAAGTACAGTGGCCTGTTTGAAGTCAGAGGGGAAGGTACCCGTGGAGAGGGAGAGGTTAAACAGAGAGGTGAGGACAGGAGCCAGAACAGGGAAGTGAGGACGGAGGCATTTGGATGGCACAGGGTCTAGGGGGCTGGAGGTGGCAGGAGAAGTGGCTAGGAGACGGCTGACTTCGTCCTCTATGATAGGAGTAAAGGCAGTGAGTGGTGGGTGGGGTGGGGAATAGGTATTGGTGGGAGAGGAAGAAGTGGTGGAGTGGAGGCATGAGATTTCCCGTCGGATGCTGGCTATTTTGTCTGTAAAGTGAGTGGACAGATCAGTGGCTGAGAGGGCAGAGGTGGGGAGAGGAGTGGTGGGGTTAAGGAGGGAGTTGAAGGTGGCGAAGATGCACCGAGGGTTGGAGGCTTGGGATCCGATCAAGGCAGCAAAGTATTTTTGTTTAGCATCAGTTAATGCGGAATAAAACAGCTGCAGGTTGGCCTTGTACGCCAAGAAGTCGGAGTTGAGGCGGGATTTCCTCCATTTGCGTTCATAGGTGCGTGTCTGTCTTTGGAGGTTGCGAGTGTGTGCATTGTGCCAGGGCTGGGGGTTGCTGGGACGGCTGGGGCAGAATGTGGGGGGTGCAGCAATGTCTAGGGCTGCTGAAAGGGCCTGGTTGTATTTGGCCATGGCTTGGTTTGGGCAGGTAACGTTTGGGAGGGTGGATGTGAGGGACTGGAGGGGGTTGGCTAGTGCAATTGGGTCTAGGTTATGCAAATCTCTGTGCCAATGACCTGAGGGTGGTGGAGGGTGGGGGGAGCATGATGGGGAGATGGAGAAAGTGAGACGGTGATGGTTGGAGAGGGGGAAGGGTGTGATGTCCAGGTTGGGGAGGGTGACGGATTTTGAGAGGATCAGGTCGAGAGTGTGGCCAGCGCGATGGGTGAGGGAATTGGTGTGTTGGGAGAGGCCAAGGGAAGTAGTGAGGGAGAGCAGTTGAGAGGCTTCAGGGGAGTAAGGACTGTCCATGGGGATGTTGAAGTCCCCAAGTATGGTGGTGGGGGGAGGTCAGAGGAGAGGATGTGTGGGAGCCAAGAGGCCAGGTTGTCCAGGAAATGTTTAGTGGAAGTGGATGGGGGGCGGTAAAGGACTGCGATGACTGCTGGAAGGGGATGGTAGAGGCGGATAACATGTATCTCAAAGGAGGTAAAGTTTAAGGAAGGGGGTGGCGTGAGGACACGGAAAGTGCAGGACGGGGAGAGGAGCAGACCCACCCCTCCCCCAGACCTGTTTTCTGGTCTGGGGGTGTGACTGAGGTGAAGCCCCCGTAGGAGAGGGACGCTGCTGCAGCAGAGTCAGAGGGGGTGAGCCATGTCTCTGTGAGGGCAAGGAGGGTGAGGGAGTTGGAGAGGAAAAGGTCATGGATTGCAGTGAGTTTATTACGGACTGATCTAGCATTCCAGAGGGCGCAGGAGAGATGGGTGGTGTGCTTGTAAGAGGTCTGGATGGGAATGAGGGAGGAGAGGGACTGAGTGTGGGTGCGGGAAGGGACTGTGAGGTGGATGGAGACATGTTTAGAGTGGAGTCAGTGCTGGAGTGGTATGGGAGATGCGTGGGGGTGGAGGGCAAAATGGGAGGGTAGAGTTAGATAAGGTGACCTTAGTGAGGGCTAGGTGGTGAAGGAGCAGGTGGAGGAAGAGCATATTGTGATATGTAGATAGTGGAGGAAGGGGAGGAAGAGGTGTGCAGAAAGGTGGAGGAGTCATGGAGTTTGAGAGTAGGGAGAAATGGTTTGTGTAGGCTGAGATGTTTGGCAGTGTTTAAAGTTGTAAATAATTCCTTATCCCAAGATTGCAATATTAGGCAGCTGTCATGCCGATCCCCAACCCCCAGGATACAATTATTTTTCGGTAGTTTTTGCGCTTCCCACAAAATCACATAAAAACAGGCACGAAAACACAAAACCGCATGGGGAAAGAATCAAAGGACAAAACACAGAATCAGACAAGCAGAAAAACACAGAAAATCACATGAAAACATCACATGGATAAGTGTGACCATTGCCGTAGTGAACTGGTAAGGGGTACTAAAGGCCTCATTTACCAGTTGGCATTTGGTGCTTCACATTCACTCAGCTGGTAACCCTGAATTTCATTGGGCAAATTGCTTTTGATTTGATGGACCGGGTGTGCATACAGTACGTTGAAGCAAACACTAGGCTATTATTAGTGACATTCCAGTTACCATTCTTGTTGGCTGTTGTATTCCAAACAGAAAAACATTCCAGAATCATGCTATGCTGCTTTGCTGCAGCTGTGAAAATGATAGCATGCGGCATCACAGAAACGTTGGCATTGATCTACTGTACTTCTTTCATTTCAATCCCACCACCTTCCTTTGAAGAGTGCTGGCTGGAGATAACATCCATAAACGTTTTACAAAGAAAAGATGCAAAGCTTCCAACTTCCCGAAACACAGGGATTTTTTTTTAAATCCACTGAAAAAAAGGGCCAGTTTGAATGATGCTGTTCCAAAAGAGCCAAAGTTATTTTAAATAACAATGCAACATATTCCCCTAATAAATTCAGGATTAATAATACATGATGCAGAGCAATTCACACACTAAATTAGAAGCCAGCTAATAGGATTTTTTAAGCAGAAGTCGCCCATTGCTGATTTGTAATTCATTCTAATGATTTTAGATACCCCATTCTTCAGAGGACTATAAGCTTGCTCAGTTATATGGTATAATTTTATCATAATGATTACTGCATATTCGAATGAGAAGTACACTTGAAGCCTGACAAACAATTTTTGTTGTTAAAATGCCAAGTGTTTGGCAAATAACAGCAGTCTGTAATGACGTGTCCTGTTTAAGGAAGAAATAGAATTGGTCTAAGACAAAAGGGCAAGACTATTTGCAGTAAACCAAATAGAAGTTTGTATTAGGTGCATAAATGATGCAATAGCAGTAATTGTTTGCTAACAAAAACTGGTGTGAGTACAGGGCTGCACAATATTAGAGAACTGTCTGCAACACAGTGGTCAGTTAAAATATTTTAGCTCAGATATTTGCCAGAAAAGGTGAATTTTAAAGCTAGACATTTGATCTGAATTTTCTGGACAATTTAGCATGGAGTAATAGCATTGTTAGTGAGTGTGGTTACCGATAATGGCAGTTGGTATTGTCTACTTTTTCTTGTCTGCCAGTAGTAAAAATGATGACCTGCAGGATTATTGTGGATCAAACAATATGAACGAATTACACAGTGAATATTAACCTCCTTAGCAGTAATCACGAGTTCAGCTCGGGGTGGAAAAAACATGCCAGCAGCGGTATTCCCAAGCTGAACTTGTGGTAATCGCCAGGAGGTTACAGTAGAATATAGCGCACAGCAGGCATTTTATCTCACCTCCCGGGGGATCTGGATGTCAGCCGTCATTCTTCTTCCTCTCCTCCGAGGCTCTTCTTCCCCACTCGTGAGATCGCCATCTGTCGTCATGACGACAGCCGGAAATCTCACTATAGGGTTACAGGTAGGAAAAACTGCAGCACTGGATCCCAGGGAGGTGTGTGATTGCTGGGGCTGCTGCAGATCTCCCTGGCAGCATGATTTTTCCAGGTTTTAGGGTCTGAAACATACAAAAAATGTTTTAGACCTTTTTAGACCCTAAACTCCAGAAAGAATTATAATGCCAAGGGAGTTAATCATTTCTTGATTTCTCTTCAATTTTTTTACTTCTCACTTTGCAATGTATTCATTTTTTTTCCCTACTACTATTTTTCAGTTAAATTCCTCTTTAAAAACAAAATTTTCAGTCTTATTGTTTCTATCCTATAAGTTCCTATACCTGTTCTAATGTGCTCTGGCATACTGCAGCCTTTTCTAGTTGCACTGTCTCTGTAATATATCTAATCTTCCTTTGTCAAGGTTTGTCGAGGCAGAGAGGAATGCACTGCCTTTTGTTGTGATAGGGAGAAGTTATGCACACCTCCTCCATGCCCCCTGCAGGCTCTGTGTGTGTGCTTTGTTTATCCCTCACAGACAGGTCTCTGCTCACAGCCAGTGTGTCTGTGACCTTGTGAACAGCTGTGAGTGCAGAAAGATCAGTTCAAAGCCCAGACAAGCAGCTAAGGCAACAAGTGGGAGAAACATTACAGCAGTCAAGTCACTTTTGAGAAGAGCCTCTGCAAACAGGCACCTGCTCTGATGATGTATTTCCTGTTTGGCGGCCATCTTCATTGTTTACAAAAACAATTAATAAAACAGTGATTTTATTACCAAGAAAGCAGCAGGAGCAGCGAAAATGTCACAGAGGGGGCTAGGAGAAGACAACAAATAGGCTAGTACTTTTATTTATGTAAGATTTTCACAGTACAGATTATCTTTAATATAATTCAAATAAAATTAACAGGATTATAAGGAAATGACAAAAAGTATTTGACTTGAGACAACAACCATATACACTAAACATACAGTAGATGTTCAGCTTAATAACAGCTTTTAGTTTTCAGTATTCTTGTCACCAAACTTTTCGCACAGTTCCTCCATTTCACTGACCATCTTAACCATCTTGGTAGTGATGGCAAAGTGCAAAATGCATTATGTTCAGACCTACTATACTCATTTTCATAACAGTTATCAAATTCAGAAAGCATTACTTCAGCATAAATAAGTCACATTTAAAGACGCTGCCCCTTGTAACGATTCCTATTGAAACGGTATGAATTAAATATTACAAGCAGCTCCCTTTTCTTCATTAACCACTTTACCCCCGCGCGTACGTATTTCTCCGCCCCTTTTTCCATCCTTTAAAAACCAGGGACGGAGAAACACGTACTTTCCGCGTTCCCGACGCTGCCCGCGCTCCCGCTCGTAAACACGCCGCCCGCCGCTAGTAAAACCGCCGCCGCCCGCTCGCCCAGAGATCAATGAACGGGAAAATCCATTCCCGTTCGTTGATCTAAGCCCCGCAATGATCAGCTGCTCTCCTATGGGCAGCGCGATCATTGTGAGAAAAAACTCACGTGTCCATGCTCATTATACTTCCTCCAAGCTTCCGGAAGGAAGCTTGGAGGTCGCATTAAAACAAAAAGTTACTGTGGCCATCTTGTGGCCAAATAGTAAACTACACCCTACACATTTTTCACATACAAATAAATGACTTTTACACATAAAATTAACTCATTACCTCCCACACTCCCCATTTTTTTTTTTTTTTGTAATTAAAAAAAAAATAAAAAATTTACAATTAAAAAAAATACATAAATAGTTACCTTAGGGACTGAACTTTTTAAATATTTATGTCAAGAGGGTATAACACTGTTACTTTATAAACTATGGGCTTGTAATTAGGGATGGACGCAAAACTGAAAAAAATGCACCTTTATTTCCAAATAAAATATTGGCGCCAAACATTGTGATAGGGACATAATTTAAATGGTTTTATAACCGGGACAAAAGGGCAAATACGTTTCATGGGTTTTAATTACAGTAGCATGCATTATTTAAAAACTATAATGGCCGAAAACTGAAAAATAATTATTTTTTTCCCCACATTTTTCCTATTTTCCCATTAAAACACATTTAGAAAAAAATAATTCTTGGCATAATGTCCCACCTAAAGAAAGCCTAATTGGTGGCGAAAAAAACAAGATATAGTTCATTTCATTGCGATAAGTAATAATAAAGTTATAGACGAATGAATGGAAGGAGCGCTGAAAGGTGAAAATTGCTCTGGTGCTCAGGGGGTAAAACCCCTCAGTGGTGAAGTGGTTAATATTTGTTATGGCTGCCTTTATCCTGTTCCCTGTGAGAGGATGCTGGGTCTGCTGGTACCTGCTGGTACCATGTTTCCCCAAATAAAAAGGCATTATGTGTGAGGACGAATTCCAGGCATTCACAAATGAAGGCATTGTAGGAGTCATCCTTGTTCTCCCTGTCTAGAAACATCCTCACAGCACTTATGCCATTGAGATGTGGGATCCTACTGTAAAGGCTGGTAACATGAATGGTCACCAGCAGGTCTCCCCTACACCACAATGAGGACCCAAGGCCCCCCAAAACGTCGATAGTGTCACTAAGATGTCTATATGCAACTGAAGCCCTCTCCAACGATTGGCTGACCTGCTCAGCTTTTGCTTGATTAATCACTGCAGACTAGGTGTAACGTGTGTGTGCACTTCTTATTGGCTTATAAGCAGCCTGCAGGCTTTATAAAGCAGCAGAGGACTGTTTGGGAGTGAGTATTTCCCTCTTTGTGTGTTTGGTAAGTTTCAGAGCAGTTGGGGACAGGCTCTTGGGGGTGGCAGCTCCAGGGCTTGACTGCGCTCACATATGGTGTTACATGCTGGTTCTGGGGCCCCGGGCAGTGAGAGTTCCCGGGGCCCCAGGCTGGCTTGTGCACCATTGTTTTTAATTTTAGTGTCACTAAGATGTGACGGAATATGTGACAATAATGGCCGGAGGATGTGGTCCAGGTATCTGGAGAGTCTCTCCGCCCGATACAATAGGTCGGCCCGGAGGGTCGGTCAGGGATTTATGGATTTTAGGCAAGCAATACCACATGGGTTTAACTGGGAAAGGAGGCAAAAGGTTATTAGCCAAAGTAGATGTCAAGAAGCCTTTTTCTACCTCTCTTCGGAGGAGTGACCTCAAGGCAGAATGATAGCTAGCCATGGGGTCTCTTCTAAGGGGTCTGTAAGATGCAGTATCTGACAGTTGTCTAAGAGCTTCTGCTTTATACTTTTCGGTTTAAAGGAGTACAACAGATCCCCCTTTATCTGCTTTTTGGATAGTCAAGTCAGGGTAAATTTCTTGGGTGCAGATCCCAGGTTCTAAACCAAGAGGCAAGCCGAATATACCCAGTAAGCCTAGAGTATACTGGACCACTGATTCGGATTCGAGTGGAGAGGACACCCCAAAACCACGCCCAAGGCAAAACCCCAAGAAGCCAGTTCCCATCAACCCAAATGACGCCCCTTTAGGCGGCGTGTCAGGCATGGGAGAGGGAGAGGAAAAAGACAAAAGAGTCACTTGGGAGGACTAGCCAAGCGGGAAAGGCAAGAAGAGGAAAACCTATCAGCAATAATGCCTTTGAATATCAAAACAAGTTTGGTGAATCTGACCACGGTGGAGCTACCAGAAGGAATGGAGAGCCTCCTGAATAACGGAGTAAACTTTTCTTTGGTCCAACAATTTAACTACTCACAATTTAATGTAGATCTATACAAGGGAGTTAGAAAGCTGAACATTCAGCATCATTTTGGGAAGATGTAAACAGAAGAGACTAATGTCTCTGTTAGGTCCCCAGAAAATGTATCAATCATTTATAGGTACTTTGGGATTTAGCCCAGAAGGATCATGGAGCGATAAGGAACTTGGAGAAATTACAGACCTGAACGAGCTTTTGGTGGAATCAGCCCAGGTTGATGTACCATTGTCTGACAACACCAAATTTAAACCATGCAGGTCCATTATGCCCTTTCCCACACAAGCAGGTTCCTGTATTGATCTATTTGAGAAACAAGTAGATAGTGAAGTCAAAGCTTTGATTTATCCTACAGCAGCTTCGTACGTATCCCCTACAGAAAGTAGAGCTCGACAGTGGCTGAAAAATCGCCCTGACTTGACTATCCGTAAAGCAGATAAAGTGGGATCTGTTGTACTCCTTTCAACCGAAAAGTGTAAAGCAGAAGCTCTTAGACAACTGTCAGATACTGCAACTTACAGACCCCTTAGAGGAGACCCCACGGCTAGCTATCATTCTGCCTTGAGGTCACTCCTCCGAAGAGGGGTAGAAAAAGGCTTCTTGACATCTACTTTGGCTAATAATCTTTTGCCTTCTTTCCCAGTTAAACCCGTGTGTTATTGCTTGCCTAAAATCCATAAATCCCTGACCGACCCTCCGGGCCGACCTATTGTATCGGGCCTAGGGTCGGTAACGGAGAGACTCTCCAGATACCTGGACCACATCCTCCGGCCATTATTGTCACATATTCCGTCACATCTTAGTGACACTATTGACGTTTTGGGGGGCCTTGGGTCCTCATTGTGGTGTAGGGGAGACCTGCTGGTGACCATTCATGTTACCAGCTTTTACAGTAGGATCCCACATCTCGATGGCATAAGTGCTGTGAGGATGTTTCTAGACAGGAAGAACAAGGATGACTCCTACAATGCCTTCATTTGTGAATGCCTGGAATTCGTCCTCACACATAATGCCTTTTTATTTGGGGAAACATGGTACCAGCAGGTGTCGGGCACCGCAATGGGGACCCCGGTTGCTTTTACTTATGCAAACCTTTTTCTAGGTGCATGGGAAGAACTTTACATCCATTCTGCTGATAATCTCTACCGCTTGGCTCTGAGGATGTGGTCCAGGTATGTGGATGATGTCCTGGCCTTTTGGTCAGGAGATGTTCCACTCCTCCAGTGCTTTCTGAATTACCTTAATAAGAACAATGTTAATATGCCTGCGTGGTACGGCGAGCTAGCCTGGCCCGCAGTTGTTGTTTACTGCATTTTACCATGGAATGGTCAGGATACAGCATTTGTTTTCTTGATCTTGAACTGGCTATTACACAAGAGGGTATTTTGACTAGAGGCTATCGCAAGCCCACTGCCTCTAATACCATCTTACACTGCAATAGCTATCATCCCAAACATGTTATAAAATCTCTTCCTTTTGGCCAGTTTCTGCACTTGCGCAGAAACAACACCCAACTGGAAGACTTTCTTAAACAAGCAGAAGACCTCAAACAAAGACTTCTTGCCCGAGGTTATAACGAAAGCAGTTTAGATGCAGCCATTAAAAAAGCTACCAATAAGGACAGGTCGGAGTTGATCAAAAGGAGGGAGCGAAACAGACCCTCAAAAGGTTCGGGAGTATTCTAATTTGAATTTTCCCCAATGGCCAACCAGATCAAGTGGGCCTTCAGTAAAAATTGGTCCCTCCTTTTGGAGAACCCAATACTGAAGAACACCTTGCCACCCCAACCACTGATGGGTTGCCATGGCAACCACTCTCTATTCTGCACTGTTGCGCATCACCCTTTACACGCACCGCCGGTGGACGCACTGCCATAGGCCGCCGTGCGGCGACGTCATAGATGACGTGCGCACGCGACCTCTTGGATATGGCCGTGCCTTCCACTGACTACTCCCTGTTTACAGCGCACCTATGGACCAAACATTTCATGGGGGCGGGTCCTTTCTGCGGACCGGAAGCGCGTCTCTTGTTAGACGCACATTTAACACCGCTGGCATTCTTACACTTCGTGCACTCACCTCTGAAGAAGCTTGGCGTAGGCCATGCAAAACGGTCATTAGGCCGTGCACCTATTTGGCGCCCACACCTGCTGCCTCCCACTACCACCCAGGTATAGCCTTTGGACACTTTTGATTATGACATGTTTTCTCTGTCATTATCATCCAGTTTGTTAAACATTCACCTGTGATGCAACTTTTTGTATTCTGCCACTCGGTGTCACTTTGCTATCAATAAACTATAGTGCCAGACCTCTTCTGCTCCCTTGAGTTCAAAATTTGTAAAGCTTGGTTTAAAGAAAAAAAATTAAATAACTAAATTAATTCAGTTCCAACAGCAGCAATCAAGTCACTGCTGTTCTCTTCTCTAAAGAGCACCTCTGGTAACTAATTAAAAACACACAGATCCCCTAATGAGGATGAGCTAAAACAAGCTGGCACATTGCATTGCGTTTCATGTGTCACAGGAGCCCCATTTCAGCTGGGCTCCGACACATAGTCCTGACTTGCACCCCTTGAAGAAAACGAGAGAGGCCTTTTCTGTATTTCCAGATACCTACATCAAACGCAATATGCCGGCCCGTTACAACTCATCTTCATTAGAGGATTGATTTGTTTTTAATTGGTCACCAGAGATATTTTGTATTCTTAAGCAAATTTGGGCTATCAGGGCACAATAAACCTGTTTAAATCCTGGCAGTCTGGGCTGCACCTCTCCATAAGGCACTAAATAGACCTGAGTGGTGCATTAACTTGAAATGTGGTAGCTACCCCCTCTGCATGAAGGAGGTCCAGAGAAGAGGGCAGTCATGTGATTTCATAATTGATTGTATAGCTTGAAATAAAACCAATCTACCATACACTACTATTATTTTTTTCTAAAAAAGCAAAAAAAACCTGAATTTTCCACCACCAGTGAGATAATTTTATAAAGAAATTCAGAAATTTCAACAGATTTTACTCGATAAAAATACACAAAAATTTTCTATACAACCAATTGTTTTTATCCAAAAATATACCCCAAAATTCAATATTTTTATTAAATCATGTATACCCATCGTACGACAGTCACTGCAATATAACATTGGAGAAGAGTTTGCGCAAAAGAGCTTACAATATAAAAGGTGGTGTTACTCACATATAAGTCGAATGTTTGGGACAAAAAAAGTGTCCCAAAAGTGGGGGGTCTGCTTATATGCGAGCCATGTACGTAGTGACCCCTTGAGTGCAGTAACCACCGCAAAGTAAAAGAAAAAGTTATTCCATGACCCCCCTCCAGTCATGTGCTCAGTGCTGCAGGCACAATTAGGTGGCCATGTTACCCCCAGCGCACTGCTAGACAAGAATGTCTGGCAGCTTTGAAGTATCCGCTGCGTCTCTCTTACTTCCCTCCCCAAATATCTCCATAGACATATGCAAGGTTGTGCGGCTTCTTTTGCTCTCCGCCAGGCCGCCACCACCGAGGCTCCACTGCAACTGAAGTCCATAGCAATAAGATAACAGAGGCGCAAAAAGGATAAAAGCGACTAAATGAGCTTAAAAACCAATTTGGTAATAGAGGAGGCAGTGGTGGACTTACCTCCTCCAAGCAGAACACACGACTGTAGATTTTCAGTCAAAAAAAGTTTATTGGGTACTCCAAAATAAAGTGCAACGCGTTTCGCAGGTTAAACCTGCTTCCTCAGGCAATACAGATAGGAGTAAAAAAAGCATCTGCTAGTAACATCGAAGCTGAGCGCCTCTGTGCTCAATTCTCAAATTGAAAAGAAATTGTAAAGAAATTGTATCAAGGGTAGCCACCTGTAACAAACCTACCTGGTTTGGTCTCTGGAAGCTACTCTGATAGTTTGGAGCAGCTGGAGGAAGCTTCCTCTTCCTCTTTGATCAAAGGCATCCCCGGCTCTCCTATAGATGTGGGTCGGCGTGTTGGTTCTGGCAGGACGCGCGCAGTTTAGAGCTGTCTTTATAGGCTGAGGAGGCGTGTCTGATGGGGTGTCAGCGGTGATGTCATCAGCTGACACCTTTTTGCAGAAGGTGCTGTCATTTCTGGGGGCGGGCTTTTGCTCTGCCTCCTGGGTATTTAAGGCCTAAGTATTCACTTGCTGGTTGGCCTTGATACAAATCAGTATGCTGGTTCTTGGCCTAGCTAGCTACATTTATATATTGTGTAGACGCACAATATATATGTACTCTAGTTAGTCAGTCTTGTATTTGTAGTTATATTATATATTTTCATAATATATTGTAGTAACATCTGATTGTACATTTATCTGTGTACCGACTTTTTGCCTGCCTCTTGACCTCGCTCTTGTCCTTCTATACCACTGCCATCTGATACACGTGTTCGACTAGGCCGGTCCCTGAGTTCGTTATTGCCTGATCCTTACAATACGACTGACATCTGACTTATGTATATGACCTTGCCTGTTTATTGACTACGATATTGCCTTGCTACTCTGTACCTCGATACCTCTGACTTGTGTATGACTATTGTGTATACACGTGTACGTTACCTCATCACGTATCAGCGTGATACCACCTTTAGGAATGGAATTGGAGAGACTGAAGGCTGCAGTATAGAAACTTTGAAGCATTCAATGAGTTTGTTATAAGTGAGTGAGATAAGTATAGTGTGTTGTTTCTGTTGCATTTTTAATGTAGTAATAAAGATACATCATAAGCTATAAAGTCATTTAAAGGATAGCCACAGTAGTTAAAATATTGTGGTTGATGTACTCACCATTTAATAAGCTGTCATACAAGTAGCATTAATTAACACTCTTTACTTCTTGCAAAGTTCACTATTTGAAAGTGACAGTTTTCTCACTTGCAAACAGAAATAACAGCCAAGAAGCACCACTAACCTTTTCTACAAGAATATCATGGGCCCTCGCTACACGCTTGTATGTTTAGGTGATGGCTGCAGTGACCACCAGCAAATAGCAGTCTCTGCCTCTTTTTAACCATCTACTGTGTCATAAAATAATGTTTATAGCACATCACTGCAACCTCAAATAAATATATATTTAAAATACATATTTTATTAATGTTTATTTTAATATCTTGTTTTCTCATCACAGCCTTCCTGCAATACAGAACATTTCCCTGCAATAAGCAGGCATACACACACACATACGCACGCACAGATACACACACAGAGACACACAGATACACACACACATACACAGAGACACACACAGACACACAGACACACACACACACACACACACACACACACTGCGACACACACAGAGACACACATGCACACATAAACACAGACATACACACAGACAAACACACAGACACACACACACATACACACGCACAGAGACACACACAGAGACACACAGACACACACACACATACACAGAGACACACACAGAGACACACACAGACACACGCATGCACACACAAACACAGACATACACACAGACAAACACACAGACACACACACACACAGACACACACGCAAACACAGAAAAACACAGATACACATACACACACAAACACACATAGATACACACACACACACACACAAACACATACACACACACACACACACACACACAGACACTCATACACACACACAGACACACACAGAGACACACACAGAGACACAGACACACACAGACACACGCATGCACACACAAACACAGACATACACACAGACAAACACACAGACACGCACACACAGACACACATGCAAACACAGACAAACACAGATACACATACACACACAAACACACATAGACACACACACACACACACACACACAAACACATACACACACACACACACACAGACACACATACACACACACAGACACACACAGAGACACAGACACACACAGACACACGCATGCACACACAAACACAGACATACACACAGACAAACACACAGACACACACACACAGACACACACGCAAACACAGACAAACACAGATACACATACACACACAAACACACACACACACACACACACAAACACATACACACACACAGACACACACACACAGACACACACACAGACACACACACACGCAGTCACACACACAGACAAACACACACACACACACACACATACACACACACAGACACACACACACGCAGACACACACACAGACACAGACACACACGCAGACACACACACACAGACAAACACACACACACACATACACACACACACAGACACACACACACACCGACACACACACAGACACACACACACACGCAGACACACACACAGACAAACACACACACATACACACAGTCGCACGCACATACACACACACGCACATACACACACACGCACAAACACACACACAGACACACACACACACACACAGAGACACACACACACACAGACACACACACACACACACACACACACACAGACACACACACACACACACACACACAGACACACACAGAGACACACATAGACACGCATCCATCTGAAAATGGCGCCTGCGAATAATGGCGCACGGTGTTGCCGCTAATCCGTTTGCCGCTTATCGCTATTTAACGTTAAAGCCTTATTGTTATTTAACGTTAAAGCCTTATTGTTATTTACCGTTAACACACAGAACCCTCTCTGTACCTATCCCTAACCCCTAAACCCCCCCTGGTGGTGCCTAACCCTAACCACCCCCCTGGTGGTGCCTAACCCTAAGACCCCCCTGGTTGGTGCCTAACCCTAATACCCTACTGGTGGTGCCTAACCCTAAGACCCCCCTGGTGGTGCCTAATCCTAACCACCCCCCTGGTGGTGCCTAACACTAACCACCCCCCTGGTGGTGCCTAATCCTAACAACCCCCCTGGTGGTGCCTAACCCTAAGACCCCCCTGATGGTGCCTAACCCTAAGACCCCCCCAGTGGTGCCTAACCCTAACCTTGACAGTGTTACATTAAATCCATTCCCCGTTTTGCAGTTAAATAACGTCAGCAGTTTGGCTTATGTAGGGCGCTATTGATAAATAACGTTAGTGTGTGCCACTATTGATAAATAACGTTACTGTGTGCCACTATTGATAAATAACGTTAGTGTGTGCCGTTTTTCTTCTTTTTTCCCTGTGCGCCATTATTATGCAGTACTAACGATAAATAGCGATAAGCGTATCTTTTTAATGCGGCGCCATTTTTATGCATAGGCGCTGTGCGCCATTATTCACTGATCCCCATAGACACACACTACTTGATATTTATTCTAGTAGAGCTGTCTGTGGTTCCGTTCTGCTGAGAACTATGGAGGTTGCATTTCTTTCATATATCACAGATAATTATTATTAAAGTCAACAATGTCATGCTGGGAAAGTATCACTAACACTAAAGTGAACCTAAACACTTTGATAACTAGTATTTTTTTTTACGAAGTTGTCAGAAGGAATTTGCAATTATTCAGGTTGAAGTGAGCATATGAGGTCTCCCACGATGCATCACTCCTGAATATGGAAGTTATCCCTTGTTGTCCATGTAAGCTAACTACACCTCCAGAACCCCGGAATACAATGATGTGTCAGCTTGTTAATATTACAGAGCCTCAACTAGGCAAACAGCGTTTGCTGGGAAATCTGCAACTCTGGGTGTTTAATGTCCTTCCCCACAGAACCGCATTAATCCATGCCATGCACTGATAAGGGCCAACCAATCCGAAGCAGTCTGTGGCATGTTGGATTATTGTGGCTCTGTATTATCACATAATTGCATTCCAGCAATTCTGGAGGTGTTTTTATAGGAACAACAAATGATGATTTGCTTATTCTACACAATCTCATATCTTGAGTCCAGAATGTCACCTTTGTTATGTGCATAACTTGTTAAATAAATACTGTATATAATAAAAAGCCAACTTCTTTAATTGCAAGTCTATTGAAAAACAAAGGCTTGGCATGGCTGCCAGCAGCCTATGCTTATCTCTGCCTCCCATTGTCAGTTCAGGCACTGTCCTATTGGTATAATCACATGATCAGGAGCTCTGCCAGTTTTTAGCTTTTCTTCACCCGAAATTGTAAGTGAAATCTCTAAATAAAAGCTGAACATGAACAAATCCTGCAGCACGATCTATGCAAATGCTGTTGAGCAGGTTTACTTTAAGTCGTAAAAAACAATTGTCAAGTGTAATGTTTTTTACTGAACCTGACAAAAATAAAAATAGAATATACAGAACAGTGTAACATTTATATATAAATACACTTAACTGCCTTCAATACGGCACATGAGATCTTTAAACTCTACACTTCTCTTTACATTAACACTGTTCAGCTGAGTACCAGTTTTATTCTTAAGAAGCCATCTGTGCTAGTTTAGAGAGAATTTTTTCTTGGGGTTGAGCCAAAGAAACATGGGAATAATCAAATTGGTAGTGAGAGCCAAACACACTTTATTAATAAACAAGGTAGCGGTGATAGGAGTCGTCATTTAACTCCAATAGCTGCTGCATTCGATTACAGCTCCACTTTACAGGAAGAGATGTGAGTTAAAACCAGAACTGCTCCAGTTGTCTCCTGTTCATCAGCATGGGATAAAGTCAAGATAAAGCTGCTCTTCTGTGTTCATCACGAGGACCTACGGTATATAAAAAGGGCAGTTTTCTGTTGTTTTGTATGGGTTTAATTTTCACTGCCAAGATGTGCTTAAACCTGCACATCAGGAGCCACGACTGGCTCTACTGTAATGAAAAGGGATTGTTTTCCTCAGGGTTGGTTCAAACCACATTGGGGTCACGGGGGAAAATTAACCTGGGGGCCCCCTGCACCATATTCAGCACCCAGGGCCCCTGAGCCAGCTACCACTCCCCCTACATCTCACCCCTCAACTTTACTGTGCTCCCCGGGGTCCCTGCACTGATTTTGTCAGCATAGCAGCTCACCTGCTCCAGCCCATGCACTCTAGTCTTCATCCTCACAGGGAGGCTTTTTGTCAGTGACATGTTGCGTAATGCCATGTGGCAGGTCATGGAGAAGAAGCAGCCAGTAGGGTTGAAGACAGGGAGCCCAGACAGAGCAGCGCTGGGATAGGTAAGTTGCTATGCTGACAAAACTTTGCAGGGGCCACAGGAAGCACAAGTTAGGGGAAATCTGGGGGGTCCATCAGCACTCGGTGGCCCTGGGGAAATTACCCCCTTTGCCTCTATGGTAGCAAGGCCCTGGTTTTCTCACTCATCACCAGACATCATATTGCTCGTCCAGCTAACTGCACACACTGGTTATGAAATAGATCTGCTGTGATCATGTAGTAGGATGTTCAGTGAAGAAGACCTTTCCTTACCCTCACCAGTCTTATACATCTTTTCATTAGCCACTAAGGTTGGGGTGCCCAGTAAGGCAGAGCCAGAGAGAACAGAGCCCATCTTTTGGCTAATACCAACCCACTTCTCCAATCTTCTTTCCATGCTACACCTCTCATCTCCTAAGAGGTGCAAGATAGTCTCCTCTGCCTCGATGTGCCCAACAAAAGAGTTTGAGGTAATAGTATGGGAGTTTATGATGCTATCTGGTCACCCCCTTAATAATTAAGAGGGTGACTAAATAACTAATTCCAGAAAATGGCTGGCAGACAGCTGATTCATCCAGGGAATGGGCCTTTCATACTACATTTTCCATATATATACACTAACCTTTTGCCCCAGATGCTTATTTCCTGAAAAGACGGTTTATTATCATCCCTCAGCAAGCAGCTCGGTTTACACATCTACATTTACAGCTGATTTCAAAATCTGATTGCTCACACTAGGACAACAGAATTTAAATTTGCTCAATGACTGATGAGTGTGACTTTTCTCCATATACCTCCCACGTAAGTGTCAGCAGTTGTCATTTCCTCTGTAATCCCTCTGTTACATTTTAAACTAGTTTAATGCCAGGCCAAAGAATAAATAGTGAGACACTTTGAAGGATTTACCTAAATTGCCTATGACTAACTAGTATGTAAACAACATTTTTTCTTTTTATGAGACACGTCTATTAGGTGATCATGAATGCATTATGTCATGACACATCTTCGTATTTTATCTAGCACTCACATCTTAGACGGATAGAAAGAAAAACAGCATGCTCTAAATTTTTTGCAGTTTTGCCTAAAAGGCTGACCTATAACGACATTTGTACACGGCAGATAAAAGAATCCAATGGAAATGCCAAATATGCATACTTTAGATGTAACCTGTAATCAGTTCTCCAATACTTTAGTTTTCTTTCCATATCTGATACCTTGAGACACAAATAGTTATGCCGACTTAATAAATGTGCTGTCTCTGGTGTTTTTAAAGCAACATGTACACACTAAAAATGAATATGAAATACAGAAATACATTGCAAGAAAGCATGCTAGAAGACTTTCACGTTTCCTGCTGATATATTTACATACACACTTTAGGTTTCCTCAGCTTAAGCAATTGTTTCTCATTCATTTGTTGTGAATTGCTGATTAGGGATACTTATTCAGATGTCATGGAATTGAAATTTCCTCATCCGGAAATCAGAAAATGGAAATCGGAATTCGGATATTCGTGGAAATAACGCATTACCACAATTTCGGTAATTTTAGCCCAATCTGTAAATGCAGTGAGTTGCTGATTTGGAATGCTCATTCATATTTCACAGAATTGAAATTTACGCATTCCGAAATTGAAAAATGGAAATCCCAATTCTGATTTTCGTGAAAATAACGCATTACCACAACTAGGTAATTTTAGCCCAATTACAGAACTCGGAAGCGTTGGATAAATGAGAGAATTCAAAGTCAACTCGGAAGTATGTGTCCAATCAGAGAAAGCCAAAGATGACCAAAAAAACTACTCCTTGGAGATCGGAAATTAGATTTCTGCAGAAATAACCCATTATCGCAACTCAGTAATTTTATCTTAATCACAGAACTTGAAAGCATTGGACCAATCAAAGAATACACTTGAAAGTATTTAGCCAAACACAGAAATCAAAAACATTACCAAAAAAGGACTCCTCGGAAATAAAAAAAAACAGAGATCGGATTTCTGCGGAAATACTGCATTACAGCAACTTGGTAATTTTAGCCCAATCACAAAACTTAGAAATCGAAAAATCAGAAGTCGTGAAATCAGTAAGCGACATTTGCGACAATCGGAAATAGGCGTTTCCAACCATCCCATGCTGATTGTTTATTTACCCTATGCCAACCCCTCCCTTATAGCAGTTTAGCCCTCCTAAACTGCCAATCAAAATAATCGGGAATGATAATATCTGGCTGCAACTGTCCAAAGGCTGTGCTCTGCATTAATCTTTGGTGGCGATGAGCAGCCGGCATGTTTTCTTTGCAGGTGCTTTAAAGCACATTTGAAATGAGAGGAATATGGAGGCTGACAAATTCATTCCCTTTTAAACAATGCATGTTGCATAGTTTTATTTTGTGTTTAAAAGCTTTCAGTATTTTAGACTTGTGTTTGCTAATTCATTAATATTTTCACGTGTGATAAATGTTCGCTAATTTACCGAAGAGATAACAGCAGTTCTGTGTTGCTACCGCTGTTCTCTGTGCAGTGAGGGCATTGCAATGAAAAAGAGGCATCCCCACATCCCTTTAGATGTGCATGTTATACTGCCTTTGCTCTCTGAATCTGCTCTGAATCTGTCCCATTAGTCTTAACATTCTATTTACTTGCCACAGCTTAGGCCCGGTTCACATTAGCGGTGGCCGTCCGGAATCGCCGTGCCGGAGCCGCACCGCTTGCAGAACGGACGGAACGGACGCACGGCATAGCAATGAAAGCCTATGCGCCCGTTCACATGCGTCCGTTCTGCCGGACCGGAGCCGGACCGGATCTGGGCCGGATCCGGACTCCGGCCTCCGTTCCAACATGCGCTATTTTTTGATCCGGCTCCTCCGGCAGCCGTATCCGGGGCGGAGCCGGACTGCACCATATGGCCAATACAAACCAATGGGAACCGGAGAGCGCACAACACACTGGCTGAGAAATCCGGATGTTCTACCCCACTTCCTATGCGGATTGTTGCGGCGATATTGGATGGGGACACATGGGCAAGCATTTTGGAGTGGAGCAGCACAGCTGGATCCGGATCCGGAGATGTTGGCAGCATGTCGCAGGTGGAGGTGAGTGCTAAACAGCAGAGGGCCTGATTCCACAGGTCCCCCTTCTGCTGACCTCCCAGACCCCAACATTTTTTTTGTTTTTTACGTTACTTTTGCCAAACGGATCCGGATCGCATCCTGATGAACACCTGATGCAACCTGACCGGATCCGGATCGGATCCGGATCAGAACCGTACGGTTCCGATCCGGATCCAGTCCGGATCCGGTCAGGTCATCCGGTCCGTTTGGCAAACAACCGCAAGTGTGAACTGGGCCTAAGATGAACTTTGCGCAAAAGGTGGATCAGCGCAACACCAGGCCGCCTCCGAATGGCCTCCCCAGGAACTACAAACGCACCTTGAACCCAAACAGAAGCTCTGCATATACACCAAAAGCATGGCTGTTTAGTGGGAGCAGCTGACCAAAAACGAATTACATTAGTACATAGCAAGGAAATGAGCAGCGCCACCCAAAAACAGACCAGTGCCCACCTGCAAAAGAGTGCAAGCCCCACCCGCGGGGATGAACACACACCGAGCACACACATGACCTGTCTACCACCAGAGGAGGATGTTAGTTTCTACCAACAGCCTGCATGCAACCCATTAAGCACTCGTCCCTCCCACTGCGAAGAAGTCAATCCTCCATGGGAGGGGCCCAACACCAACTAAATCCTAACCTATGCATATGCATAGCCTGGGTGCGGCTAATCAAATAAAATCGAAAATTGAAAATTGCGCAAAAAGTGGATCAGCGCAACACCAGGCTGCCTCCGAATGGCCTCCATCAGAGATGCGCCGAGCCCCCCCAGGAACT
This sequence comes from Hyperolius riggenbachi, assembly GCF_040937935.1. Taxonomy (NCBI): domain Eukaryota; kingdom Metazoa; phylum Chordata; class Amphibia; order Anura; family Hyperoliidae; genus Hyperolius; species Hyperolius riggenbachi. Next base: position 545,619,938 of record NC_090646.1, read on the forward strand.
ACAAACGCACCTTGAACCCAAACAGAAGCTCTGCATATACACCAAAAGCATGGCTGTTAAGTGGGAGCAGCTGACCAAAAACAAATTACATTAGTACATAGCAAGGAAATGTGCAGCGCCACCCAAAAACAGACTTAATGGGTTGCATGCAGGCTGTTGGTGGAAACTAATTTACCTCACTGCGCTGTAATTTTCATGCGGTAACAGCCTTTATGAATTGACATTTTCCTAAGTGCTCGGTAAACTCAGTTGTTTTCAGCATTACCAAATGCAGTAATGCTTGATGAACTGAAGCAATGGTCTCTTGAAACACACTGAGAAGCTGTAGAGATTACTGCAGTACACAGACATGTGGTCCTGCATATGTCTTGCTCTTGTGTATGCATTTTAAAACATTGCGTTGGCTTGCAGGACCTTGTGCATGCCACAACAAAAGCTATTACTCACAATGCACATGCACTGCAGCATGCACACTCGCAGGACAACGCGACTACTAGGTATGGAAGATTATGACTCTCTCAGTCTGTTCACTGACTGCCCATCAAACAAATGATAAAGTTGAAGTGTCTAACTCTCACCTGCAAAGCTGTCTCCAGTTTCCAGCCCAGTTCCTTCATACATGAGTACGTTCATTTCAGATACCATCATAAATACTCCTTACATCCACCGTAGTCATCTTTTCTCATTCCCATTCAAAGAATTTCTCATGTGCCTCTCCCCTACTCTGGAACTCCCCCCCTAAATCAGTTCAAAACTTACCAGTCTTTGTCCAAATAAAATCTAAACATTCACTTCTTCGGGAAAGTATTTAACCGACCTTAGGCCATATTAGTTGGTTACTGATCCACTTCTTGGCACCATGCATAACGTCATGCATAAAAGTTTTAACTTTGGTAAACAAAGCCAAGGAAATAAGCTTGTCCTACACAAGTGTTTAGCCCCATCTACATGATACAATTTCACATGCGATCGAATTTGATTGGATCTAATTCAATTGGATTGATTAAATCCGACATGTTTGATCGGGACTCGATCGATAGTGTGATTGATTTTGGTTCGTCATCAATGCAAATCGACCACACTATCGATCACACTATGGTTCGTCATCAATGCAAATCGACCACACTATCGATCGTGTCCCGATCAGACATGTCGGATTTAATCGATCCAGACAAATTAGATTCAACCAAAATCGATCGATCGCACATAGAATTGTATCATGTAGATGGGGCTTTAGATAGACTGTTCCAATACAATTATCACAGCTTAAAAAAAACAAAAAACCTTATCATTGCTCTAACATGGCTGGGAATAACTACACATTTTTCATTTAAACTCGGGGAACAAAGGAAGCTTAAAAGAAAAGAACAAGACCTTTCTTTACAATCTTGAAAAGCAGATAACAATTAAAGTAAAAAAAGATTTTGTTTAAAATTAATTGCAATAACTGACCTAACTTGCCACTCTTTTATTTCCTACATCATGTAGGATGTGTTGTTTTGTTTAATATGCAGAGTTTGCAAGATTTAACCAAGCTTCAGGAGAATGCTAGCGATGTCAATGCATATTGTACATGACCTTCACTATACAGTATATATCAGAATATTACATTTAAGATAAAAGTGATGAGGATAATCAGAAAAGCTGTAGAGAAATAAGTGACATCCAGACAGTATTCCATTTTGTAGACTATAAATATGATTTTCCTGTTCTATTAATCCATGTATGATTGGTTAAGTAGCCTACGTCGATGTAGATGTAGAAGTCTATTCAAAGCATTGTCCTGGCATGTCCTTAAATTAGTATGTTTTTTTTATTCCCATTGAAGTGAATTCCTGAAAGAGGGGCTATTTTTAGAAAGTAAGTACTTCCAAAAAGAGTCCATTGTAAATAATGACTGCAAGTTAAAAATAATGTTTCCATCAAGTTACTACAAAAGGCATTAGTTATTCTATTTTCTCTCCTTCCTGACATTGCTGAGTTCACGAGTCCCTTGGCAATGCCCTGGAAAGTACCACAAATTCACATTTCTGACTTCTCCAAAGAAAGACACTGCTTCTGTAAAGGCACTTACATTATCATATAGAATATGCATCAGGAGCATTAATGTAATGGCGATTTAAGTGCCTGTGTGAAACAGTGAGAGTTGAATTATTTAATGTGTGTTTTTCTAAATTATCAAAAATATGAAAAAGAATTGACTGAAAGAAGATTTACCTGTTTTGCCAACAGCAAGCCTGCAAGTCTTATTCATTGTTGAACTATTTTGCTGTGAAACTGAAAAGAAAGATTATTATTTATGATTGATTCATGACAGTGGTGATATTGTTTAATCAGTTGATTGTATGTATTGATTGATTTATAAGAAAATCAAGAGGCACCAGCAACACCAAATAAAAGTCCCTTCGGTGGTGTGAAACAGAGAGCAAGGCACTGATCTCCCAGCATGCACCAGTGACAGCATCAAAGGTAAGGGGTCCATCAAGTACCTCAGCCTGACAGTCGTTTAGTGGGTTCTCCCACTTCGTCAGAAGCCAGTACTCAAGTGTATATACAAATAGTCTGGGTAGACTTTGGACTCTTCATAGCTGTTGACTACGTTCCAGACTGCACCTTATAATATCCTGTCTGAGCATTTAGTGTCAGCCCCTCTGCTCTCTATATTGAACCAGATAGCATTCATATGAAATGTCACCAAATAAGTAAGATAAGTACTTTCTTGGCCTTCTTCTCATCCCTAGCTTACTTACTTTGGCTTGAAGTTATCTGCGAGCTCCAGTCACTCTTAATTAAAGTTAATTAGCAACTTTAGTTGATCCTAAATTAACCTTAAAAATAGAATATTGCATTACATTTCAGACATTGGCATGTCATCATCAGTTCCATCATGAGTCCAGGTTATGACCCGTTTACTCTATTCTTTAAACACTGTGTTATGGAGCTGAGGTTCTCCTTTCCTTCTACTGGCATTTGAATAAGAGTCTGAAACACCTGTTTTAAACCTACAGTAGATTCCCGGTTATATAAATCTCAACAAAACCAGCAGTCTCAGCCAGTGCTGGTCGTAATGGAAAAAGCTACGCTTACGGATCATTACGCGTAATTTTACGCTATTACGCATTACGAAATTACGCTTACGGCATAGACATTCAATTTCGGTACATGTCTGTAATTACGCATTGCCCTTACGCAATTACACGTAAGAATACCGTAATTCAGGTTGTTACGTTATAGGCTTACGCGTAAAATCCTACTAGCAATTAATGCGTAAGGTCATGCTGCCAAGCGGGAAAGTTGACGCATGGATCAATGTTAGGTAGCCGCCGACTTTAAGGGTTAATAGCAAAGCCCCCTTAAGTGCTAAGAGCCTCAAATTTGGAGAATATATTAAGGAGATCAGAAGGAATAAGAGGAAAAACATTTTTTCAAAAAGACCTTATAGTTTTTGAGAAAATCGATGTTAAAGTTTCAAAGGAAAAATATATACATTTAAAAACCCGCCGACTTTAACGGTTAATAGCAAAGCCTGCTTAAAATTTAGGAACACCAAATTCACAGGGTATATTAAGGGGATCGGTGGGAATAAGAGGATAAAAAATTTTTTCAAAAAGACCTTATAGTTTTTGAGAAAATCGATTTTTAAGTTTCAAGGGCAAAAATGTCTTTTAAATGCGGAAAATGACAGGTTTTTTTGCACAGGTAACAATAGTGTTTTATTTTCATAGATTCCCCCAAGTGGGAAGAGTTTTACTTACTTCGTTTTGATTGTGGGAAATATTAAAAAAAAAACGACGTGGGGTCCCCCCTCCCAGACCTCTTTAACCCCTTGTCCCCCATGCAGACTGGGATAGCCAGAATGCGGAGCACCGGCCGCGTGGGGCTCCGCACCCTGACTATACCAGCCCGCATGGTCCATGGATTGGGGGGTCTCGGAAGGGGAGGGGCAGCCAAGCTTTCCCCTCCCCCTCCGAGCCCTTGTCCAATCCAAGGACAAGGGGCTCTTCTCCACCTCCGATGGGCGGTGGAGGTGGAGGCCGCGATTTCCTGGGGGGGGGGTTCATGGTGGCATCTGGGAGTCCCCTTTAAAAAGGGGTCCCCCAGATGCCCACCGCCCTCCCAGGAGAAATGAGTATAGAGGTACTTGTACCCCTTACCTATTTCCTTTAAGAGTTAAAAGTAAATAAACACACAAACACATAGAAAAAGTATTTTAATTGAACAAAAAACATAACCACGAAAAAAGTCCTTTAATATTCTTAATTAACCATTAATACTTACCTGTCCCTTTAAAAGCCAGTTCCCACGCAATATCCTCGGAAATATACTAATCAGTTACAATGTAACAAAGTTATTACAATGTAACAACTTTGTTACTTTGTAACACCACCGCACCCGACGTCACTCGCCGCTCACCCGCCGGCCGCCGCATACACGCTAAGTCCCCGCCGGCTCCCGCCGTCCACTCCGCCAACACCTGTCACCCATATACATGCTGGCACCCATGGGTGCCAGCATGTATATAGGTGACATGTGGGAGAGGCGGGGAGGGCAGCGGAGCCGGCGGGGACTTAGCGTCCCTTCACCCGACAGAGCTCTGAGCTATATAGCTCAGAGCTCTCGAAAGCATCTTTGTATTTAGGCTCCAAGGAGCCCCATTGGTCCTTAGCAGACCAATGGGGTTCCTTCAAATCAGAACTACTTACCTAATCAGAAATACTTACCTGTCCCTTTAAAAGCCAGTTCCCACGCAATATCCTCGGAAATATACTAATCAGTTACAATGTAACAAAGTTATTACAATGTAACAACTTTGTTACTTTGTAACACCACCGCACCCGACGTCACTCGCCGCTCACCCGCCGGCCGCCGCATACACGCTAAGTCCCCGCCGGCTCCCGCCGTCCACTCCGCCAACACCTGTCACCCATATACATGCTGGCACCCATGGGTGCCAGCATGTATATAGGTGACATGTGGGAGAGGCGGGGAGGGCAGCGGAGCCGGCGGGGACTTAGCGTCCCTTCACCCGACAGAGCTCTGAGCTATATAGCTCAGAGCTCTCGAAAGCATCTTTGTATTTAGGCTCCAAGGAGCCCCATTGGTCCTTAGCAGACCAATGGGGTTCCTTCAAATCAGAAGGAACCCCATTGGTCTGCTAAGGACCAATGGGGCTCCTTGGAGCCCAAATACAAAGATGCTTTCGAGAGCTCTGAGCTATATAGCTCAGAGCTCTGTCGGGTGAAGGGGCGCTAAGTCCCCGCCGGCTCCGCTGCCCTCCCCGCCTCTCCCACATGTCACCTATATACATGCTGGCACCCATGGGTGCCAGCATGTATATGGGTGACAGGTGTGGGCGGAGTGGACGGCGGGAGCCGGCGGGGACTTAGCGTGTATGCGGCGGCCGGCGGGTGAGCGGCGAGTGACGTCGGGTGCGGTGGTGTTACAAAGTAACAAAGTTGTTACATTGTAATAACTTTGTTACATTGTAACTGATTAGTATATTTCCGAGGATATTGCGTGGGAACTGGCTTTTAAAGGGACAGGTAAGTATTAATGGTTAATTAAGAATATTAAAGGACTTTTTTCGTGGTTATGTTTTTTGTTCAATTAAAATACTTTTTCTATGTGTTTGTGTGTTTATTTACTTTTAACTCTTAAAGGAAATGGGTAAGGGGTACAAGTACCTCTATACTCATTTCTCCTGGGAGGGGGGGTGGGCATCTGGGGGACCCCTTTTTAAAGGGGACTCCCAGATGCCACCATGAACCCCCCCCCAGGAAATCGCGGCCTCCACCTCCACCGCCCATCGGAGGTGGAGAAGAGCCCCTTGTCCTTGGATTGGACAAGGGCTCGGAGGGGGAGGGGAAAGCTTGGCTGCCCCTCCCCTTCCGAGACCCCCCAATCCATGGACCATGCGGGCTGGTATAGTCAGGGTGCGGAGCCCCACGCGGCCGGTGCTCCGCATTCTGGCTATCCCAGTCTGCATGGGGGACAAGGGGTTAAAGAGGTCTGGGAGGGGGGACCCCACGTCATTTTTTTTTTAATATTTCCCACAATCAAAACGAAGTAAGTAAAACTCTTCCCACTTGGGGGAATCTATGAAAATAAAACACTATTGTTACCTGTGCAAAAAAAACTGACATTTTCCGCATTTAAAAGACATTTTTGCCCTTGAAACTTAAAAATCGATTTTCTCAAAAACTATAAGGCCTTTTTGAAAAAAAAAATTTTCCTCTTATTCCCACTGATCCCCTTAATATACCCTGTGAATTTGGTGTTCCTAAATTTTAAGCAGGCTTTGCTATTAACCGTTAAAGTCGGCGGGTTTTTAAATGTATATATTTTTCCTTTGAAACTTTAACATCGATTTTCTCAAAAACTATAAGGTCTTTTTGAAAAAAATGTTTTCCTCTTATTCCTTCTGATCTCCTTAATATATTCTCCAAATTTGAGGCTCTTAGCACTTAAGGGGGCCTTGCTATTAACCCTTAAAGTCGGCGGCTTTTTTATATTATACTGGAGCGTAATATTACGCGATTACGGCAGACTGTGTAATTTCAATGGGAGTTTACTGTCTTACGCGTAATTTGTTACGCGTAAAAACGTAACCCACGGTCTACGCGTAATTAATTACGCGTAATACCGTAACCTTACACGTAACGCTTACGGTGCATTTGTAGTGAATTACGATGCGTAATTACGCTAATGCGTAATTTCGGCCCAGCACTGGTCTCAGCCAACCAGCACAAATTGCTGGCAGTTCTTACAGTGGTGAACTGGGAGGGGGGGGGGTTGTCCTTGGTGGTTATCAGTATCCTCCAAGAACTAGAGAATATGATAGACCAGGAGCCCAATGATGAAGTATTGTAGGTTGTTGGATAGTGTAATGTAAGAAAGTATATTGTATACTCACAAAGGTGGGTTTCAATGACTTGCAACCACCGTCAGAGCCTGCAGGTTTGTGGTGCAGGTGCTGGTTGGTCGCTTCTCCCCTTTTAGAGGTAGGGGACTAGACAATACTACTGGACACTGGTGGAGACGCTAATATTATTGGAAAAAAATATTGATTTGTTTAAACACTAAAAGGGACAACGAGTTTCCTGGGTGCTGGCCCACTTCTTCAGGCTAATACAGTGTCTGCGTGACTGCCTTTCTCGAAAAAAATGTTGTCCCTTTTAGTGCTTAAACTAATACATACATTTTTTCCAATAATATGGGTTGATCTTTCAAAAGAGGTAAGATTTATACTGCCTCTCATTGTCTGGTTGTCTATTGATGAAGGACAACTTCTTAGGCTGTTTGTGGGCTCTGCTGTGCTTAATCACTGGGTTCCATGGCTCCCCCATGGTTAATATACCTTCAAAAATTATTTAATACAGAGTTTATTGTATGTATATAGAGTAAGGTATAGTACTGTATTAACTAGGCCTATTTTTAACATTGAGTCTCAGACAACCAGAAAGCACACAAATCCGCTATCCGGCAATTCTTGTCGGTGTTGGATAACCGAGACTCTACTTTATATAAACACATGGTTTTTGGCTGTTTAAATTTAAAGCTATACAAGATCAGTTCTATATAGGCCACTAGTGTATCAGAAATCATCTGTATTTCTGCTTAACCCAGACATGAGACACTTGTTTTTCGCATTTGTTACACATGTAAGCAAATGAATGCACCTTTCCTTATAAAAGGAACCTCTTTTTATACGTTTATTTTAAAACATGAATAAATATCCAGCTATGTACATAAATCCTTCAAACTAATGTTCCCCATCCCCTGCACATACATAAATGGTTTTATTTTAAAAAGACATATGTCTATCAAGATCAAGAAATGTGTAAACCGTACACCCACACACAATCCAGCATGATCAGAAATCCTGATCAAGAAAACTTGAACGATGGAGAGAACCTGCTTTACAGGTGACTGCATACAGCAATCAGATAAAATCTCTAGTTTAATATTCTACTATTTATAATTAGAACTACAGATAGCCCTCTATATTTTGTTCTTGTAATGGAATAGTCAGGCATGTTGTTAAATTATCTACTATATCCAGTAAAACCACTCCTGGAGATTTACCTCTTCCTCCAACATCAGGGTAGGACGTGGAAAAAGTGTGATGCAGTAATTTGGGCACCAGGTGAACAATATTCTACTATCGGGAAATTTGCTAATACAGATAGTACAATACTGGTAATTTTTACCGATATTCTACTATCACTTTACTTAACTCTCTTCTCACACTTACCCACCCTCTACCTACTCCCAACACGACCCATATTTGCTGCGACTTCCACCGCTATTTTTTGATTGTCGCACAACTTAAAGTCCAACGCCTAAAATATACACTAAGTGCCCCAAATCTTATGGGGAGAAAAACTTTTCACTACATTTTACTTATGGGGCATTTAAAGAATATGATAACTGTTCCTTTAACCACCCTGATTTCAACACTTGGGCCCATATGCAATTGACTTTTTCACCTGAGTTTTCTCCTAGGTGATAATTTTAAACTTGTCAATAAAATGCCTTTTAAGCCACCAGAAAGCAAGAATATACTGAAAATAAATGTGATAGTACTTTTTACCTACTTTTTAAATTGAAAAGTGCTGGAAAGTTATTTTAAAACGAAGATGAAAAAGTATCTCCTAGGAGAAAACTCAGGTGAAAAAGTGAATTGCATATGGGCCTTAATTTTTTTTAGTCCAGTCAGCCATTATAGAACCTTTTAAACTTTGGAATATCCTCCCAATACTTATTATGATTTTTTTAATTACATATTTTATATTTCATATGTTCCATGGGAAGTCGGTAAATGTAGTTCCAAAGATGCTAGGCATACCAAATTTGAACACCAATGAAAATTGACCCACACAATGAGCAATGTCAGCCAGTTCCTATGCCCATCCCCAAAAATACCATTTAATTAAAATACAAATTAGGATCAGCTTCCTTGAACAAATCTTTGATATGCACAATTTAGAAAATAACGGTTCTACTGATCTTTCACCACTGATCCAAGTTTTTTCTTGCTGTCAAATACATCTCTGATGATTAAGATTTGTTCAGACATTATTTCATTGATTCAGAAAGTCACTGTATGCGTGATAGCCTGTTGTTCTCTTGTCAGAATATTTACTGAATATTCAGAATCCTGCTCATTAACTGTACATTATCATTTTTTTTCACAAAATACAGTTTCAATACAAAATCAGAAACCTCAATAGAAATGAAGGAATGAAAAATTAAAACCTGACTACTGGTGAGAGATATTCACAAAGACTAATCTAAGTTGATTTTTTACAAATAAATAACTGCAAAATGGGGTGTGCATAATTATTCAGCCCCCTCAGTCAATACTTTGTAGAACCACCTTTTGCTGCAATTACAGCTGCCAGTCGTTTAGGGTATGTCTCTACCAGCTTTGCACATCTAGAGACTGAAATCCTTGCCCATTATTCTTTGCAAAACAGCTCCAGCTCAGTCAGATTAGATGGACAGCGTTTGTGAACAGCAGTTTTCAGATCTTGCCACAGATTCTTGATTGGATTTAGATCTGGACTTTGACTGGGCCATTCTAACACATGGATATGTTTTGTTTTAAACCATTCCATTGTTGCCCTGGCTTTATGTTTAGGGTCGTTGTCCTGTTGCAAGGTGAACCTCCGCCCCAGTCTCAAGTCTTTTGCAGACTCCAAGAGGTTTTCTTTCAAGATTGCCCTGTATTTGGCTCCATCCATCTTGCCATCCACTCTGACCAGCTTCCCTGTCCCTGCTGAAGAGATGCACCCCCCGAGCATGATGCTGCCACCACCATATTTGACAGTGGGGATGGTGTGTTCAGAGTGATGTGCAGTGTTAGTTTTCCGCCACACATAGCGTTTTGCATTTTGGCCAAAAAGTTCCATTGTGGTCTCATCTGACCAGAGCACCCTCTTCCACATGTTTGCTGTGTCCCCGACATGGCTTGTGGCAAACTGCAAACGGGACTTCTTATGCTTTTCTGTTAACAATGGCTTTCTTCTTGCCACTCTTCCATAAAGGCCAACTTTGTGCAGTGCACGACTAATAGTTGTCCTATGGACAGATTCCCCCACCTGAGCTGTAGATCTCTGCAGCTCGTCCAGAGTAGTGTTGGGCGAACACCTGGATGTTCGGGTTTGCGAACGTTCGCCGAACATGGCCGCGATGTTCGGGTGTTCGCGCCGAACTCCGAACATAATGGAAGTCAATGGGGACCCGAACTTTCGTGCTTTGTAAAGCTTCCTTACATGCTACATACCCCAAATTTGCAGGGTATGTGCACCTTGGGAGTAGTGATGGGCGAACACCTGGATGTTCGGGTTCGGGAAAGTTCGCCGAACATGGCCGAGATGTTCGGCATGTTCGGGCCGAACCCCGAACTTTCAGAACATCCAGCTTTTGGGGGCCATATGGGGTCGCAGGCATAAGGGGGGAGCATGCCCCGATCGCGGGGGGGGTCGGAAATTCCCCCCACCCCCTCCGCTAGCGCTCCCCCCTCTGCCCGCTTCCCCATTCAAAAGTTTAAGCAAAGTACCTGTAGTGGATGGCCTGGCAGTGGGCGGCACTGTGGAGTGAGGAGGAGGAGTCCGGAGAGTGACGAGTTGAGGGAGGCCGGGCAGCGGGCGGTTCAGCGGAAGTACCCTTGTGGTACTTCCGCCCTTTCTCTGACCTCACGCCCGCTGCCCGGCCTCCCTCAACTCGTCACTCTCCAGACTCCTCCTCCTCACTCCACAGTGCCGCCCACTGCCAGGCCATCCACTACAGGTACTTTGCTTAAACTTTTGAATGGGGAAGCGGGCAGAGGGGGGAGCGCTAGCGGAGGGGGTGGGGGGAATTTCCGACCCCCCCCGCGATCGGGGCATGCTCCCCCCTTATGCCTGCGACCCCATAGGGGGGCAGTATTCGGCCGAACAGGGCCCTGTTCGGCCGAACAGGGGCCCTGTTCGGCCCTGTTTGGCGGCCATTAGAAGTTCGGGGCGAACCCGAACTTAAAAGGCCGAACACCATCAGGTGTTCGGCCGAACGCGAACATCACCCGAACAGGGTGATGTTCTGCAGAACCCGAACAGTGGCGAACACTGTTCGCCCAACACTACTTGGGAGTGGGTACAAGAGGAAAAAAAATATTTGAAAAAGAGCTTATAGTTTTTGAGAAAATTGATTGTAAAGTTTCAAAGGAAAAACTGTCTTTTAAATGCGGAAAATGTCATGTTTCTTTGCACAGGTAACATGCTTTTTGTCGCCATGCAGTCATAAATGTAATACAGAGAAGAGGTTCCAGGAAAAGGGACAGGTAACGCTAACCCAGCACCAGCAGCAGCACACGTGATGGAAAAGGAGGAGGGCGGCGCAGGAGGAGAAGGCCACGCTTTCAGACACAACCCAGGCCTTGCATGAGGACAAGAAGCGTGCGGATAGCAATGCATTTTGCTGCCATGCAGTCATAAATGTAATAAAGATAAGAGGTTCCATAAACAGGGACCGGCAACGCTAACCCAGCAGCAGCAGCAGCACACGTGATGGAACAGGAGGAGGCGCAGGAGGAGAAGGCCACGCTTTGAGACACAACAACCCAGGCCTTGCATGAGGACAAGAAGCGTGCGGATAGCATGCTTTTTACCGCCATGCAGTCATAAATGTAATAAAGATAAGAGGTTCCATAAACAGGAACCGGAAACGCTAACCCAGCAGCAGCAGCACACGTGATGGAACAGGAGGAGGCACAGGAGGAGAAGGCCACGCTTTGAGACACAACAACCCAGGCCTTGCATGAGGACAAGAAGCGTGCGGATAGCATGCATTTTGCCGCCATGCAGTCATAAATGTAATAAAGATAAGAGGTTCCATAAACAGGGACCGGAAACGCTAACCCAGCAGCAGCAGCACACGTGATGGAACAGGAGGAGGTGCAGGAGGAGAAGGCCACGCTTTGAGACACAACAACCCAGGCCTTGCATGAGGACAAGAAGCGTGCGGATAGCAGGCATTTTGCCGCCATGCAGTCATAAATGTAATAAAGATAAGAGGTTCCATAAACAGGGACCGGCAACGCTAACCCAGCAGCAGCACACGTGATGGAACAGGAGCAGGCGCAGGAGGAGAAGGCCACGCTTTTTGAGACACAACAACCCAGGCCTTGCATGAGGACAAAAAGCGTGCGGATATAGCAATGCTTTTTGCCGCCATGCAGTCATAAATGTAATACAGATGAGAGGTTCCGTAACAAGGGACCGGCAACGCTAACCCATCACAGATGTTCATTGTTCATGTTACTTGGTTGGGGTCCTGGAGTGTTGCGTAGTTGTTTCCAATCCAGGATTGATTCATTTTAATTTGGGTCAGACGGTCTGCATTTTCTGCGGAGAGGCGGATACGCCGATCTGTGACGATGCCTCCGGCAGCACTGAAACAGCGTTCCGACATAACGCTGGCTGCCGGGCAAGCCAGCACCTCTATTGCGTACATTGCCAGTTCGTGCCAGGTGTCTAGCTTCGATACCCAATAGTTGAAGGGTGCAGATGGATTGTTCAACACAGCTACGCCATCTGACATGTAGTCCTTGACCATCTTCTCCAGGCGATCGGTGTTGGAGGTGGATGTGCACGCTTGCTGTTCTGTGGGCTGCTGCATGGGTGTCAGAAAATTTTCCCACTCCAAGGACACTGCCGATACCATTCCCTTTTGTGCACTAGCTGCAGCTTGTGTTGTTTGCTGCCCTCCTAGTCGTCTTGGGTTTGCGGAAGTCAGTCTGTTGGCGTACAACTGGCTAGAGGAGGGGGAGGATGTCAATCTCCTCTCTAAAGTCTCCACAAGGGCCTGCTGGTATTCTTCCATTTTGACCTGTCTGACTCTTTCTTCAAGCAGTTTTGGAACATTGTGTTTGTACCGTGGATCCAGAAGGGTATAAACCCAGTAATTGGTGTTGTCCTGAATGCGCACAATGCGTGGGTCGCGTTCAATGCAGTCTAGCATGAATTGAGCCATGTGTGCCGGAGTCCTGCCAGAACCATCATCATCCTCTTGTGGGCGTTGTGATTGTTGTGATGCATCATAGTCGTCAAAAGCGCTTTGAGTCCTATGGGAGAAAAGCGCTATAGAAATGTTATTGTATTGTATTGTCACCTTCTTCCTGGTCTGCTTCTGCTGACCATTCGCGCTGAATTGTGGAAGTCCAACGTGCACCGCTCTGGCCCTCGTCAGTGGTGGCATGAAATTCCTGCTCCAACTCCAGCTGTTCCTCCTCCTCTTCTTCGTCATAGCTGCTGGGGCCAGCGTTTCCTGAGGCAGATGGCCTGATGTTGGTACCATCACGCTGATCGTTTTCTCCTTCTGATTCCCCCAGTTGCATCATGACAGCTGTTTCCTTGATTTTCAACATTGACCTCTTCAGTAAACACAGCAGTGGTATGGTAATGCTGACTGAAGAGTTGTCACTGCTCACAAGCAACGTGGATTGCTCAAAATTTTGGAGGACTTGGCAGAGGTCCAACATGTTGGCCCAATCGGATCCACAGAATCTTGGCAGCTGTCCGGATGCGCCTCGGTACTGCGCCGTCATGTACTGGACCACTGCACTCTTCTGCTCGCAAAAGCGGGCTAGCATGTGCAGCGTAGAATTCCAGCGCGTAGGGACATCACACAGCAAGCGATGGTGGGGGAGATTGAAGCGCTCCTGCATCTTGGCGAGTGCCCCCGAAGCAGTACTGGAATTTCTACAATGCTTGGCCACTCGTCGCACCTTCAACAGAAGATCGGCCACGCCTGGGTATGTCCTCAGGAACCGCTGAACTACTAGGTTCATCACGTGCGCCAGGCAAGGGATGTGTGTCAGCTTAGCCAACCTTAAAGCACGAATGAGATTACTCCCATTATCACACACAACCATGCCCGGTTTCAGGTCCAGCGGTGCCAGCCACAAATCCGTCTGTTCCTTTATTCCCCTCCAAATTTCCTCCCCTGTGTGCTGCTTATCCCCAAGGCAGATCAGCTTCAGCAACGCTTGCTGACGCATGCCAACAGCTGTGCTGCACTGCTTCCACGATCCTACTGCTGCTGGTGCTGGGTTAGCATTTCCGGATGAGGTACAGCTTTGCGATGCGTTGGAAGAGAAGGAGTCAGAGAGGTAGGTGCTGCTGTTGTTATCCAGTGGGAGGGACGGCGGTGCAGCTGTTTGCGGCGTGGGCAACATCCGCGCCGTAGCAGGTGAGGAATGGCTGCCAGGCTCCACAAGGTTCACCCAGTGCGCGGTAAGGGAGATGTATCGACCCTGGCCGAACGCACTCGTCCAGGTGTCAGTGGTGAGGTGAACCTTGCAGGCAACGGCATTCTTCAAGCTTTGGGTTATTTTGCTGACCACGTGCTCATGCAACTCAGGCACTGCAGAGCACGCAAAGTGGTAGCGGCTGGGAACCACGTAACGTGGGATGGCCACTGACATCATGCCCTTGAAGCTGTTTGTCTCCACCACTCGATATGGCAGCATTTCGCAGGCCAGAAGCTTGGCTATGCTGGCTGTTATTGCCACGGCCCCGGGGTCATTTGCTGGCAATTTCCTCTTGCGCTCAAACATTCCCGAGACAGACAACTGAACCGTAGGGCTGTACACTGAAGGGCTGTTGGTTGTTGTGTTTGATGAACACTGGGAGACCTCAAGAGCACTAGTCCGGAAAGTGACAGTGTCAGCGTCGTCTGATGTTTGTGAATGTTGTGAACCACGCAATGGCTGGGCTACTGCTGCTGCTGAGGCGGGTCTGGTGGTGAGTCTGGTGAACCCAAGGGAGGCAGTGTTGCTGGTACCCTGTCCTGCCATGTTTGCCCACAGAGTGGGATGTTTGGATAGCATGTGGCGGCTCATGCTGGTGGTGGAGAGGTTGTTAATACTTTTCCCCCTGCTCAGGCGGGTCTTGCACACCTTGCAAATCGCCATGGTACCATCCTCAGTGCAGTCTTCAAAGAAAGCCCAGACTTTGGAGCACCTGCCTTGCTGCCGATTTCTGTTTGCGCCTCTTTTGTGTCTCAAAGGAACTTCCACGCTTGTGGTGCCTGAAATTTCGCGCCGCCTACCTTGTGGCACAAGGCGAACTCGTGCAGCAGTGGGTTCTTCAACAGACTCATCTGTGCTGCTACGACGGCGATGTTCTCGTTCACATACAAAATCTGAGTCTATGTCCAAATTGTCCATACCCTCCTCTTCCATCTCCTCAAACTCGTCATATGTCATTGTGGGGGGCTGCGGCCGTGGAGTAGAGCTCCCCAGAACAACCTCTGCGCAGCTCACTCCAACGTCGTCTTCCAGATCTTCTCGGCCAACCTCCTGCAATTGCAACCCCTCCTGCCCAACTTGCTCTGGGATTTGGGTTTCAAAGTCCTCGGACTCGCCTTGTATTTCAGTGCGCGGTGCATTTCCCACAGTTAATGGTTGTGAATCCGGGCACAACATTTCTGGCTGTTCCTCCATTGACCTTTCAAAGGTGGAAGTTTGTTGGGCTGGGAATAGCTCCTGCGAATACCCCATTGTGTCCTGAGGTAATTCTTCGGTCTGGTTATCTGGCAGTTGTGTGCGTGGTGTCGCTGCCGGTTGTGTCAGCTTTGTGCCCACTGGCTCCTTGTAACTGGCTGAGGACTCTGACCTCGTGCGTGATGTGCTGGTGCTGCTTAACCCACTGCTGGACGCTTGAGAGGTCATCCAAGTAATTATCTGGTCCTGTTCTTTTGGATTTGTGAGGGTTGTTGTCCTGGACAACATGGGCGGTATTGAGTGGGTTTTCTTGGGTGCTCCCCTGTGGCCTGTACGTGAACTGTCAGGGGAAACACCTCTTCCCTTGCCCCTCCCTCTTTCACCGGATTTCTTCCTCATTTCACTTATCCTTAAAGTACACGCTGACTGGCAGCAGTACAGTGGCAGTACAGAAATGCTATACAGTGGTGGGTGAGCGGTGTACCACTATTGCCAGCAGCGACACAGAGCACAATGCTATACAGTGGCGGGTGAGCGGTGTACCACTATTGCCAGCAGCGACACAGAGCACAATGCTATACAGTGGCGGGTGAGCGGTGTACTACTGTTCCCAGCAGACACAGAGTGGCAGTAAACACAATGCTATATAGTGCTGGGTGAGCGGTGTACACAGAGTGGCAGTAAACACAATGCTATATAGTGTGGCTGAGCGAGCGGTGTACTACTGTTCCCAGCAGCGACACAGAGCACAATGCTATACAGTGCTGGGTGAGCGGTGTACCACTATTGCCAGCAGCG
The DNA here is from genome assembly GCF_040937935.1 of Hyperolius riggenbachi. Taxonomy (NCBI): domain Eukaryota; kingdom Metazoa; phylum Chordata; class Amphibia; order Anura; family Hyperoliidae; genus Hyperolius; species Hyperolius riggenbachi. Next base: position 545,636,223 of record NC_090646.1, read on the forward strand.
ACACAGAGCACAATGCTATGCAGTGGCGGGTGAGCGGTGTACTACTGTTCCCAGCAGACACAGAGTGGCAGTAAACACAATGCTATATAGTGCTGGGTGAGCGGTGTACACAGAGTGGCAGTAAACACAATGCTATATAGTGTGGCTGAGTGAGCGGTGTACTACTGTTCCCAGCAGCGAGTCAGAGCACAATGCTATACAGTGCTGGGTGAGCGGTGTACCACTATCGCCAGCAGCGACACAGAGCACAATGCTATGCAGTGGCGGGTGAGCGGTGTACTACTGTTCCCAGCAGACACAGAGTGGCAGTAAACACAATGCTATATATAGTGCTGGGTGAGTGGTGTACACAGAGTGGCAGTAAACACAATGCTATATAGTGTGGCTGAGCGAGCGGTGTACTACTGTTCCCAGCAGACACAGAGTGGCAGTAAACACAATGCTATATAGTGTGGCTGAGCGAGCGGTGTACTACTGTTCCCAGCAGACACAGAGTGGCAGTAAACACAATGCTATATTTAGTGCTGGGTGAGCGGTGTACACAGAGTGGCAGTAAACACAATGCTATATAGTGTGGCTGAGCGAGCGGTGTACTACTGTTCCCAGCAGACACGGAGTGGCAGTAAACACAATGCTATATAGTGTGGCTGAGCGAGCGGTGTACTACTGTTCCCAGCAGACACAGAGTGGCAGAAAACACAATGCTATATAGTGTGGCTGAGCGAGCGGTGTACTACTGTTCCCAGCAGACACAGAGTGGCAGTAAACACAATGCTATATAGTGTGGCTGAACGAGCGGTGTACTACTGTTCCCAGCAGACACAGAGTGGCAGTAAACACAATGCTATATAGTGTGGCTGAGCGAGCGGTGTACTACTGTTCCCAGCAGACACAGAGTGGCAGTAAACACAATGCTATATAGTGTGGCTGAGCGAGCTGTGTACTACTGTTCCCAGCAGACACAGAGTGGCAGTAAACACAATGCTATATATAGTGCTGGGTGAGCGGTGTACACAGAGTGGCAGTAAACACAATGCTATATAGTGTGGCTGAACGAGCGGTGTACTACTGTTCCCAGCAGACACAGAGTGGCAGTAAACACAATGCTATATAGTGTGGCTGAGCGAGCGGTGTACTACTGTTCCCAGCAGACACAGAGTGGCAGTAAACACAATGCTATATAGTGTGGCTGAGCGAGCGGTGTACTACTGTTCCCAGCAGACACAGAGTGGCACTAAACACAATGCTATATAGTGTGGCTGAGCGAGCGGTGTACTACTGTTCCCAGCAGACACAGAGTGGCAGTAAACACAATGCTATATATAGTGCTGGGTGAGCGGTGTACACAGAATGGCAGTAAACACAATGCTATATAGTGTGCCTGAGCGAGCGGTGTACTACTGTTCCCAGCAGACACAGAGCACAATGCTATACAGTGGTTTTGAGCGGTGTACACAGAGTGGCAGTAAACACAATGCTATATAGTGTGGCTGAGCGGTTTACTACTGTTCCCAGCAGCGACACAATGACTGGGGGGGACCCTGGCTAGTCCGGCTGGAGAGAGAACTACCCTGCCTGCCTACCCAAAGCTAAACCCACAGACAAATGGTGGAGGAATGACGTGGTTCGGGTATTTATTTACCCGAACCACGTGACACGTTCGGCCAATCAGAGTGCGTTCGGGTCCGAAAAGCGTGACCCGTTCGGCCAATCAGATCGCTTTCGGGTCCGAACCACGTGACCCGTTTGGCCAATCACAGCGCTAGCCGAACGTTCGGGGAACGTTCGGCTATGCGCTCTTAGTTCGGCCATGTGGCCAAACGGTTTGGCCGAACACCATCAGGTGTTCGGCCGAACTTGAACATCACCCAAACAGGGTGATGTTCTGCAGAACCCAAACAGTGGCGAACACTGTTCGCCCAACACTAGTCCAGAGTCACCATGGGCCTCTTGACTGCATTTCTGATCAGCGCTCTTCTTGTTCGGCCTGTGAGTTTAGGTGGACGGCCTTGTCTTAGTAGGTTTACAGTTGTGCCATACTCCTTCTATTTCTGAACGATCGCTTGAAAAGTGCTCTGTGGGATGTTCAAGGCTTTGGAAATCTTTTTGTAGCCTAAGCCTGCTTTAAATGTCTCAATAACTTTATCACTGACCTGTCTGATGTGTTCTTTGGACTTCATGGTGTTGTTGCTCCCAATATTCTCTTAGACAACCTCTGAGGCCATCACAGAGCAGCTGTATTTGTACTGACATTAAATTACACACATGTGCACTCTATTTAGTCATTAGCACTCATAGGCAATGTCTATGGGCAATTGACTGCACTCAGACCAAAGGGGGATGAATAATTACGCACACACCACTTTGCAGTTATTTATTTGTAAAAAATGTTTGGAATCATGTATGATTTTTGTTCCACTTCACACATGTACACCACTTTGTATTGGTCATTCACGTGGAATTCCAATAAAATTGATTCATGTTTGTGGCCGTAGTGTGACAAAATGTGCAAAACTTCAAGGGGGCTGAATACTTTTGCAAGCCACTATATATATATATATATACATTTGGTTGCACACCCTTTGGAAAAATAACTGAAATCATTTGCTTCCTATAACCATCAATAAGTTTCTTACAACTCTCACCCGGAATTTTGGACCACTCTTCCTTTGCAAACTGCTGTAGGTCTCTTATTGGAAGGGCACCTTTTCCAAACATCAATTTTAAGATCTCTCCACAGGTGTTTAATGGGATTCAGATCTAGACTCATTGCTGGCCCCTTCAGAACTCTCCTGCGTTTTATTGCCATCCATTTCTGGGTGATTTTTGATGTATGTTTGGGGTAATTGTCCTGCTGGAAGACCCGAGATCTTGAACGCAAACCCAGCTTTCTGACACTGGGCTCTAAAGTGCAACCCACAATCCTTTGGTAATCCTCAGCTTTCATGATGCTTTGCACACATTTAAGGCACCCAGTGCCAGAGGCAGCAAACAAGCCCCAAACATCATTGAGCCTCCACCATATTTTACTGTAGGTACTGTGTTCTTTTCTTTGTAGGCCTCATTCCGTTTTCGGTAAACAGTAGAAGGATGTGCTTTACCAAAAAGCTCTATCTTGGTCTCATCTGTCCACAAGGTGTTTTCCGAGAAGGATTTTGGCTTACGCAGGTACATTTTCAGCAAACTGTAGTCCTTCTTTTTTATGTCTCTGTGTCAGCACAGCAGTGGGTTCCTCCTGGGTCTCCTGCCATAGCGTTTCATTTCATTTGAATGTCAACAAATAGTTTGCACACTGATGCTCTCTGAGCCTGCTGGACAGCTTGAATTTCTTTGAAACTTGTTTGGGGAGCCACCATTCTGTGCTGCAAACTTTCCATGGGCAAACACCCCCCCCCCCCCCCCCGCCCATCACCGCTGCCTATAATGTAATACAGCAGCCAGCGTCAGACCTCCGATCAGCCGGCGTCTAGTGAGTGCGGGCACTAGGACCTCGCAGAAATCGCACTGATACGGAGATTTGGTGCTCTTTGCTAAAAATGAATGAGAAAAAATACCCGTGGAGACATGCAAAAAGCTGGTCTGCAATTATAAGAAGCGTTTGATTGCTGTAATAGCCAATAAAGGCTTTTCTATTGATTATTGAGAAGGGTATGAATAATTTTAGGACATGTTTTTTTCCCACAATAATGCCTCTTGTACATCGTCTTATTATCTTTTGGGAGACACTTATGTAATTTCCCATCAAAAAATTACTTGCTGGTTGAATAAAAGTAACTAAGTCAAAATTTGCCAGGGATATGAATAATTAAGGACAGCACTGTATGTATATGTACTGTAGATGGTTGCCATTACATGTCAGTTTGTAAAGGTGATAGGGCCATACTTTAGAGTCCTGGCCTTGTTTCTTTTTAGGCCACTTCACCTTAACCTGGTGGTCTCCATAACTTGATTGCTTTACTTAAATATTTTTCTGTGCAATCACTGAAACACAACTTCCTGTTTCAATTCCTCTCATCCCATCCCAAGGAACCTGTTTATATACCATCTTTATCCTTGCATTTGATGGGCACTTGGTTTGATCCAATCAACAATTTTAATTCATGGCAGGCTTCTTTTTAGTTTAGGTTCTATGATGAAACAAATAATCTTGCAAACATTTTTTAAGCACACTGAGATATTACGAAAAACAAAAAAGACTCAAAAAGTTGGAAAAATATAGTAACATTATACAGATACCAAAGGGAACATTTATTTCTAATTATGCTGATTGGTCAGTTGATTATTTGGCAGAAGCCCTAATTATATTGTTTGTATGGACTCTAAAGGTGCATGAAATTGTGCTCAGTGGCTTAACGCTAACTGAATAAATTGAATCTAAAGTGGAAGCTGTATATTTAGCAGCAAATTAAGGTTCCCATAATGACTCCATAAACAGAGGATTTACATAGTATTTACAGTGTAAAGCTGCAGCTGTATCACATGGAGGTACTGACGGAAATAAACATTTGCCATACGTTGTTATTTAATGTCCAAAGACCCATGTAAATGCAATGCAAAAGTATAGGTAATCCACTTTAAGTTATGTCTACAGAGTACCCTTGAAAAAAAGTGTGGAGATCTGAAAAGTTTAATATTTTCTATATTCTTTATAAAAATGGCAGTCTTAAATATTATATTCCTCCTCAGATTTATACAAAGAATTTAAGAAGCACCAAATTTTTCAGACTTCAGGATATTCTAACTTTATTAACAAGATCTTTAAATTGTATAAGTGCGAATTAACTTTCACTTTGCCATTATTCATTTGTTTTTTTTCGCCTAGATTTTCTCCTAAGACATACTCATGTTTTCCTCTTCTGTTTAAAATAACTCATCAGCACACTGCAATGGAAAAATACCAAAATGAAGGTGAAACATACTGTCAAAATTATTCTGAGCATTTTCTTGCTTGCTGGTGGTTTAAAGGTTATTTGATTGATACATGTGTGAAAAAAGGAAAACGTAGGAAAAAGTGAATTTAATAAGGGCCAAAGTTTCTGTCCCAGTGAAACAAGAGGGCATTACATAATGGGCCCAAACCAATTCATTATTTCTCTTAAGTTTCCTCCTAGATAATTTGCCTTAATCTTCTGTTTAAAATCAAATTTGCAAAAAGTACGAAAATGTAGGTGAAAATGTACTGCTAAAAGTATTTTTCTTGCTTGCTGGTGGCTTAAATTGCATTGTATGTATAATGTGAAAATACTGTATCACATTGGAGAAAATGTAGGAGAAAAAGTGAATTGAATCCAGCCCAATGTGACTTTGTCAACCATTCCATTTCAGCAGTAGAGTCAACTGCATTCCAGAAGTGCTTGGCTTCAGACAAGTAGACATTAGAAAGGAAAGGAAAATGGGCCCCATCTAATTCACTTTTACTCCCAAGTTTTCTCCTAGGAGATATTTTTTCATCTTCTGTTTAAAATACATTTTTCTCTCTGAAATTGAAAAAATACCAACAAGAAAGTGTCAACTGCTTGTGGCCAGGGGCGTAGCAATAGGTGGAGCAGAAGTAGCAACCGCATCGGGGCCCTTAAGCCAAAGGTGCCCCAAAAGGCCCTCCCTCAACTACAGTATTAGCTCTCTATTGGTCCTGTGCTCATAATAATCACTTCTATAGATGCTTTGAATAGCGGTAATCATTAACAAACTGTTCCCCATCCTCTTCTTGCACCTCTGACACCGTAGTTGCCATTGGCAGGTTTTGGTGTGCCATATCAATGGTTATATATAGAGTGCTTAGGGGGCCCCATTGTAAAACTTGCATCGGGGCCCATAGCTCCTTAGCTTTGTCACTGCTGGTGGCTTAAAAGGTATAGGCCCATATGCAATTCACTTTTCCTCCTTAGTTCTCTCCAAGGAGATATTTTCACACCTTGTCAATAAAATGCATTTTAAACCCCCAGCAAGCAAGAAAATGCTCAGAATAATTCTGGCAGTACTATTTCTACTACTTTTGGTACTCTTTCAATAGTGAAGTGCTGAAAATGATTTTAAAGAAAAAAAGCGAATTAGATTGGGCCCAATGAGTTCAAGTAAATGCTATGTCATTTTCTCAGTTCTCCGTGTGTTTGGTTGACATTTATATAATTCCCCAGATAACCTCCAGCAGCCCATTTCTTAACTGTTGGAATGCTGGTTATCAATACATTTAGGAATGTGGGACATAATACTGTATATCATGTTTGAGCCTTTGCAAAGCCTGTAGGCTAGTGATATATCTGTACAGAATTCGTCCCAAACGGTCCCTGAGAGATTGAGACCCCTTCCATGCAGGTGGAAGTTAGTGATGGGCGAACAGTGTTCGCCACTGTTCGGGTTCGCCCGGATTTTGGCCTGTTCGGGTTAGGTTCGGCACCCCCCGAACACCTCATGGTGTTCGGGAGGGTGTTCGGGCACGCTGCCCGAACCCAAACAGGCCTTCTTTGTTCGGCCGAACACAGCCGTGTCCAGCCGAACATAGCCCCCTATAGGGTCCCAGCATAAAGGGAGAGCATGCCCCAAGAGCGGGGGGGGGGGGGGGGGTCGGAAATGCCCCCCACCCCTCCCCGCTAAGCTCTCCCTTCTGCCGGTACCCTATAATTAAATTTAAGTGCCCAAAAGTACCTAAGGAGGAGGAGGGCAGGAAGAGGGAAGCCGGAGTTCATGGGCACTAGTACCATCTGGTACTTCCGCCCTCTCTTGACGCACTTCCTGTTTACATTTGAAGTCGCGTCAAGAGTGCGCAGAAGTACCGCGATGACGCGTACGAGGGTACGTGTCATCATGTAGATGACGCGTACCCTCGTTCGCGTCATCGCGGTACTTCTGCGCCCTCTTGACGCGACTTCAAATGTAAACAGGAAGTGCGTCAAGAGAGGGCGGAAGCACCAGATGGTACTAGTGCCCAAGAACTTCGGCTTCCCTCTTCCTGCCCTCCTCCTCCTCAGGTACTTTTGGGCACTTAAATTTAATCATAGGGTACCGGCAGAAGGGAGAGCTTAGCGGGGAGGGGTGGGGGCATTTCCGACCCCCCCCCCGCGCGCTCGGGGCATGCTCTAATTTTATGCTGGGACCCTATAGGGGCCCCAAAGGGACATGTTCGGGTTGGGTTCGGGGTTCGGCTCGAACATGCCGAACATCAGGGGCATGTTCGGCCGAACCACACTGAACCCGAACATCCAGATGTTTGCCCAACACTAGTGGCAGTCACTACATTTGCACGTACCTTTACTAGTTTCTTGTGAGCCTGAGCCAGAGTTCTGAGGAAAACAAACATTTTATACTATTAGTATTTATGTGGCATGAGACTAATCTCTCTCATTGCCTGTACACAAGTGGTAATCCACAAAGAGTAGAAGTCTCTGCCACACAGATGAACACATTAGCAGATTATTCCTTTCTTCCCACCTCTGCACAAAAGGATAAAAATGTCTTTCTTACATAGCATTGTAATCAATAAAGCTATCTCCAGAGGGGTTACAATATATCCTGAGAAAATAGACATTAAATGTGAAAAAGGTAAAGTAACTTGTATCAGGCACTTCAAACCAACATACCATGGCTACACATTACTTGCAGTGATGGACATTAAGGAACTGGATGTGTGCTGCTTACTAACAAGAGAGGCCAGGGACAGGTAATATATACCTTGCACGGGTGAACGGGGGGACATTTATCATTGGGGGGACAGCGCCGGGGCCGCGAGGTGGCGGATGCAGCGTCACAAGGCCAATTCTGGATCAATTTCAGCATGAAATTGATCGGGAATCAGCCTGTGATGTATGGGCAGCTAAAAGATCTTTCTCTTATTAGATTCAATTAGAGAGAGATTTGTGTCTTGGATGAATCTGCTCACAGGGCCAGATTTAAGCCAAGGCCACATAGGCCATGGCCTAGGGCACCACAGGATTAAAAAAATCCGAAGAAGAATCGCACACCACTGAGGAGGTGCTGGACCAATGTGTCTTGCAAAAAATAATTCGGAAGGTCCGCACACTCAAATGAACCAATTGAGTTATCTAAACAACGTGACAACAGTCCACTCCATAAACCGACGACTCGTTTTGGGGCCCCGTGGGGTAACACAATACAGAATGGTAACCAGTTAAGTTCACCACAGGATCAAGGTCGGGTGGGCAGCAGACTATACTAGGAGGAAGGGTCACCTGACTATCTTTACTGGAGGGAGATCAGTCATCAGAAAGGGGGAGGGTCATCTGGTTTCTTGTACTAGAGGGGAGGGATCATCAGGGTACCTATACTCTAAACTGGAGAAGGGGGGGGTAAGGGTCATCTGACTACCTATATTGGAGGGAAGTATCGACAGGATATCTTTACTCGAGGGAGTGGGAAGAGTCATCTAGGTACCTATACTGGAGGGGGCATTTGGCTGCCTATACTGAAGGGGGGCAGCTGCTGACAGTAGCCTTGGTGCTGTAAAGAATACAAATCCGGCCCTGTCTGCCCATCGTTGCTACATGTATGGCTAGCTTTATAGTTGAGATGAAAACAAGTAAGATGAGATCATAGATTTCATAAATCAACCCCTTTACCGTGTAGTCTTTACAGTGCAGAGAATAGTTGCATTAATGGATCTTCCACAGAAAGTAAAAAAAAAAAATCTATTTAAAATAAATTACAGTAATTTGGAAAACTTGGAGAATACTTTTCAAACATGGAAAGTTTTTACTACAGAGTTTAATGTAAAAGGAAATGAAAAATGCTTCTGTCTGCTGTATTATCCTTCATTTCCACCTTTCCAGGGATATCTGCACAAACACATGGTGATCAGAGTCGTTTTCCTCCATGTTACTGTCTTACTCCCAACATATTCTGCTGATCTTCCGTCATCCATTCAGTTACTGCCAGGTGTCTGGCTGAATGCATAGAAGCTGTAAGAGAGAAGGCCACCATACAGCAGAACACAAGGTACTGAAACGCATGATTTATTGCTGAAAGGCCTGTTATCATGACAGACTTCCAGGCTGCATTGTCCACACCATGTATGCATTGCTTTGATTATAGGAAGGTGGAGAGGCAATGTCACAGCAGATAAGAGGACTCTTCTCATTATTCTCAGCTGTGTGGCCATGGAAAGACCCATGTGCATGTCAGAGATAGAGTCTGATATTACCCTTTACTTGGATGTCAGTTATTATTACTTCTGCTTCAAAAAAAAAAGTGTTGCTTATGTGGCTATGGTAACATGAGCAAAGGTGGGAAAGCGTCATGGTAGAAGATACGACATGTTGGTACATTTAAGCAAGGCTGGGCATAGGCAATGGATGGCAATTACACATCCAGGCATACTGTAACAACAAAATATGTTATAGCGATGTTTGCCTAGACATTATTATTATTATTTAGCATTTAGCACCAACATTTTCCGCAGCGCTATACAGAGCATATTGTCAGGTCACTTAACTGTCCCTCAGAGGCGCTCACAATTGACTCCCTACCATAGTCATAGGGCCATAAAACATATACTGAAGTTATAATTCAATGAAAATGGCTTTCATTATGTTGTGGTAGTATATGCAAACTTCAAAGTGACAATCAAGGGAAATCCTTGCGAAGCCTGTGAATATAGATCTTTACTCACCAATTCTATGTAGGTTTCATTGCAAATAGGATCCCCACTGTCTTAATCCAGTAGTGCTTAGACACTAGCGATTACTGCAGGCTCTGAGAGAAGAGATTGTGATGGTTATCTTCAAAGGATCTCTGCACTTGAACCTTGAGTGGACACCAAGGGCTAGTTCGATGATTCGAAAAGACCTCAGGAACATTTGAGCACCAAATAGCAGGAAAATGGGTAGTAAATGAAAAGTGGGCATGGTCACAATGTGTGTAGCTATACAAAATGGTCCTTATACTCAAGGGCCAAAGGCAAGCATCACTGTTTCTTATGCCACTCTGTCACATAACATTCTCCCAACAGGGCCCCCAATTATAGTCCTTAAGATTGTAAGCTCAGAAGGGCAGGGCTCTCTCACCTTTTATATCAAGGAATTTGTTATTATTTTTTATTCATGATGTTACTTTTGTCACTGTAATTACCAATTCTGTATTTTGTATTGATTCTGTACTTTGTTACCAGTTTGTTCATATTGGTGTATAGAGATGGCCCAAACCTCCGATTTTCGGTTCGCGAACTTCCGCAAACGTTCGGGCCTAAAATGCAGGCCTAAAGTGCTTTAAAACATCTTGCATGTGTATACATCCATCAGGGAGTGTAATTAGAGTACTGTTTCACACTGACACACCAAAATCACTGTGTAACGCACAGCAAACAGCTGTTTGTGTAGTGATAGCCATGCTGGACTGGTGCGCACCATGGCCAGAGTACAGGCGATAGCGGTTTTCAAGCCCATATGGTTGCCGGGATGAGGTAGCTGAATGACAGAACAGTGACTGTCCAGCTGATCAAATTTGGTCTGTCCAGAATGAAGCAACGACCTTATTATCTTGGGTGTGCCCCCCCCCCCCCCCCGAGACACTCATATAGCTGGCGGTCATTGCTTCATTGTGATACGCAAGCCCCTTCACCGCGGCAAGGTAATGATCACGAAGGGGAATTGGCACATGTACATGCCTTTTGTTTTGTTATTGCAGCTGCAGTGCAGCCAGAAAAATTAGGCAGGCCTGTACACGCACCAGAAAAATCAGTATAGCGGCCAGCGGCCTTAAAAATTCAGGAATCCACCTGGAGTCCTGGACCCTGTTGGTGGCCGCATGAGCCTGCATGCATTTCACAGTCCAATTGTTGGGACAGAACATCTCCATCTCCCCAGATTGTGTCCTTCTACTGTAATTGTAGAGGTACTTGGTGACAGCTTTCTCCTGTTCTAGCAGGTGAGAGAACATAAGGAGGGTCGAATTCCAGCGAGTCAGGCTATCGCAAATGAGGCGTCTCACCGGCAACTTGTTTCTCCGCTGAATCTCGGCAAAGTGTGACATGGCCGTGTAAGACCGCCTGAAATGCCCACACAACTTCCTGGCATACTTCAGGACTTCCTCTAAGCCTGGGTACTCTGACACTAATCTTTGGATGACTAGATTCAGCACATGTGCAATGCAGGGTACATGTGTCAGCTTTCCCAAATTCAAAGCCGAAATGAGATTGCTGCCGTTGTCACACACCACGTTGCCGATCTCCAGCTGTTGTGGGGTCAGCCTCTGATCCACCTGTTTGTTAAGAGCAGCCAGGAGAGCTGGTCCAGTGTGACTCTCCGCTTTGAGGCAAGACATGTCGAAAATGGCGTGACACCGTCGTACCTGGCATGCAGCATAGGCCCTGGGGAGTTGGGGCTGTGTAGCTGGAGAGGAGATCGCAGCACCAGTAGAGTTGAACTGCCACTAAGCCAAGGAGAAGGAGGAGGATGAGAGTGAAGAGGATGTAGCAGGAGGAGAGGAGGTGGCAGGAGGCCTGCCTGCAAGCCATGGAGGTGTCACAAGTTGGTCCGCTGCACAGCCACGTACTCCCTACTTGCCATCGGTCACCAGGTTGACCCAATGGGCTGTGTAAGTAATGTACCTGCCCTGACCGTACTTAGCAGACCAGGCATCCGTGGTCAGGTGGACACTTGACCCAATGCTGTGTGCCAGAGATAACACCACTTACCTCTCAACTTCACGGTACAGTTTGGGTATCGCCTTTTTAGAAAAATAATTGCGGCCTGGCATCTTCCACTGCGTTGTCCCAATGGCCACAAATTTATGGAAGGCCTCAGAGTCCACCAGCTGGTATGGTAACAGCTGGCGAGCTAACAGTTCCGCCAAGCCAGCTGTCAGATGCCGGGCAAGAGGGTGACTGGCAGAAATTGGCTTCTTACGCTCAAAGATTTCCTTCACAAACACCTGGCTGCTGTGGGCAGAGGAGCAGGAAGCGCTCAAGGTCAGAGGCAGAGTGGAGGAGGGTGGCTGTGAAGGTGCAAGGGAGAAAGCTGCTGAAGATGATGCACCTGAAGGAGGAAGAGTAGAAGGAGGGTGGCATTTCTTTTGTCTGCTGCTTTTGCTCAGGTGCTCTTCCCATTGCAATTTGTTCCTTTTCTCCATGTGCCTTCGTAAGGCACTTGTCCCTACGTGGGTGTTGGTCTTTCCACGGCTCAATTTTTGGAGGCAGACACTGGACACTGCCACCAGCTGTTTCTGACGACGAGCTCCCCCTGCTTCTTTCAGGAACTCGTCTCCTCCTACTCCTTTCTGACTCCCCCTCTGAACTGTCCCCCTTTTCATCTCCTCTATTGGGAACATACATGGGATCCGTATCATCGTCATCATCATAATCATTCTGCCCAGCTTTGCTTGCTTCAGACACCTCCAAAACTGCACCAACAGCAGGTACTTCATCATCCCCCTGTGCACACGTTACGTCCATAGTGTCGCCTAACTTAGACATATGAGGTGGTGTAACTTGCTTAGCGCCTTCATCTGGTTGTAACAATAATGGCTGTGCATCAGTGATTTCCCCACCAAATAACTCCTGTGAACTGTCAAATGTAGCGGATGTGGTACTTGGAGTAGTGCTGATGGCTGCGGAAGATGAGGTGTTCTGTGTTAAAGAGTCAACCACGTCCTGACAATCTTGGGAGTTTATGGGACGTGCCTTCTTCTGAGCACTGTACTTTGGTCCAGGGCCGCACAAAATCACATCACCACGACCCCGCACAGACCTGCCGGGTAGCCTTCCTCTGGGTCTGCCTCTACCTCTGCCTCTACCTGTTTTCTCTGTTTTATCCATATCGGGGGGGATGAAGTGAAAGGTATGCACTGACATGAGTAATACAATGTGCAGTCACACAGGTGCAGTTAACAGGTATGCACGTAGTGGTATATCACACTGTGTGCACTCACGTAGGTGGGTGGGTGCACTGAAGTGAACAACAGGTAGTAGTAGGTATATGCAGTGATGGGTATTACAATGTGCACCTGTCACACACAGACAGGTACCGGACAGGCACAGTGACACTGCGTGCACTCACGTAGGTGGGTGGGTGCACAGTGAACAACAGGTAGGTATGTGCAGTGGGTATTACAATGTGCACCTGTCACACACAGACAGGAACCAGACAGGCACAGTGACACTGCGTGCGCTCACATAGGTGGGTGGGTGCACAGTGAATAACAGGTAGGTATATGCAGTGGGTATTACAATGTGCACCTGTCACACACAGACAGGTACCGGACAGGCACAGTGACACTGCGTGCGCTCACGTAGGTGGGTGGGTGCACAGTGAACAACAGGTAGGTATATGCAGTGGGTATTACAACGTGCACCTGTCACACACAGACAGGTACCGGACAGGCACAGTGACACTGCATGCGCTCACGTAGGTGGGTGGGTGCACAGTGAACAACAGGTAGGTATATGCAGTGGGTGTTACAATGTGCACCTGTCACACACAGACAGGTACCGGACAGGCACAGTGACACTGCGTGCGCTCACGTAGGTGGGTGGGTGCACTGAAGTGAACAACAGGTAGTAGTAGGTATATGCAGTGATGGGTATTACAATGTGCACCTGTCACACACAGACAGGTACCGGACAGGCACAGTGACACTGCGTGCACTCACGTAGGTGGGTGGGTGCACAGTGAACAACAGATAGGTATATGCAGTGGGTATTACAATGTGCACCTGTCACACACACAGGTAGTAGTCACTGAATGTGCTGGGCCTGGCAGTGGCACACACAGTAGGAATTACCAAGGCTGTCTATGCAACACAAGTGTCAGTGGGAAACAGAAAAAAAAATAGATCACAAGAACAAGATTAGCTCTCAAAAGAGCTGTTGTGGGGTGCTTTTTTAGCAATAAGAATCAGCAAGGAGCAAGCTAACAAGCCTACAAGAGCCTAACTAAGCTTTCCCTATGAGAGTCTGCAGCAGCGATCCCTTCACTAATTACTGCAGGCACACGAGTGAGTGAAAAGCCTGACGCTGCCTGCCTTTTATAAGGGGGGGTGGGGCTCTGGGAAGGAGTGTAGCCTAATTGGCTACAACGTGCCTGCTGACGATGATGTAGAGGGTTAAATTTGACCCTTATAATGCAGTATAGGGGAGAACCAAACTTCCGGAAAAGTTTACGGTTCTCCGCTACTGCGAACCCCGGAAGTTTGCCGGGAACCGTGCGCCGGCGAACCATTCAGGCCATCTCTATTGGTGTATACCATTGCAGGGCCGGATTTACTATAAGGCACTGTAGGCACATGCCTACAGGCATCTGATAATGGAAAGGCGGCTCACTCCCCTCCCCGAGTACCTCCCTCCCTCCCTCCCTCCTTCCCTATGAAGAGTCCCAAGTGGAGTGTAAATGAGAGGTTACTCACCCGACTCTCAGTATTCCACTGATGAGATCTACCTTCAACTGGGAGCACCTCTAGCTACCTAATACTTGGGGGCACTTCTAGCTACTTAATACTGAGGGTACCTCTGGCTTCCTAATACTAAATGGCACCTGTAGCTACCTACGCCGGACAAGGGAAGTGAGGTGGAAGTTACAGCTGGGCCAGCTAGCACACTTGAGGTGCAGTTCGGAGGGGGCTCGTAGTTTCATGGGGGGCGGAGTTTAGGGTGCCAGTACATCTGTGCTTAGAGGCTCATGTGATGTAAATCCGGGCCTGTACCATTGCCTGTATTATTGTGTACCCCATGTTTGTTTCTTACTTTGTACAGCACCACGGAATATGTTGGTGCTTTATAAATCAATAATAATAATAGCCCCCCCCCCCCATAGTGTCCCACTTATATTGCCCTCAGCTCCAGAGCCCAAAGGTCTCCCCTCTGAAACATTTTTGTAACTGTAAGAAGGTTCACTTTTAATGCAATTTTATCTAAATCTAGTTATGAGGACCATTTAGAATCCACAAACAAAAGTCGTTTTTCATACTTCTGAATATGCCTGCAATAGTCACAAAAGAATACAGTTCTAGAGAAACACAGGACACTTTAATAATCTTTCTATTTGTACAGACCCATTCAAAGGAAATGGGGCAAATGAGGAATTGAGGGATATATGGATTTGGTTCAAAAGTAGGTACTTGCCCCTAAAAACAAAAGCAATTGCCATGCAGTGGAATCTTGGTTTTAGAGCATAATTCATTATGGAAACATGCTTGTAATTATGTACCACAGGCCGCACTAATTGCATAACATGGGGTTATATTGTTGTGCGCTGCCTAGGTTACTACTGTAATGTGTGAAATGCAAGTAGCGTAACAAACATTACCTTAGTAATGCTTGCATCGATCATCTAATTGCATAATGCATGATACACCACTGGCGGTGGTAGCGGTAATATTGCTGTGCACTACCTGTGCATGCCAATATTACCAGCAATTACTGCATTGACACCATACTGAGGACTCACAGGGTATGCCTACCTTTACACCTCTGCTCTAATTTCCAGCGTTAAGCTTTAAGATTAGGCAGAACTTTGTCGTCAACCTTGCTAACTCTTTAATTAATCATGTTTCCAACAGCTATGTGATGAAATAAACATGATCCGAACACTTTCATGGTGTCATGGTGACAATGCCCATATTTTTATCACTGTCAACACTCTTCATTGTTGACAGGAAATGCTTGTTGAACAGATGAAGAAAAGAGCAGATGAACTTTGCAAATGATTTAAATGTGTAGAATTCATATTTTTTTTAAAAAAAAGATATTTGCCACATTTGTTCATAATGAAATAAGAAATGTGATACAGCATGACTTGTGTTGGAAGGCAGACGTCAGGAAGGTAATTTCCTTTCTCGATAAAATAACTTTGCCAAAAATATCCAGAATTCATTCAACGAGAACAGTCAATAAGAGCTGTTTAGTTGCAATCCATTTACTTTATTTTTTCCTCTTGGTGCCCTGGGCAGCCTCATATATTACTGAAGTTACTTCCTCTAAACTAATTTGACATCCAACAAATGTTATCTGTCTTCATTTGGTCCTTTTTATGTTTTTGTTATGGTGTAATATAATTCCAGTTATGGCTACATTTTTATTGTAAGAAAGATTTTCAAAATTTCTCTAAAAATGATAACATTTAAAGATACATCAGCAGAGCTTTTACTCAATGGTCTGAAGTTATAATGCATCACCATACATAACAAAGTATGTCTGAATGTGCCAATCATTAGCTATGGAGTAAATTTTGGCTTTAAAGCTGGGTGCCACTATAGCACTCGCCAGACCTCAAATTACTTCTCCCTCTGAGTTGCTATTATTTGGAGGTGGAAATAGTATTTAACATCACTGGGAATTTGAGCAACAGCAGGGTGAGCCATCCAGGGACGGATCTAGGGGGGAGGGGGGCCAAGCGGGTATCTTGCCCCAGGCACAGTTTGTTGAATTCTTAAAAAGGCAGCAAAATTTGGATGGGGAATGGCAGTTTAGGCACCAAAACCTGACCTTGCCCCAGGCGCAACTTGGTCTAGATCCGTTCCTGGAGCCATCATTTAACTTACCCTGTGCCCAGCTCACCAGCGGCAAGACAATATGTATGCATTGGATTGGTTAAGGTTAGGCACAGGAGGAGGTTAGAGGTAGGTAAAGAGCTGGAGGTGAGACTATTACTATGCATGGGAGAGGGTGTAGTCTAGTATTAAGCATAGGGACGGGAGGGTGATTAAGTTTAAGCTAAGTATATTAGGGTAGTTTGGGCCAGGGAGGTTCAAATTAAGACACAAGAATTCAGAATGTAAATGTTAAGTGTGAATATCCTAAAATATTGGTGATTAAAAAAGGGCTAGAATACTTAATTAGTGGTGATTTGCATGTTTTTGTTCTCAAGGTTCATTCAAATGTCTGCTTGCACCCCAGTAACTTATCCCATGTAAACATGTGTGTTAGGATACTGGGAGAAACAAAGCATTGCACATGCCTGTGAAGTTAACCACATACAGGTTAATAACAGCTTGAAATTGCAACCAACTAAATATGCCATTGGGTAGCAGCATGGGCATATTTAGGGGGTTCCAGTTTCTTGGAATTCACCTTACCCTGCTGTCCTTCCATTTTACCTTGATTCATTGAATGTATGTAGAAGGAGCATATGAAAAGCTTACAGATGTGTGTTCAAGCTGCTGGTAACTGCACACAGGTGCACCATGTCTTTCCAACAATAAGCACTTGAAAGCTTAGGAAGATGGAAGGTGCAAAAATACTACAAAATAAAATATTTTAAAAATATTTAAGAATGGCCATTTACCAGATTACAATAGACAATACGTTTAGATATTAGCCAATGGTATCAGATGGTCGATTGTTGTGGGGTCAGGGGTTTGCAGGAGTTGTGAAGAATAGCATAAGAAGGGAAGGGGGTAGAGATGGCTCGAACCTCCGATTTTAGGTTCGCGAACCTCGAACACGAACTTCCAAAAACGTTCACGTTTGCGCGAACTTTGCAGACCGCAATAGACTTCAATGGGCAGACGAACTTTCAAAACTTTAAACAATAATTCTGGCCAGAAAAGTGATGGAAAAGATGTTTCAAAGGGTCTAACACCTGGAGGGGGGCATGGCGGAGTGGGATACATGCCAAAAGTCCCGGGGAAAAATCAGGATTTGATGCACAGTAGCGTTTTAAGGGCAATGCTAAATTGGAGGCATAAAGTGCTTTAAAACATCTTGCATGTGTATACATCAATCAGGTAGTGTAATTAGTGTACTGCTTCACACTGACATACCAAACTCACTGTGTAACGCACCGTAAACAGCTGTTTGTGTAGTGACGGCCGTGCTGGACTGGTGCGCACCACGGCGGAAGTGCAGGTGATAGCGGTTTTCAAGCCCATATGGTCGCCGGGCTGAGGTAGCTCAATGATAGAACAACAGTGACTGTTCAGCTGATCAAATTTAGTCTGTCCACAATGAAACAACTACCTTATTATCTTGCTTGTGCTTCCAACACTTTCATATAGCCGGCGGTCATTGCTTCATTGTGATACGCAAGCCCCTTCACTGCGGTAAGGTAACAATCATGAAGGGGAAATGACACATGTACATGCCTTTTGTTTTGTTGTTGCAGCCACAGTGCAGCCAGAAAACTTAGGCAGGCATGTACACACACACCAGAAAAAAATTGTTGTTTTTGATAGCGGCTGCTGCTAGCCTTAAAATTCAGGAATCCACCTGGCGCCCTGGACCCTGTTGGTGGTAGCGGAGAAGGCATTCAAGCAGCCTGCAGGCAGAGATGCTGTGTGGAGACTGGTGACCGACTTAGTCTTAGGGCAGGCAGTCGCACGGCTTGCAGGCAGAGATGCTGTGTGCGGAGACTGACTTAGTCTTCGGGCGGGCAGTAGCCCTCCGGGATCAATGCCTTATTTATTTTGATAAAGGTGAGGTACTGAACACTTTTTTGACCTAGGCGACTTCTCTTCTCAGTGACAATGCCTCTAGCTGCGCTGAAGGTCCTTTTTGACAGGACGCTTGAGGTAGGGCAAGACAGAAGTTGGATGGCAAATTGTGACAGCTCTGGCCACAGGTCAAGCCTGCGCACCCAGTAGTACAGGGGTTCATCGCTGCTCAGAGTGTGTACATCCACACTTAAGGCCAGGTAGCCGGCTACCTGCCGGTCGAGGCATTGGTGGAGGGTGGATCTGGAATGGCTAAGGCGAGGCATTGGACTAAAGAATGTCCGCATGTCCGACATCACCATAAGATCGCTAGAGCGTCCTGTCCTTGCCTGCGTGGACATGGGAGAAGGATTACTGGCAGTGGCACCTTTATTCCGTTGTGCTGTGGCATCACCCTTAAATGCACTGTAAAGCATACTTGCCAGCTTGTGGTGCAAGTGCTGCATCCTTTCTGCCTTTTGGTGAGTTGGTAACATCTCCACCACTTTGCGCTTATACCGAGGGTCTAGTAGTGTTGCCACCCAGTACAGGTCATTCTCCTCGAGTTTTTTTTATACGGGGGTCCCTCAACAGGCTGGACAGCATGAAAGCTGCCATCTGCACAAATTTGGATGCAGACCTACTATCCATCTCCTCTTGCTCTTCCTTAGTGATGTCAGTAAGTTCTCCACCTCCCCCCAGCCACAAAGAATACCACGGGAAAGTTGAGCAGCACATGCCCCCTGCGACGCCTGCTGCAGTTGTTCTTCCTCCTCCTTCTCAAAAAAACCACCTTCCTCATCTGACTCCTCTTCCCCACACGACTCTCCTCTTCCTCCTCCCACTGTGCTGCCGCAGGTGTTGAGGAAACATCTGAATCTGCTGATAATTGATCCCCCAACTTTTCCTCCTGTTCCTGTTCACGCTCCTCCACAGCTTGATCCACCACTCTGTGCAGGGCATGCTCCAGGAAGAAAGCATATGGGATCAAGTCGCTGATGGCACCTTCACTGCGACTCACCATGTTTGTCACCTCCTCAAACGGCCGCATGAGCCTGCAGGCATTTCGCTTGAGTGTCCAGTACTTCGGCCAGAATAACCCCATGTCCCCAGAGCATGTCCTTTTACTGTAGTTGTACAGATACCGGTTGATGGCTTTCTCCTGTTGTAGCAGGCGGTTAAACATCAGGAGCGTTGAATTCCAGCAAGTCGGGCAATCACAAATCAAGCGTCTCACCAGCATGTTGTTTCTCCGCTGAATATCGGCCAAGCGTGCCATGGCCGTGTAGGACCGCCTGAAATGCCCACACACCTTCCTGGACTGGTTTAGGACGTCCTGTAAGCCTGGGTACTTACACACAAATCTCTGAATTATTAGATTCAGCACATGTGCCATGCAGGGTAAATGTGTCAACTTTCTCAAATTCAAAGCCGAAAAGAGATTGCAGCCGTTGTCACACACCACGTTGCCGATCTCCAGTTGGTGCGGGGTCAGCCACTAATCCACCTGTTTGTTCAGAGCAGCCAGGAGAGCTGCTCCAGTGTGACTCTCGGTTTTGAGGCTAGACATGTCTAAGATGGCGTGACACCGTTGTACCTGGCATGCGGCATAGACCCTGGGGAGCTGGGTCTGTGTAACTGGAGAGGAGATCGCAGCACCAGTAGAGTAGCACTGACACTCAGCCAAGGAGGGGGAGGAGGACGACAGCGAAGAGGATGTAGCAGGAGGAGTAGGAGGAGAAGGAGAGGAGGTGGCAGCAGGTCTGCCTGAAAGCCATGGAGGTGTCACAACTAGATCCGCTGCTGATTGAGAAATAATTGCGGCCTGGTATCTTCCACTGCGGTGTCCCAATCGCCACAAATTTTCGGAAGGCTTCAGAGTCCACCAGCTGGTATGGTAACAGCTGACGAGCTAACAGTTCTGCCAAGCCAGCTGTCAGACGCCGGGCAAGGGGGTGACTGGCAGACATTGGCTTCTTCCACTCAAAGATTTCCTTCACGGACACCTGGCTGCTGCTGTGGGCAGAGGAGCAGGAAGCGCTCAAGGTGAGAGGCGGAGTGGAGGAGGGTGGCTGTGAAGGTGCAAGAGAGAAAGTGGCTGAAGAAAAGGTGGGTGGCTTTGCTTTTGTGTGCTGCTTTTGCTCAGGTGGTCTTCCCATTGCAGTTTGTGCTTTTTCATCATGTGCCTTTGTGAGGCAGTTGTCCCTACACGGGTCTTGGCCTTTCCACGGCTCAATTTTTGGTGGCAGAGAAAACAGATGGCATTGCTCTCATCTGAGGTAGACACACAAAATTTCCACACCGCTGAGCCCTGGGGTGATGGCACCATGGTGGTGTCAGCAGCTGACATTAAAGGGCATGTTGGCTGGCTGTCCATAGGTGGCGATACATGCCACCCAACGCTGCCACAAGCTGTTTCTGATGACGAGCTCCCCCTGCTTCTTTCAGCAACTCGTCTCCTCCTACTCCTCTCTGACCCCCCCTCTGAACTGTCCCCCTGGTCATCATGTCTATTAGGATCCCACGTGACATCCATGCCAGTATCATCATCATCGTCATCATCATAATCATCCTCCACAGCTTCGCTTGTATCAGACACCTCATAAACTGCACCAACAGCAGGTACTTCATCATCCTCCTCACACCTTACTTCCATAGTGACACCTAACTCAGACATATAAGGTGGTGTAACTTGCTTAGCACCTTCATCTTGTTGTAACAATCATGGCTGTGAATCAGTTAATTCCCCACCAAATAACTCCTGCAAAGTGTCAAATGTAGCGGATGTGGTGCTTCTAGTAGCGCTGGTGGCTGCGGAAGATGAGATGTTCTGTGTTAAATAGTTAACTACGTCCTGACAAACTTGGGAGTTAATGGCTCATGCCTTCTTCTGAGCACTGTACTTTGGTCCAGGGCCGCACAAAATCATGTCAGCACGACCTCAAACATACCTGCCGGGTGGCCTGTCTCTGGCTCTGCCTGTTTTGTCCATATCGGGGGTAATGAAGTGAAAGGTATGCACTTACTTGACTAATACAATGTGCAGTCACACAGGTGCAGTGAAAGGTATGCAGTGACTGGTATTACAATACAATGTGCAGCTGTCACACAGGTGCAGTTAACAGGTATGCACAGACTGGTATATAAAACAGCGTGCGGTCACACAGGTGCAGTGAACAGGTATGCATGTACTGGTATTACAAATGTGCAGCTGTCACACACACAGGTGCAGTGAACAGGTATGCACGGACTGGTATTACAAATGTGCAGTTGTCACACACACACAGGTACCGTGAACAGGTATGCAGTGACTAGTATATAAAACTGCGTGCTGTCACTCAGGTGCAGTGAACAGGTATGCAGCCAGTGACTGGTATCAATACAATGTTCAGCTGTCACACACACAGGTGCAGTGAACAGTTATGCAGTGCCTGGCATATAACACTGCGTGCTGTCACGCAGGTGCAGTGAACATGAACAGGTATGCACGGACTGGTATTACAAATGTGCAGCTGTCACACACACAGGTGCAGTGAACATGTATGCAGTGACTGGTATATAAAACAGCATGCGGTCACACAGGTGCAGTGAACAGGTATGCACGTACTGGTATTACAAATGTGCAGCTGTCACACACACAGGTGCAGTGAACAGGTATGCATGGACTGTTATTACAAATGTTCAGCTGTCACACACACAGGTACCGTGAACAGGTATGCAGTGACTGGCATATAAAACAGCATGCGGTCACACAGGTGCAGTGAACAGGTATGCAGTGACTAGTATATAAAACTGTGTGCTGTCATGCAGGTGCAGTGAACAGGTATGCAGTGACTGGTATCAATACAATGTGCAGCTGTTACACACACAGGTGCAGTGAACAGTTATGCAGTGACTGGTATACAACACTGTGTGCTGTCACGCAGGTGTAGTGAACAGGTATGCAGTGACTGGTATCAATACAATGTGCAGCTGTCACACACACAGGTGCAGTGAACAATTATGCAGTGACTGGTATTAAACACTGTGTGCTGTCATGCAGGTGCAGTGAACATGAACAGGTATGCACGGACTGGTGTTACAAATGTGCAGCTGTCACACACACAGGTGCAGTGAACAGTTATGCAGTGACTGGTATATAACACTGCATGCTGTCACACAGGTGCAGTGAACATGAACAGGTATGCACGGACTGGTATTACAAATGTGCAGCTGTCACACACACAGGTACAATGAACAGTTATGCAGTGACTGGAATATAACACTGCGTGCTGTCACGCAGGTGCAGTGAACATGAACAGGTATGCATAGACTTGTATTACAAATGTGCAGCTGTCACACAGGTGCAGTGAAAAGGTAGGCACTGAATGTGCAGGGCCTGGCACAGTATAGCAATTAGCAAGGGCCAGCTGTGACTGACAGGGCTGTATATGCAAGAGTCAGTGGGCCACACACAAAAAAACAGATCACAAGAACAACATTAGCTCTCAAAAGAGCTGTTTTGGGGTGCTTTTTAGCAATAAGTATCAGCAAGGAGCAAGCTAACAATCCTAACAACAGCCTAACTAAGCTTTCCCTAATCTCTGCAGCAACTCTCTCCCTTCTCTCACTAACTACGCAGCACACAGAGTGAGATCATGGCCGACTCAGCTGCCTATTATAAAGGGGGGAGGGTGCTCCAGGAGGGAGTGTAGCCTGATTGGCTACCATGTGTCTGCTGACTGTGATGTAAAGGGTCAAAGCCCAATGATGTAGTATAGGGGGCGGGTTGAACTTGCATAAAGTTTGCGTTCAATCGCGAATGCGAACCACCGATGTTGCATGCGAACCATTCGGGCCATCTCTAGAGGGGGGGGGGGGGCATGAAAGTTTCTACAAGGGTGGCATGATATGTAGTTATGCCCCTGCTTCTTTTTTTATTTTAGGTTTTTAGGCATAAGTTATCCTGTGAATTTAACAGAATAATTTTTAAGTCAACTGTGCGCAAAAAATGTTTTGTAAAAAAACTCTTCAGTTTTGGCTAGAGAAATCTCCAATCTCCAGCTCATGCTCACACTCTCCCACCGCTCCTCCCCCTTCCTCTTCTGAGGCGGTTTAAAGTCATACCTGCTGATTGGCGTTTAGTTAACAGAAAGGCGTGGCCTTAGCTCACAGATCGATTTTATGCTCCCTTCCAGCATGACCATATAGAGGTGGAATATTTAGTGCTGGCTGAGTGTGTGCAACCTGCTGCCACTCACTAAAGATGCATTTTGCAAAAACTATGTTATTTACAAGACATAACTTGCACATTTAATTAAGAAGAATGTTCTAATTCATTTCATATGAAAACTGCATTTGAACTATGGCTTTAATTGCAATGTTACAATACAATACAATACAATAACATTTCTATAGCGCTTTTCTCCCATAGGACTCAAAGCGCTTAGGCTCTCTCAGATTCAGTAATTAGTAGGATGAAGTATTCACACAACAAAAGTTATATTTCTGCAAATGCCAAACTGAACAGGTGGGTTTTCAGTCTGGATTTAAACACATCCAGGGATGGAGCTGTCCTGATCTGTTGAGGTAAGGAGTTCCAAAACGTAGGGGCAGCATGACAGAAGGCTCTGGGACCAAAAGTTTCCAAGTGGACTCTGGGTATGACTAGATTATTAGAACCTGTTGATCTGAGAATGCGGGGATTGCTACGCAGCTGCAACATATCTTTCATGTATCCAGGGCCTAAATTATTCAGGGATTTAAATGTCAGTAGGCCGATCTTGAATAGGACCCTCCATTCTATAGGTAGCCAGTGAAGGGAGTGCAGGACTGGCGTTATGTGGCAGTGACGGGGTTGGTTGGTTAGCAGTCTGGCAGCAGTATTCTGTATCAGCTGTAGTCGGTACAAGACCTTTTTTGGAAGGCCAGTGTAGAGAGCATTGCAGTAGTCCAGTCGAGATGTGATGAAGGCGTGGACTAAGGTTGGCAGATCTTCTGGGGGTATGAGGTGCTTGATTTTTGCAATGTTCTTCAGGTGAAAATAGGATGATTTCACCACAGCAGAGATTTGAGTTCTAAAGTTTAAATCCCAATCAATTAGAACTCCCAGGCTACGCACATGATCAGAGCTGCGCAGATCCGTGCCTCCTATTCCCAGTGGTGAAGACTGCAAGTTAAGGGGACTGCAATGTTCCCTGGCCATCAGCCTGCAATCAATTCTTGTCACGTCTGTAATCCAACATAATGTATTTACACATTGACAGACACTGTGTCTGCATACATGTAAGGTAGTGTAGTGATAACACCCCCAGGGGATTGTTTTGCAATGACAGCACATTGAGTGAGACCTGAGATTACTGTCAGCTAAATTGAGTGACCATTGAGCAGCAGCAATTAGCAAGTGTACTGTCTATAACTCCTGTGAGTGATCACAAGTACATTATGACAATGATTTAGAGCATAATCCAAAGCAATGTGGCTGATAGCTTTACAAAGCAACAATGGGAGAGAGGGTTTAACACCACCGCATGCATAAAATGAAAACACTACTGTGCTTCTGTCTGATGAAACTAAAATGTCTGATTAGCTACGGGAGGGAGCCCAAGGGCATGTGCAATGCAAAGGTGTCAACAGATTTTTAATGTACATCAATTACTAATATGTTGGAGTTCAGTTCCCCAGCACGCTGTTTGGGCAACTGGGGGTAATATTTGATTAATCTCTCATTTTTCCGACACATTTACTCTACAGTATATAACTACCTTCTCATCTCCAACTCAAACACCTATTTCACATGCAAAGCTTTCTCAACCACGAGTGACACTACCGAAATGCTACTGCATGCCCTATTAATACCTTGTCTTCACTTCTGTACCTAACAGACTCAGCCACGTGAATCATCCAACTCTCTTCTCGCTCTTCATCTGCTACTCCTCTCTGCCAGGATTTTCTTTGGCTGCCGATGACCCAGAGGATTCACTTTAAACTTTTAATTCAAACCTGCAAAGCTCTCCACAATCTCTGTCCCCTGAACATCTCCTCACTAGTGTTGGGCGAACACCTGGATGTTCGGGTTCGGGAAAGTTCGCCGAACATGGCTGCAATGTTCGGCATGTTCGGGCCGAACCCCGAACTCCCCGAACATCCCGCTTTTGGGGGCCCTATGGGGTCGCAGGCATAAGGGGGGAGCATGCCCTGATCACGGGGGGGGGGGGGGGTTGGAAATTCCCCCCACCCCCTCCGCTAGCGCTCCCCCCTCTGCCCGCTTCCCCATACAAAAGTTTCAGGAAGTACCGGTCCGGTGGTAGTGGGTGGCTGGCAGTGGGCGGCACTGTGAAGTGAGTGACTGAGGAGGAGGAGTCCGAAGAGTGACGCGTTGAGGGAGGCCGGGCAGCGGGCGGTTCAGCAGTAGTACGGTACTACTGCTGAACCGCCCGCTGCCCGGCCTCCCTCAACGCATCACTCTCCGGACTCCTCCTCCTCAGTCACTCACTTCACAGTGCCGCCCACTGCCAGCCACCCACTACCACCGGACTGGTACTTCCTGAAACTTTTGTATGGGGAAGTGGGCAGAGGGGGGAGCGCTAGCGGAGGGGGTGGGGGGAATTTCCTACCCCCCCCCCCCCCGCGATCGGGGCATGCTCCCCCCTTATGCCTGCGACCCCATAGGGGGGCAGTATTCGGCCGAACAGTGCCCTGTTCGGCCGAACAGGGGCCCTGTTCGGCGGCCAATTAGTAGTTCGGGGCGAACCCGAACTTAAAAGGCCGAACACCATCAGGTGTTCGGCCGAACTCGACCATCACACGAACAGGGTGATGTTCTGCAGAACCCGAACAGTGGCGAACACTGTTCGCCCAACACTACTCCTCACTAGTCTCCTCCCGTAAAATCACCTTCTCCCGCTTATATTTACAAGATTTCTCATGCGCATTCTCCCTCCACTAGAATGCCCTTCCAAAACACATCAGTCACTCTTCAAACCTTGTAACCTTTAAGTGCACCCTTAAAATGCACCTTTTCAAGCAGGCGTATCATTGTTTAACCTTAGCCATTCCACTTTCAGCCTCTGTGCTCCTGAATATAATCTAATAACACAACACCCTTGGTTGGAAAGGGCGTTGCCCCACTTCTTGTTTCCTCCCTATGCCTGTAGATTGTAAGCTCAGAAGGGCAGGTCTCTATCTTTTGTATCTTATAAAATTTAGAGAAACCGAGAGCCCAATATAGTGTAGTATGTTATGCAAAAATAAAGTAAGGATATTCAGTGAGAAGAGTACACTCACAAGCGTTGGTTACCACATAGGCAACCACTGTATAGGCAGGTGAGGAGATTAGACCGGTCCTCACTCAGGGATAAGAAGTCACTCTCTGTAGATCAGAAAAAAGGGGTAGATCACCCCTCCACCAGGGGTGAACACGGTATAGCAGTAGGAGAACAGAGGCGCCAGCAGGATAAAAATGGATAAAACCGTTAAAATTAGCTTGGAGGAAGTGGTGGACTTACCTCCATAAAGCAGACACGAAAGACTGTCTGAACAGTAGCAATCACATTTATTATATAGTACCCCAAAAAGTGCAGTGCAACGCGTTTCGCAGGTGAAGCCCGCTTCATCAGGCAATAAACGTGGGGACAAAACAGAATTTTGGCAAGACGCTGAGGCGCTACACCTGCTATTGCCAAAATTCTGTTTTGTCCCCACGTTTATTGCCTGATGAAGCGGGCTTGGCCTGTGAAACGTGTTGCACTGCACTTTTTGAGGTACTATGTAATAAATGTGATTGCTACTATTCAGACACTCTATGGTGTTTTGGTGTTTGCTTTATGGAGGTAAGTCCACCAGTTCCTCCAAACAAATTTTAAAGGTTTTATCCATTTTTATCCAATTGTAGCCTCTGTTCTCCTAAAAGCTTTTGTATCTTATAGGTTGCTGTACATTTTTACTATACATGTGTCGCTATTACTATTATATTATCTGCCACTTTTGTACAATATACCAATGCCTGTATTTTTATGTACCCATGTTTTGTTTTCTTACTCTATACAGCTCTAGTGAATATGATTGTGCTATATAAATAATTCATAATAATTATATATTTTTTTTATAAAAGATATTAATAAAGGCAATACATTATCAGTTAGGATTTCACATCCATAACTGTGGTCCTTGTAATTAATTTTAATTACACATTAAAAAAAAGTCAGCTCAAGTCAAATAATCCTCTCAGTACATGTAAGGGTCTCTTCACATTAGGTCAGCTGCTGGATTGATTCCTGGAGTGGATGGCAATAGATCAACGGACATGTCTGTTTTCACAAATCTGGATTTGTCTGTTGCATTACCGAAAAGGACAATTTTGACTTGTATGGTTTTTACAGACATTGCATTGCCAATCATTAGACACAATAGTACACATGTGCTCCTGAGTGCAGCAGACTCTGCAATTGATATCTGGAGAGGTACATCATATCCATGCTACACAGATACATTGGAGTGGTACATCATATAAATGCTACACAGATACATTGGAGTGGTACATCATATCCATGCTACACAGATAAATTGGAGTGGTACATCATATCCATGCTACACAGATACATGAGAGTGGTACAACATATCCAACATATCCATGCTACACAGATACATCGGAGTGGTACTTTATATCCATGCTACACAGATACATCAGAGTGGTACATCATATCCATGTTACACAGATACATGAGAGTGGTACAACATATCCAACATATCCATGCTACACAGATACATCGGAGTGGTACATCATATCCATGTTACACAGATACATGGGAGTGGTACATCATATCCATGCTACACAGATACATTGGAGTGGTACATCATATCCATGTTATACAGATACATGAGAGTGGTACAACATATCCAACATATCCATGCTACACAGATACATCGGAGTGGTACATCATATCCATGCTACACAGATACATCAGAGTGGTACATCATATCCATGTTACACAGATACATCGGAGTGGTACATCATATCCATGTTACACAGATACATCGGAGTGGTACATCATATCCATGTTACAAAGATACATCTGAGTGGTACATCATATCCATGTTACACAGACACATGGGAGTGATGTTTCATGTCCATGCAACACAGATACATCGGAGTGGTACATCATATCCATGTCAGACTAAACTGGTGCAGAATTTGCAAGCTTGCAAATGCTGCAATGCAGGGAGATCAGGCGAGTGCCTGACCGAGGTACTCTGCTGCTAGCCGCCTGTGCAGCAGCCACCTCTCTGTGCATGTTTGCATTGTGGCAGGCGATTATGGACTTGGGCAACATTGGAGATGGAAAGCAAGAGGAAGCTTCTGAGCTGGAGACGAGATGAGAAACGAGTGACACTGATGGCTGCTGCGGCGTGAAGGTGAGCTGGCTACCTATACTGATGTGGGGGGGGGGGGTATTAAGGGAGTCATCTGGCTACCTATACTGGATGGAAAGGGGGGAGAGGTCATCTGGCTACCTATGCTGGGGGGTCATCAGGCTACCTATACTGGTGGGAAGGGGGGAGGGGTCATCTCGCTACCTATACTGAAAGGGGGTGGCTGATGACAGTGGCCTAGGGTGGTAAAGAGTACAAATCCGGCCCTGATCATATCCATGCTACACAGGTTCATCGGAGTGGTACATCATATCCATGCTACACAGATACATCAGAGTGGTACATCATATCTATGCTACACAGATACATCAGAGTGGTACATCATATCCATGCTACACAGATACATCGGAGTGGTACATCATATCCATGCTACACAGATACATCGGAGTGGTACATCATATCCATGCTACACAGATACATCGGAGTGGTACATCATATCCATGCTACAAAGATGCATCGGAGTGGTACATCATATCTATGCTACACAGACACATGGGAGTGGTACATCATATCCATGCTACACAGATACATCGGAGTGGTACATCATATCTATGCTACAGAGATACATCAGAGTGGTACATCATATCCATGCTACACAGATACATGGGAGTGGTACATCATATCCTTGCTACACAGATACATCGGAGTGGTACATCATATCCATGCTACACAGATGCATCGGAGTGGTACATCATATCCATGCTACAGAGATACATCAGAGTGGTACATCATATCCATGCTACACTGATACATCGGAGTGGTACATCATATCCATGCTACACAGATACATGGGAGTGGTACATCATATCCATGCTACACAGATACATCGGAGTGGTACATCATATCCATGCTACACAGATGCATCGGAGTGGTACATCATATCCATGCTACAGAGATACATCAGAGTGGTACATCATATCCATGCTACACTGATACATCGGAGTGGTGCATCATATCCATGCTACACAGATACATGGGAGTGGTACATCATATCCTTGCTACACAGATACATCGGAGTGGTACATCATATCCATGCTACACAGATGCATCGGAGTGGTACAACATATCCATGCTACAGAGATACATCAGAGTGGTACATCATATCCATGCTACACTGATACATCGGAGTGGTGCATCATATCCATGCTACAGAGATACATCAGAGTGGTACATCATATCCATGCTACACAGATACATGGGAGTGGTACATCATATCCATGCTACACAGATACATTGGAGTGGTACATCATATCCATGCTACACAGATACATCGGAGTGGTACATCATATCCATGTTACACAGATACATCAGAGTGATACATCATATCCATGCTACACAGATACATCGGAGTGGTACATCATATCCATGTTACACAGATACATCAGAGTGGTACATCATATCCATGCTACACAGATACATCAGAGTGGTACATCATATCCATGCTACACTGATACATCGGAGTGGTGCATCATATCCATGCTACACAGATACATGGGAGTGGTACATCATATCCTCGCTACACAGATACATCGGAGTGGTACATCATATCCATGCTACACAGATGCATCGGAGTGGTACATCATATCCATGCTACAGAGATACATCAGAGTGGTACATCATATCCATGCTACACTGATACATCGGAGTGGTGCATCATATCCATGCTACAGAGATACATCAGAGTGGTACATCATATCCATGCTACACAGATACATGGGAGTGGTACATCATATCCATGCTACACAGATACATTGGAGTGGTACATCATATCCATGCTACACAGATACATCGGAGTGGTACATCATATCCATGTTACACAGATACATCAGAGTGATACATCATATCCATGCTACACAGATACATCGGAGTGGTACATCATATCCATGTTACACAGATACATCAGAGTGGTACATCATATCCATGCTACACAGATACATCGGAGTGGTACATCATATTAATCAGCTCTGCTGAGACACTAATTACCTTTCCTGTGCATGTTTGTAGTTTCCTGCAAAACATGTACTGTTGGTGGGCCTTGAAGACAGGGTTGGGGAACTCTGTCTCAGAGCAATTAATTATTTTGATAGAAGTATATCAGAATCAAATCAGGAATACAGAGTAATCTATTGTCATGGGGGAAAGTTCTGTGTCACCAGTGGTACATGGGTGGCGATCCAATGAGGATCTCCTAAAAGAGATCCCAGTCTATGGGCCATATGCAATTCACTTTTTCATCTGAGTTTTCTCCTAGGTGATATTTTTAAACTTTTCAATAAAATGCATTTTAAGCCACCAGAAAACAAGAAAATACACAAAATAATTTTGTTAGTACTATTTCACCTACTTTCCGGTACTTTTTTCTAGTTGAAAAGTGCTGAAAATTATTTTAAATTGAGGATGAAAAATTATCTCCTTGGGGAAAATCCAGTTGAAAAAAAGAATTGCATATGGCCCTATATGCAACAGAGAAGTTGAATATCAATGAGTGACAATTCCTAAGATTTGGAAATTGGTTCATTGATTAGAAAAGAGAAGAAAGAGTGCCAGATTTTGCCAAGATTAGTAAGCAACATATAACACAGGATGGGATTAAAGTAAATAATTAAACTAATTTAAATTAAAATAAATGAATAAATGAAAAACTGTAATTAGGACACGTATAGTGGCCTTCAACAGCTGAGATGGGGATAAACCATCAGGCGAGGCTACTATGAGAGGATTACAGGTAGTACTTCAGTACTGAGTCCAAGGAAGAGGGGTGCTCAGAATTTTACCTTGCAGGGGTCCAAAGAAAGATACTCTAACTTTAATAGGGTGCTCAAAATTGTTATGGGTTCTGATGGTGGCAAAAAACAACTGGAGCCAAGTGACAATAATCAAGAGCACAGGTGTCGCACAAAGATAGTAAGTGGGATTTGGAAGCCACAAAAATATAGCTGAAAGACTAGAGACTCTGTAACAAAATTTTCAGCCTTATTTCTTCTATCCTATAAGTTCCTATACCTGTTCTAATGTGGTCTGGATTACTGCAGCCTTTTCTAGTTGCACTAGTATCTAATCTTCTTTTCTTTGTCAAGTTTTGTCAACCCAGAAAGGAATGCACTGTCTCTTCTGTGATAGGGAAAAGTTATGCACGCCCCCTCCCTGCGCCCTGCAGGCTGTGTGTTTGTGCTTTGTTTATTAGTAACAGACACGGTCTCTGCTTTCAATTTCAGCTTGTCTGGGGGGGAGGGGGGGGGAGGAGAGAGCTGCACATGCAGATGATTCACTATGTAACTAAAACTTGTAGTATACTGTAACATGAGATATATATATATGTGTATATATATATATATATATATATATATATATATGTATATATATATATATATATATATATATATATATATATATATATATACACAAACATCACTTCCTGGTTAGCGGCCGTGTTTTTTGTTTGTAAACACTGCCTAAAACTGGCAATTAAAAGCCAGGATCGCGTCAGGGAGCGGTGGAAATAGCAAAGATGGATCCAGGAGATCACAGTGATTCGATTGGTATGTTTTTTATTGTACAAATCAACAGTACAGATTCTCTTTAAGTAACCCTTTCCTTCCTCCACCCCCAACACCACCATAACCACCACTATACATAATATGCTATCAATATAGTTAAATACACTTATTTAACTATAAAAATGTAACTTTTGCATGATAAAATAATGATAGAATAATGGTCGTGTTACAAGCTTTTTCCTCTGAACGATTGTTAGGAGTGTTGCTAGGATCCCAGAATATCCAAAAAACCTCTGGTCACCAAAGAAGAGTTAGATGTATTCTGAATTTGCTAAGGTGTTAAGATGTTGTACTTAGTATCTCCAGCCCTCAGTAGTTGCTGGGGGTGTTAAGGTTGCAAAGGGGTAGTGGGCCCTCGGGTACAGTGGATGCTAAGTTGCTGTGGGTGCTAAGGTGCAGTGGGTACTAAGGTGGGTGCAAGGAGAAGTTAATGTCAAGTTGCTGTGGATGATAAGTCCAGAGGGTGCAGGCTCTTATGTATCTCTGGTAGCAGCAGCAGATGCAGAGGAGAAAAGCAGAGGGCAATATCTATTTTTTTACTAACCTTATATAAATACTAAATAAATAAATATACTAAATGATGATGATAATAATAATAATAATAATATGCCTTAAAAGTACAAATCACTAGATCAAATCAAAGCACTGTAATGACTGCACTTCAAAATTGCAAACAACTGACATAGCAATATTCACACAGGCCATGGTGACCCAAGCGTCCATTTCTTAATTCATCATCAGGTACAAGGACAATTCTCAGCTGCAATGCAGACTTGATGAATGGCCATTAAATAAGTTTCTAAAACCAAGCATGGCAGTGAACTATTGAAGACTAAATTACAATGATAATAGCTGTAAAGAGAAAGCCTTGCTGATACCAGTTCCTGGGTGATTGAGTGAAATTGACTTGATTATGCAAGACCACCATTTTTGTGTTTTTCTGTCTTTTGGACAATAATAATCTAACATTATTTTTGTAATTTTCTAAGCATTAGTGTAAGCATTTTAGACAAGATTGACAACAATGTGTTACTTTCTTATCCATCTACACTATTTTTAGGAGGTATATAGTGAGTGTGAAATAAATTAGAATACATCTATTTTGCTATTCATGACTACTAGTTTGACATGACTTGATTCTTCTTTTGTTCAACCTGATTGTCCTAAAAAGTAAGTGTCCCGAGTGTTTCCTTGTATGTCTGAAATGTTAGTAAGCAGACATGGAAAAACATTGTTGTCCCTGATTTGTATTGATACTTCTGTTATTGGTGTGCATTTAACACATCAGTCACCATTCTATAGGCCTTTATTGCCTTGAATCCCAATGACAAAGCCAGTGAAAGCCTCCTGGTCCTCAATGTGTTGAAAACACTAATTAGTGTAGTTGACTTTAGGGGCAGGAATAAACAACAAACAAAAGCCAACAGATTTTTCACATACCTGAGAATCACTGAGTCATTGTGCAGCCTTTGTTGGATACTGGGAAGTCAGAGTTCTGCTAGTTCACCACAACTGAAAATGTGATTTTTTTTTTTACTGGTTAGCAGGTTAGTTTCATTTCATTATTGTCAATAAAATATTTGACTGCAAGAAATGTGTGATCTGTTCATCTGAACAAAGATATGAATTGACTTTACAAATATTTGTAGTGCTGCTATAATCACTGCAGATCTTGTAGCCTTATCTGCAAAGAAAAGCAATCAACCCTCAAATGAACTATGCCCCTCTTATCAGTTCAGCTTCACCTTCAGGAAGCCAGCACTAAATACTGCATTGGACCACTTCTATGGGGGGGGGGGGGGGGGGCGAGGTTGTCAATATTACAATGGATTGAGGTCTGCCCAGTGTCCTGCAATAAGGGCTCTTTATGCATTTTACAATTAGCCTCTTATGAAGCGAGAGTTTTGCCCGCGTGATGTGTTCAGGCTCTAGCGGCGGTGTCCCTCGGTCATCCCTGATACTTTTGCACCTCTTTGCATGTAAGCACTTTTCAATCCTAAGCGGCTGCTCCCTTCTCCATTGCTGCTGGTACTTCGTATTTTTTCTATTGGCTATAAAAGCAATCTGGTTTGGATTGCATGTCTTTACTTCTTATTTATTATCATACAGATATACTGTGTGTGTGTGTGTGCGTGCGTGCGTGCGTGCGTGCGTCCGTGCGTGCGTCCGTGCGTGTGTTGTGTGTATATACACTGGTAGTGTTTTTTCATTGCACTACAGCCTGCTTTTTCGATTTATGCTGCTAGCACCTATGCACCTTTTATACCCATTTTTTGCTGCTTACAAATTTACACTAATATTTATATGTTTTTAATGACTTTTTTGAGGATCAGGTAGACCTGTTATGAATTATTATTGTTACATAATTGGATGATTGTTATATTTTGATGACACCCCGCCTGTCACCTGTGGGTGATTTTTGTTTTTGATTAATGAACAAGATTTAAATGTGATGCCATGGTTAACTGGTGTTGATAAGAATGCTTAGTTTCCTATTAATGTGCTGAGCTACTGTATGTACACACACAAGATTAAATTCGGCTGGGGCAACAGAGACACACCGCCTCATCTGAGAATCTAACAATCATGTAGCTTGTGTACAGTGACATTCCTTATCTTTAACCATCCCTGATCCCCTGATCCCCAAGCACATGTCCTCCTAACTCACTCCACCTGCCGAAGGAAGTGAGGAATACAATGGCTGACATTTATTTCCTATTAAACAATGCAAATTGCCTGAATTTCATGCTGATCCTCTGCCTCTAATGCTGGGCATAGACGGTACGTTTTTTTCTTATCAATCGAGTCGCTGATGGCTCGATTGATAATTTCCGACGTGTCCGATCACCGCGTGTATCGATTCCCGGCTCGATCCCCGTGGTCGGACAATGGGCAAAAACGAACCACTGATAAGGAAGTGCCCACGGGGACAAGCGGGAATCGATCCGCGCGGACGAGTGGTGACGCGCCGGCATCGAGCCGCTGGCTCAATACCGGCGCATAAATGTACCATCTATGCCCAGTATAAGGCTCGGTTCCCACTTGGGTTGTGTTAATACGCCTTCGGTTTTCTCATCACATTTGCATCCAGTGTGGATACATTTTCCACCATATGCTTCTATGAGAAATGCATCCGGTATCTGGTAAAATTGTGTTTGCACTTGCATTGTGTTTAACGGAATGTACAAAGCGGCTCTGTTAAAAGTAGCAAGTGGAAGCACAAGAATTTTTTACATTGGATTTGTTTACATGTCCATTACTGTGTCACCAAAAACATACCGAATGGGCTCATTTTTGGTGCAGGTAGGAAGTAGGAACCAAGCCTAATACTTTTAGACACAGGCCTTGAACAACTATACAGATCAGATGGGATCCGTTGAAAAGGGCTCCTCCATAGACATCAATGTTATTTCTGCAAATATGGGCTACAAGGTGGTGAAAAGGGCTCCCGAGTTTTGATATAGGCTACAAGCGTGCGCCCTTTTGTAGCCCATGTTTTTTTTATTCGAGGGTGCAGGGGAGGTTAGGATTAGGCATCACAAGTGGGGGGGGGTAACTCTTAGGGTTAGGTACCACCTGGGGGGTCTTAGGGTTAGGCACCACCTGGGGGGTCTTAGGGTTAGGCACCACCTGGGGAGTCTTAGGGTTAGACACCACCTGGGGAGTCTTAGGGTTAGGCTACAAATGGGGGGGGGGTCTAAGGTTTAGGCCTAGGGGGTTAGGGTTAGGCACCATCAGGGTAGGGTTCTGTGTGAGAGTAGGGAGCAGTTAGGTCATAATAATCACTTTTCTTTGCTATATCTAGAGCCCTTTTATAGCCAAACAAATTTAGCCTATAACAGCATCTTTTTAAATAAACTAAAACTAGCTTTTTCGGCTACACCAGTTGCCATTTGTAGCCAATTGTGGCATATATGGGCTACACCAGGTGCCCTTTATAGCTGAAGTTGGCATATATGGGCTACAACACCATGTGCCCTTTGTAGCCGAAGTTGGCATATGGGCTACACCAGGCGCCCTTTGTAGCCGAAGTTGGCATATATGGGCTACACGATGTGCCCTTTGTAGCCGAAGTTGGCATATGGGCTACACCAGGCGCCCTTTTTGTAGCCGAATTTGGTATATATGGGCTACACCAGGAGCCCTTATTTCCAGGAGCCCTTTTCAAATAGATGCGATCAGATGTTTCTGACTGAAGTCTAAATGGATTAGCTGCATGCTTGTTTAGGTGTGTTATTTAGACTCTACTGTAGCCAAAGAGATCAGATGGCTGCAAGGCAACTGGTATTGCTTAAAATGGATCTGAGATAAACTTTTTCTCATTGCATAATTGTGTTCCTTTCATATAGTTTATAGGGCATTCCTCTAGCCGAATACTTTTTTTTGTTTTAATACTCTAATTCCCTATAAAATAAACAAGCCTCGCCCACGGAGCCTTGGCACTCTGAGCCTTAGTAGCAAGGGCTTATGGGAGCTCAGTCTGGGCAGGAGGAGGAGGCTACTAGCCAGAGATTTCAGAGGCAGAAGGGAGGAGGGAGGGGGAGAGGGGAGTGAAGATTTCACAAGCTGAGGGCTGGAGATACAGATCAGCTTGCCTTTGTGTAATGTGACAAACAGAACATGGTTACAGTCATTGTATCATAGGAATAAATAATCATAATCTGTTGAAGCTGTTTGCAGCTAGATTTGCTGTGTAAACTATCTAAACTTTAGATAAGATATTTTAGACAAGTTACCACCATGGAAGTTAAAAGGAAATAAATAGGTCAGCCACCATGTGCCTCTCCCTCCAGATTCCCTTTAATGGCTATTCAGAGCACATATGGAAGTGATCATTGCTAAAGCGTTAATACAGCAGTTGAAGGTGGACTGCTGCTTAGACCGTCTAGACCAGGGACCTCAGTGTGATCACAACCTATCACCTAGGAGAAAAAGTTTTCTACCAAGTGATATTTTTTTTCAGCCCAGTAGAATGCCATTTAAGCCACACAGGTTCATCATTCATATTTTTTTCTCCTGAGTTTTCTCCTAAAAGATTATTTTTTTATCTTCTATTTAGAATAACTTTTTAGCGCTTTGCAATTGAAAAAGTACCAAAAAGTAAATGAAAAAGTACTATCAAAACTATTTTAAGTATTAACTTGCTTGCTGGTGATTTAAAAAGCATTTTATTGATAAGTTTGAAAATATCACTTTGGAGAAAAAGTTAATTGTATAATTGTAAATTAATTGTATTAATTTTGGCAGTATTTTTTTACCTACTTTTTGGTACTTTTTCAATTGCAGAATGAAAACAAAATTTTAAGCCTTATTTCTTCTATCCTATAAGTTCCTAAACCTGTTCTAACGTGGTCTGGATTACTGCAGCCTTTTCTAGTTGCACTTTCTCTGTAATATAGCTAATCTTCTTTTCTTTGACAAGCTTTGGAGGAATGGGCGATCTCTGTTGTTATAAATACAAGTTATGCACGCCCACTTCAGGCTCCCTGTGCTTTGTTTACTCCTCACAGACAGCGTCTCTGCTCTCAGTTTCAGCTTGTCTGTGATGCAGTTCATGACGGGGGAAGGAGCTGCCCGTCACATGCTGAGAAACTGTGACTAATTGTATGAATCAATACAGATTCTCTTTAAAGAGAAGATGAAACATTATCTCCTAGGAGAAAACCTAGAAGAAAAAGTGAATTGAATAGGGGCTTATGTGTTTGTTTTTTTGCAGGGGGGATCTTACCCACCATATCTGTCAATTTGTCAGCATTTAAGTAAACCACTCACTACTGCTATTTTCCAGTTCATAAATAGATCTCAATGTGCTGCAGTTCGAGGGTTACGTAATACTTTGTATTCAACATAATTGCATTTGTTTCCTACATTCACTTGCTTCCGTTTTTACCCAGTAAAATGCTATTCACAGAATTATCACACCAGACAGACCACAGCATGGAATATTTATTTATTTATTGGCTCCATTAAATAAACATGTTAGTTAAAATACTAAAAGTTGTTTATCTGGCTTGTGTCAGTAATAAACAAAAAGTAACAGATGTATGATTTATGAATTAAAGAATCCACACATGTTCTGATCATTTGCATCTTCCTTTGTTATGATGCAACTGTGAATTATGTTCATTTTAGATTCATAATGAGACAGAGGAACAGATGGCAAAAGTTTAATCTGGCATCCGTTAAGAAAATCTATAGTTCAAACTGATTGTTTGATAGAAAATAAGGAAAAATAAAGTGTTTTGTTGAATGGATTCAACTGTAAGGTTCATTGAATTATAACACACTAGCAGGAAACACGGGATAATAGGGCAGAGCTGAGCATGAAATGACTGGACACGCCTAATGACCTTTTACAGTACAAGAAAAGCACCTTGACCATTTTATTTCAGGAATAAATCCACCCATAATAACTTTCTAGGATCTCTGTAACCTTAAAGTGAACCAGACGAAGCACCCTCATGTATTTTACCATATACATCACTGGGAACATTAGAGAAAACACCTACCCTGCTCTCTGTTCATCCTTCACTGCTCAGCCTGCTTCTTATCAGCCCTGATAAAATCCCCACCTGAGCATTCAGTCTGGCTTTGCTCAGGAATCATTATAGCTGAGACTGTCTTCTCTGATGTCTTTTCAAGCCCGAGCCTGCCCCCTTCTGGCTCTGCTATAATGACTCAGCTATAATGATTCCTGAGCAAAGCCAGACTGAATGCTCAGTCGGGGATTTTATCAGGGCTAATAACAAGCAGGCTGAGCAGTGAAGAATGAAGCAGAGAGCAGGGTAGGTGTTTTCTCTAATGCCCCCATTGATATATATGGTAAAATACATGAGGGTGCTTCATCTCTGGTTAACTTTAAGCAGGATGATAAAATTAAACAAAACAAAAAAAGTGCTTACCAAGTCTAAAAGGGGAATTCTATAGTGGAAATTTGTAAACTTAAAGGGGAATTGTACTGAAAAGAACGTAATGAATACAATTGCCTATTTTTTTTACAATAGTAATTTATAAAATATTGAGTCAATGTTCTCCCATTGTAAAAAATTTTCTCACTCTTTCCTCACCCTGATTTACATTCTGAAATTGATAACAGGAGGTTGGATCTTTGCTGCTGGTATGTGCATTGCTGCGAAATGTTTGCATATTAAGTATTTGGAACCCAGCACAAATAATACCTGGTCTCCCAGAATGTTCTGGGAGGGGAATTCTGTACATCTAAATAGTGTAAGGATCCGCTCCTCTCGGCCGCAGTATGGTCTGAGGCGACGATTGAGGTAGAGTCAGCTAACACTTAGCAGGGGTTTATTTTAATAATATAAAATTATAGTTTGTGACCGTGCCTAGGATTGAACCCTGGTCTCCCACATCAGAGGTGGAGAGCTTGACCACTGTGCTATGGTTAATACACTCAGAAAGCCTTGCTGGTCAGCATTGGGTGGGTCAGCTGACCTGTTGTGGTCATCTGTTTCAGCTGATCTCACTGTCAGCTGATTTATGCCTGCGTGTGATTGGCTGCTGTATGCATGTGGCCGGCCACTGATTGGTTGCATGTAGTATATAAGTCTGCTGAGTGCTTCCTGTCATTGCCCGTGATAGCGTTAGCTAGTCTAGCTGTTGGGTGCGTGTATCCTGGTTGGAAAACTATTCTTTGTTGGATTACTTGGCTTTTTGACCTCTGCCTGATTTTGGACCTTCCTTGCTCGCTGCCTGAACTGACCCCGGAAACTCTCGACTACTCTCTTGCCTGCTCCTTCTGTACTGCGAATCTCGGATACCTGTGTTTGACCCCGGACTGTTATTGGACTCTGCTTTTGTTTCTTGTTTGGTGTTGGTGATCTATCTATACCCATCCTGCATTCAGCCTCAATATCTTGCGCCCTAAAGGCCTGGGTGTAACCGAAGTCGGGTAGGTGTTGTCTCTCACCTCCCGTTCAAGCGGGGACGCGCCACACAAGGCGAAGACGGCGGAGGTAGATTGGGACATTGAGGCTGATTCGTGGGTGGATAGGTTGCCAGGCCTTACATTATCACGGGCCTCTACAATTATTATCATGGAGGAGCTCCAACGCCAGATATTGCTACTTACTGGAGCCGTTAACCAGCTTACAGAACGGGTTAATACTCTACAAAACCAGCAAGCTAATCTGCCGGCTCAACCTGTGGACAACGCAGGGTCTCTTCCCGCTTCGGTCTCTGGGACGTCTGCGGAACCAAAGCTACCACTTCCAGAGAAATTTTCAGGTACCAGGAGTCAGTTTAGTAACTTTATGAACTCTTGTCAAATGTATTTTCGTGTCAGACCAATTGCTTCTGGTTCTGAAACTCAACGTGTGGCTCTTATCATTTCACTGCTCCAAGGGGATCCCCAATCTTGGGCCTTTGGCCTTCCATATGGACATGTGGCCCTTTCTTCTGTTGATGAATTGTTTAAGGCCATGGCAGTATTATACTCAGATCCTGATCTCTCCACTACAGCCGTTCAGAAGTTAAGAGATTTGAGACAAGGCCGCAGACCTGCTGAGGAATATGCTGCAGAATTCCGCAGGTGGTCAGTCTCTACCAACTGGAATGATCCTGCCTTACTTGATCAGTTCCTGCTTGGTCTGTCGGAGACTGTAAAAGACATATTGGTCAGTCATCCAGTTCCTGAAACGCTTGAGGATGCTATTACCCTTGCCATTCGGGTGGACCGGAGAGTCCGGCAGAGACGCCAGGGGAGAACTTTCTTTCCTACCGTCACTTCTGTCCCTCAAGTCACTTTGCCCCCTGAAGAACCAATGCAACTTGGTTTCTCTAAACTGACTCCTACTGAGAAATTAAGGAGACGTTCTGAGGGTCTGTGTCTCTATTGCGCAGGCAAGGGACATATGGCCAAGGATTGTCCTGTAAAAAAGAGGCCGGAAAACTCCAGCGCCTAGGTGGGTCCGAGGAAACTCACCTAGGCGAGCAGGTACTTCCTCTTGCATTAAAACGCATTTTATTACCTGTAAGCATTTTTTGGGGTGACAAGTGTCATTCATGTGAAGCATTTCTTGATTGTGGTGCTGCAGGTAATTTCATTGATTGTTCACTGGCCACGAAATTGGGCATTCCTGCCTTGGAATTACAGGACAGGATTTGTGTGACTGCTATAGATGGTTCTCCTCTACAGGAGAATTGTCCGATAGCAATCACTCC
This sequence comes from Hyperolius riggenbachi, assembly GCF_040937935.1. Taxonomy (NCBI): domain Eukaryota; kingdom Metazoa; phylum Chordata; class Amphibia; order Anura; family Hyperoliidae; genus Hyperolius; species Hyperolius riggenbachi. The sequence continues at coordinate 545,677,721 of NC_090646.1, forward strand.
GGAAATCTCGTTTAAAGTTGGTGCATTGCATATTGAGTCTCAGTCATTTTATATACTGAAAATGCCTACCTGTTCTATGGTGTTGGGGTTGCCATGGTTGCAGAAGCACAATCCGCAGATCGATTGGACTTCTGGGCAACTTACTAGCTGGTCCTCCTTTTGCCATAAACATTGTTTGAAACTTGTTCCTTTGCATGGGGTTGAGATAGCTTTTGATACATTACCTATTTGTTACAGAGAATTTGTTGACGTATTTTCTCCTCAGGCTGCTGACAAGCTCCCACCCCATAGATCTTACGATTGCCCTATTGATCTTCTTCCTGGTACTATGCCTCCTCGAGGACGTCTTTACAATCTCTCTGGTCCTGAAGATCGGGCTATGAGGGAGTATATCAAGGAAAATCTCAGTAAGGGTTTCATTCGTCCATCCACTTCTCCCGCAGGAGCGGGGTTTTTCTTCGTGGAGAAGAAGGATGGCGGATTGCGGCCCTGCATTGATTATAGAGGTCTGAATAAGATTACTGTTAAGAATAAATACCCATTACCTCTCATTGACGATTTGTTTGCCCAGGTCACAGGAGCTCGGATCTTTACCAAACTTGATTTAAGAGGAGCGTACAATTTGATCAGAATTCGTCAAGGTGACGAGTGGAAGACAGCTTTCAATACAAAGGATGGGCATTATGAATATTTGGTGATGCCATTTGGCCTTTGTAATGCTCCAGCTGTCTTCCAAGACTTTGTAAATGACATCTTTAGAGAATTCTTGGGGCGGTTTATGGTCATTTACTTAGATGATATTTTGATCTATTCTGCGTCACTTTCTGAACATAGATTTCATGTCAAGACTGTACTGCAGAAATTGAGAGAGCACTCTCTTTACGCCAAATTGGAAAAGTGTGTTTTTGAGACCAATCAAATCTCGTTCCTGGGGTATATTATTTCAGATTCTGGTCTCGCCATGGACCCCGTTAAATTGTCCGCAGTCCTAGATTGGCCCCAGCCTTCCGGGCTCAAGGCTCTCCAGCGTTTCCTGGGTTTTGCGAATTTTTATCGCAAGTTTATTAAGGGTTTTTCCACTTTGGTCGCTCCTTTGACTGACCTGACTAAAAAAGAAGCTGATCCCACTCATTGGCCCCCTCAGGCCTGTCATGCCTTTGAGGTATTGAAAAAGGCTTTTTGTACTGCCCCTGTACTGGCTCATCCAGATATCCTTAAACCTTTTATCATTGAAGTTGATGCTTCCGAAATTGGCGTAGGAGCAGTTCTTTCACAATACTCAGGTTCTCCAGAACGTCTCCACCCTTGTGCCTTCTTCTCTCGCAAGTTTTCTTCTGCTGAAAGAAATTACGACATAGGGAATAGAGAGCTGTTGGCAGTTAAGATGGCATTCGAGGAGTGGAGACATTGGTTGGAGGGAGCTTTGCATCCAGTCACTGTGTTTACTGACCACAAGAACCTAGAATATATTGAAAGTGCCAAGAGACTCAATCCTAGACAGGCCCGGTGGGCATTGTTCTTTGCCCGTTTCAACTTTACAATTACTTATAAGCCTGGGTCCAAAAACATTAAGGCAGATGCATTATCACGTTGTTTTGAACCTGAAACTAATCAACCTGTAAGTTCAGAATCCATTGTTCCCAAACATTGTATTATCAATGCGCTGTCCACCTCTCAGTTATCACCTGATCTTTCAGTGTTACTGTCTTCCTGTCAGAATGATGCACCTGCCGAGAAACCACCAGGTCTGTTATTTGTTCCATTAACTCTTTGGTTACAGGTTCTACAGCAATTTCATGATTCCAAATTAGCGGGTCATCCTGGTGCAAAAAAGACTGTAGATTTATTGTCTCGTCATGTCTGGTGGCCATCGCTCAGGGTGGATTGTAAGGCCTTTGTTAAGGCATGTCCAGTCTGTGCTCGAAATAAGACTTCTCATCTTGCACCCAGAGGTAATCTGCAACCACTTCCCATCCCTGATAGGCCTTGGACTCATGTGTCGATGGATTTTATTGTAGATTTACCTTGCTCTCAGGGGAATACGGTTATATGGGTAGTGGTTGACAGATTTAGTAAAATGGCTCACTTTGTTCCCTTGAGTAAGTTACCCTCTGCAAAAGAATTGGCAGAATTGTTTATTGTCCATGTTTTCCGTCTGCATGGTATCCCTGAAAACATTGTCTCTGACAGAGGAGTACAATTCGTCTCGCAGTTTTGGCGAGCATTTTGTTCTCGTATTGGTATATCATTGTCATTTTCCTCTGGATTTCATCCTGAGACTAATGGACAAACTGAGAGAACAAACCAGTCTTTGGAGCAATATCTCCGGTGTTTTGTATCTGATTGTCAGGACCAATGGGTTGAAGTTCTACCTTATGCAGAATTTGCTTTTAACAACCTTGCCAGTACCTCTACTAAAATGTCCCCATTTCAGATTGTCACAGGTTTAAATCCTAAGTTTGCTTCCCTATCAGGTACGTCTTCTGGGTTTCCAGTGTTGGAGGATTGGCTGTAACATATGGTTTCGTTATGGGACCAGGTTAAAAGAAATTTAGAGGTGGCAGTCAAACAGCAGAAAAAATTTGCTGATAAACATCGTTCTCAGGAATTTTCCTTTTCACCTGGTGATTTAGTCTGGGTCTCCACCCGTAACCTTTCTTTACGGCAGCCTTCTTCCAAACTGGGTCCCAGATATATAGGTCCTTACCCTGTAACAGAAAAAATCAATAACGTCACCTACAGGATTTCATTGCCTCAATCCATGCGGGGAGTCAATTCATTTCATGTTTCTCTGCTGAAACCGGCAGTTAATACCATGATATCTGACTCTCCACCACCTCCGGTCATTGTTGATGGAGAACCAGAATACGAAATTGAAAAAATTCTGGATTCTCGTAAAGTACGTAATTCTTTACAATACCTTGTTGACTGGAAGGGCTATGGCCCAGAAGAAAGATGTTGGGTCCCAGAACGTCAGGTACATGCTAAAGAATTAATCCATCAATTTCATTTGAAATTTCCAGATAAACCAAGGTTGGAGTGTTCGGAGACCACTCCTCAGGGGAGGGGTACTGTAAGGATCCGCTCCTCTCGGCCGCAGTATGGTCTGAGGCGACGATTGAGGTAGAGTCAGCTAACACTTAGCAGGGGTTTATTTTAATAATATAAAATTATAGTTTGTGACCGTGCCTAGGATTGAACCCTGGTCTCCCACATCAGAGCTGGAGAGCTTGACCACTGTGCTATGGTTAATACACTCAGAAAGCCTTGCTGGTCAGCATTGGGTGGGTCAGCTGACCTGTTGTGGTCATCTGTTTCAGCTGATCTCACTGTCAGCTGATTTATGCCTGCGTGTGATTGGCTGCTGTATGCATGTGGCCGGCCACTGATTGGTTGCATGTAGTATATAAGTCTGCTGAGTGCTTCCTGTCATTGCCCGTGATAGCGTTAGCTAGTCTAGCTGCTGGGTGCGTGTATCCTGGTTGGAAAACTATTCTTTGTTGGATTACTTGGCTTTTTGACCTCTGCCTGATTTTGGACCTTCCTTGCTCGCTGCCTGAACTGACCCCGGAAACTCTCGACTACTCTCTTGCCTGCTCCTTCTGTACTGCGAATCTCGGATACCTGTGTTTGACCCCGGACTGTTATTGGACTCTGCTTTTGTTTCTTGTTTGGTGTTGGTGATCTATCTATACCCACCCTGCATTCAGCCTCAATATCTTGCGCCCTAAAGGCCTGGGTGTAACCGAAGTCGGGTAGGTGTTGTCTCTCACCTCCCGTTCAAGCGGGGACGCGCCACACAAGGCGAAGACGGCGGAGGTAGATTGGGACATTGAGGCTGATTCGTGGGTGGATAGGTTGCCAGGCCTTACAAATAGCCTAGGATGTGACATTACTGGGAGGGTGGGGCAACATACTAATATACAGAAATATATAGATAAAGGAAATGTTTCTGAAGCCAGGATAATTAACGTAAAAGTGGGTATACCGAAGGAACGTTACTACAGTCTACGATGTCACTACGGTGCCTCTTTTACCCTTAGGCCTGGTTTCTACTTGTGCGTTTTGCGTCAGATTTTTCTCTTAGAAAATTCACATTGATTTTGCAACTAATGGTAGTGAATGGGGCTGTTTCCATTCAATGCGAATTTTCGTACGCGTTCGTTTGCGTGAAAAAATCTGAGGTCCTGTATCATTCTTTCGGATATCGCGTACGATTCGCGTACAATGCTTTGTATAGGCAATGTGAATTTCCGCGTTATTTCCCGAAAATTCGCATTAGATCCATGGTTACAGGAAGTTGTCAGCAGTCATGACTAAGCTGTTACTAGGCAGATTATGTTATATTTAACTAATACATAAAAACGCTTAAAAATTTGCCTGCAAATTTTCACCAATCAGAAAAATCTTATTTGATTTTTTGCAGGCGAAAATGTCACGCTATAGTGGAAACGTAGCCTTAGACTGCTGCAGACATCTATAGGTGTTCTGTGTTTTCACATTCATATGCCATGGATGTCTGAAGGCATGTTAGTACAAAACTACTTCCGCCTTCAATGGACGTCTATAGGCATTTTTGTTTCCCTATATTCCTGTGCCACGGAAGTCTAAAAGGCTCGGTGCCAACTTTCTACTTTACTTCAAATATGCAAATATTTCTAAGATGATGCAGAATTATGCAAATGTTACTGCAAGTGTATGCAGCTTGAAAATATTTTCGCTACAAGACTTGATTAGTTCATTTTACAATAGATTTTCATAATAATTAGCATAATTCTGTATCATAATAATTAGCATAATCATCTCAAATTTATTTGCACCTCAAAAACATCCCTTCTGACTAATGTGAACTTTGGTCGACATAGATTTGGGAAAGACAGTTAATAAATACAATAGAAACATAGGTAGCACTGGCGTGTAGCTTTTTTACAAATAAGATGGCAGGGTTAAATGAAGACATTGTACAGCTCGCTCTTGTATTTTCCTACATAAGTTACTAAGATATCAGTAAACTTCCTGTTCTGTCATTAGAATGGTGATTGATTATTCTGAGTTACTCCTTTCTTTTGGCTCAGGACTGCAAACCAATCTTTTAACTGACATCAGCCGTTTCACAGCTAAAAGAGTCACTACTAAGGGTCACTGGAGCCGGGCTGGGCCAAGGCAGAGGCAAGAGAGGCACTAGTGTTGGGCGAACAGTGTTCGCCACTGTTCGGGTTCTGCAGAACATCACCCTGTTCGGGTGATGTTCGAGTTCGGCCGAACACCTGATGGTGTTCGGCCGAACCGTTCGGCCACATGGCCGAACTAAGAGCGCATGTGATTGGCCGAACGGGTCACGTGGTTCGGACCCGAACGCGCTCTGGCCGAACTGTCACGTGGTTCGGGTAAATAAATACCCGAACCACGTCATATCTCCGCCATTTGTCTGTGGGTTTAGCTTTGGGTAGGCAGGCAGGGTAGTTCGCGCTCCAGCCACGCTAGCCAGGGTCCCCCCAGTCATTGTGTCGCTGCTGGAAATAGTAGTACACCGCTCGCTCAGCCACACTATATAGCATTGTGTTTACTGCCACTCTGTGTACCTCGCTCAGCCACACTATATAGCATTGTGTTTACTGCCACTCTGTGTCTGCTGGGAATAGTAGTACACCGCTCGCTCAGCCACACTATATAGCATTGTGTTTACTGCCACTCTGTGTACCTCGCTCAGCCACACTATATAGCATTCTGTTTACTGCCACTCTGTGTCTGCTGGGAATAGTAGTACACCGCTCGCTCAGCCACACTATATAGCATTCTGTTTACTGCCACTCTGTGTACCTCGCTCAGCCACACTATATAGCATTCTGTTTACTGCCACTCTGTGTCTGCTGGGAATAGTAGTACACCGCTCGCTCAGCCACACTATATAGCATTCTGTTTACTGCCACTCTGTGTACCTCGCTCAGCCACACTATATAGCATTGTGTTTACTGCCACTCTGTGTCTGCTGGGAATAGTAGTACACCGCTCGCTCAGCCACACTATATAGCATTCTGTTTACTGCCACTCTGTGTACCTCGCTCAGCCACACTATATAGCATTGTGTTTACTGCCACTTTGTGTCTGCTTGGAATAGTAGTACACCGCTCGCTCAGCCACACTATATAGCATTGTGTTTACTGCCACTCTGTGTCTGCTGGGAACAGTAGTACACCGCTCGCTCAGCCACACTATATAGCATTGTGTTTACTGCCACTCTATGTACACCGCTCACCCAGCACACTATATAGCATTGTGTTTACTGCCACTCTGTGTACCTTGCTCAGCCACACTCTATAGCATTGTGTTTACTGCCACTCTGTGTCTGCTGGGAACAGTAGTACACCGCTCACCTGCCACTGTATAGCATTGTGCTCTGTGTCGCTGCTGGGAATAGTGGTACACCGCTCACCCACCACTGTATAGCATTGTGCTCTGTGTCGCTGCTAGGAATAGTGGTACACCGCTCACCCACCACTGTATAGCATTTCTGTACTGCCACTGTACTGCTGCCAGTCAGCGTGTACTTTAAGGATAAGTGAAATGAGGAAGAAATCTGGTGAAAGAGGGAGGGGCAAGGGAAGAGGTGTTTCCCCTGATGGTTCACGTACAGGCCACAGGGGAGCACCCAAGAAAACCCACTCAATACCGCCCATGTTGTCCAGGACAACAACCCTCACAAATCCAAAAGAACAGGACCAGATAATTACTTGGATGACCTCTCAAGCATCCAGCAGTGGGTTAAGCAGCACCAGCACATCACGCACGAGGTCCGAGTCCTCAGCCAGTTACAAGGAGCCAGTGGGCACAAAGCTGACACAACCGGCAGCGACACCACGCACACAACTGCCAGATAACCAGTCCGATGAATTACCTCAGGACACAATGGGGTATTCGCAGGAGCTATTCCCAGCCCAACAAACTTCCACCTTTGAAAGGTCAATGGAGGAACAGCCAGAAATGTTGTGCCCGGATTCACAACCATTAACTGTGGGAAATGCGCCGCGCACTGAAATGCAAGGCGAGTCCAAGGACTTTGAAACCCAAATCCCAGAGCAAGTTGGGCAGGAGGGGTTGCAATTGCAGGAGGTCGGCCGACAAGATCTGGAAGACGACGTTGGAGTGAGCTGCGCAGAGGTTGTTCTGGGGAGCGTGGCCTTCTCCTCCTGCGCCTCCTCCTGTTCATCACGTCTGCTGCTGCTGGGTTAGCGTTGCCGTTCCCTGTTTATGGAACCTCTCATCTTTATTACATTTATGACTGCATGGCGGTAAAAAGCATGCTATCCGCACGCTTCTTGTCCTCATGCAAGGTCTGGGTTGTTGTGTCTCAAAGTGTGGCCTTCTCCTCCTGCGCCTCCTCCTGTTCCATCACGTGTGCTGCTGCTGCTGGGTTAGCGTTGCCGGTCCCTGTTTATGGAACCTCTCATCTTTATTACATTTATGACTGCATGGCGGTAAAAAGCATGCTATCCGCACGCTTCTTGTCCTCCTGCAAGGCCTGGGTTGTTGTGTCTCAAAGCGTGGCCTTCTCCTCCTGCGCCTCCTCCTGTTCCATCACGTGTGCTGCTGCTGGGTTAGCATTGCCGGTCCCTGTTTATGGAACCTCTCATCTTTATTACATTTATGACTGCATGGTGGTAAAAAGCATGCTATCCGCACGCTTCTTGTCCTCATGCAAGGCCTGGGTTGTTGTGTCGCAAAGCGTGGCCTTCTCCTCCTGCGCCTCCTCCTGTTACATCACGTGTGCTGCTGCTGGGTTAGCGTTTCCGGTCCCTGTTTATGGAACCTCTTATCTTTATTACATTTATGACTGCATGGCAGTACAAAGCATGCTATCCGCACGCTTCTTGTCCTCATGCAAGGCCTGGGTTGTTGTGTCTCAAAAAGCGTGGCCTTCTCCTCCTGCGCCTCCTCCTGTTCCATCACGTGTGCTGCTGCTGGTGCTGGGTTAGCGTTACCGGTCCCTTTTTGCTGCAACCTCTTCTCTGTATTACATTTATGACTTCATGGCGACAAAAAGCATGTTACCTGTGCAAAGAAACATGACATTTTCCACATTTAAAAGACAGTTTTTCCTTTGAAACTTTACAATCAATTTTCTCAAAAACTATAAGCTCTTTTTCAAATATTTTTTTTCTCTTGTACCCACTCCCAAGGTGCACATACCCTGCAAATTTGGGGTATGTAGCATGTAAGGAAGCTTTACAAAGCACGAAAGTTCGGGTCCCCATTGACTTCCATTATTTTCGGAGTTCGGCGCGAACACCCGAACATCGCGGCGATGTTCGGCGAACGTTCGCGAACCCGAACATCTAGGTGTTCGCCCAACACTAAGAGGCACCAGCCTTTGCTGCAGTGGTGAGACATTTGTATCAATGAGGCCCCAACTGTGAACAACCACACAGCAGAAACAAAAAACCCATAGGGCCATATCCTATTACTGAACTCGCCAGCGCTAAGCACTGGCAAGTTCTTAATTTAGGCGATAGGGGCATCGCCTAATGCTAATAAAGTTATGATCCCCCCCAGGCGGGAAAATAACTCGCTTGGGCTATATAATCGCCCACCGAATTATTTACACGGTATTCAGTTACCCTTTGCATGCCTCCGGGAAGCGATGCTTCCCAGCAGACATGAGCGTTAGCTCAGACCTGCAAAGAGCAGGTCTAAACCAGCTACCGCACATCGTCGCTGCAGCATCTGGGGGTCTCCTTTAATAAGGAGATCCCCAAAGCTTCCAGTCGGGTCGCCGCACACCTTAGAAGACCCCGATGTAGCTCTTCCGGGCACCCCTGTTAACATACATACCACCGCTGATCACCCGATGCCTCTCACCACAAATACTGTCACATAATTATAGTTTATCTAACACCAATAAGATGGCTCAGACAGCGGACCAATGGGGTGCCCCGGCTTCAGATTAAAAAGTGCTCCCTATGCGCACAGTAATTACAGTGTTAGATACACTGTACTTATGCGACCGGATTTGTGGCGAGAGGCGTCGGGTAATCAGCGGCGGTATGTATGTTAACAGGGGTGCCTGGCAGAGCTATGTGGGGGGCTTCTAAGGTGTGCGGCGACCCAACGGGGGGCTCGGGGAAGCTCCTTATTAAAGATGGCAGCGGCTTTTCGGAGTGTTTGCACGTGTCAGGAGTGAGGCCATGGTGCTGAAGGACAGCACCACAGTGTAAACCTCACTTCCCATCGCCCGGTAAAAGGGTGCATCGCTCAGGCTTTCGCCTGAGTAATGCTCCCTAACGATCGGCCATCACGCGACGGATATGGGCAATCGGATTTGCCGTTAATCCTTGCGCGATGGCAATGTGATAAGTAGCTCGCAATTGCAGGCTACTTATCACCTTGAATAGGATATGGCCCATAGTATTTAAAATTATTAAATTTAATCTAATCAGAATAGGGTTACTAATGTGCAAGGGAATTTTCTAAGAATTTGGATTTTCTTCAAAAATCCAGGCATGAAGCAACTTTCATCATTACTATGAACAATAACAACTTCTGAAGGTGCTCGGTCAATCATAAAACACTTCACACAACCTTCCCACTACTCAACTGGTACATTTTCAGACTTTTTAGAAGCTTTTACTGAAATATTGCACAAAAAAGACTATGCATTTCACAGCCCAATGCCCCTTCCTCGGGTCAATACAGTGCTGGATTCACAATGAAATGGCTCCACTCCACCCTGTTTTGTGTACCACAAGGTTCAGTTCATGGTTTCATCTCCATCAAAACTCATGACCTGGGACAGTTAATATGCTTTACAGTTTCCAGTATTACCTCTATGCTGATGACCTGATGACACCAAAATCTAACTCTCAGCTCCTGACCTCTTGTCTACCACCTGTCTGCATTTATCATCCCATTATCTTAAAACATGTTATTAAATACCAGAGATAGTGATAATTCCACCATCTCTCTCTCTCTCTCGCTCTCGCTCTCTCTCTCTCGCTCTCGCTCTCGCTCTCGCTCTCGCTCTCGCTCTCGCTCTCTCTCGCTCTCTCGCTCTGCTTTAGAAGGCTTCTGATATATTATACATTTTGGAAATATCATGTATGCATGGGATGCTGCAGTTGGTCCCCATTTAGCCTCACAAGTCAAAAAGTGGCTAACATCCTGTACATGATTGTTTTCTGCTACTGTTTTATGTTATCTACAAATATATATCACAAAGTATGATGGTTAGCCTTGTATTTGTCTTGCTACCATTTTGTCACCATTTATTCTAGCTGGAGGCTATACTATAATTTATTCATTTCTGGACAGGGAAACAGTTAATAATTTTAGCTCCAGTGACATTTTCATGGAGCAGCTTTGTTAATTAAACCACATCCTGTTCATAAAAGTTAACAGGGTACTAGGTCAATAGGGGAACTACAAAAAAAACAGTGAACAAGCAAACAAAATAAATTGAAAGGCTGACATTAATAAATATTACACGAAGCTTCAGGCTATCTCAGTGATTGCCATTTAACATGGTCCTCTTTGCGATTACAGGTTCCTATCTTCTAGCAGGCAATAAATCTCAGGGCTTGCATACTTTCACTCGTCAATTAAGGTCTGTATGAACCGTCTGTCAGATTTCCGGAGAAACCAGGACAGGAATCTAGGACACACTCCACCCTTTAACTGCAAGGGGTCTTTGCCAAATTTGCACATCAGAAGAACCAACTATAATATTACCCAGGAATAACTTTTTATAATGCTTCATTACAAAACTGCCAGATTTCATACATTTCGTTTTTACTGGGCAGCAAGTTGGCAACAAATAGGGTTTCTTATTGGTAATATAAAGAGCTAAATATCTTTCTTATTTGAGGTCTATTGAGCTAGCAGAATCATAAAAAATGTAGACGAAAATGATTTCCTTACAGGAAATGTATAGTATTTATGATATACTTTCTTCATTGATTTATTTTGTTTAGCATTAAAATATTTTATGTATGTTTTTAATGAGGAATGTATAGAATATTTCAAATAAATGTTTCAACGTTACAGATCCAGTTACCGTAATCTTGAGAAAATCTAGCAATGACAGAGGGCACAACCAGGCCTCCTCCTGTATTGTCTAGGAGCCTGGCTGGCCACAACCTGACCTTCTCTGTGGGTCATCTCCCTCCATATGGGCTAACAGTGCAGAGGGTAAGGGTAAGTCCAGTTATGCCCCGTGTTATAGGGGTGCTGTTGAAGGGACGGCAAGTGGCAGTTTGTGCCACCCCCTTACTGGAGGGACAGAAAGCGGCATTAGTCACACACCAACCCATTCCAGTGATATAGTTGCACATGAACAAAAAATAAACATAATAAACAAAGCTAAATGTAATTTTGCCTTCTTCAAACAGAAGGTATTTGCAACTGTGGTTTCCCATGATGCATCCCTCCTGAATATGCAAATTATCTCCTTATGCCCCTGAAAGCGAGGTTCACATCCATAACTGCTGGTGTATAGCAAGAGTATAGCTTATACATTTTACAGAGCCACATCAATCCAACATGCATACAGCCTGTTTCAGACTTTTTGGTCCTCATCAGTGCATAGTTTGGATTGGCATGGCTCTATAAGATAGGGCTTGGACCAGTACTACAGATAGCTCATAGTGACTCAAACCACTACGAAAGTGGAGGGGACTAAAAGAGACCAAAAAGCCCTCCTACTAAAAAGCTCATTGCAATTTGCCTTCTTAAAACAGGAAGTATTTGCAATAAATCAGCTTTAAGCGAGCAGCTGTGGTTTCCCATGATGCATCACTCCTGAGTATGCAAATTATCTCTTTATGCCTCTGTAGCTAAAAATGTCTGCTTTTACAGACATTTATAATAAAGGAAAATAAAGGCACAGATTGTATTATTATTATTATTATTATTATTATTATGACTGTTTTTACCTCTGTTATAATACATCTCTAAAAAGAAGAGTAGAACATATGTGTACTTTGCTATCTGTATATCGTTCCCAATTCAGATATACTTTTGCTGTATCTCTTGTTCGTTCAGGTAAGTGTTTTGGCAGCACTTTGCCTGCAGACAAACATCAGGAGCTCTTATGGTTCGGAGGCCTTGATCGTTCACACTGAACAAGGGTGGATTTCAAGGGAATAAGGTTTCTGCCCCCCTCTTACAGAGTTCTCCCCAAAGTCAATGTCAAGATCCATAATAGTTGGTATTGCCCATTCAGCTGAATTGCATGTTTGTGAGGTCTTCCTAAACAGTATCAGCCTGCATAGGGGGACAAGGAAACAAAAAGGGTTGAAGAAGGTGTACTGTTTTTTCCAAATTTTCAACAAAATGTAAAAAAATATATATATATTAAAAAGTAATATTACCTATATTAGAGTCATTCAAGCAGTAGGACATTTGTGTTACTGAAAAATCTTTTCCACAAGCAAAATACACATTACACAGCAGCAGTAAAGCTCAAGCCAATGCGATGAAGTCATTTTCACATTAGCAAGCAATAACTAGAGTCAGGAAGAAATGTGTGCAATGTGGGCAAACAGTTTTAGTCCCATAAGTTAAGCTTTTTTGTTTTTGATTTTGTTTGCTTTTTAATTATTTCAGTTGAATCAGTTCCTATCCTAGATGGCAAAACATTTCCTGAGAGAAAAATAAGTAGAAAGGTTTATTAGTGTGTCTATATCCTGCCAGATTGTGGTCAGCACTGTTCATTATAGGGTTTAATGACTACTGTTTGGAGGTTCATGTGTAATACTGAATCCAGTGCTGCTCCAGTACTGCTTAGGGTTTAAGAAGTGTCCACTGACAATAGAGCACATTCTTCTATTGTGTCCAGGTGTCCATTGAAATTATTGATTGTGTAAAACAGCAGGATAGTAACAGCATACATTAGATACAATAGATTGGAATCTGTTGTTTTTTTTTCCCAGGAAGACAAATGTTTATTCTCACACAGAGCAGGCTATTGTGTTACTAAAGTGAGAGAAGTGTTTTGAGTGAATACATTGGCAAGGCTAGTAGGTCATTCTTATTCATACGCTTTCCGACCAGTTAGTGAGCCTAGATATCCTTATTCATACATTTACAGTACAGTTATGCTGGGCATACACGGGTCGATAATTCTTATCAATCGAGCCGTTGATGGCTCGATTGATAATTTCCAATATGTCCGATCACCGCGCAGATCGATTCCCCGCTCGACACCCGCGTGTGGACAATAGCGGAAATCGAGCGGAAGATAAGGAAGCGCCCGCGGGGACGAGCGGGAATCGATCCAGGCGGCCGCGGGGACGCGGCAGGAGTATATTCCCAGCATTAGTGACTATAATTTGACTTCTTAAAACAGAAAGTATTTGCGCTAACTCAGCTTTAAGTGAGCAACTGTGGTTTCCCATGATGCATCACTCCTGAATATGCAAATCATCTCTTTATGCCCTTAAAGCCAGGCTTACATCCAGAATCGCTAGTGTATAGCAAGACTATTGCATATGCATTTACCAGAGCCACATCAACCCAAATTATACTTAGCATTGCTTTTAAGTAGGAGGACTTTTTGGTCTCTTTTAGCCCTTTATACTCTCCTAGAGGTTCTGGGTCACCTTGAACTATCTGCAGAGTAGGATGATCCACCAGGCAACCTTGGCAGATGCTTGGGACACCTTCCACCTGCCACCTTCTTTGACCTCTCTCTACGTCTGCTTACCAAAGGGACCACAAGGAGGGCCCAAATCTAATACTCTAGGAGCCCATTACATCTTAATCCATCTCTAGGTATCTGGGTATTCGGTAGTACAGTTAGCGTTGACCATATCTGTATATCTAACTGTATATCTAATTGGCAGTTGTAAAGCACAGCATGGACGCAGCAGTGTGCAGCAGCTGAGTCCATGCCGTGTAAAGCACAAGCTGCCGCCAACACGCCACAGTGAAGGAGAGAGGAGGGCGGTCACAGGGGTGCATGACAGTCATGTGCGCGGCAGCTGGACGTGTGAGGCGGGAGTGAAGAACGACTCTTGAAAATAATCGGGGATTACTGGTGGTTAACCAGAACTCATGGAGAAACATTGGACCAGTATTGTTAGGTGACACAATTGCAAGGCTTTAGCTGGGAATACACGGTGCATTTATGCGCCGGAATCGAGCCGCTGGCTCATTGCCAGCGCAACCCCGCTCATCTGCGCAGGCGCATGGATCGATTCCCGCTTGTCCCCGCGGGCGCTTATTATCTGCTGCTCGTTTTTTTCTATTGTCCGCCTGCGGGGATCAAGCACAGAATCGATCCGCCGCGGTGATCGGACACGTCGGATATTATCAATCGAGCCATCAGCGGCTCGATTGATAAGAAGAAACGAACCAATTATGCCCAGCATTAGAGCCTTTTTTCACACCAACATTTCAAATGTAATCTCATTAACATGTAATTTGTTTTTACAAAAATGCAAGACAAATGCAGAAGAGGCAACATTGCATTTTCACTCAAAATGCTCTGGTGTAATTAGTATTTTTGTAATAAATTGTATTCAACTTTCTTAGTTCTGCAATTGAATTTTTTAAAGATTCAGTAGTTAGTATAGATGGGGGATTGTGGTCATGTGCTTTAGTACTCAAAAGTGGCCCCCGAATTGACGTTATTGGTCTGACTATGTGCTCTGCATACAGCCAAACAATGCAAGACAGAGATTTGTTTCACCAGGTGTCACGGACGGTTGCGGGGCCACAGACGCGTCCTGGACCCGCCCGTGAAGAAAATGCGATCGCACTCGATTCTCTGCATCGATTGCGGTTCAGATCAATAGCATCTGGATTGGTTGTGTAGGGGCTACCTGTAGCAACCTGGAGTTTCTCTTCCTCTCAGCTGTCACAGAACAGCCGGAAGGAATGTCGGTGAATCTGGCCGATTCGCCATCGACTTTCCGATGTCTTGGTCGGGTTTGCCAGTCATTGCAGCAAGCAGAACTGACAGTCCTGGTTTTTTTAAACTACAAGTTTTTTTCTCCCCTGCCTAACTTAACTGCAGGATGGCTCTTTTGACATGCTAATGAGCAGTAACAAACCCTTGCATTCAGGAAGCTAATCCCAGCAGGGGGCTATTCAAAACCTGCTTTCCCCCCAGACTGGCCGGAGCCATATAGACAGAATAAGAAAGCAAGGAGTTTAGGATTTTGAGCATGTTTAAGCAATACCGTTCAGGTGAGAAATGTGAAAGTTATATCATTCTGCTGGTCCGGATCTTGTGAGTATTTTGATATTAAATAGGGCCACTGGCATAACCAAAACTCGGGGGATTCCACCGTTTTTTAACCGGGCATGCAAACATGCCCAAGTTTGGTATCATATGAACTGAATTGATTCTTCTCACTAAAGGACATCTTTCCAGGAACTAAGTATTTTTTCTCCCTTTATTTTATTTTTCACACTGGCTATTAATGTTTCAATAATTGTTGATTTTAATAATTGTCTATATATATTAATTTTTTATATTACCCTATTATTCAGCATACACAGGAACTGAACTCAGACTTCTGAAGAGACGCTACTATTGTTGATATCTAGACAGAATAAAGTGTGTTTAACTGTTTTTATTTGCAGGACTAGTCAGTCAGACTGGCCCATACCAGTGGTGGTGGCAGATACCCTGAAATAGTGTGTAAGTTGTAATTACCGTACCTCACAGGCTCCCTTCTGGTCGGGCTGCTGCCCAAATTTCTGTCTGTTTCTGCGCAAAGATCGCAACCAAAGCTTGCCTGGTCTGTGTGCTGAAACCGATTGGAAGGCAATTTGCGGTCTGACCACTAGGGCTCCTGTGACACCAGGGAATTTACCAAAAGGCATTTGAGGAGCAACACCATAGGTTGCAAATCCCAGTGGGTGACATCAATCTTGCATTATTTTCCATTTTTGAAATGTATTTTTAATGACTACACTCCTGCTGCTATAAGAGATTTGTACTGCAACGCAGGATCTGATATTGGAGGAAGGAAGGGGGGGGACTAGGGGGCATGTTGCTCAGTTGCTGTATGGTTATATTATACTGTATCTCTGTATCTAATGGAGTAAAATAGGCCATATCCCAGTCATGCTCCTCTTAACTAAAACTTAGCTAGTAATTTTCCTATAGAAAGAGAGGTCCTAGACAGGCTATTGTAGCCTTTTTTAAGACTGCCATGCAACTTAACTGCAGATTAACTTCTACTGCAGATTTGATCTCCAACCCAAGCAGCCTGTGGCCCCAGCATCTCAGTCAGCTCCAGACGTCACGGCATCCGTGACGGAGGACGCCCAGGGCCCCCAAGGGGCCAGTGGCATCCCCGCTCTGACCGCAGTGCAGGAGCAGGATGTGCTACGAAACCTCCGCAGACTCAATCCCAGGAAAGTCTCAGGCCCGGATGGGGTGTCCTCACTCTGCTTGAGAACCTGCGCAATTCAACTAGCTCCCATTCTCACCTCCCTCTACAACAGATCCTTATCAGAAGAAAAGGTCCCCTCCTGCTTCAAAAGGTCCACAATCATCTCAGTCCCCAAAAAAACAGGGAACACGGAACTCAACAACTTCAGACCCGTGGCCCTGACCCCCATCTCCATGAAAGTATTCGAGAGGCTAGTGCTGGCCCACCTGAAGCACTCCACCAGCACCCTCCTCGAACCACTCCAGTTTGCCTACAGGGAAAACCGATCAGTTGACGATGTCATCAATGTCAGCCTGGCATACATCTCGGAACACCTCGACAGTCCAGGGGCCTATGCTAGGGTCCTTTTCCTGGACTTCAGCTCGGCTTTTAACACCATCTGTCCGGACATTCTGATCGACAACCTTGCGCATCTTGGGGAAGATTCCCTCCTCTGCAGGTGGGTAAAGGACTTTCTCTCCAACAGAACTCAACGGGTCAAGCTTGGCAGTCGCATCTCCAGCGAGAGAACCACCAACGTTGGTGCCCCACAGGGCTGCGTGTTGTCCCCTCTCCTGTTCTCTCTGTATACTAACAACTGCACCTTGGCCTCCGACTCCGTCAAAGTTATCAAATTCGCAGATGATACCACGCTTATCGGTCTCATCGTCAGAAACGGGGAGAACGCTTACCGAAACGAAGTTGCGAGGATCTGTAATTGGTGTAAGGACAACAATCTTGTTCTCAATACGGCAAAGACCGTGGAACTTATCGTGGAAACTCCCTCCGGCCCCCCTACCTGTGTTCATCGATGGGTCTGAGGTCTCCAGAGTTCAAAGTGTACGGTTCCTAGGCTCAACCCTAACAAGCGACCTCAAATGGGGGCAGAACACCACCAGAACCCAGAAGAAAGCTCAGCAGCGTTTTTTCTTCCTATGCCAATTGAACAAATTCAGAATGTCACGGAATCTGCTCACCAGGTTTTACTCCGCGACCATCTAATCCATCCTCTGTTGCTCCATCATTGTCTGGTACACAGGAGCAACCGCCAAAGACAAATACAAACTCCACAGAGTGATAAAAGCAGCAAAAAAGACCATCGCCGCCCACCTGCCCTCGCTAGATGATCTTTACTCCAAGAGAATGAAGACAAGGGCCTCCAAGATCTTACTCGACCCCTCCCACCCGGGCAGATGATACTTTGAGACCCTTCCATTGGGCCGCTGTCTCAGATCCATCCCCGCCAAGACCACTAGGTGCATGAACACCTTGTTCCCTTAAGCAGTTCTCCTGTTGAACTCATTGAACTCAAAACTTCCCCCCCCCCCCCCCCCCCGGCCTACATCCCGGGGACACTCTAGCCCCAGGCATCCCTTCCTCTCAGCTGTAAACTCTGACTTGAAACATGGACTCTTACAGCAGCAATCACTCCCCCCGCCCACAAGACTCTAATTGAGACTGAGATGCTCTAATTGTATGTATGCATGTCTTGCTTGCCTTTGCTATGTTTGCCATGTGTTGTTATATGTTCCTGATCGACTCTTGCCATGTGAACCACAAGCAATTCCGGGCACACAACTCGGTGTGCTTGGCGATAATAAAGATTATTCTGATTCTGATTCTGTATGAGCCTTTACAGTGCATTGTTTCCTACTCTTTCTATGGATGTAAAAACAGCACCTGGCGAATACTATGAACTGTCCACCACTGTCAATCAGTATAGCACATTGACCATTTGCTATTTTGAGTTGCTTGTATTATCTTTACCTTTTAACCCTGGATGACATTATTTACACTTATGTGGGAGATAGGAGCAGCTGCCCTTGTCCATATATGGAGATGGCTGCCCATTGCTCCAGGGTGACCCTGGCAGTATGACCTCTAAATATGACCCTGCAGTCCCAAAGACGTTCATGTAATTTTTTAC
This sequence comes from Hyperolius riggenbachi, assembly GCF_040937935.1. Lineage (NCBI taxonomy): Eukaryota > Metazoa > Chordata > Amphibia > Anura > Hyperoliidae > Hyperolius > Hyperolius riggenbachi. The sequence continues at coordinate 545,696,027 of NC_090646.1, forward strand.
TGTTCACCGATAAAAGCTGTAACCTCAAAACATGTACTGGTCAGTAAAAAATGCCTTCCTGATAATTGCATCTGATCTGAGACTTCTTCTAATCATTTAATTCTGAGCTGCCTAATTTTGAAAATTATAATGAATAATAGGGAAAGAGTATGGCTAAATGATTAAATTTACATTCCCGGATAAGAATGTCAGTGGGATGTGGAACATTAGCCCTCCGGCATTATAGTGATAAATGTTTAGGTAACAACCAAATTTTACACTGAACACGCTCAGCTTGATGTAGTCGTAAAACCTTTAATCTTTATGGTACGCAGGATGGTGGAATGAAACAGGGATCTGCTATTTGTGTTCTGTTATATCACAGGTATCTCCAGATATATTGCCATCATGTAAAATATGTACCACTGCACAGCTTTCAGTTAATTGAAGAAATAAGAAACATGTGTAGATGACAGTGCCTATTTTACAAACCCTTCCTGGACATCAGGGAGGAGCTCAGGGGAAAATATTATATGGTTTAATGTCTCCATCTGGAATAGTAAAGATGAAACCATTTGCCTGTAGGGAAAGAATGTTGCAGTCTCATCAGTATTCAATATGTGAAATGTATGTTTTTTAGTTGCGTTTATTAATCAGGTTTGCCACAGTAATAAGTGGCTTGTGGTATAGCAGCTATATCCAGATAGCAGCCTGTGACTGTAGAATAAGTTTACCCTTGTCCTACTTTGTCCTAAACATAAAATTAAATTGATGTGTTGCTCCCTTGCTACAGCCCTAATTATGACACTCGCCAGCACATGCTTTTAGGGAAGTGCCTTAAAGCATATTGGTATGTTTGGATGTTTGTTACTCAATCACGCAACAATGGCTGAATAGATTTGAATTAAATTTGGCACATACATAGTACATTACATATAACATATAGGATACTTTTTATCCCCATAACCAAAAAGTGGGCGGAGACAAATATAAATTTCACTGGCAAAATGTAAACTGCAGCCATTCTTACACTGTTAATTGCAGGGTTCTCAAAATTTGCACAGTTGGTCACTGGGTGACTGTTATTAATATTCATTAAAGTGGGTGGAGCCTACAAAAGCCAATCAAGATTCACCTATTGCTTTTCAAGGGAAATATTTAATTGCTGCCATTCTTGCACTGTTAATGGCACAAGCCTCAAACCTGGTACAGCTGGTCAGTGGGTGACTGAGGTTCAAATTCAGAAAAGGGGGTGGAGCCACAGCCAATCAGATTTGTTTCATTTCAATGCAAATAATTAATTATCAGTGTAAGCTAATAAATATTATTATCATCAGTGTAAGCTAATACTGGGACTGCTTTTACCATGAAAGAATCCTGGCAGCCAGTCAGGTTTGCCTGTAACAGGAATGTTCTTCAGGCCATAATCTTGTTTTCTGAGTGACACTAGAAGCTTGAGAAATGCTGCCGACATTCAGCTGTGTCACTGGCTCACCTACTTGGAACTAATAGAAGTGTGTCCCAGTGGTGCAAATGGCAATTTCACTGACACTGCAGTCACTAGTCTAGAGCTGACACAGTATTTTCAGGGCCGGATTTAGGCCAAGGCTGCCTAGGCCATGGTGTAGGGTACCACAGAAGCAAGCGCACCAAGGCAGCAGACTAAACTGGTGCAGCATTTGCAAGCTTGCAAATGCTGCAATGCAGGGAGATCAGGGGAGAGCCTGACCGCGGTACTCTGCTGCTAGCCACCTGTGCAGCAGCCACCTTGCTCTCTGTGCACGATTGGGGCTGGTGGCTATGGACTTGGGCAGCATTGGAGATGGAAAGGAAAAGGAAACTTCTGCACTGGAGATGAGCGTAGAAATGAGTGACTTTGATGGCTGCTGCGGTGTGAAGGTGAGCTGGTTACCTATACTGAAAGGGGATGGGGGGCAAGGAGGGATTAAGGCAGTCATCTGGCTACCTATACTGGAGGGAAAAGGGAGGGGTCATCTGGCTACCTATACTGGGGTGGGGTCATCAGGCTATCTATACTAGAGGGTAGGAGGAGGGTTCATCTGGCTTATACTGGAGGGGTGGGGTCATCTCACTACTCATACTGAAGGAGGGCAGCTGGTGACAGTGGCCTTGGATGGTAAATAGTACAAATCCAGCCCTGAGTATTTTATCCCATATAGCTCATATATTTTCCACCTTAAGAATGTCTAAACTTTGATACCATCAGATTAATAACCTTACACACTAAGAGAGGTTTGGCGCTTCATGATGTAAACAAGACTGAACAGGCTTTTCCCAAAAAAGCATAAATACAGATATATGCTTCACTGTTAATGCTTCACTCTTTATAAAACTAAACAAATGTCCACTAACAACATATGACAGCAAAGCATATGCTTCACTGATATTACTTCACTCTTGCTAGTCTCAGGAAAATGATTTCTTGCCAAAAAACAACCCTTTTAACTACTTGCCGACCGCCCCACGCCAATAGGCGTGGCCGCGGCGGCAGCCCCAGGACCGCCTACCGCCAATTGGCGTCAAGCCCTGGGGCTCTAATTTGCATGAGATTGCGCGCACATCTCATGCTCGGAGGGCGGAGCTCCGCCCCCCCCCCCCCCTCTTCAGTCTCCGAGCAGCAATAGCCGCTCGGGAGACTGTTAGACGGCGTGATCACCGTCTATTTACTTGTACAGCACTGCGATCAGCAGCAGCGCTGTACTGGGGACAGCCGTGTCACACGGCTGTCCCCTCCTGACTATCGGCGGTGACCGGCTGTCATAGGCTGAAGCCTATGACAGCTGATCACAGGGATTGGCCAGCGGGGAAAGAGAGGGAGGGGAGAATATAAAGATATATATATAAAACAGCAACATTTATTAAAAAAATAAATATTTAACAATAAATAAACAAATAAACATCCGGGGGGCGATCAGACCCCACCAACAGAGAGCCCTGTTGGTGGGGGGAAAAGGGGGGGAATCACTCGTGTGCTGTGTTGTGCGGCCCTGCAGCTTGGCCTTAAAGCTTCAGTGGCCATTTTCACAATAATATGCCTGGTCTTTAGGGGAGTTAATCACTGCAGTCCTCAAGTGATTAAATACACGATCGCCCCCTCTCGTTATCAATATATATAGCCTGGTTTCATTTTTTCATATCTACTGAAAAATCATGGTGTCATTATTGGAAGAAAATTATATTTTCTTAGCTGATCACTAGTTTTATTTATTTTCTCTATTTCCCATTTTCACTGGAAGTTAAAAGGAACCCATGGTGATAAACCTATTGAAGCCGGCATATTAATTTCCTTTTAAACAACACCAGTTGCCTGACTTTCCTGCTGATATTTCTGGTCAGTAGGGTCTAAATCACACACCTGCAACAAGCATGCTGCTAATCTTGCCAGATTTGTCATATATATATATGATCTGCATGCTTGTTCAAGGTCTATGGCTAAATTTATTAGAGGCAGAAGATCAGCAGGACAGCCAGGCAATGTGCATTGTTTAAAAGCATTGTTTAAAGCAAGTCTGAAGCTAATAAATAAAACAAGAAAAAAACAGATACTCACCAAAGGAGACAGAAGGCTCTGAGTCCTATAAAGCCTTCCCGCAAGCTCCTCCATTTGAATCTCCTGCCGCAGGAGACTTCAGAAGTTGTCGGAAGTACTTGGGCTCCCAAAGACTCGCGGCTCTGTACTGCGCGTGTGCGCGAGAGAGGGTGTTTGCGCGTGTGCAGTACGGAGTGGCCTGTCCTCAGAAGCCCAAGTGCTTCCAAAGACTCCTGAAGCCAGGCCAACGCAGAAGAGAGCAGTCTACGACCCATGGGTCATAGACTGCTAACGGGGCAGCCTGCGGGGGAACCTGGGGAATGTGAGGAGACCAGGAAGGCTTTATAGAACCCAGAGCCTTCCCTCTCCTTAGGTGATTATCTATTTTTTACAGACTCCCTTTAGCATGTCAGCCTCCATATCCCTCTCACCTTGGCTTCCCTTTAAATGCTTTTAGTTTGTAGTCATTCAGAAATTAATATATATTAGTCAAATGTATATTTGAAGATATTAGTACAACGGTTGAAATTTTCTACCACCCAATATATTTTCCTGTAATACTTTAATAACATTCCAGTAAAGGCAGAAGACACAGGACTATTTGTTTGGAGGGGAAAAAAAGAGTTGAATCATATTTTTTTTGCTAAAACTTGCTGGTTCAAAGCAAGAAAACAAGCTTCTTCATAGTGGTCTAAATGGACTGTGGTGAACAATAATCAGGAACAATGCTCCCCTCTGAGACCTGAGGATGTTTAAACAGCTGTATATGAGTGGGGATGAGGACTCTGTTCCTCGTGTCTTGTTTTTATATAATAAAAGTGCAATGTTATCCTTGGATCATTTAACCAGTCTTCTTACATAGTCATCCATATGGCCACCCATGAGAGACCACAGGGGATAAAAAGCGTAATGTGGTAATTTGTATGTTTCTTTTTGTTCCCCTCGGCTACAAGCTAACATGAGGAGGGTTCTCTTCACAGCGCTTCTCTTCCACCTCAGGAACTCACAATGCAATATATTGTGGCTAATTTAAAAAGCAACTGTACTTGGCATTATAATTAAAGACCTAAACAGTGGAATAAATAATGAAATTCATTTTTAAAAGTTGTTTAAACAATGTTTATAAAGCATTTTTGCCTTTTGGAGATTTATTTATAAATAGTTTTGGTGTTGCTATGTTCAAAGGACACCTGTATGAGAGGGATATGGAGGCTGCCATGTTTCTTTCCCTTTAAACAATATGGAACAAGCATATGGTATGCAGACTTCAGTCAGAATCATCCGATATGCATGCTTTTCAGAGTATATGGCTAAAAGTATTAGAGGCAGAGGATCAGCAGGACAGCCAGGCAACTGCTATTGTTTAAGAGAAGATAAATAGGGCAGCCTCCATATCCCTATCACTTCAGGTGTCCTTTAAAGTGACACTGAAGTGAGAAAAAAAACTCATAATACAATGAATTGGTTGTGAATTGGGAAGTTATAATTAGCTGTAGTGTCTTCTCCCCTGACACGCCCAAAGCCCCATATCAATACAATACAATACAATAACATTTCTATAGCGCTTTTCTCCCATAGGACTCAAAGCGCTTAGGCTCTCTCAGATTCAGTAATTAGTAGGATGAAGTATTCACACAACAAAAGTTATATTTCTGCAAATGCCAGACTGAACAGGTGGGTTTTCAGTCTGGATTTAAACACGTCCAGGGATGGGGCTGTCCTGATCTGTTGAGGTAAGGAGTTCCAAAACGTAGGGGCAGCATAACAGAAGGCTCTGGGACCAAAAGTTTCCAAGTGGACTCTGGGTATGACTAGATTATTAGAACCTGTGGATCTGAGAATGCGGGAATTGCTACGCAGCTGTAACATATCTTTCATGTATCCAGGGCCTAGATTATTCAGGGTTTTAATGTCAGTAGGCCGATCTTGAATAGGACCCTCCATTCTATAGGTAGCCAGTGAAGGGAATGCAGGACTGGCGTTATGTGGCAGTGACGGGGTTGGTTGGTTAGCAGTCTGGCAGCAGTATTCTGTATCAGCTGTAGGCGGTACAAGGCCTTCAGAGGACTTCCAATGTGTAGCTACGCCCTCTAAAAAATGCCATTCTGTTTTTCTCTATCTCAATAAAGAAATCAGAATAACATTTTATTTATGTATTTTGCGTGACATAATGCTCTGCCTGTGTTTTTTCCATGTTGTTTTTTTTTGTTTGTTTGTTTGTTTGTTTGTTTGTTTGTGTTTTGTGTCACATGCACAAAATTTGCATAGTGTTTATGAATTCATTGCTTGAATCAGTTTTATGACCCAGGGTTTGTTGCACTATTTTCTGTATAGTTCATTAGTATATAATATGCAAGTATTTGTAGGAGGTGAAATGACAGTTTTGACTGATTTAAGGAACAATATCATGAAAAATGTTAAAAGGGAAAATTCATATTTATGCATATGTATAAAGTGTACATTTGTCATGGAGTAAAATGCTCCATGAATTACATTTTTTTCCTATGTCAATGTAGATAGTAATAATCCGACAGATCAGCCAGGTTTTGGAGTAGTTTATCTCCTCATGGGGGATTCTCAGGTCTTCTATCATTTAAAAGCTCTTAATTAATAAACAGAAGATGCCCATGCCAGCCAGCTGCAAACAACCATTACTGCAGATCTATACTTGCCTCAAAACTCATGAATTACACAGAAAAGGTCTTAGTAGCAATTCGGTGTGAGTTCACAATCAATCAGATAAGTACAGTATAATCAGAAACATGATGCTGAAATTCTAGGAGCCTGACTGGTAGCCACAGGTATTTTATGTGGATTTCACACATTCATTTTGTAAGGTAAATAGGGAGAAACTATTAGATGCATTTGAAAGGTTTAAAATCACACAAAATAGTAAACCTTATTTAGATGACTTTGGATACACAAAGGCCAAAATAAGGAATAATAGGGCAAATGAGTTTTAAAAGCAAAGCTTATCGGGAGATGCTTAAAACTCTCTACAGTACAATTTAACCTTTTCCTTCATAAAGTAATTTTGAAAATGTATTGAAGTGGAACAATATTCAATACATCTAGACAAACAATGCTTGTGGAAATGACATAGTATTAGTAATCATAATAACCAGAAGGAGGAGAACAAGAATATATCCTAGAAATGAAAACAATCAGCACAAGAAATGGGTTCAATTGTAAATAATTAAATGTAACAAGAATATGGTAATACCTAAATCTTCTTTAAAATAAAGATCACAAAGCCTTGTAGTAGGCAGAAAAGAAAAGTTTTTTAAAGGAGTCTCAGAATTTACATACTTAGGATAGGAATAGTACTAAACATAAACCATAATTTGAGTATGTAGATTACAGAACATAAAAGCAGGTAACCATGTTCATTATGCTAATATGCGCTTGTTTATGTACATATTTAAAAGCAAGCTCATGACTAGAGATACAAAAATTTAAATCTTGAGGACATTACAGACGCCGCAGAGATAAATAGTGATGAGCAAGCTCTAAAAATATTTGCAAGATGCTAAGATATTGCCGGACAAGTAAAAAAGGTAATATCTGGAGACTACGCCAACAGTGAGGTAGCTGAAATAACAGACAAAATATTAGGCAAAATATTGTTAGGCATATAGCTACAGATCTTGAAATAATGCATTAGACCACCGGAGAATTAACTGCAGAGCTTACATTAATAAAGAAATACTTAAGTCAAAATAAAAAAATGATTTTTACTCACCTGGGGCATCCCTCAGTCCCCTGAAGCTGTATGGTGCCCCCGCAGCCTGACTCCGATCCTCCTGTCCCCGCCGGCGGTTACTTCCGGGTTCGGCGACAGCCGCCGACAGGCTGGGAATGCAAGTGATTCTCCGCATTCCCAGCCGCTATATCACCCTCTATGCTGCTATAGCATATTTGTTATACGCTATAGCAGCATAGAGGATGATATAGCGGCTGGGAACGCGGAGAATAACTCGCGTTCCCAGCCTGTCGGCGGCTGTCGCCGAACCCGGAAGTAGCCGCCGGCGGGGACAGGAGGATCGGAGTCAGGCTGCGAGGGCACCATACAGCTTCAGGGGGCTGAGGGATGCCCCAGGTGAGTAAAAATCATTTTTTTATTTTGACTTAAGTATTCCTTTAAAGTGGACCCGAGCTCTTGCACAGGACAGAAGGAAAACGGAGAGAAATGCACTCTGTATGTATTCAGAGAGTTCAGGCTGTCTAATTCCCCCTCATTTGTGTTTAATCTCAAATTGTAATTTGATCCTCCCCTGTGTCACATGACTGCCTATGGCAGATAAGCCCATTTAAAAGTACAGACTGTAAACAATCTGCTTCCATGAATCAGGAAGTAGAAACTGTGCAGATTTATTTTAGGATTTGTATCAGCTGTAACAAATGTTTTTTGTTTAAAGGTTTTTATGCTGTTGTGTATGTTTTAGAGCAGAGAAGAGGTCTGAGTTCAGGTCCACTTTAATCATCAATTGCCAATATTATATCACTAAAGTCACATTCCGGAGGGCACTCACTTACCTTCCACTGGACCCCATATTCTAATGGTCAAATGTAATTGAGAGGTGCTTTAGATTTCAAATGTCTTAGTTATTTTTACTTATCTCACCATTTTTTTTTCATTTTTGTTAGTTTTTGAAAAATTTTATATATTCAGTAGATTCTCACAAATAATAAAAACTCATCCTTGTGAAAATATGAAAGATTTTTTAGAAAGTTTTCATACAATGAAAATGTTTACACCTGTTTATCAATTCCAAGAAATAAATGTTGTATTGTATTCTTCACGTTTGGAAGAATTTATAGGGCTTGACACTATGCGTACAAGATTATATAGGATGAATTTGTAGAAATATCAGAATTACTGCATCAATGAAGAAAAGACAACATATTTCAGTCATAGTAACTTTAAATCTGTATAAAGGTCCATGTCCATGATGTGATTTTTTAGGGCAACATTTTTGCAACAATCGTTTCCACGAAATTGCATAACATTGGTTAATAACAAAATTAATTAAAGGAATACTATCGATACCCAAGTGTTCTAAAATGACAGTGTGCAAATAATGTCTAAGTAGCTGTGTAAACATTTTCCTACTTTTCATGTTAAATATCAGAGGCAAAAGCTGTAATTTATTGAGGGTATGATTTAGCTATATTGGGACAAATCAATTGCAGAAGGGGTGTCTGCTTCAATGCACAGCCAGAGTAGCATATCAGACTACAGAAAGCAAATATCAAACATATCAAACTCTGAAAGCAAAAACAGTATTAAAAAGATGTGACAATTTGTTACATTTCCTCTGCTCTCTTCACACACGTCAGTCAGAAACACAGGACACAGAAACTGCAGCTGTTGGGAGTTCTCTTCTCTGTCACACACAGAGCTACACATAGAGTTAACTGATCAAGTCTGAGGGGAATTTCCCCTCTCCTCATGGCTCAGTCAGCCGTCAGTTTTGGCGTCAGTACAAGATACAAGATACAAGATGGATTTATTCGCCAAGTACGGTGGTGCCGTACTCGGAATTGCTTGTGGTACACATGGCTTGGGAAAGTACGTAATGACAGTTGTACAGTTTACATATATACGGCGACAATTACACATACTGACAGCATTTACAATACATTTGCGGCTACAGTTCCACAAACTGGCAGCATAACAGTACGATGACATCTATTGTGATGTTGTGTGAGTGTTACAGATGCAGAAGAGAAGGCAGAAGAGCCACTAAGGCAAGTATGCTGGTTGCAGACTAGGACGGAAGAGTCAAGGGTCAGAGTTGTTGAGCAGCAGAACTGCCTGGGGGAAGAAAGAGTTCCTGTGCCTGGTGGTCTTGGTTGGGATAGTTCGGAAGCGGCGGCCGGATGGGAGGGGCTCAGTAAAGTTTGAATGTATATTGATAACAGTAAACAAAGAAGTTGCTACTAAAATGTATACACCAGTACTTAGCAGCACTTCCCAAACAATTCCTGTGTCAATTGAAAAAAATATGTGAATCGATAGTATTCCTTTAAACTATGCTTAAAGCCGTGTGACTACCCGTGACAATCATTCATACTGAACAACCATCATGATGGATCAGTAAACAAGTGATGATTCAGATTACCAATGACTCCTGCGCAAATTATTGCAATTATTTAAACAATTGTTCGTATTCCATCATTCATTCCCATTGTATGCGATTTTGAAAGATGATTCGGGCAAAGATCCTTTGTCGCCTCATCATTGCTGGAGATTCCCCGATCCATATTCTGGTGGATACTCGGCTTAAGAATTCCTTTAGGCCATATAAGATATACACCGAGCATGGCCTACAAAATTTCTCTTGAAGTGTTGTATTTTGTAATGGAACTCATAAGCACTAATTAAGCAAAGGTCATGCCCTGCAGTATAAATATCTAACTTACAGCTCAGACTCTAATGACAACAGTGACAGAAAGAGATTGATATATTTTATTGAAAAGGTTAGAAGGGGACTCATTAGGCTACGTGAATATCTATATCTTCATGGGGAGAAGCAGAGAGATCTCACACCTTTGTGAAAGCTCTCAGGTCACCATTGTCATTACAGTTATTGATGGCAAATCCCAGATTTACAGTCTTTCGGTGCCCCTAGGCCATGAACCTTTCTCTGTGACAAGAAGATTCCAGAAAAGTTATTTCCTGGCTCAGAAATCCATTCACAACCCTGCAGGGAAACTAAATCCCAGGGAAGCATTCCTGTTCCATGCAGAGGCCCAGCAAGCACCAGCAATTACAGCTGACGGCCTAAATACCTGGACAATAAGAATTTCAGTAATTCCAGGAATTAGTGTGATTATAGCCATGACTGGGAAACTGGGAGTCATCAATGAATACAGCTTCCTGGAGTCTTAAGAATCACAGGATGATGTTGAAGAATAAACAGTAGACTCATAGAGTACACAGCCTGGATTTATTATAGTTCTTCTACATAAGACTCATTATTGCAACAGTTTTTTTTTATCTGCTAAAATTCTTCCGGTCCTTTTTTATTGCAAGTATAAACACCTTATTATATGCATGTCTGCTTATTTAAGACATGTTTATACTAATACTTCTTGTGTTGCTATAAAATGTGTCTGCTTCTATTTTCTTTCCAAGAGGTATAATAGTGTTTTGTTGACTCTTAATTAATAATGTAAACTCATGTAAACTTATGGTCACAAGCTGGTATAAAACCATGAAAATAAATGTATGAGTGTTCACCTTTTTATAGATTGCAATGACTTTAAAGATAAAATGAAAAAAATAAATAAAAAGCAGGACTTCAATCAATCAAAGGCGGTTGGCTGTAACCTTTTTTGATTTTATGACCTAATATGTTGGCAGACAGTGTAAAATATACAAGTAGACCAAATGATCCTGTTGATTAAGGCCTCTTTCACACCAAGACGTTGCGTTTTATGGGACGTTAAGGTCGCATAACGTGTTCCTAAAGCAACGCATGGTGGTGTTGAAGTTGGACGTCAGATTGAGCCGCATTATGCAGCTCTTGGTACGCTGTTTTCGTTCTATCTATACTGATAAAACAGCCGCTCCAGGATAGTGATGGGAAGTCTGGATCTTTTTAAGGATTCGGATGATTTGAATCGGATCATTGAAAAGATCCGGATCTTTGAACCGAATCATTTGAATCATTTTACTAGGGAAGCAGACTGGGGGTGAAATGACTAGCAGGACAGGACTTTCCCTGCACTGTACATTCTGTATGTTCTTGTTTCTTCCAGACAGACATCCACTGTGAACCGAATCGTTCATTGTGATGATCCGGATGATTCGACTCACAAAAAAGATCCGGATCAAATGAACGATTCATTCATGATCCAGACAACACTACGAGCCCAGGTTACGTCACCACAGTGCAGTGAATATCAATTAGCCAAGTGGCTAGTCACTGAGCATGTGCAAGCAGTCTAACGCAGCTAAAGCCCAGTATAACGCACAGCATGCTGCACCTTCATTCAACGTGTAGCGTTACAATGTAACGCAAAGTGGGCACTGTGGCCAGCACATTGATTTTTCATTACTGTGAGTTGGGCTGCGTTACAGTCTGCTGTAACGTGGGACTTTAACGTCCCACGGTGAAAGCAGCCTAATGGTACATTTCTTCAGACTATAGCCTGTTATGGACTTTTCCAAACTCCCTGTGTTTTTCCTGAAATTAGTTTGATCTCCTTGCTGCAAGATCATGGAATATGGAGGATGGCTAGTGGCTTTGCAGTGACTGAGATATTGGCAATATATATCCCTATTACTTTACAATAGTTCCAACTAAGTTCCCTTGTAAACAAAACGAATAATTATATAGAATATTTCTCTCTCAAATACAGATGTCTAAATCATGACACCATGTCAAGAAACCATTTTTTTCCAACAGGATGTTCAGCAGATTGATATATAAAAAAATCTATTAACCCTTCGCACTCTCGCATGCAAATGTTCAAACAAATGCATTCACAGATTCACTCATCCAGGCACCACTGTTATCCCTACAGCTATGTTAAAAGCCGGGGTTTTAGTTCACAGAAGAATGCATTCTTATGCTTAGTCACCTATACTGCGCAGAAGTACCCAGGTAAACATAGGTGTCCTAACTCTGGCCCTGTAACATGCATAGTGCAGACATGCAAACATTCATTGCATCAAACCTATCTAGGGATTAGGAGCACACATCCTGACATCCTCTCCTGGGACAGATAGCGCATCTTACCAATCGCACAAGGGAGCTAACGTAATGTATCCATGTGCACCATTCACATACACCAGCATAAGCTGTGTGCATGCTGACAAACACATACAGGGGAAGGAGGGAGTGCACTGAATTAAAACCCTAACCACAGGGGTCAGTAACAAGAAAAAAAAACACATATATCCAGGCACATCGCCTCTAGTTAGGACATTAAAGAGAATCTGTATTGTTAAAATCGCACAAAAGTAAACATACCAGTGCGTTAGGGGACATCTCCTATTACCCTCTGTCACAATTTCGCCGCTCCTCGCCGCATTAAAAGTGGTTAAAAACAGTTTTAAAAAGTTTGTTTATAAACAAACAAAATGGCCACCAAAACAGGAAGTAGGTTGATGTACTGTATGTCCACACATAGAAAATACAACCATACACAAGCAGGCTGTATACAGCCTTCCTTTTGAATCGCAAGAGATCATTTGTGTGTTTCTTTCTCCCTGCAGTTCTCATGCACTGAAGTTTCAGGCTGCTCTTTTTTTTCTCCTGCAAACAGCTTTGCCCTTGTCTGTAATTCTTCAGTATGTGAAAGCCCAGCCAGCTCAGAGGACGATTTATCCAGCTTGTAAAAGAGAAGAGAGAAGCTGCTCTAATCTAAATAATACACAGGCAGTGTGCATAGATGGGCCTGGAATGGGGAATTCATAGCAGAACCACAACACTGAAGAACTTGGCAGCCTTCCAGACACAGGCTGACAAGTCTGACAAGGGAAAGATACATTGATTTATTACAGAGACTGTGATAGCAGAAAGTGCTGCAGTAAGCCAGAACACATTAGAATAGCTTTTGGAACTTGTAGGATGATAAAAAACAGGATGCAATTTTTGTTACGGAGTCTCTTTAAATAAGTTATTAAGGAAAAGGGAGGTGCTGAAGGGGGTGTGGCCAGAAAACAGCAAAAATCTATTTACCCTTCGCACTCTCGCATGCAAATGTTCAAACAAATGCATTCACAGATTCACTCATCCAGGCACCACTGTTATTACTACAACTATGTTAAAAGCCGGGGTTTTAGTTGAATACATTCTTATGCTTAGTCACCTATACTGCGCAGAAGTACCCAGGTAAACATAGGTGTCCTAACTCTGGCCCTGTAACATGCATAGTGCAGACATGCAAACATTTAGTGCATCAAACCTATCTAGGGATTAGGAGCACACATCCTGACGTCCTCTCCTGGGACAGATAGCGCATCTTACCAATCGCACAAGGGAGCTAACGTAATGTATCCATGTGCACCATTCACATACACCAGCATAAGCTGTGTGCATGCTGACAAACACATACAGGGGAAGGAGGGAGTGCACTGAATGAAAACCTTAACCACAGGGGTCAGTAACAAGAAAAAAAAACACATATATCCAGGCACATCACCTCTAGTTAGGACATTAAATAAGTTATCAAGGAAAAGGGAGGTGCTGAAGGGGGTGTGGCCAGAAAACAGCAAAAATCTATTAACCCTTCACACTCTTGTATGCAAATGTTCAAACAAATGCATTCCACAGATTCACTCATCCAGGCACCACTGTTATCACTACAGCTATGTTAAAAGCCGGGGTTTTAGTTCACAGAAGAATGCATTCTTATGCTTAGTCACCTATACTGCGCAGAAGTACCCAGGTAAACATAGGTGTCCTAACTCTGGCCCTGTAACATGCATAGTGCAGACATGCAAACATTCATTGCATCAAACCTATCTAGGGATTAGGAGCACACATCCTGACGTCCTCTCCTGGGACAGATAGCGCATCTTACCAATCGCACAAGGGAGCTAACGTAATGTATCCATGTGCACCATGCACATACACCAGCATAAGCTGTGTGCATGCTGACAAACACATACAGGTGGAGGAAGGAGTGCACTGGATTATAACCCAAGCCACAGGGGTCAGTAACAAGAAAAAAAAACATATATTTCCAGCCACATCGCCAGATTGATATATAAGTAAAGAAGGCTTCTCAAGAAAACGGGCAATTCTGAGGTAGGAGCAAGAAAAGTCATCAGACAAGTGTATTTAGGTCTATACAAAGAAAGCTCTACTCCTGCAAAATATATATTCTCAAGAAGTCAGCAGCCATCTGCTATTTACAACATTGGCTTATTTTATTAAACCAAAGCAAATAGTCGACCACAACATAAAAACCAAACCTGAAGTGAGAAAAAACGTTTGGTTAATTCATGTATGTGTAATAGGTTTTTTGGAAATTCATGTTTTTATTTTTAATTTAAAGTAAGCCTGAGACAAAAGGGAGCAAAGGAGTGCATCAGCTTAATCACCACCCGCCAAGTCCCCTCTGCTGTGCTCCTGTGACGTCTGCGACTCAGCTTGGTTGTCGACTACCATGCACAGGGTTGGAGGAAGCCACAGGTAATTAAAAATCCTTTCCTCTTTTTCATCTCAGGTACACTTTAAGGGCTCAAATTCTAAGTCTGAATTGCAAGTAACAGCCATATGAATGTGACATAAAATAGTGTCCTGAATTCAGGAGTGTTTGTTCTGCTAGATACAAATTTACTGTACAAAAGTACTGGTGTTATAAACTCTTGCAAAAATGGAGGGCAAGTTCTAAGTAGGATTTTGTACTATTTATATAAATGTTTATCTCATCATACCATATGTCACTTCAGGTACACTTTTAGAGCAGAGTGTATTGAGGTGAGATTTTTAATTTAAAGCGGGATTGTCACCATAAAAATCAAATTTGAACAGCAACTGGTCTGGGTGTATTAACCACTTGCCGACCGCCTTAAGCCGATGGGCGGTGGCAAGGGCTGGGCCCAAACGGCCGCAATATGCCCATCGGTGGCGGCAGGAGGCGTGGTTGTGCGGCGATCGCGTCATTCGTGACGCGATCAGCCGCCGGCGACAGGCTCCTCCCCCCTCGCGCTGTAATCCGCTGGCCGTTCAGAAGCGCCGGCAGGTTACTAGCTACCGGATCGCCGCATACAAAGTGTATAGTACGCTTTGTAATGTATACAAAGCGTATTATACAGACTGCCTCCTGCCCTGGTGGTCCGAGTGATCGAGGGACCACCAGGGCAGGCTGCAGCCACGCAGGTAAGCACCCAAGCACACTGATCGCCCCCCCTTCCCTCTGATCGCCCACAGCACCCCTCAACCCCCCCCCCTGCCCACCCCGCAGACCCCTGTTTGCACCCAATCACCCCCCTAATCACCCATCAATCACTCCCTGTCACTATCTGTCAGCGCTGTTTTTTTAGTTAGTCCCTAAACTGCCCCCTGGAGGCTCCTGATCACCCCCCCCCACACTCTCAGATCCTCCCCAGACCCCCCTAGACCCCCCCCTGTGTACTGTATACATCTATCCTCCCCTGTAATCACCTGTCAATCACCTGTCATTCACCCATCAATCACCCATCAATCACCCGTCAATCACCACCTGTCACTGCCACCTAACCTGCCTCTTACGGGCATCTGATCACCCTCCCACACCATCAGATCGCCCGCAGACCTACCCTCAGATCACCTCCAAAGTGCATTGTTTACATCTGTTCTGCCATCTAATCACCCACTGATCACCCATCAATCACCCATCAGTCACCCCCTGTCACCACCTGTCACTGCTATCAATCAGATCAGACCCCTATCTGCCCCTAGGGCACCCAATCACCCGCCCACACCCTCAGAACGACCTCAGACCCCCAGACCCCCCCCCCTGTGTACTGTATACATCAATTCTCCCCTGTAATCACCTGTCAATCAATTGTCAATCACCCATCAATCACCCATCAATCACCCGTCAATCACCCCGTCACCACCTGTCACTGCCTCCCATCAGATCAGACCCTAACCTGCCTCTTACGGGCATCTGATCACCCTCCCACACCATCAGATTGCCCGCAGACCTACCCTCGGATCACCTCCAAAGTGCATTGTTTACATCTATTCTGCCATCTAATCACCCACTGATCATCCATCAATCACCCCCTGTCACCACCTGTCACTGCTACCCATCAGATTAGACCCCTATCTGCCCCTAGGGCACCCAATCACCTGCCCACACCCTCAGAACGCCCTCAGACCCCAGCCCTGATCACCTCGCCAGTGCATTGCTTGCATCTATTCCCCCCTCTAATCACACCTTGAGACACCCATCAATCACCTCCTGTAACCACCTAGCACACCTACCCATAAGATCAGTCCCTAATTTGCCCCGTGTGGGATCCTGATCACTCGGCCAAACCCTCAGATCCCCCTCAGACCCCCTTCCGATCACCTCCCCAGTGCATTGATTGCATCTATTTTCCCCTCTAACCACCCCCTGAGACACCCATCAATCACCTCCTGTCACCCCCCTAGCACTCCTATCCATCAGATCAGGCCCAATACAACCTGTCATCTAAAAGGCCACCCTGCATATGACCGGTTCCACAAAATTCTCCCCCTTATAGACCACCTGTCATCAAAATTTGCAGATGCTTATACCCCTGAACAGTCATTTTTAGACATTTGGTTTCCAGACTACTCACGGTTTAGGGCCCCTAAAATGCCAGGGCAGTATAGGAACCCCACAAGTGACCCTATTTTAGAAAGAAGACACCCCAAAGTATTCCGTTAGGTGTATGACGAGTTCATAGAAGATTTTATTTTTTGTCACAAGTTAGTGGAAATTGATTTTTATTGTTTTTTTTCACAAAGTGTCAATTTCCACTAACTTGTGACAAAAAAAATATCTTGTATGAACTCACCATATTCCTAACGGAGTACCTTGGGGTGTCTTCTTTCTAAAATGGGGTTACTTGTTGGGTTCCTATACTGCCCTGGCATTTTAGGGGCCCTAAACTGTGAGGAGTAGTCTAGAAACCAAATGCCTCAAAATGACCTGTGAATATGACGTCACACATGTGGTATCGACGTACTCAGAAGAAGTAGTATAATGTGTTTTGGGGTGTATTTTTACACATACCCATGCTGGGTGGGAGAAATCTCTCTATAAATGGACAATTGTGTGTAAAAAAAAAAATCAAAAAATTGTCATTTACAGAGATCTTTCTCCAAAGTCCAAAGGTACTCATTGGGCTTTGGGACCCTTAGCGCAGTTAGGGTGCAAAAAAGTGCCACACATGTAGTATCGCCGTACTCAGGAGAAGCAGTATAATGTGTTTTGCGGTGTATTTTTACACATACCCATGCTGAGTGGGAGAAATATCTCTGTAAATGTGTGTAAAAAAAATAAAAAAATTGTCATTTACAGAGATATTTCTCTCACCCAGCATGGGTATGTGTAAAAATACACCCCAAAACACATTATACTACTTCTCCTGAGTATGGCAATCCCACATGTATGGCACTTTTTTTGCAGCCTAACCGCGCCCAAAGTCCAATGAGCACCTTTAGGCTTTACAGTGGTGCTTACAATTAGGCACCCCTCAAAATGCCAGGACAGTAAACACACCCCACAAATGATCCCATTTTGGACACTTCAAGGTATTCAGAGAGGAGCATAGTGAGTCCGTGGCAGATTTCATTTTTTTTTGTTGCAAGTTAGCAGAAATGGAAACCTTCTTTTTTTTTTTTTTTTTTATTGCCACAAAGTGTCATTTTCCGCTAACTTGTGACACAAAATAAAATCTTCTATGAACTCACCATGCCTCTCAGTGAATACTTTGGGATGTCTTCTTTCCAAAATGGGGTCATTTGGGGGGTATTTATACTATCCTGGAATTTTAGCACCTCATGAAACATTACAGGTGCTCAGAAAAGTCAGAGATGCTTCAAAATGGGAAAATTCACTTTTGGCACCATAGTTTGTAAACGCTATAACTTTTACCCAAACCAATAAATATACACTGAATGTTTTTTTTTTTTATCAAAGACATGTAGCACAATAAATTTGGACAAAAATGTATACAGAAATTTTACTTTATTTGAAAAATGTCAGCACAAAAAGTAAAAAAATCATTTTTTTTGACAAAATTCATGTCTTTTTTGATGAATATAATAAAAACTAAAACTCGCAGCAGCAATCAAATAGCACCAAAAGAAAGCTGTATTAGTGACAAGAAAGGGAGGTAAAATTAATTTAGGTGGTAGGTTGTATGACCGAGCCATAAACCGTGAAAGCTGCAGTGGTCTGAATGGAAAAAAAAGGCTCTGGTCCTTAAGGGGCGAAAAGACTGTGGTCCTTAAGTGGTTAAGTGATAAAGATGCTAATCCTGCATTCAAAACTTTCAAAACTTTTTCTGCTGTTATGGTTTGGAGTTATCACATACCTTAGGAGCACTGGCCCTTTAATTGCCATTGCCATCGGATGGCAAAACAGTTGCATGCTGGGGGGTCTTTTTATCTATAATATATTCCTCCTTCAGTCTCAGTCTTCATGGGGGAATGTCAAAGATTTGTATAATTGTTTGAAATGTACTCCCTAGAAAGGACCTATACAAAGATGCCAGCCAGGTTGCCTACTCAATGTGCCACTATTCTGACTGCTGGACAATGCCACTACCAGTCACTGTGTGCTTTTCAAAGTAAGAGAAATCATGAATACCCCATGAGATGTACTAGTCGAAACCTTTTGCTAAGAGGTTCAGAATTGGTAGATTACAATAGCTGCTGTAAGTGACATCTACAAAGAAAGCAAACAAATTAAAAATAAAATTAAGTGCATTTACTCTGGAACAAATGTGCAACTTTTAATATTAATTTAAAATTGTACAGTTTTTCACCATAGTCCCTCTTTCAAAGCCAGATATGTTTTTCAGGACTAGCTTAGAAACCTAGGTATCTATAATAAACAATAAAAAATACAGTAGCATATACTAAATGCTTTCAGTTACGTAGAGATTCTCACAGTGTAAGCAGCTCGGGGTGACCCAAAACCACAAGGAGAGTATAGGGGACTAAAAGAGACTGAGAAGCCCTCCTACTAAAAAGCAACACTTAGTTTGGGTTGCCTTCTTAAAACAGAAGGAATTTACCATAATTCTGCTTTTAGGCTGCTTGCACACCAAGACGTTACAGGCGCACGTTAGTGCGCCTGTAACGCTCCCCCAACGCACAGCAATGTAACACAAGTGGGCTGTTCACACAGCCCACGTTGCGTTACATGTAACGCTGCACGTTCTGTGCAAAGTGCAGCATGCTACGGCGTTGGAGCGGCTATAGCCGCGTTAGACTGTTTGCACATGCGCAGTGGGGGGCGGAGGAGGCGGGGAGAGCCAGCTACAGTAGCCGCGCACATGGCTACTTAATATTCACTGCACTGGCGGGCGCTGATTGGCCGGCGGGACCACGTGATGCGGAGTGTCTCGCTCCGCATCACGTGGTCCCGCTGGCCAATCAGCGCCACTCTGGGAGATATTATGGGCATCGAGCAGCCTAACGCGGCTCACTCTACCGTCGGCTTTTGCAGCACCATACGTTGTGTTAGGTGCACGTTATGCGACCTTAACGTGCCACCTAACACAACGTCTTGGTGTGCAAGAAGCCTAAGTAATCATCTGTGGCTACCCACAATGCACCACTACTGAATATGCAAATTATCTCTTTATGCATGTGGGGTTGATGTGGCTCTGTGAAATTTAAAGCTACAGTATAGGCTTGCTAGATACCAGCGGTTCTGAATGCTAGCCTGGCTTTCAGGGGAATAAAGAGATCATTTGCATATTCAGTAGGGGTGCATTGTGGGTAACCACAGATTTTCACAGTGTATATACATTCATTTTATCCAAATATTTTTGAAAAAGCAATCTACACCTGCAAAAACCAATAGACAAAAACATGCTGGGTCCAGGGGCGTAACAATAAACTCTGCAAAGGATGCCTCCGCAGGAGGGCCCAGAAGCCTCAGGGGGCCCGTGGGGGAAAAGTTTGAGAGACTGACAAGCAACTAAGGGCATGGAGAGAAAACGTATTCTACTCTCATACCATAGTTATGTTGACTACATGTGTCCACTACACAGATAAGGAATCATACACACTTTGGAATTTGTACACTGTCCCTGCTCCCTAGGGTTCGTAAAAAAAAACATCTATCTCTCACTGCAGCAGTTCTGATGAATTCATGTACAACATTACAAACAAAGGAGTCACAGTTGGAAAAAAATTTGTAGACTGTCCCTCAGAAGAGATTCCTAAGTTCTTATCACACACAGGCTAGTGACCTTATGGTGTCTGATTACTGGACACAGTGGAAAGGGAAAGATTGATGTCTGACTGTTGCTGCCTCATTGAGAGCTTGTTGTCTCACACAGAGTCAAAGATCCTGTAATAACAGTATCAATCAGTGACATTCTGAATGTTTTGCCAAAGTTACAGTGAATATATCTTATGTTCAGCACGTCATTGTTGTTCCTCCATATAACATGTAGTAAAATAATATGGCTGTGTGTGTATGTATGTACTGGGAACAGAGCTGCGACAAGTCCTTGTCGGCTGCAAGGGGCTGGAGGAAGCCCCAGGTAAATAGATCTGGGGGTAGCATAGAATGCCTGACATTTCCTTTAAGTCTAAAGGTGCCCATACATGGTACAACTTTTCATTTTTTTTTCGGTTAGATAATTTAGTTCGATTATTCCATTAGATCAAATATAAAGATTTTTCCAGCATGTCCGATCTGATTTTTCTCGAAAAAACGGGATCATCGTTCAAATTTCTTGATCGAAAAAAAATTATTTTCAACTTTCATCTGATTCGATCATTTAATTCTAATAAACGGGATAATCAAACGTTTTTATTGTACCATGTATGGCCACCATAAGTGTTTTTCTCTGCATGGGGAAAACACATTGGTCCTCAGTTTTCCTGTGCAGAAAGCGAGGGGGGTGGGGGGTCCCCTCCAAAGTTTCGCAGGGGGGCCCAGTGATGTCTAGTTACGCCCCTGGCTGGGTCCTGTGCTTCTGGGCTTATAGCGTGCAGTATTCCTTTTAGGTGTCTAAGATTTATTATCGCCATTGTATTTTCAGCACTAGTAACTTAGATCTGTAATTATGATGCAGGAGAGCCCTATGTCTCTTTTCACTTACACTAAAAACTCTGTGTCAAATGATCACACCCTGATCAATCACACAGCTTGAGAGGCCCATAATTATGTTCATTTCTAATTTGTTATGAAATGCATCAATATGAGATAGCAGCAATTACAGGTGTCAGGCCGATGCAGCACAATTAGAGCTATAGTTATCACATCAGATTTGTGAGACTGTTGGTCAGGAAAGTACAGAAAGCTGTTCATGTTATACAACATTGTGATGGCCTGTCCCTATTACAGGATCAGGATAAGGTTTCATATACAAATGAGTCCAATGTTGCAGACAATTTGCCGGTGACATGAACGGCTTTGTTTATCAGAGAGTCGAGAGAGTGACATGTTTGGCCAGATGTAGAGACACATATTGCAAACTATTATTGTGTGAAGCATTCTGGATCCTAACACTAGGTACCCTCACCCTGTAAGGTTTAAAAGCCTGTTGGGATTTGAAACATATGTTGATGTCCTTTTAATCTACTTGTTTCCATTATTTGTTTTTATGTCTACTTCTACTAGGAATATGGTTATGAGCCATGTGCCATTAAATCCTTCATAAACTCATCCATGGGCCACACCTCTAGGAGCGTGTCTTAGAGCTTATACAGTTTACCTGGATAATGATTAAGGACGCACAGTCCAAAACTTGTTAGCCATTTTATATGCTTTACCTGTGATTGCCAAAAAAAAGCTTTCTGGATCTTTCTACATCCTGGAGTGGACTTTGTTTGGGAAACTATATCTACAGCAACTAGGTGTTCGGCAGCTCCGGCGGTTAGAGTGAGGGAGGGAGGTGGAGCAGTGTTTTCCCTTTACAAGGGTCTAGATAAGCTGGAAGCCACAGCACAGATACATTTTGGAACATTAGTAAACCATTTTAAACTATTTGTACTATTATTTGCAGCTACTGGGCTTGATTCACAAAGCGGTGCTAACTGTTAGCACGCCTGTGAAAACCCCCTTAGCACGTCTAAACGAGTTTTCGCGCGTAAAACTTTATGCGCACAAAACTTTATGCGCGTAACACTTTACGCGCGCACTGCACAGAGCGCAGGGCGCTCCGCGCGAAGTGCCCATTAAAGCCTATGGGACTTAGCACGCATAAGACTTTGCACGCGTAGAACTTTGCGCGCACAAAGTTAGCGCGCGATCTGATTGAGAAATCCGGTGCTAACTTACTTAGTTCCCTGGTTAGCACGTCTAAAGACTTTAGACGTGCTAAGTAGGTTAGCACCGCTTTGTAAATCAAGCCCTCTGTAGGCAACTGGACAAGTAAACAATTTAGAGGGGGCTGAGTTGTTAGCTTCTATTCTTCCATAGTTTACAGTACCTTTTCTCTAATTATTCTTTATTTCTAAGTACATGTAGTCACATCATACTCCTGGCCACATATTTTAAGGGCCGAAGTTGTTTGTGAGGTGTGAAAATAGCTTAGTTTTGAGGATAGCTCATGAGAGTGATGTCACTATTGTAAATCAGGAAGTGCCAATATGTTTTCCCGTTCATAACAGGGTGGGAAAATTGTCACAGCTATAATCAAAGACTGGAAACAGAACAATGCTATAGTTTGTCTTGTGCCACGAGGTATCTTTTTGGCAGTATGACCATTACTGCTCATTTCAACTGTTGGATTGTATTATTTTTATTCAGTCAGTTACCTAAATATACTTCAGTATCTGCAAATCAAATAAACTCCAGACTGATGAACACTTTCAATAATTAATTCTTGGCAAAAGGGTGAATTAGGCTAGTTCCCTTGATTAAAAATGTGTACGTTTAAAAATGGAACAAAACACTTTCAACAAAATATACAGTCTGTAATACATTTTCAGTATCTAGCAAACCAAAAAAAGTGTAGAGAATTAGGTAAGAAAAGTAACATTTCTCTTTTTGAAATTCTGTTAAATAAAATCTGATAGTACATTGAACAGCAGTAGCCTTACTGTTAATACTGCACCTACCATGAATACTTTATAGGGCATACAATGGCCACACTTATCCCTGGCCTGTTCTAGAGCCTTGGGTTGCACATTTGAAAAGGGGAATTGTTGAAAAACACGTGAGGTCTGTAGGATAGATTAAACAGGTGCATACTAACTGGACAAAGCCAAGAGATGTTGCCCAAAATAAGATATCAGATTTCAGCTGTTAAACTAAACATGAGTTGTCACTGGTTCCCCTGAATACTCTGGCTTCAGTTAGTTGGTTTGTGTTACTACTAATTCTGGGTGGTGAAATTTGGACACCAGCCCCTGCTGCTTGTATATATATTGGAATGAGCCGCTAAAGCATGGAGTGCTCTACAGTAAATTGTATCATCTTGATTCAAAGCATCCTAACGTCCTGCTTGAACAGATAGCTAACATGGTACAATACTGTGCTGCTACTATTACACACACTATAAACCTGGAATACTAGCAGTATGCAATTACAAACCCTGACACTGTTCAATGAACAATATCACAACAATTGAGTATTGTACATTGAGCAGTATCAGTTAAATTATTTTGCGCTTTGTTCTCCTACTGATGTCCTTATGACCTAATAGCAGACTTTCCATTTCAGCAGAGCAGGAGCTGTGTTCAAAAGGCTTCTGTTTATACTTCCATATTCTGATAAAAGTGGAAAATCCCAATGATTCTCTTCTATTTCTTTGGTTTCTCTTCTCCCCAGATGACATTGTGTATGCATGAAAGCCTTCATTCTATTGTAAATGTTGAGAAGATTTCCCTGAAAAGTTCATCACGAACACAAGAGAGCCACTCGTATGGCCACCAATAAAGATGCCAATAAGATACATAATCTCCCACAACACATTCTTTCCACAGGGCAGTGGGATCCTGCACATCCACAGTGACGGTGCATACACACAGTTTGTGAAATCACTTCCATTGCAGGAACAATAGCGGTTATCCCGATTCAGTACTTCATCTCAGGAACAGTTGAGAGATATAGGATATCTTTCACGGCGAAACATGCTGAGCTTCATAGCAGTGACTGGGTAACATTAGACAAAACAAATGTATGCCCATGTATTACAGCTTGATAAAACATATGAAATCAATGGAGATAAGATTATTGATATATACATTATATAGAGAGGGAAGGTTTGCTTTGAGTGAGTGGAGCAACACTCTAACTTCACAAATATATGAATATAACACATTTTTACATAACATATACAGAAGACCCACATTAAACATTAAACATTAAGTATAATAATACAATAATACAATACAATAACATTTTGTAAAGTGCTTTTCTCCCATAGGATGTGCATGGATATGTCTCCGATCAATACTTGGTTGCAGGCAGGATTGTGTTACAGAGGAAATAGTCAGGTGTTAGTAAGTGCCAGACTAAACAGGTGGCTTTTCAGTTTGGACTTTAATGCTCCAGAGACCGAGATGTCCTGATTGGGTGTGACAGGGAGTTCCAAAGTGTATGGGCAGCATGACAGAAGGCTCCAAAGGATTTGAGGTGGACTCTGGGGGTGACCAAGTTATTAGATCCTTTTGATCTAAGATTGTGGGAGATGTGATGCAGTTGCAACAAATCCTTCAGGTATCCAGGGCCCAAATTGTGCATGGATTTGAATGCCAATAATCCAATCTTAAACAGAATTCCCCATTTTATCAGTTGGCAGTGGAGTGATCGAAGGATCAGTGTTATGTGGCAATGGCGGGGTTGACTTGTTAACAGCCTTGCAGTGCCTGTACTAGCGGCAGGTGGTGTAGGTGTTTGGTTGGAAGGCCTGTATAGAGAGCATTGCAGTAGTCCAACCATTATGTGATAAAGGATTGAACAAGGGTTGGAAGATCTGCTAGAGGTATGAGGGGCTTAATTTTTGCAATGTTCCTTAGTTGAAGGATGGAATGTTTCCCAACTGCTGAGATTTGATTGCTGAAGCATTGTACCCCATTAATATGTACACCCACGCTGCGCACAAAGTCTGAGTTGTTCTGAACTCCCTATCCAGGGTTGCCTCTAGCCAATTTGTCACTCCAGGCAAGAAAAACGGTGGCACCCCCCTCAAAAAAAAA
This sequence comes from Hyperolius riggenbachi, assembly GCF_040937935.1. NCBI lineage: Eukaryota > Metazoa > Chordata > Amphibia > Anura > Hyperoliidae > Hyperolius > Hyperolius riggenbachi. The sequence goes on from NC_090646.1 coordinate 545,721,371, forward strand.
AAAAGATTATAATGCGGCAATGTTTTCACCAGAAAATAATCATAATGTGGCAGTGTTTCACCACAACATTACACTTATTGCGGCAGCGTTTCACCAGAAAAATACACGTAAAGGCGGCTGCTTTTCACCAGCAAATACACAATGCGGGCAGAGTTTCACCAGAAAATACACATTGGCAGGGCTCCACTTTCATGAGGCACAAAGGGGGGCAGAAGGATGCACAAAGGGGGAAATAAGGAGGCACAGGTGGACTGAATAAGGCACACAAGGTGACATAGAGAGGCACAGGGGGACAGAAGGAGGCATGAGGGTCAAAAGAAGTCACAAGGGAGGACAAGGAAATACACAGAGGGGCAGCGGGTGGTACAGGGGGACAGAAGAAGGCATGAAGGCCAGAAGGAGGCACAAAAAAGGACAGAAGGAGGCACAGGGGGACTGAAGGAGGCACACGGGGACAGAAGGAGGCACAAAGTGGGGCAGAAGGAGGCACAAAGTGGGGCAGAAGGAGGCACAAAGGGGGGCAGAAGGAGGCACAATGGGGGACAGATTGAGGCACAAATGGAGACAAAAGGAGGCAGAGGAAGAAAAAAAGGAGGCACAAAGGGGGCAGAAGGAGACACAATGGAGGAGAGAAAAAGCACAAAGGGGGCAAAGGGAGGAACAGGGAGACAGTAGAAGGCACAAAGGGGGACAGAAGGAGGCAAAAAGGGTGACAGAAAAAGGCAGAGGGGGATGTAAGGAGGCACAGGGAGACAGAAGGAGGCAGAGGGGGACAGACAAAGCCACAGGGAGACAGAAGAAGGCACAAAGGGGCACAGAAGGAGGCACAGGGGGACAGAGGAAGGTGCAGGGGGCAGAGGTAGCACATGGGGACTGAAGAGGCACATGGAGACAGAAGGAGGCACAAAGGGAGACAGAAGGAGGCACATGAGGACAGAAGGAAGCAGAGTGGGACTGAAGGAGGAACAGGGGGAAGAGATAGCACAGGGGGACAAAGAAAGGCACAAGGGGACATAAAGAGGCACAGGGGGACAGAAGGAGGCAGAGGTGGCACAGGTGGACTGAAGGAGGCACATGGACACAGAAGAAGGCACAAAGGGAGACAGGACGCATAAAGGGAGACAGATGGACAAACGGGGTCAGACATGGCATAAGGGACTGAAGGACACACAAGGAGATAGAAGGAGGCACAAAAGGGACAGAAGGAGGCACAAAGGGCGGGAAAGGGATGTACAAGGCACAGAGGGACACAGTGGCAGCTGCCTGCAACTTACGCTAAGCAGATGCAGCAGAAGCAAGTAATAGAACACCTGTGGGGTGGGGCTTAGTCAGGGGGGGGTGGCTTCATCCAGGGGCGTGGCTTAATCAAGCAACATGACGCCCCCAGGACCAATGGCACTCCAGGCAATGGCCTGTACTGCCTATGCCTAGAGGCTCCCCTGTCCCTATCCATAGTGATGCTGGCTGACACTGGAGCTGCTTTGCTGTCGAGCACTGACCTCAGTTTTGTCAGCATTTAGTTTTAGCGGGTTATCATTCATCTACTCTGGATAGAATGGATAGACAAAAGTCGCTCTTTATATGTGACATATATGTTTATGTGCCTGTCAAGTTTTTTACGAAATTCTTTTGCAGACAATTTTATGTTTCCTTCTGTCACAATATTTTTTAACTAATCATAGATCTGTCATTTCTTGCATTATAAATACTGTCAGGAAGACCATGAATATATATGACACCTCTACATTAATGTCATTAAGAAAGATGACATCAAGAGGAATTTAAAACATCTGCCATCTCGAAATCAAGTGACTCAGGAAAAAGATAATAACAGCTGTTTGCGTAGAAAAGCTTTATAAGACTGCTTAAATTATTTAGAAGAGAATTATATTCAGGTCAGGGATTTTTTTACCTGCACTCCGATAGGCTCAATCTAAACAGTGCTGGAACTGTGCCTACAGAAATACAGCATAGAGATCACTGCAAAGATTAAACATCAGATGCTTACGCACAATGCAAATCCAACATACTGCTGCGTAAATCAAGATGTGACTCTGTATTTTCAGGGAGAGGAAATAACAGCGCTAACTGTCTTTCTTTCATTTATACGAGAAAAGCTCAAGACCTTAGAAACAAACAAAAAAGTGAAGCACTGGTGGGGAACAGAAGTCATCCTCTTCATTGGCAGTACACATGGGCTTTTCTTGGCTGTGCTACATTCTCAACCTAGCTGAATAATTTATCATATAATGTTTTTATTTTACACTTTCCGAGCTCGGATGTTATTAGAAGTATACATCTGTTTTATCCGCTGGATACGTAGTCCATGTTGGTTGAAATCTATGTCCTGTTTGTGGCCACTTGTTTCTGACAGGATGTAGATTTCAACATCGTCGCCGGGCATTACTGACGCCACCACTGATCTCACCGTTCTGCACACACATCAGCTCATTAGCCCCGCCATCTCTATGACGGCAGAGCTCTGTGAGCCAGTCAGGAGCTGATTTCCTTGGCTCCTAACCCCATCATCTTTTTGAGCCGATCTTATTGGCTCACATTGATCACAGGGTCAGGACTCAGGAGCTAATGAAATCGGCTCCTGACCGACTCACTGAGCTCTGCCGTCATAGAGATGGCAGAGTGGTGGGCTGAGGTGACAGGTGAGTGGCGTGATCGGCGATTCGTAGTGGCGATTCTGTGTGGTGTGAGTCGGAGAGCCCCAGTTACTGGTCTTTAAAGCGGTATTGTCACCATAAAAATCAAATTTTAACAGCAACTGGTCAATTAAGTGATAAAGATGACAGCAATTAAGTGATTAAGATGCTAATCCTGCATTCAAAACTTGCAAAACTTTTTCTGCTGTTATGGTTTGGAGTTATCACATACTTTATGAGCACTGGCCCGAGTGCCAAACAGTGCCAAAGAGTTGAATGCTGGGAGTTCTCTTTATCTATAATATACTCCTCCTCTTCCATTTAGTTCCCTGCCTACCTTTCTTATCTGAAACACCCTCTGATTACTTGTGTTTACAAGCAAGGCTGAGGTGACTCAGCGATTGGAGGATAACACAGTGCAGTTCCTAGTATACACCTCAGAGTCTGAAGACTCTGGGAGTACGACAGCTAATAAATACACAATGAGCAAGAGAAGGGAGGGGGGAAAACAAGAGTCAGGGAGGATATAGGCCTCGATTCATCAAGACTTATCGAATTGGTTAACACAGTTTGGTAAAATACCGAATTCGTTAAGTTGATTTCAGGATTCATCAAATTTTTCTACAGCTGTTAGCGAGCATTCGGTAATAATTCGGTAAGAATTCGTTAGTGATGCGTTAAAACGGAAGAGAGTGCAATTCATGAAAATTAAAGTGGGTGTGGTTTAGCGTTACATTTAGGATTAGTTATCTCCTTCACTGCTCTGTCGTTATCCCTGTCAGATCATTGCTGACAGAGAAGATGGAGCCATTTGAAGTGGTTATGTATCAGCTGAGAGTGATTCAAAGGCGCAGAAGGGCAAGAATAAGGTCTAGAACCATATCAATTTGCAAGAGAATAGATTTATTTGCTATAACAGGACATCTGCATTTCTCTTGAATCATCTTGTAAGAGAACACAGGCAGTGCCAGGGTTAACTAATTTGCTAGCTGCACTATATTTTTTTAGAAAAGGCTCCTATCAAATTGTGGGATTATCCCAAGCCACTTACAGAATCCTGGTCCAGTTGTTAAGCCCTATTCGGAATGTTGCTACGTATTGTTCAAAGGACTGCCTTTTACCCACAATTCCATGGGAATCTTATGGCCTTGTGTTAAATTACCGCTGTAAAATGGGAATATCGACACGTTACCGAATGGTTTACCGAATTGTTATCGAATTCACACCGAATGAGGAAAAACCTTGATGAATACAACTAGAAATCGCTAAACTTCGAATTCAGTAATTTAACAAATTGGAAAAAGTTATCTCAAAGAGAATGATGAATCGAGGCCATAATGTCAGCATTAGCTTGGCAAGATGGCCACTGCCTAGAATAGGATTTTCTGCTATTCCTTTATAAAATTCACAGAAATCATTACGTGTATAGCACAATACATCTGTTATGTAAGTAGAAGTAGTATTTATCTACTTATATATGTGTTTTTTATTTCTAGGTTAGCATGAGGGTCGCTTGTTCTTTAAGGGGCCAGAGACCACCGGTACTGAACTGGTTATAGCAAACCTGAATTTAAAAATAAAACTCAAAATAAATGAACATATGTCATACTTACCACCTGTATAGTCTACGCATCAATCTCTTTCTCCTCTTCTGTGTCCTGTTTGTCCACTTTGATCATCGGAATTCTCCATCCTCCATTTTAAAAATGGTGATGACCCCTTAAAAGCTTCCAGGTCAGCAATCCGTTATCCAGTAATATCACTTGAGCCATAGGGAAACATGGACATTACCTTGCTCATCATTTGTCCTTTCAGTTATAACTGATGTAGAGAAAAACGGCCCTAAGGCTTTCAGCTTCCAGAGAGACAAGTCTGACTAGATCTAGTCAGAACTGGAAGGAATCAATATTAGAAGAAAATGGTGAGCTTCTAAGAGGAATTACCAGCAAGATAAGTATGTAATATTAATTTGTAGGTACATCGTGTATTTATTTTAAACTATTTTACTCGGTTGGTGTTCACTTTAAGGCATGCTTTGAAAAAGCTGACACTTTCTGCACCTTACTTTGGTATTACAATACTAACTGTTTAACATGGCTGATTTCTGCTGCTTTGTTTCCACTACGAGTGGGCTGCCATCTCGTTTGTGATGTCAGTACTATGTACTGCAGCTTGGTAACAATTCCAAGTATTTTCTGTGTTTCTCTGCACAGTAATCCATCTGATTCCATTATCAGAAGTAATTATAAAGCCTTGTACATATGTTCAATTACTGCTGCCCATGATGATTGTTAGGCCTCGTTCACATCACAAACGCGGATGGCCATGCGTGCGGAACGCATGCGGACCGCAACGCGTACGAACGCACGCCATCCGCGTTTGTGTGCGTTGCGTGTCTGATCCCATCACTGAAAAGTGAATGGGACAGCCACGCGTTTTTACAAAAAATGCGTGCAGCATGCGTTCCCGGACCGCACAGGTCCGGAACGCATGCAGTGTGAACATCAGACATTGCACTCTATGCAATGTCTGATGTCGTGCGTGTCGGCCACCTGCACGCGTTTCCAAAACGCGGCTGGAAACGCGTGCAGTGTGAACGGGGCCTTAGTTGATCATTAGGGTGACATTTTTGAGAACCAGCACTATACAGACACATTGACTACACCCAAGCAACATTAAGGGAAGGGAGGGACAATGGGGAGCAAATGAGCAAGTGGTGTTCTGTGTTGTAGTTCATCATTTGTAAGTAGCACTTTAGAGAGGTGCAGGCTTTTTACACTACAGGGCAAATTTCCTCTTCTACTGTCCCAACCATAGCTTCAGTGAGTGCACTATAGACAGAGCCCTTAACCATTACACCATCCAGCCACTGTAGTGCTTCAATGCCAGAGGGGGCCCCGTGAAGGGGAGAAGTTTCTTTTCCCTGTCCTAAGAGACTGACAACTAAGGGCAAAAAGAGAAAAAAACATTCTGCTCTCTGCCCAATTGTTCTAATGACTGCATCTGCTCAGCTACTGATAACGAATCATACAAAGTTTTGTAGACAAAGTTTTGTAGACGGTCTCTATTCAGTGATCAGCATGGTCTTGTGAACACTGCCCAGCCCCAAGCCTCTCCACCCCTACCCCAAGTGCTCTGTACTGAAGTGATGCTTGAGCAGTCTACAGAGCCAGTTCTGCTCCATCAGAGATGGACAGAGTGAGTGTAATAAGCTGAGGCTGGAAGCACACTCATCTGTTGGTTTTCTGTATGCCTTTTCTGCACACAATGTGTGTCTGTATGTGTGAAAACATGTACGTTTGATCACAGAAGCTAATGTAATTGATAGTGAAAGTACCCGAAGTGCTTTACTGCTGTCTGTTTTTATCTGCATGGGGAAAACACATTCAAGTGTGCACTAGCCAATTGAATAAAATTGGTTTTCAGTTTACTTGTGCAGAAAGTGAAGGGAGGAGGGGGCCCGATCCAAAGCTTTGCAGGGGGGGCCAATGATTTCTAGTTGTGTCCAGGGGCGTAGCATTAGGTATAGCCACCATAGCGTTGCTATGGGGCCCCGCAGTATCCCTACGCCACAGGGGCCCGTGCTGATTCAGGGTACTTTTTTTTTTTAATATATATTGATGCCGCCCGCCCCCGGCCCCCCCCACCCCATAATTTTAAAACAGCGGCGCATCGCTCTCTCGGGCCCCCCTCCTCTGATAAGGTGGGTGGTGACTCTGAGGAGGGGGACCACGTAGCGGCGCATTGATCCTCCCTGGCGGCCGGGCCCGACACTTACTGTATAGTTCCGGCCAGCCAGGGAGGGAGAAGGAGGAGGAGACAGCAGAAGAGTGACTCTCTTGAGTCTCTCAGACGTGCGACCAGGAGCAGGAGGGAGAGCGGACCGGCTGCTGCTGCTGCAAGGAGGAGAGCGGGAGAACACCGAGCCGACCCGACCCCACGCAAGCTGGCAAGGCAGCTGCAGCCTGTAAGTTTGCCTCGGCTCAGTGCCTGGTCACTGGTGCTGCTGCTGCCTGCAGTGGATGGAGGTGGGTGGGTGTTAATGGGGGCGGCCCGGGGGACTTGCTGGCTGCTGCTACCCATACCTGGCCAGCGGCCATGATGCAACCTAGTGCTGACTGCTGGGGGGTGGGGGGGCGGATAGGGCAGGTGGTGACTGCTCCCCACATAGCGACTGTTTTCTGGTGACTGCTCCCCACATAGCGACTGTTTTCTGGTGACTGCTCCCCACATAGCGACTGTTTTCTGGTGACTGCTCCCCACATAGCGACTGTTTTCTGGTGACTGCTCCCCACATAGCGACTGTTTTCTGGTGACTGCTCCCCACATAGTGACTGTTTTCTGGTGACTGCTCCCACATAGCGATTGTTTTCTGGTGACTGCTCCCCACAAAGCGATTGTTTTCTGGTGACTGCTCCCCACATAGCGATTGTTTTCTGGTGACTGCTACCCACATAGCGATTGTTTTCTGGTGACTGCTCCCCACATAGCGATTGTTTTCTGGTGACTGCTCCCCACATAGCGATTGTTTTCTGGTGACTGCTCCCCACATAGCGATTGTTTTCTGGTGACTGCTCCCCACATAGCGATTGTTTTCTGGTGACTGCTCCCCACATAGCGATTGTTTTCTGGTGACTGCTCCCCACATAGCGATTGTTTTCTGGTGACTGCTCCCCACATAGCGACTGTTTTCTGGTGACTGCTCCCCACATAGCGATTGTTTTCTGGTGACTGCTCCCCACATTGCGATTGTTTTCTGGTGACTGCTCCCCACAAAGCGATTGTTTTCTGGTGACTGCTCCCCACAAAGCGATTGTTTTCTGGTGACTGCTCCCCACAAAGCGATTGTTTTCTGGTGACTGCTCCCCACAAAGCGATTGTTTTCTGGTGACTGCTCCCCACAAAGCGATTGTTTTCTGGTGACTGCTCCCCACAAAGCGATTGTTTTCTGGTGACTGCTCCCCACAAAGCGATTGTTTTCTGGTGACTGCTCCCCACAAAGCGATTGTTCTCTGGTGACTGCTCCCCACAAAGCGATTGTTCTCTGGTGACTGCTCCCCACATAGCGATTGTTTTCTGGTGACTGCTCCCCACATAGCGATTGTTTTCTGGTGACTGCTCCCCACATAGCGATTGTTTTCTGGTGACTGCTCCCCACAAAGCGATTGTTTTCTGGTGACTGCTCCCCACAAAGCGATTGTTCTCTGGTGACTGCTCCCCACAAAGTAATTGTTTTTTGGTGACTGCTCCCCACATAGCGATTGTTTTCTGGTGACTGCTCCCCACATAGCGACTGTTTTCTGGTGACTGCTCCCCACATAGCGACTGTTTTCTGGTGACTGCTCCCCACATAACAATGATTTTCTGGTGACTGCTCCCCATATAATGATGTTTTTCTGGTGAATGCTCCCAGTGTGGGAGGTCCGAGAGGTGCGTTGGGTTGGAAGGTCGTTGGGGGGGAGGGGGGCCCCATACAAAAAATTTGCTATGGGGCCCAGTCATTTCTAGCTACGCCCCTGGTTGTGTCCCTGGTTATATAAATAGTTGTAAAGTAATCTTTTCTTATCTACGCTTTGAGACAAGAGATGGAAAAAAACATCAATGTTTTAGTCAAACTAAACTTCTGATCAATTATAAATCATTGCATTGTGTATAACTAGCTTTAGTTTGCATATAAGAGGTGATAGAGAAAAGATACAATATGCTTTGTTTCCTCTGCTCTTGCAGCACAAAACAACCATTGTGCTATGTGTACAGTCATGTCTGCAGCAAAAGCTAGATCCTTGCCTGGATGGTTGGCTTCATTTGATTCGCAGACTAATTAGAGAGAGAAAATAAGACAGTTTACAAGGTTGCCATGCACACCTGGATTCACTAAAACGTCTGTGACCATGACATGGTTGTAAAGAATGTTCAACACTCTGCCACTAAAAATCATTGTCTGGAATTTACTCCTGCACTTTTAGACTAATGAGGGAGCTTGAGATGCTATTATCATAGATATTCTCAAACCATCTGCTTTCAGGCTATTAAAATTATGACCTGTTGATGACAAAGTAAATGAAAAGTCCCCAGGAAAGATAAAGTACTGTACTGTACAAGTAATGCACTTGGATATAAGCACTGAGAGAGAGAGTGCGAGTAAGTGACTGAGAGAAGAGAGAGAGAGAGAGGCATACTCTGCATGGGAAGCACTGAAAGACTATAGCCTCATACACACGTATGAGGCTAATTGAACAAGTAGAGGTAGGGGAAGTGATGCACACCATAGAACTTGGCGGCCCATGTAGTTCTGGTTGCTCAGACCAATGGTAACTGGATAACAACTAGATCAGAAGAGTAAATGGTCGGCACTCCAAACAAAAGTTACATGGGTGTCTACAGCCCATGTGTGCACATCAAGCTTTCTCTCCAGGAGTGTACACTTGCTTTGGAATTATTGCCCTTGAGAAAGAGACACATTGTTGTCTCGAAATGTTGGGATTTTTTAATATGCAGCTATAAAGACAGTTAACTTTTGATTGAAGTTCCGACCATTTACTCTTCTGTGGCAGATGGAACACATAAACCCCTTGTCAGTGTGTCTCCATCGTGTCCTTTGCATTGGACATGTCATATTCAGTATTGCTATTATGGCATGTCTGACTTTAATCAGGTGTCCATAATAACTATTATTTTTTATGATTTGGTATTTATGTAGCACTGACATCTCCCTCAGTGCTTTACAGAGTACATACTCATATCACTATCGGGGGTAAGCCAATTAAGGCCTTGGGCCAGCCTTTGGATCACCGACAATCACCGGCGATTCCAAAAAGCCCTTTGCCAATAACATTTTATTGAAGGTAACCCACTAGAGTGATTGTAATAAAGCCAAAATGCAATCGCTCTGCCTGAAGCATATTTGGAGCGTTAGCACTCCAATACAAAGTATAGGATGACTGCAATATTGCTTTGACATTTCTGTCTTAGAGTGGTTTTACTCCCTAAATCACAAAGAACTCACACACAAAAAAATTGCAATCGCTAGAAATAAAATAAATCACTACTAAACCACCAGGAATTGCTTCTCAAATTTTCAATACGCTAGGGAACAAGCTGATCGAATGCAAGTGGGTCCCAGTAACAACTTATCTGTATGTTTTTGGGATGTGAGTGACTGTGGGAAACACAGGGAGAACGTACAAACTCTGTGCCAATAATGACCTGGCAGGTACTTAAACAATGGACCCACAAGGCAAGAGTGCTATTATCATACAACCAGGGGTGTAACTAGACTTAATAGGGCCCCCCAGCAAAAATGATAGCATGCGGTTCCCTGCAGGTCAGGGGATTGGGAGCCAGCGAATGGCAGCAGAGAGTGTTCTGTTGTGAAGCAGTGCCCGGAAAGCACACACACTCCCGCTACTCACTACTGTGCAAGAGGTGGCAGGGACAGTTTTTTTGAGCAAACAGGAAGGTGTTTTTCCTAGTTGACAACACTTGAGGTTGGGGAGAGGGAGGAGGAGAAGGAGGGGCCCGCAAGCCTCCGGCCCCCCTGCACTGGCAGAGGTTGCAGGGGTGATTGTTATGCCCATGCATACAACTCTGCATTGCACTCACTGCAGCCAGGGGCGTACCTAGAAATCCCCGGGGCCCCCCGGGGCCCCCCTGCAAAAAATAATAATCCCCCCCCCTAGGGCCCGCTCAGGGACTTTTGGGGGGCATGAAGGGTCGCAGCATAAGAGGAGAGTGTGGCAGATCGGTGGGGAGGGGGGAAATCCCCCCCCCCTCCCTCACCTCGGCTCTCCCCTCAGCGCTCCCCCTCCTGCAATCATTGGTGTTCGTGGTAGCAGCGGCGGTGGCGGCAGGATGACTCATTACCTCCTTTTCGCTGGAGCTCTTCCGTTCTCTAAGTGCAACTTCCTGTTTACACAGGAAGTTGAATGAAGCACTTAGAGAACGGAAAGGCTCCAGTGAGAAGGAGGTAATGTATTCAGCCTGCCTCTGCCGCTGCTGCTGCCTGCCCGCTGCCACCAATGATTGCAGGAGGGGGAGCGCTGAGAGGAGAGCCCGAGGTGAGGGAGGGGGGGGGGATTTCCCCCTTCCCAACGATCTGCCACACTCTCCTCTTATGCTGCGACCCCTCCTGCCCCCCAAAAGTCCCTGAGCGGGCCCTAGGGCCCCCCCCCCCCCCCCCCCGCGATGGCAGGGGTCACATCCCCTAGTGTTACGCCAGTGACTGCAGCATAGACTGCAGATTCATTGTAGACAGGCATGTATGAAATGGTCCTATACATAACATAAAATTCATCAACATATACACTTTTCCACTGGTTTCCGATGCGGAAAATGACCAGTTATTTTGTCAAGGAGCCTAAAGAAAGGTTTAAAAATGGAAAGTCTCCCAAGCATTTTTAACTCCTTAAACCCCCAAATGGTTAGTACAAGGGTTACAGTGATCTTAATGTAGTGGTATAAGAAAACTCAGGATGGTTGTGCTGGTTTTGGTGACACTAGTATGTTCAAGAGATTTAAAGTTAACTCAGGGAGGGGAACTCTAATTTTCAACCCTAACGTTTCCCATGTAGCAAAAATGATCCTTAATTTGACCCAAATGTTAGCTATCCTTTCTCAGTACCCTTCAAGTCCATTAATTATCAAGACAAAACTGTTAATTAACTGTATCCGATATGCGATGACGTTATAGACACTATACAATACAATACCATAACATTTGTAAAGCGCTTTTCTCCCATAGGACTCAAAGCGCATAGTTGTGTCTCAGATTAATACAGGGTATTAGGCTAGGTTAGGTTACAGAGGAGATAGTCAGATGTTCATGAATGCAAGACTAAAGAGGTAGGTTTTCAGTTTAGACTTAAATGCTTCCAGGGATTGAGCTGTCCTGATTGGGTGTGGCAGGGAGTTCCAAAGTGTAGGGGCAGCATGACAAAAGGCTCTGTCTCCAAAGGTTTTAAGGTGGACTCTGGGGGTGACCAAGGTGTTACGTCCTTTTGATCTAAGATTGTGGGGGGTGTGATGCAGTTGCAACAAGTCCTTCAGGTATCCAGGGCCCACATTGTGCAAGGATTTGAATGTCAGTAAGCCAATCTTAAACAGAATTCTCCATTTTATCGGTAGCAAGTGGAGTGATCTCAGGGTTGGTGTTATGTGGCAATGGCGGGGTTGGCTCGTTAACAGCCTTGCGGCGGCATTCTGTACTAATTGCAGGCGGCATAAGTCTTTCTTATGCAGGCCTGTGTAGAGGGCATTGCAGTAGTCTAACCTTAATGTGACGAAGGCATGGACTAGGGTTGGAAGATCCTTTGAAGGAATTAGGTGTTTAATATCTACAATATTCCTTAGATGAAAGAAGGAATGTTTCACTACACCTCAGCAAAGGTAATCTGGCAAGAAGGGAGCAAAGGTGGGTGATGATATTGCCGTTTCTATAAATCATGATGTTAAGGAAATACAACTTAATTGTTTAGGAATGTGAATTAACAGAAATTATTCTCAGGTGATTATTTCTGCCCAAGGACAAGCACTGAAACTAAAAGGAGAACAGATATCTTATAAGATCTTAAAGAGACTCTGTAACAAAATATGTATGTTTATTCTGTAACAAAAATGTCATCCTGTTTTCTACCATCCTACAAGTTCCTAAACCTATTCTAATGTGCTCTGGCTTACTGCAGCACTTTCTACTATCACCGTCTTTGTAATAAATCAACTTATCTTTCCCCTGTTGGACTTGTCGCCCTGTGTCTGGAAGGCTGCCAACTTTTATTGTTGTGTTTCTGTTATGCACGCCCCCCTCCAGGCCCCTCTATGCACACTGCCTGTGTGTTCTTTAGATTGTGGCAGCTTCTCTGCTCTCTTATCTTTTACAAGCTGGATAAATTGTCCTCTGAGCTGGCTGGGCTTTCACATACTGAGGAATTACAGACAGGGGCAGAGCTGTCTGCAGGAAGAAACAATCAGCCTTACAGCCTGTCACTCTTCAGTGGATGAGAGCTGCAGGGGGAAGAAGGTAACACACAAATGATCTCTTGAGATTAAAAAAGGAAGGCTGTATACAGCCTGCTTGAGTATGGATGTATTTTCTATGTGTGGACATACTGTACATCAATCTACTTCCTGATTTGATTGCCATTTTGTTTGTTTATAAACAAACTTTTTAAAATTGTTTTTGACCACTTTTATTGTGGCGGGGAGCGGCGAAATTGTGACAGAGGGGAATAGGAGACGTCCCCTAACGCACTGGTATGTTTCCTTTTGTGCGATTTTAACAATACAGAGTCTCTTTAACTTTTTGTTACATTTCTGAATATTTGGATCTTAAAGTGGGTTTATACAAAAATAAAATTTCTGAAACTACTCTTAGTTACATAAAAGAACATTTGAAAGCAATCCCACAAATTCTCTCTGTGTATACAGTAAAAACATATACTGTACTTTCACTGCAGAGCGCAGTTCAAGACAGCTTATCTCTGGCCAATGGCAAATGTAATAATTGCTGGATGAAGCTCTCTGAGGCATGTGCCTTCACTCTGCTCACCTCCTTTTCTGCTGCAGTGACTCAGCTGTTGCCAGGACAATATGTCTGTTCAGCAGGTAAGTATACATTTTTACACACAGAGAGTGTGTGGGGCTGCTTTAAAATGTTATTTTAAACAAAATGTTATTTTTAACTAAAGGTTTTTTTTTTAAAACGCTAGCGGTTTGAAAACCGCTTGGGTAATGTATTTCGATGGGCTGGTGCACACCAAAGTGACTCATTTTTTCTACAAATGCAAACTCGGGGGGCTGCAGCATTTTTTAGATATCTGAGGCATTTCTGCCTCAATGTTAAACTATAGGAAAGTGGAAAACCGCTCTGAAAAACGCTAGATCAGAGCGGTTTTCCAAGTGTTTTTGTTTCAGAAGCTTTTCTGTAACAGCTTTACTGTAACAATATATGAAATCTGCTGCACAAAAACACTTCAAAAAACGCTAGGCATGTTTAGAAAATTTCTCTAAACATGCCTAGAATCGCTCTGAAATCTGCTTCAAAAACCTCCAGCGTTTCGCGGATCTGCTAGAGGGTTTTGGTGTCCACCAGCCCTTACAGTATTTACTGAAATTTTAGTTTCGGGAGTATAATCACACTGTAGAAGTGTAAGCTGCGTTATGGTTCCTTCCTTGGGTCCTTAGGATTACATCTAAAAGTGATGAAGATCAAATATATATATATATCTCCTTGAAGTGTTTGATTGCAAGAAGCATTTAGTACTGTTCTCAGCCATGGAAGACTTTGGTGAATTTGGCCCAGTCTTTGACGTTTTATATGGGCATAGAAACACAATGAAGAAAAGCCTGTTGAAGTTTAAAAGGCTGGGAAACCTCACTAGTGCCCCACCCCATGCTGACACAAGCAGAGGCTAAGAGCAGCTCATTTACAGGGTCATAAATGTGAGTACGTTGCAAGGAAACACCACATTTACTTTGTCAAAATAATTGCACTCTGGATAGGAATGCCAACAGCCATCATAGAGAAAAGACAAAACGAATTTGAGCAGATTTGTTACTAATTATGTAGCACACATTTAGTTATCTCATCTTTAAAAAATCTTCCTAGATTGCATTATAGCAAGCAGGGCCGGCATATAAAAAGAAAAGGAGAAGAAGAAAGTTGATATGCGCAGGGTGCCCTGCTGCTTTCATGCCGAAACAGAAGAATGATTTATATTTTTCTTTCTGATGCTGATGTAATTGCTGGGTAGGAAAAAAAAGATGTGTTAATTGCCTTCCTTTGTTGCAGCGCTGGAGATCGGCACATGCTTTATGTACTGCTGGTGAGAGACGGAATGCAGGAAGTGGGGTGGTGGATTACAATGTGCTGTGAACTTTAAGCAATTGTTTTCACAAGGTTTATTGTCCAATAACTTTTATGGCTGGAGTTTGTTAAATAAAAAATATAGGTGAACACTGTATGTGATACGACTTCATAAAAAGCCCTTGACCCTTCAGAGCGCTGTATATAATGTACTGCTTTTATAATACAAGTTTTATAAACGCAATTCAACAGCTATCTACAATCAGCTTCTGTAGTACACCAGTTATGCTGAGACTCCAGGCAAATGCTTTAGATGGAAGAGAGCAATACAAAAACTGTCATAAAAAAATTAAAAACTTAATTTGATGGTGTCACTGTGGGCATGACATCATAGATATATGTAGATAGTTGGGAAAAAAACTAAAAAAAACACACATATGTCCATCAAGTTCAACCAGAAAATAAGGTAAAACCTAGCCTGCACCCTCATATATCTCAGCTGATTCCAATGAAGGTGAAAAACCCTTACAAGACTTGGGCCAATTTGCCCTAAAAGGGAAAGAAAATTCTTCCTGACTCCAGGTGGCAATCAGATAGAACCCCTGAATCAACAATGCTCAGAATTTAATTAAAGCCATGGATGTCCTTCAATGCAGGGAAAGCATCCAAGCCCTCTTTAGATACAGATACAGAATTTGCCAATTGCCATAGCTACTTCCTGTTGAAATGTATTGCACATTTAACCACTCTTTCTGTAACAATTACTTTCTTGAACAAATGTAAACAAACTTTTTTTCCTCCATGTGCAGATCATGTCCTCTAGTCCTTTACAGAATCCTAGGGACCAAAAGCTCAAGTGCCAAGCATTAATATTGACCTCTGATGTATTTGTACATATTAATTGGTGCTTTGAGTCCGTCAGAAGAAAAGTGTCTATGTCTAATTACATCTTTTCTAAGGCGTCTTTTCTTCACACTAAATAAACTCAGGTAAGTGGGACCTTCACCTCTCTAATCAATGTTGTTGCTCATCTCATCTCTGCACCTGCTCTAAAACTGCAGTGTCCCTCCTGAAATGTGGTGCCCAGAACTGTATTCCATATTCCAGATGCAGCCTTACAAATGTGGCAGTGCTATGCTAACATCCCAAGTTTTTATTTCTTTTTAACCACTTGAGGACTGCAGGGCTAAACCCCCGTAGTGACCAGGCCATTTTTAGCAAAATTGGCCACTGCAGCTTTAAGGCCAAGCTCCACAGTGTGTGGCAAGCACCAATGGGGGGAATACAAAACAGGCGTGCTATGACTCCTATGGTCTGTGCACATCAGACCAAGCATACATCCAAAATCCAAAATCAAGTCAGCACCGCCTTCAGTAGAAAAATAGTTCTTTTATTAGTTAAAAAGCATGATGTCAAAGCATGCGGACGCCGGACGCCGGCAGAGGGGGCGGCCATGTTCTGGTGTCCTGAGCATCTCCTCGCATGGCAACCATATTTCCCCGCTGATTAGGTGGGTGATTGCTGACGTCTGGGGGAGGGTACTGAGTACTCCGTTTTGCATACTAAGGGATTAGTTCCCCATCAGGTGCCTCTCTCCGATTGGTCGGTCACAGGTGAGCTCATTGGTTTGTGTGGTATATAAGGAGATTTGTAATGTTTGTTAGTGTGATGATCCTTGCTTTTGGCTTGAAAAAGGGCTGCATGCCCGAAACAGCGGAGCTGTCGCTGCTGCTTTGACATCATGCTTTTTAACTAATAAAAGAGCTATTTTTCTACTGAAGGCGGTGCTGACTCGATTTTGGATTTTGGCTTTAAGGCCAAGCTGCAGGGCCGCACAACTCAGCACACAAGTGATTTCCCCCCCCCCTTTTCTCCCCACCAACAGAGCTCTCTGTTGGTGGGATCTGATCGCTCCCCCCATGTTTATTTTTCTTTAAATAAATATAATTGTTTTTTTTTTCTAAAAACCCCTGTTTCTTTAAATGTATTCCCTCCCTCCCTCCCTACCTCCCCACAGCCGGCCAATTATGGCGATCGGCTGTCATAGGCTTCTGCCTATGAGAGCCGATCGCTCTCTTGTCCCCCATGGGGACAGCCGTGTCACACGGCTGTCCCCAGTGCAGCGCTGCTGCTCATCGCAGCGCTGCACCAAGTAAATAGACGGCGTGATCGCCGTCTAACAGTCTCCCGAGCGGCAATAGCCGCTCGGAGACTGAAGCGGGTCGGAGCTCCGCCCTCCGAGCATCAGATGCGCGCGTACCATGCGCGTGATCTCATGCAAAATAGAGCCCCAGGACTTTACGCCAATTGGCGTTAGGCGGTCCTGGGGCTGCCGCCGCGGCCACGCC
Organism: Hyperolius riggenbachi; assembly: GCF_040937935.1. Lineage (NCBI taxonomy): Eukaryota > Metazoa > Chordata > Amphibia > Anura > Hyperoliidae > Hyperolius > Hyperolius riggenbachi. The sequence goes on from NC_090646.1 coordinate 545,738,173, forward strand.
TACTGGCGTGACGCGGGCGGCAGAAGGTTAAAGGCACGCCAACTTTTCTTTGCTTTCGTTGGAGCTGCTTGGAATTGGATACGATTATTTAACTTGTTGTCAACCAAGTCCAAGTTTGATATTCCCACCTGTTTCCCACTTATTTTGTATGGTGCTAGTCCATTGGTAAGAAAATTATGCATTTGCTTGCCCACCCGATCCAGATTCTTCTGCAATATGTCACTATTTTCTTGTGTGTTGATAATTCTGCACAACTGTATCATCTGCAAAAATAGCAACATCACTTTATACGTCATCTACTAGGTCATTTAAAAATAGATTGAAGAGGACTGCACCCAGTACTGACTCCCGTGGGACTCCACTGCCAAAAGTCACCTATTTTGAATATGATCAATTGACCACTAAAGATGGCCCGAACTTGTTCTATAGCGAACAGCTATGGGGAATGACTTCTGGGTCATTTCCGCATACCCCATTTTCTGCATTACTGCGCAGACACTTTCCCAGCAGCCGCGTGTTCTGGATTGCGTGCCCGCAGTCAGGAGCACTCTGCGCATGCATGACATCACCGGCTGCAGGCGCCCGCGGTCAAGGATGGGCGGCTGCTGGGAAAGTGTCTGCGCAGTAATGTGTAAAATGACCTATGCGGAAATAACTCTGAGGTCATTCCCCATAGCTGTTCGCTATAGAACAAGTTCGGGCCATGTCTATTGACCACAACTCTTTGCTTTCTGTCCATTAGCCAGATCTTTATCCATGCACACAGATTCTTCCACAGTCCTTGCAATCTCAACTTCTGCACCAGAACCAGACTGCCGTGGGGTACAGTATCAAAGGTCTTTGCAAAGTCCAATTATACCCATCTACAGCATTTCCAATATCCCCATTAGCATTCACTACCCCATAAAAGCTGAGCACATTAGTCAAACAAGACCTGTCCTTAGTAAACCCATGTTGATGCTGAGAAATTAGGTTATTCTCTGCTACGAAGTCTTGTATATGGAAAATAATTGAGATGAAAGGGGGCCCTAGGCAAGGTAGAACATTTTACCCACCGCCACCGCTGCTGGTTACCTGGCTTTTTTAGGTAGATTTTATCATCTACCAGGCCTCTAGACTATCTCCAGTCCCTAGTCAACTGGCTATGTTTGCCTTGAGGACGATCCGGCTCTGCTTGCAAAACATCTCTTAGGAGACCCTCAAATAGTTTGCACATAGCTGTTGTTATGCTTACAGCACTATCATTTTCTGGACCTGATTTTTCACTTTTCTTGAATAATGGGAAGACGTGAGCTGTACACCAGTGTATAAAAGCAATCTTACTTGAAAGAGAGTCACAAAAGATAAGAAAAAGCCTTGTCAGTTTTGTTTTTATTCAGTCTTGTCTTCATTCCCTGTGTTAAGTATTTAATATTTAAATCGGAAGACTAGGACCTTTCTGCATCTGTACTATGCAACAAAGATGTTCCCTTGTGAAGACAGAAGCAAAGCAAGCATTCAATAGCTCTGCCCTACTTTAGTGAATCTGTACTATACTGTATACTATCGGTTCTGCAAGCACTGGGGGGGGGGGGGGGGACATGTTTTTGGCTGTGTGATGGCATGCTGATAGCTTTTATTTTAAAACTCAAGCCAAACCACTTTATGCAATGCAGAAGACATAAAACTGCTGTAGTGCTGTAAGGCTGTTATTGTTGTATGGTGAAGAATCTTATCCTAACACCAAGAATGCCTCTTAATGGGAGCACAGCAATAAATCCCATCTACCGCACAATACAAAGCTAAAATAAAGTACTGGCCGGAGTTGCATGCTACTTTTACAGCGTGTCACTGAAGGGCTTTTTAATCCTTTTGCACACTCCATCTCAATCAAAAATGAATGCATAACTTTCTATAGAATCATTACTGATCATGAATATATTCAAATGTGAGTTGTTATCCTTATTGGATGCATACATACGTGAAATAACAATCAATATTAACTGCTTGCCGACCGCGTCATGCCGATGGGCGTGGCCGTGGTGGCAGCCCCAGGACCGCCTAACGCCAATTGGCATAAAGTCCTGGGGTTTTGTTTTGCAGGAGATCGCATGCACGCTGTGCGCGCATCTCTTGCATGGTACAAGGAGCTCCACTTCGCCTTCAGTCTCCCAGCGGTGATTGCCGCTCAGAGACTGTTAGATGGCGAAACCGCCGTCTATTTACCATGTACAGCGATGCAATCTACAGCAGCGCTGTACTGGGGACAGCTGTGCCCCTTCCAGAATCTCGGCGGTGATCCACTGTCATAGGCTGACAGCCTATGACAGCCAATCACAGTGATTGGCTGGCAAGAGGAGGGATAAAATAAATACAAAAATAAGTAAACATATTATAAAATAAAACAAATAAAAAAATAAATATTTATAAAAAAAATAAACACTGGGGGAGCAGTCAGACCCCAAAAACAGAGAGCTCTGTTGGTGGGTAGAAAAAGGGGGGGGGGGGGAATCACTTGCGTGCTGTGTTGTGCGGCCCTGCAGCTTGGCCTTAAAGCTGCAGTGGCCTATTTTACAAAAATGGCCTGGTCTTTAGCCTGAAGCGGTTAAGGATAGACAAATTTGTTACATAGGAGTAGTACTTGATTTAAAGAGAAGCCATAACCATGGATCGAACCATGGATTCATCCCAATCAGTAGCTGATACCCCCTTTCCCATGAAAGGAGTGGTTACATTTAACTTCAGGCTACGGCCTAGTCAGATATCAGATGTTTTAGACTACTTAAGTTCCTCCAGGACATAAAATGGTTAACAGAATACACACAGACACAAGATGTAAGCACACAATATCTTAGTTCTTTACTTCAATACCTTCCTTATATCCTACTGAATACAGAGTTTGCTCATGCGCAGTATGTCATCATATGTCACCATAATTACAGAAAGTCATGTGATTTACAAGAAATAACACAGTTCAATGATCACGGGGTATATATGTTATTTATGACCATACAGGTGTCCTTGTTGGGGACACTTAAGGGATTTGCCCAGCAAGAAGAATTTGACTATTCTTGGTTTCATACAGCCAGTCTTTCCTGCACAGATGTGAGAGGTGTGAGGCTGGTTGTTCTGACACTCTAATATCACACTGATCAGATACATGTATACTTGTATATGAAATTGATCTATATACTAATATATATATATATATATATATATATATATATATATATATATATATATATATATATACCTACATATCCTTTCACCCATGATAAATCTTTACCTTTTCTCAAACAGGTCATCAGGGAGCTCTGTATGGCTGATATTGTGGTGAAACCCCACAATATCAGCACCAGGGTGCTAGCATCACACTGTGGGAGCCTTGTTGCATTGTGGGAAATAACAGCTGTTTCCAACTGCCAAAATGCAACATCTCTTTCCACAGACATCACCTGCCAGCATTAAAAATGTTGCCATGTGATAAATGTCAGAGAAAGGATAAATCAGGGATAGGAAAGATTTTACAATAGGCAAGCATTGACTAAATCATTTATAGATAATTATTGTAAAAATATAAGCACTTTTTTTCATTACATTATTTTCACTGGAGTCTGTTTGAAAGACAGACTTACAGTGAACCTGAACCAAGTAAGATTATTTTAAACAAACACATGATGCCCCTACAAATAAATATGACATACACACCTCGCCATCAGTTCCTCTCAGAAGCTCACCGTTTGCTTCTAACAATGATTCCTTCCAGTTCTGACAAGATCTTGCCAGACTTGTCTTTCAGTAAGCGGAAAGCCTTAGGGCCCCTTTTCGCCATACCAGTTGCTGTCAGCTATAACTGAAAGGACACCTGATGTGCAAAGTAATGTCCATGTTTCCCTATGGCTCAAGCGATATTACTGATTAACAGAGCGCTGACCCGGAAGCTGTTACTAGGTGATTGCCATTTTAAAAAAAAATGTTAGTCCTTTTTTATTTCAGGTTTTCTTTAAATCACTTCTACCTCCTGTCTTTTCCAGCTAAACAAAGCATCTCCTGCATGTGAGCTGTATGGAGTTTGTACAGCATGTTTTCCTTGAGTCTGTGCGGGTTTCCTCCGGGTACTCTGGTTTATTCCCACATCCCAAAAACTTACAGATAAGTTTATTGCCTTCCCCCTAAAATGGCCCTACACTTCAATGGACATATAACTTTGGTAGGGATTACGTTGTGATCTCCTCTGAGGGACAGTTAATGATATGAATATGTAAATTGTAAAGCGTTGAGGAAGCTGTTAGTGCTATATAAATACTAAATAATAACTAATTATAATACTTGAATAAGTATATGCTCACTTTGCTACAGTGACACCCTCCCTCCTGTGTGACCTATCAGGGAACAGAATGCCACCATTCCAATCTATCTTGTAATCTGCTGCTCACCTTACCGGTTTCTCTTCTCACATCTCAGATGCTAAAGACCTCTGTCATTTCCTCCATCCCCCCATTATAGTTCAATTCAAGCTTCTAACAAACATAAATAAAGTTTTGTTTAATATGGCTATACCATCCTATACATGATCTCCGGTTTCCATTTATCCACTCAAGTCACTACTGTATATTCACCTTTACCCAACCCACATGGCTTCCATTGAGACTCTTGTGTCCTTTGGAACTCACTACCACAATCCATTCAGCATTAAAGAGACTTTGCAACAAAATTTTCAGCCTTTTTTCTCCTATCCTACAAGTTCCTATACCTGTTCTAATGTACTCTGGCTTACTGCAGCCTTTTCTAGTTGCACAGTCTCTCTAATGCTGGGTACACACGATGCATTTCCATGTTCGGTGCGCCGCTCGATTCGCATCGATTTGATTATTTCCGACATGTCCGATTCGCATTTCGATGGCTTGTTAGGTCGATTTGCCATACTTTAAATGGCATTCACCCTAAAAATAATCGAAATGCACTCGGAAATCCTCGGAAATAATCGAATCGAGCAGCGCATTCGACACGGAAACGCATTGTGTGTACCCAGCATAATATATCTAATCTTCTTTCCTTTGTCAAGCTTTGTTGACCCAGGGAGGAAGGGGCTGCCTCTGCTGTAATAGTGTTAAGTTATGCACGCCCCCTCCAGGCTCGCTTCTGTGTGCTTTGTTTATTTCTCACTCACAGACAGCTTCCCTGCTCTCAGTCTCAGTGTGTCTGAGATGCTGTCCGTGAGGTTGAGGGAGGAAGGAGCTGCCTGTCACATGCTGACAAACTGTTACCCAGACACGAGTGCAGAGCCCAGACTCCTGGCTCAGAAGAAACAGCTGTGTTTATAGTCAGATTCAAGGATTCTTGTCACGCTTTAGCGGCACAGAGCCGTGGGAGGCAGAAGGTAAACTTTTTCTAAACTTGCAAAGGAGGACTGAATTCACTGTGTAATGATATAAACTTGTCTCCACTGATTTACTTCCGGTTTCGGCGGCTATCTTGACTGTTTACAAAACAGTTTTTAAAACAGTTTTTTTACTGGCAGGATTGCGGCAGGGAGCAGCAAAAATGTAACTGAGGGGGCTGATAAGAGATGTCCCCAAACAGGATAGTATGTTTATTTATATGACATTTCTTCAATAAGATTCTCTTTAAGAAAGAATAGATCAATTGTATAAAGTTATTTGCGATGTGAAAATAAAGTTTTTGCCAAAGATAGAATCTTCATAATTGCAATCTCATGTCTTTTTGTCAAATGGCACTTTTTCTTGTAGAAATGCCTCCTTCTGGTTGACTAAGGCCACATACACACATCAGACTATAGTCTTTGGAAAATGAAAGATCACAGACCAATCTTACCACCCTTCCTGTAGTATAAGAGCTATACTCTACACAGTCTTTTCTATGGAGCTGAACTCCACATCAGGAAAAAATCTTGGCAAGATGCTGCACACACAGATGCTGTACAGACACAAAAGATCAGTATCTGCAAAAGATCTGTTCCTGCCAAAAATCCATTCCTGCAAATTGCAATGATAGTCTATGAGATCTGCAGATCATCATACACACATGATTTAACTGACATTCATCTGCAGATCTGAAAATCCATCCTGGTGGATCTGATCTGCAGATGAATGTCAGTTAAATCATGTGTGTATGATGATCTGCATATCTCATAGACTATCATTGCAATTTGCAGGAATGGATTTTTGGCAGGAACAGATCTTTTGCAGATACTGATCTTTTGTGTCTGTACAGCATGTGTGTGTGCAGCATCTTGCAAAGATTTCTGTCTGATGGGGAGTTCAGCTCCATAGAAAAGACTGTGTAGGTATGGCTCTCATATTACATGAATGGTGGTAAGATTGGTCTGTGATCTTTCATTTTCCAAAGACTATAGTCTGATGTGTGTATGTGGCCTAAGCCACTCCTGGTGACTTTATTAATTGTAATTGTTACTACATGCACTCTTTGTTTCTTGTTAGGAACATATGAAATATTACTGCTGGGTTGGCTGATAGACTTTGTGAACAAGAAGAGACTTGTTTTTTTTTTTGTTTTTTGTTTTTTGCTGCAGTAAATAATTCTTATACATAACAACAGCCAATTTTCTGTCATATCCTTACCACACAATAGTAAGCCAAGTCCACAATGCATCTGTTGCAATGCGCAAATAGTCTCTTCCAGTAGTGCACACTTCTCAGTTCACAATATTATTGCCATTAATTTGTAACACAGGTGTAAGGCCACATACAGACATCAGACCATAGTCTTTGGAAAATGAAAGATCACAGACCAATCTTACCACCCTTCCTGTAGTATAAGAGCCATACTCTACACAGTCTTTTCTATGGAGCTGAACTCCACATCAGAAAAAAATCATTGCAAGATGCTGCACACACAGATGCTGTACAGACACAAAAGATCAGTATCTGCAAAAGATCTGTTCCTGCCAAAAATCCATTCCTGCAAATTGCAATGATAGTCTATGAGATCTGCAGATCATCATACACACATGATTTAACTGACATTCATCTGCAGATCAGATCCACCAGGATGGATTTTCAGATCTGCAGATCTGCAGATGAATGCCAGTTAAATCATGTGTGTATGATGATCTGCAGATCTCATAGACTATCATTGCAATTTGCAGGAATGGATTTTTGGCAGGAACAGATCTTTTGCAGATACTGATCTTTTGTGTCTGTACAGCATCTGTGTGTGCAGCATCTTGCAATGATTTTTTTCTGATGTGGAGTTAAGCTCCATAGAAAAGACTGTGTAGAGTATGGCTCTTATACTACAGGAAGGGTGGTAAGATTGGTCTGTGATCTTTCATTTTCCAAAGACTATGGTCTGATGTCTGTATGTGGCCTAACATGCATGGTGTTTGCTAGCACACAGCTGGGCTTGCATTCTTATGATGGAATCTAATGCACTGAAATGGCAACTTCCGCGTGTGAATGTGTTCATTGGCCTCAATTTATTAAGCGCATCTCCTGTCTTTAATAACATTTCTGAGCTGTTCTTACAGTTATCATCATGGCGATAAAGCATGTTAAGAATTCTGTCTTTAAAGAAGAACTGTCGCGAAAATCTTAAAATTTTAAAAACATACAAATAAGAAGTGTGTTTTTTTCAGAGTAAAATAAGCCATAAATTACTTCTGCCCTATTTTGCTGGCATTTACAGTAACTAGTAGAAATCTGACATTACCGACAGGTTTTGGGCTAGTCCATCTCTCCATAGGGGATTCTCAGCATGGCCTTTATTCTTTATAAAGACACTTCCTGAAAAAGAGTTATACAAAGATGCTGACCAGCCCCCCTGCTAACCATACACTTTTTTGCCAGTTGGATGGAGCAACTGCTATTCTCTAAGTGAATTTTGAAAATAAAGAAATTCTTGTAAATCCCCATAAGGAGATGAGCTAGTCCAAAAGTCTGTCAGATTTCTACTAACCACTGTAAGTGACAGCAGCATAGGAGAAAAGTAATTTATGGCTCATCTTACTCTGGAAGAAATGTACTTCTTAATTGTATATGTTTACATATTTACATATTTTAAATGTTAAGATTTTTGCAACAAAGGTCCTTTAAGTTAAGGAGAGATTTCTAAAGTTAAGGTTTCAATCCTGCAAATAACAACAGAGTTCTAAAGTTAAAGACATTGGCCCATATGCAATTGATTTTTTTCACATGAGTTTTCTCCTAGGTGAAATTTTCAAACTTGTCAATAAAATGCCATTTAGAATCAGAATCAGAATCAGAATCAGTTTTATTTCGCTAAGTACAGCAAGAGCTATAATCGGAATTATTTGTGGTACACATGGCATAGACAGAGTAGAGACACACAAACACATGCAATTTGAATACAGTAGTCAGATAGACAGATAGTGATGCCAGTAAATGCTAGTAAAAGGCCCCCCTTCCCGGATTGAGACCGGGGGCCAGCTGGCCTCCCGGCAGTTAGAACAGCAGGCCGGGGAGGGTCAGAGTTCAGAGTTCAGTGACCGAACGGCTTGAGGGAAGAAAGTGTTCTTCCGCCTGGTGGTTTTGGCCGGTATAGTCCTGTAGCGACGGCCCAACGGAAGGAGCCTGAAGTAGTGGCTGCCAGGGTGAGAGGGGTCACGGGAGATCATGGTGGCCCTCCTCCTCAACCTAGCGGAGTGGAGGAGGTCAAGGGGTGGAAGAGGAGACCCGATGATTCTCTCTGCATCCGCTATGACCCTCTGCAGTTTATGCTTATCGCTGGCCGTAGCGCCCGCGTACCAAACAATGACTGAGGAGCAGAGGATGGATTCTATGGTGGCAGTATAGAAGCTGGTCAGTAGTTCCCTGGGCATGCCAAATCTCTTCAGTTGGCGCAGGAAGAACAACCTCTGCTGGGATTTCTTTTGAATTTTTGTGGTGTTTTGCCCCCATTTCAGGTTATTAGTGAGAGTCGTGCCGAGGAACCGAACCGATGACACCGTAGAGACTTCTGTTCCTCCAATGAGGACAGGTGGGAGGGGGGGAGGGTTCCTCCTGAAGTCTACAACTAGTTCAACAGTCTTTGCTGTGTTGAGAACTAGATTGTTCACCCTGCACCAGTTGCATATTCTTTCGACCTCGCTCCGGTATTCATGCTCCCCGTTGCTACCAATTAGGCCAATTAAACTACCAGAAAGCAAGAAAAAAAATACTCAAAATAATTTTGGTATAAATAGATAAGTTTCCACCTACTTTTTGGTACTTTTTCCATTGCAAATTGATGAAAAATTATCTCCTGGGAGAAAAGTCAGGAGAAAAAGTGAATTGCATATGGCCTAGTCTGTTCATTCAGAGAGGAATTTTCACCTGGCCTGAACTGTCGTTAAGTGGAGTATTACTACAGACTGCAATATAAAGGAAGCATTCTGAGCTGCTTTATTCTTTACTAGTTTATGCAAATATAACCAGCAGACGCGCAGAGAGGGTGGGAGAGAGAGAGAGACACCAAGTGTCCTTTCTTTGCTGCCCTACCAAGGCTAGCTGTAATTGTCTGGCAGCAGGAGGGGCGAAGCTACATCCTGCCTACGTGTGCTCTTCCCCTCCCTATCTACTGTGCCACTTGCCTATGGAGTTCTACAGGGTTCTGTAGTATCACCATTACTCTTTGCAGTCTACATGCTCCCACTGGGCAAAATAATCCAGAACTATGGCCTAGGATACCATTGTTATGCAGATGACACACAACTGTATCTGTCCTTCAAGCTTGGCACCCAAGACCCATCAGCATCCATAAATGCGTGTCTAGTGGATTTACAAAATTGGATGAACACCAGCTGGCTGAGGCTGAACTCTGACAAAACAGAGGTGTTGGTGGTAGGTGGTCCACACATGATGGATTAAGTTAAAAACGCTCACCACCTCAAATTAGAAATTGGGGAAGATACTGTACAGTATAAAGACTCTGTGCGAAACCTTGGGGTGATCCTGGATGGAAATCTAAAACTCAGACAGCAGGTATCAGCGGTCGTCAAGTCTTCCTTCTTCCATCTAAGAAATATAGTGAAAATCAAACACCTTATCCCAGCTGAAGACCTACCTGCCCTGGTTCATGCATTTGTATCCTCCCGCCTAGACTATTGCAACGCCCTGTTCATCGGATCTACAGATAAGGTTCTGCGCCCCTTACAGCTAGTACAGAATGCTGCAGCCAGACTCCTAGCCAATGCCCCCCGCAGCTCACACATCACCCCAGTACTCTTCACTGGTTGCCAGTAAAATGGAGAATCAATTTTAAGATCTGCCTGCTGACATTCAAGGCTCTACACCACATGGGACCCAAATACATAGCGGATCTATTGGAACTTTATGCCCCTCCACGCACCCTCCGCTCTGCCAATAATATGAAGCTGGTTATTGCCAGGATATACTTAACATTTGGTGCTCTGGCCTTTTCCTATGCAGCCCCTACTCTATGGAACTCACTTCCACAATCAGTATGAGAGGCTCCTTCTCTGGACAGCTTTAAAAAAAAGGCTAAAAACTCACCTCTTTTCCCTACCCTTTAAGACTGCATAATGCAGGGTCACAGCGCTTTGAGTCCCCAGGAAGAAAAGCGCTATAAAAATATTATTGTTATTTTTACTGCATCTGAAAATAACTACAGAAGTGATAACTTAAGGACTGGAGTGGTAAGACAACACTCTCACTATGAAAACTTATCACTACACCTTAATAAGACAAGCTTCTTTAGTGAATTAACACTTAAAATACTGATCAATGACTGGTGATAAGTTTTCACTTGCCTTATTATCACCAGCATGATCTTAGTGAATTGAGGCCATTATCTCTGCTATGCATCACATACAGTGAAGCACACAGTCAATAAAAAGTATGCTTTAATGTCACTGTTTTGTTTTGATGCACTGCATGCAGTGCTTTGGGATGCTGCATGCCGTTAGACCACACTACACCTGCAGCACTGTGAACATTGCTATAGGTGGTGCATTGCAGTGCAACGCGGCCATTTTGCTGCACCACAACCCTCCAATGTAAAGGTAGTCAAAAGAATAAAAACAACATAAAAAACTCTTTTAGTCTTTTTCTCAATACTAATGAATCACATAATCAAGAAATCTTTTCTTATCGTTTTTTTTTTTTTTTTTCAAGAAAGGGAGAAGAAGACGTGTCATTTCATTTCTCTCTCTCATTTTTGTTTGTGGCATAATTTGGTGTCCATCTTCATTTCAGATGCAGCTGTGCAAACTCATCAGTTGTCTTAGAGATGAACTGAATATTAAAAGGAAGATCGCAACACAAGCAGAAGCAGAAGGAAAAGTTAGTGCACAAAGAACAGAATAATAAATTGCCCAGTTGCAGGATTTTAAGTGCTTCAAAAGCCTTAAATCTGTAAAAACCTAAGAGAAAATACAGATGTCTCCAAGGGGTTAAGTCCCTTGAGATGCTGGAGTATATTTTAAATCTTCCTCCTCACTAAAATATTGAAAATGACTTTAAAGGGTCGACTTTAAAAGCTAAAACCACTGGATTAGTGGAAGTGCAAACTATGGGAACTCAGGAGAGTGAATCTCAGAAGTTAGATGAAAGAAAAGGGCCTAAATGAGATTAACTTCATACTCTGTGCCGGAAGGACTTCATACTCCTGTCTGTACAGGATGATAATAACCAGTCTATTTTTAAAGACGAGAGGTCAAAAATCTTGAAAATGCAGTGTGTAATATATAATGGCATAATCATATTTAAGATGACCAAAGCAGGACTAGAGTAAGACACAGGCCAGAGGTGACAGAGCGGTCCAGTGATGACAGGCAGTCATACAAACTTTTTTGACACATGGGAACACAGATATAAACTTTGCATCTCACATTGGGTCTGATTAACTAACCAGCGCTAAAAGCTATGTGTGCAGACAGCTCCCGCAATGCATATAATGGGCGTTGCGTAAATAGCATACCTCGCCTCATGTACACACCCCACATGTTGCTACACACACTATATACAAGGAACCTGCATGTTACATATGCAAGATGCGCTATTTCTGCAACACCTGATACGTTTTTGTAAGCATCAGTACAATTTACATATGCAGTCTATGCATGTTGCAAATTTTAATGCTTCTTAGTGAATCTGCTCCATTACCTGTCATTTAAAGTGTACCTAAGGTGACGTTACATGATGAGATAGACATGTGTATGTACAGTGCAAAACATATTAATAACCATGCTGTTTAACTTTTTTTCTTTTTCGGCCTGAAAGAGTTAATTTCCAGGCATGGAAGTGACAATTTCTGTCTTGTCCCGTACCTTGTCGGGAATATAGTAAACATCACTGATAAGCGTATACAACTGCTGAGGTCAGGGGAGAAATAGAAAAAGTTCAGTAGTTCATGTATTTTAACTTTGAGGCACTTAATAGACTGCCACTGAGCAGAGACAAACAAACATTCAATCTACTTTGGAAATGTTTAAATATAAAATAAAACCATGGGATATCTAAAAAAAAAAACTCCTATTTTTAGGAGTGGGACAATTGTTTGTCTCATCAGTTTATTTTCACCTTGGGTTCACTTTAATGTGGAGGTATGTAAAAATCAGTTCATTCAAGAATCCAGTGGTGACTGCAGACAGTTGTTTCAGTGTAGGATTGGGTTTGCACACAAAGCAATCAGGCATACATGATGATCAAATATGATAAATCTTTAGTATCCTTTAAATTAGGGATGGGACGAATCCACAATTTCTTCGAATCCGAATACGAATCCGAATCTAAAAAGGTGCTCGAATATCTCGAACCTTTCGAATCCCGAATCTAACGAATCCTGTGTTCCGTTGAATGGTTGCCCACAGTATAGGTAGGCAGGCTAGGTGCTCACACTATAGGTAGCTAGGTAAAGGTGCCTTCAGTATAGCTAGCTAGGCATAGGTGCCTTCAGTATAGCTAGCTAGGTATAGGTGCCTTCAGTATAGCTAGCTAGGCATAGGTGCCTTCTGTATAGCTAGCTAGGAAGGGGCCTTCAGTATAGCTAGGTATAGGGGCATTCAGTATAGCTAGGTATAGGGGCATTCAGTATAGCTAGGTATAGGGGCATTCAGTATAGCTAGGTATAGGGGCATTCAGTATAGCTAGTTAGGTATAGGGGCCCTCCGTATAGCTAGTTAGGTATAGGGGCATTCAGTATAGCTAGGTATAAGGGCATTCAGTATAGCTAGTTAGGTATAGGGGCCCTCAGTATAGCTAGTTAGGTATAGGGGCATTCAGTATAGCTAGTTAGGTATAGGGGCATTCAGTATAGCTAGTTAGGTATAGGGGCCCTTAGTATAGCTAGTTAGGTAAAAGGGCATTCAGTATAGCTAGGTATAAGGGGATTCAGTATAGCTAGTTTGGTATAGGGGACCTCAGTATAGCTAGCTAGGTATAGGGGCCTTCAATATAGCTAGGTATAGGGGCATTCAGTATAGCTAGTTAGGTATAGGGACCCTCAATATAGCTAGTTAGGTATAGGGGCATTCAGTGTAGCTAGATAGGTATAGGGACCCTCAGTATAGCTAGTTAGGTATAGGGACCCTCAGTATAGCTAGTTAGGTATAGGGGCATTTAGTGTAGCTAGTTAGGTATAGGGACCCTCAGTATAGCTAGGTATAGGGGCATTCAGTATAGCTAGTTAGGTATAGGGACCCTCAGTATAGCTAGTTAGGTATAGGGGCATTCAGTATAGCTAGTTAGGTATAGGGGCCCTCAGTATAGCTAGTTAGGTATAGGGGCATGCAGTATAGCTAGTTAGGTATAGGGGCCCTCAGTATAGCTAGTTAGGTATAGGGGCATGCAGTATAGCTAGTTAGGTATAGGGGCCCTCAGTATAGCTAGTTAGGTATAGGGGCATTCAGTATAGCTAGTTAGGTATAGGGGCATTCAGTGTAGCTAGTTAGGTATAGGGACCCTCAGTATAGCTAGTTAGGTATAGGGGCATTCAGTATAGCTAGTTAGGTATAGGGGCATTCAGTATAGCTAGTTAGGTATAGGGGCCCTCAGTATAGCTAGTTAGGTATAGGGGCATGCAGTATAGCTAGTTAGGTATAGGGGCATGCAGTATAGCTAGTTAGGTATAGGGGCATGCAGTATAGCTAGTTAGGTATAGGGGCATGCAGTATAGCTAGTTAGGTATAGGGACCCTCAGTATAGCTAGTTAGGTATAGGGACCCTCAGTATAGCTAGTTAGGTATAGGGACCCTCAGTATAGCTAGTTAGGTATAGGGACCATCAGTGTAGCTAGTTAGGTATAGGGACCCTCAGTGTAGCTAGCTAGGGTACCCCTCCCTCTGTGCGCCTCCTCTGCTCACCCCCTACAAAGAAAAAAAAAAGCATCGGCTCACCTAACAAGGGGATCCAGCGCCGAATCCCGCTGCATCCCCCGCTCGTCCTCTTCCGATCCCCTGCTCGTCCTCTTCCGATCCCCCGCTCGCCCTATTCTGACCCCCCCGCGCCTCCTCCGCTCGCCCCTTGCATAGATGTGAGCATTGGCTCACCTAACACCAGCCCTGGATTCCCTACCTGCCGCCAGCGCAGCGACGCAGACCTCTTGTTTCCTCATCTGTTCCCTCTAGTAACCCGCCCGGCGCTTCAGTGATGACGCGATGCAAAAGCGGATCACTAGGGGGAACAGAGGAGGAAACAAGAGGTCTGCGGCTCTGCGCTGGCGGCAGGTAGGGAATCCAGGGCAGGTGTTAGGTGAGCCAATGGTCACATCTATACAAGCGGCCAGCGGAGGAGGCGCGGGGGGGTCGGAATAGGACGAGCGGGGGATCGGCGGTTGCGCGGGGATGCAGCGGGATTCGGCGGATTCGTTTAGGGGGAAATTGCGTCGGGATTCGAATCCACGAATCTCGAATATTTCTCAATATTCGAGGGATTCGTGGATTCGCCGGATTTGCCGTCCCACCCCTACTTTAAATGTAAACTGTGTTTAAACTGTCTGAAAATAGGGCTTTTTATATTTTAGTATTTTAGTAATACTGCATGTATTTTATATTTTAGGGTTTGGGCCCCTGGTAAAATGTTAGCATAGTACCACCAGTATGTACAGTGAAACTTATTAACCACTTCCCCTCCCCCAGGACGAATAACTACATCCCTGCAAAATGCCATAACTCTGTGTAGGGACCTAGCTACTACATCCCTTCCTGCTCCTGCGATCGTTACCGACGCCAACCGTTAACCATAAGTCCTCATGTGAATGAATGCCGCCGTCTATTGGATGGCGCCCTCATTCGCAAAACCCAATACTTACATGTCCACGCATTATTTCCTCTATGCGTAGTTATACTACGCATAGGGAAGTTATGCGCATGGACAACTTGTGGACAAAAAGTAAAATTACATCCCAAAACATTTTTTTAAATAAAAAGACCTATTTTTACTTTTGGAATTAACCCCTTACCTCCCACACTCCCTTTGGGCAACAATAGTTGCCCAAACTTTTTTTTGTAAAAAAAAAAAAAAAAAAAAAAATATGAAATAAAAAATTTACAATTAAAAAAAAAACATAAATAGTTACCTTAGGGGCTAGACTTTTTAATATGTATGTTAAGAGGGTATATTACTGTTACTTTATAAATTATGGGCTTGTAATTAGGGATGGATGCAAAACTGAAAAAATGCACCTTTATTTCCAAATAAAATATTGGCGCCATACATTGTACTAAGGAAAAATTTTAAATGTTGCAATAACCGGGACAAATGGGCAAATAAAATGTGTGTGTTTAATTACGGTAGCATGTTTTATTTTACAACTATAGAGGCCAAAAACTGAGAAATAATTTTTTTCCCATTTTTTTCTCCTTTTTACTGTTAAAACACATTTAGAATAAAATAATTCTTAGCAAAAAGTACCCCCTAAAAAAGCCTAATTGGTGGCGAAAAAACAAGATATAGTTTGTTTTGTTGTGATATAAGTAGTAATGAAGTTATAGGTGAATGAATGGAAGGAGAGCTGACAGGTGAAAATTGCTCTGGTTTTTTAAGGGGAAAACCATTGGAGGTGAAGTGGTAAACTGTGTTTATACAACTCTTCTAACTAACTTATTTCTACATGCCATCCCATCTGCCTTGTGTGCCTATGTAGTGCCTGGCACTATATAAATCTAATAATTTAATTATCAGATAGTCTGTAAAATCCCCCGCCCCTCCTTTGCAAATTTCCCTTTATCAATGTTAAAAGACAACTGAAGTGAGAAGACTATGAAGGCTGTCACGTTTATTTCCTTTTAAACAATACCAGTTGCCTGAAAGCCCTGCCGGTCTGTTTGGCTGCAGAAGTGTCTGAATAACTCTAGAAAAAAGCATGCAGCTAATCTGTCAGATCTGACAATAATGTCAGTAACACCTGATCTGCTGCATGCTTGTTCAGGGTCTATGACTGAAAGTATTAGAGGGAGAGGATCAGCAAGGCTGCCAGGCAACTGGTATTGCTTAAAAGGAAATAAATATGGCAGCCTCCATATACCTCCCTCTTCAGTTTTCCTTTAAGAACAAGTGGCTTATCCTCACCATGTACTAGGAAAGGTGGGGTAACCACCCCAGCCATGGGGACAAGGGAGGAGGTAGGATTTTGCAGAAACTTATTTTGGGACGTGGGAACCTCTTTTTAATAATAAGGTGACTTTGAGATGTCCCTGGGAGGAAAAACGACAGCCAGCTCACACCAGACAATTGGTCTCTCTAAATATTCTTTACGTTCATCCAAAATTCTCTGTAACAAGCAAAAAGAAAACAGTTACATGGTTAATTAAGCTGTAAAAAGACATATGTCCATTAAGACCTGTACTACAAAGTGCAAAGTGTACATTTTAAAATACAAGTGTATGCATACATATAAACAGTACATTTATCCCCGAGTAAAATGCCCAATAAATTACATGTTTTCTTTCTTGCTGTCTCTCACAGTAGGTAGTAACAATCTGACAGCTCTGACAGGTTTAAGACTGGTCCACCTCCTCATGAGGGATTCTCAGGATTTTCTTTATTTTCAAAAATACTTACTGAAAGACAGTTGCTCAGTTCAACTTCCAAAATAGACTGCAGATGATATCTTTGTATAGATCCTTTCCAGGGATTGCTTTTGTAATAAATAAAGGAAATACTGAAAATCGTCAATGAGGAGATGGACTAATCCACTACAAAAGTCAGAACTGTCAGATTTTTATTACCAGCTGTAAGTGACAGTGACACAAAAAAAAAGTAAATTATAGTGCAGTTTACACAGGGAAAAATGTATGCCTTATATTATTATTTAATATTTATATAGCGCCGACATATTACGCAGCGCTGTACAGTGTATATATATATATATCTTGTCACTAACTGTCCCTCAAAGGAGCTCACAATCTAATCCCTACCATTGCCATATGTCTATATTATGTAGTGTAAGTACTGTAGTCTAGGGCCAATTTTAGGGGGAGCCAATTAACTTATCCGTATGTTTTTGGAATGTGGGAGGAAACCGGAGTGCCCGGAGGAAACCCACGCAGACACGGAGAGAACATACAAACTCTTTGCAGATAGTGCCCTGGCTGGGATTCGAACCAGGGACCCAGCGCTGCAAGGCGAGAGAGCTAACCACTACGCCACCGTGCTGCCCTATATATGTATTTTATGTATACACATGTATTCTAAACTTAACAAATTATCAAAACAGTGGTCCTTTAAGTTCTGGCAGGAAAATCTGCACCTTAAAAAAAACAAAAATGATCCAGAACATGACAAAAAAAAATTCTGCAGTCTAAACAATTTTATTTTCCAAGGAAAAATATCCCTTCTCGTCATCTTATAATAAGCATGTAATACCTACTTGATACATAATAGCAAATTTTTCAAAGTTATCACAGTTCCAAACCATCTAGAAGATAAAGTATTTTTATTATATTCTTCAAATAGAAAACAAAACACTAATGTATATTTTGAAGTAAGGGAATGGGCCTTTATCATGAATGGTCTGGCTCTATGGGCGCTATTTGTCACTTTTATTCTGTAAGGCACCTTGAAGTCCTAGTGATGCATGCAGGGAAAAAAGTATACTCCGTAATGACAAATGCAGCTGTGATATCTACGCCCTACAAACATTTATATTTAATATTCATTCTTTTTTTCCATATCCATACAAGATGTAGAACTCATTCTCCGACCAGCGATGGAATATTTGAAATCTTGTAGTAATTAATCTCATTTATTGTATTACACTGCACATAGGCTTTTCATATGCTGCTTGACATCCTACACTAGGAAATTTTAAATTACACACATTTGAAATGATGAGATCACTGACAGTAATACTTACATCTAAAAAATGAATAGCAATTTGGCTTTTTTTGGACTGTAATTTATTTCAAACGCTCACTTCTCAGTGATTGATAAGTGCTAACTCAAAGTTAATATTTCAAGAGGGTGCATTTAAACTACTCCGTTAATACTTATGAAGAACAACATTTCATCTGTCACAATCATTTTTCAGAATAACTCTCGAGAAAATAATAGTAACAAGGAAATGACACCAGATAGCTCAGCGACAAACTATTTCATCTTGAGTTTGCAACAATGGGTGAGGAGGTGGCAGGTGCCAGAGAAACAGAGGAACTTGTATAGTGGAATTATGCTCACAATAAACATTTTCTTCTAAAATATTAAACACAGCAAAAAAATGAATAAAAACCACTATAAGACTGTTCTGATGTCTTTTGAATGCATATTTGCATTTCACTGAAGCTAATTTATATCATTGCTGGCTGCAGGACAAATTATCAGATAGAATCCTAGTTAGGCGATTATGGAACAAATATAGAAGATACATTTTTCTGCTTCCCTCTTGGATACAGCAGAAACTTCAAATCAAATCAAAAACAGCTTTATTGGCATAACCAAGATGCATACAGTCAATGCCAAAACAAGGGGAAATGGGGTATATGAGAGGGGATTATGGTAGTTCTGGGGTTTAGGTTGGCATAGAGGTACAACGGATAAGCAGTTTGTGGACATTTTTTAGGTTTACAGTTCAATTATACTCCTTTCAGTCTGTAGCATGCTGTGACATAGTGTGCAGTGATTGTTGCTGTGGATTCCTCAACTTCTAGTAGACTGTAGAGTTTTCTCTCATCCTCTAATGCGTGAAAGTCTGGAAATAGTTCCATCAATTTCGTAATGAAAAAGTGCTTCATTTTTATAATAATTATGTATAAATAATTAAGTCAGTGTTTGCCCATTGTAAAATCTTTCCTCTCCCTGACTTACATTCTGGCATTTATCACATGACAACATTTTTACTACTGGCAGGTGATGTCAGTGGGAGTAGCTGCTGCTTGCTTTTTTGGCAGTTGGAAACAGCTATTATTCCCACAATGCAACAAGGCTCCCACAGTGTGATGTCAGCACCATGGTCCTGACATCACACTGTGGGAGGGGTTTCACCACAATATCAGCCATATAGAGCCCCCGCTGATCTGTTTGTGAAAAAGAAAAGATTTCTCATGGGAAAGGGGGTATCAGCTACTCATTGGGATGAAGTTCAATCCTTGGGTACGGTTTCTCTTTAAAGAAGGCATCCCTGGTTGCGGTATAGTTGTGGCAGTGACGCAGGAAGTTATTCTCATCCTTGAGGGTCTTCTGCTCATAGTGTTGCCATAGTCTATTATCCTGTGTTTGTAAGTCTGTCTGTGTCTTCCACACTCAAACTTTTCTGCCTTGTTTATTACACTTCCAGCACAATCTGATAATGCTTGTAGCAAAGGCAAGTTAATCAATTAGCAGCTAAGGGCTGGTTCAGACGGACGTCTGCGTAGCGTCGCGTCTGGGGGCGTTGCGGCGGCTGAGCGGTCAGGCTTTCAGTAGCCTTCGGTCGCGTCGTGATGCTGTTGCGGTTTTTTTTTCCCGTAGGGGAACATTAGCCGTCGCGGTTGGCCGCTCCCTGGAAGCTACATGTTGCTTCCAGGGGCAGCCCGAACGCTCGCGAAAATCGGGACCCGAACGCCGCGTTCGGGTAAAAGCGCGCAAAAGCTTGGTGTAAACGCTCTCATTCACTTGAATGGGAGCGTTTACCGCGACGGTCCGAACGCTTGCGGTAAACGCTCCGCAAGCGTCCGTCTGAACCAGCCCTAAATGAGGTAAAATGCTTCAGTTTTAAGCCTTCCATTACCTTGAAAAATAGTGAGATGGTCTTAAATGTTCATTTTATACTGTGTTTAACTGCTGTATCCACCAGTATATCTACATCCTCTGTGATGTCATCTAAGCCACGAGAACGTAGATATACGTCTTGTAGCTGAAGCACAGCTGTGCATGATAGGGCATTGCTCCTGTGCAAACCTCTGGCACTATCTGCTGCAGCACTAATTGTTGGAAGGGAATATATGTTCCCTGAGACAATCAGATTTATTTTTCCCATTAAAAATACTTTTATTTTCTCAGTTTATAGTGAAAAATACACACTGTAACATTATTTCAGAATTAAATATCCTCACCATAAATTGTGACAGGAACATAATGTAAGTTTTGTGATAAAGGGCAGAAATAGCCAAACAAAATTTGTGCTTTTTATCTAGCGCTTTTTATTTTTAAACTGGAATTGGTAAATCTGAGAAATAAAGGGTTTTGTTTTATATGTGTTCCTTTTTTTTCCATTAAAATGCATAGAAAACAAAATTGTCTGAGGGAAAAAATGCCATACAATGAAAGCCTAGTTTGTCTTGAAAAAAACAATATATATTCATTTACGTGTCATAAGTAGGGATAAAGATAATGCTGAATAAACAGCAAAATAGCTAAAATGTCAAAACGGCTCTGGTCCATAAGTGGGGAAACAAGGTCTGGATGCGAAGTGGTTAAGGCTAGGGATGGTCAGAAATGCCATTTCCAATTCCGCAGAAATTCCAATTTCTACCAATGCCAATTTCTGATTTTCCATTTTTCCAAATTCTGATTGTCTATTTTTCTGATTTCCGAGTTTCCATTTTTCCAATTTCACAATTTTCAGTTTTCCCGATTTTCATTTTTCAGATTTTCAATTTTTTCCAGTTTCTGACGACTGTTGTATTTGTAATTTTTTTGCATTAGAGAATGCAAAAAAATGACACACAAAAAAAAAAAAGAAAGAAAAAAAAAAAGAAATCGGAAAAACAGATATCAGAAAAATGGAATCTTCTTATTGGTCTAAAATTACCACATTAATCTGCATTCTCTGATTGGTCCAATGCTTCCGAGTTCTGTGATTGGGCTAAAATTACCGAGTTGTGGTAAATCAGTTTTCCGCAGCATTCCGATTGCAGATTTCTTTATCTCTGATCAGATCAGAAATGCGAAAAATTTAAAATTACGCAAAATCCGAATGAGCACCCCCCTATTTAAGGCTTTAGATGAAATTTGAGTATAATACCACTTCTGTAGGCTTTCTGCTCCTCCATTCTCACTATAAAATCAGTAAATCAAAACACAGACAAGCAGCATTATTGTTCTCCTTGTTAATGTGATTTTCCCATCCTATGAGCATGCTCATAATTTAATTCCATTGATAGCAGTGAAGCTACTATGACACTCCGTTGGTAAGAGATAAAAGCTGTTGTTGATTATAGGTTACGTCAAAGAACCCAGATTGCTCCAAATTGACTCTACCTACTACAGTAACATGATTAATGTGCTATAATGGTACGAGACTTGGCCATGCTGATGGCTGGACACAAAGCAGTATTTAGTGCTGACCTGAACCGGGCCATGAGGAATACATGACCTCTAAGTCTGTGACTTTCATACTCTTGTTACAATACGCGTTCACATGTTTGCTGCGGAAAGCCTGAAGGTGCCTATAAGCTGATTATGAAATTAGATTACAAGACAATGTATGCATAGAAACATCACTGACTGAACATCTGAATGTCAAAGATCACACATGAATGACGAAGGCTGAAAATTCTGTCACACACACCAGTGCTTACAGTCAGCGTACTTTGGGTAACTGCTTTGTAAAATGTTAGCTGCTGAATGCCCACATCTAGCATAAAGCCATACAGTGCTATACAGCAACATATAAATGTTTGTTAGGTGATCTAAATCAATAGCACAAAGGAACATGATGACATTACCCAGCATTCTACATACTAGTCTTCAGAATCTGGAACTGTTTCTCTCCGTCGTTGCATGAATTAAGTGATAGGAGAGTCCCTCTTCATTCACTTCCTAAAATTGGTTATTGGGCGATATAATTACAGCATATTGCCATTACTAATTTGATACTGATATCTGTTCTGTAAACAATGCATTGATCCCAGAGGCATAGCTACAGAATTAGCCAAGTGTCCCCAGATAAAGTAAGTAGCTGAGTGTCCCCAAATACAAAAATAAAGAAGCCATGTGCCCCAACATAGAGGAATTAAATATTTATCCACCCTCAGATAGACCTGTTTGTTTCCATATAAACTGTAAGTATTAGGTACATACATGAGCCCACAGATAATAGCATTAGGTGCTTCAGTCACCCCTTCATCACACCTCCAGTCACGCCTTTATCACACCTCCAGTTACTCTATCATCACAACTCCAGTCACTCCTTTGTCATACCTCCAGTCACACCTTCAGCACACCTTCAATCATGCCTTCATCACACCTCCAGTCACAACTTTATCACACCTCCCGTCACTCCATCATCACACCTCCAGCCACTCCTTTGTGACACCTCCAGTCACACCTTCATCACACCTTCAGTCACGCCTTTATCACACCTCCAGTCACTCCATCATCACACCTCCAGTCACTCCTTTGTCACACCTCCAGTCACGCCTTCATCACACCTCCAGTCACGCCTTTATCACACCTCCAGTCACTCCATCATCACACCTCCAGTCACTCCTTTGTCACACCTCCAGTCACGCCTTTATCACACCTCCAGCCACTCCTTTGACATACAGAAAGCGTTACTAGTGGCAAAGTACTAGATGTTGGTGCATGCCTCCTTCCTCATAAAGGAAAAAAGGACTAGTATTCCATGATAAGAGCACCAAAACACAAGTACAAATTAGCAAAAATGTTGGCCAGCTGTAGACAAAATAACAACCCTATAATTTTTAATCTTTGTGCCATAAAAAAAAAGAAAAAAGAAAAAAAGAAAGAAATGCATGCACTTCACTTTGAAGTAATAAGTAAACCTACCGGTATGTATGTTCCTAAAGTCTAAGATGAATTTGTGAACAACAGGTTTATTGACTATGAGTGCATTTCAGGACATCTGGAATGGAATCCCATATAGTTGTTTTATGTTGTTCATTATGCTTTGTACTATGCATTAAGCCCTGTGAGAGAAAAGCAATATTATTTTTATTAGCTTATTTTGGCTACTTTTTATTAAACAAATGTTAAACAAAATGCAAAAAAGTGCATTAAATTCAAATGCATTGTCTATAATCAAGACAAGATTTTTTACAGAAGTTGTAGAGAAAAAAAATCCATACCTAAAAAACCTCTCCCTACAGAGTTGCCTGGTGACAACTGTGTAGCTATTCAGCTGCCCACATAATACAATACAATACAATAATACAATAACATTTCTATAGCGCTTTTCTCCCATAGGACTCAAAGCGCTTAGGCTCTCTCAGATTCAGTAATTAGTAGGATGAAGTATTCACACAACAAAAGTTATATTTCTGCAAATGCCAAACTGAACAGGTGGGTTTTCAGTCTGGATTTAAACACGTCCAGGGATGGAGCTGTCCTGATCTGTTGAGGTAAGGAGTTCCAAAACGTAGGGGCAGCATGACAGAAGGCTCTGGGACCAAAAGTTTCCAAGTGGACTCTGGGTATGACTATGTTATTAGAACCTGTTGATCTGAGAATGCGGGGATTGCTACGCAGCTGCAACATATCTTTCATGTATCCAGGGCCTAAATTATTATGGGATTTAAATGTCAGTAGGCCGATCTTGAATCACATACCAACAGACTTCCCATTATTGGCAGAAGGCTGACCACCAGGAGTCATGACCAACCTGAGAGATATCCAAGCAGTCCAAGCAGACCCTGGATATTTCTTTCATATGGGATCAGTTACAATGGTTATTCAAGAGCCAAATACACCCCCACAACATATTGCATCTTCCATGTGAACGTAATGATATATGGGCATGACTGTATAAAATAATCTATAGCTTAAAGAGGCCCTTTATTGGCACATAGTACAATGAAGTATATTATTCAGAATACCCACTTTCACTGTAATCATCCCGATTTCAGCATCAGAAACACTTCCTATATCTATATATTACTGTATACTGGTATGTAGCCCCACCCTCCAAGTGATGCTGAGCCTAGGCTGTTTAGCTATGCATATTTCTCCACCCAGAGCATTCTGGGAGACCAGGTATTATTTGTACTGGCTTCAGGAATTCTCAGAACTAGTACAGACATCAATGCTAGAATAAGAGTTAGTAGTAATACATTCCAGAATGAAATGCCAGGATAATCAGGTCAGTTAGAACAGTTGAACTCATTAATGGAACCTCATCGAAGGATGAGGCCAAGCAATTACCTCAAAAAAACATATATGAGTAGAGAATAGAGACCAGGCAAAACATAATAATTTAAGCAAAAAAATTGTAGCAACCAAAAACAAACAAATATAGTAAGAACACACTACATATACTACTATTATTAATTCATTCATTACACATTATAATTTGAAGCTCTGTTTTATACAGCGCAGTACAGTTCTTAGCCAAAAACATGTCTTCAGCTTTGCCATTCATATTCTGGTAGGCTAGCGATTGAGTTCCTGACTACTGATACAGCCACATTTCAGAACATTAACTCACTTCGAAAAAGTTGTCTGCTCTTTATTTTGAAATTGGGGATTCAGTTTACATTTGAAAAATGTATGGGCCTCAGTGAAGACTGTTTTGTCTTATTGCAGCTTCTTCAGATTCCTGATCCTTTGTGCTATGTCTGGAATACAAGGCAGACTGAACCACACTGAACTGCTCCTATTTTTCATCCTTATTCTGAATCAGTTGGCACTTATGTGCAGATCGACCACCTTTTCAAAAGAGCAATTCCATTTTTATGCACTGAATTACAATAATCTGGGATGTTTTTGCTATGATATTTTTACAATATCATTACACGCTGACCTACTTGTAAAAATATATTTTCTCAAGACTTATCTCCTTCACATTGCTAAGCCAGCTCTCCTTGCAAGACCCAATACTTGACCTGTTTTGTCTGATCTGTTCCATTTGTTGTTGGAAGAAATAGGAAAAGGGAGTTCTGTAAAAAAACGATGTAATATTCTCGTCTCATTCTTTCCTTTAATGCTTTGAAATTAATGAGTGCCTGCACAGTAACGGCTCAGTTTAATGCTCCCCGTGGTTTCACTAGGCCTGATAGGCAGTGAACAACATTATTTTGATTTACATAGAAAAATTCAATTTTATTTCTTTAATTGCCTTTAGAATGAGAGCTATGGTATAATTCTCATATGAAACATTTTTTTTCAATGCAGGCAGATTTAAAATGTCAATTACCAAATATTAATGTCACGCTACATTTTCGGTTATCCTGGGATTAAGCCAGGGAATCTTCAAAAATATTAACTAAAACTTTGATGGTTCTAATTATTTTAGAGAAACTTTTTTTCTTTATTTTCTTCACTCTTGACTGTTAAATTAACCTTGCATTTCACATTTGTATTAGTGCTGTCTAATGGACAATTCTAAAAACCTACTTATTTTATTAACATATGCACGGGAATATGGAAAAATGGTAGCACTAAGGAAGATGTCAGGGCAATATAAATGCATCATAATAATTACTGCTCCTCCTCATTCATTTAGTCGACTCCGACTCTTCGTGACCGTATGTACGTCTGCACACCAGGGGTTCGATTCACTAAAGCGTGATAACTCAGTTATCACGTGTAAAGGCTTTCCACGTGCAAACTCGAGTGTAAAGGCTTTGCACGTGCTAAGTCGAGAATAAAGGCTATGCATGTGCTAACTCGAATGTAAAGGCTTTGCATGTGCTAACTCGAGTGTTAAGGCTTTGCATGTGCAAACTTGGGTGCTA
The DNA here is from genome assembly GCF_040937935.1 of Hyperolius riggenbachi. Lineage (NCBI taxonomy): Eukaryota > Metazoa > Chordata > Amphibia > Anura > Hyperoliidae > Hyperolius > Hyperolius riggenbachi. The sequence continues at coordinate 545,764,199 of NC_090646.1, forward strand.
AGTAGTTTGCACGTGCAAAGCAGATTTTCACTGACGTGCTAACACTTAGCACCCTTTAGTGAATCGAGCCCCAGATGTCTCTGTCAATCACTGCTTCTTTCGGCTGTTGCAAAGGCATGTTCATAGCTTCACATATGCTGTCTATCCATCTTAGCTTCTGTCGTCCACTTCTTCTTTTACCCTCAATTTTTCCAAGTATCACTATTCCATGAACCACTTATGACTGATTAGCTGGTAGACATCCGTATAATCTGCAGGTACCCAATACAATAGTTTAGAGCACGAAGGCACAGCACAAAACGGCTTCTCAGCATCTCAGTGAAACAGGATACCTCTTACGTGTACAGCAGCAGTCAGATCGTTGGAGCACTCATACACCGTCCTGCACCTCTTCTAAGCCATGTGGGCTGCTGGGAGGATCTATTTACATGTTTCGCCTGAGATCCCTGGGATTACTCAAGGATTGCACTACAGCAGTTTTTTTTAAAAGGTAAGTGAAACAGCAGAAGTGCGATACCAGATACATGCAGGCACCCAAAGTGAGTAATTTGTCCTTGAGATGTTGCCCAATTGCTGTCTCACTACCTTTTTAAACAATCCTGACTATGATTTGCTTTGACCCTTTGCCTAATAATAGAAATTAAAAATTAAAACAAAAACTCATGATTTGCTGGTCACTTTAAAGCCCCTTGTATACTTACCTTGTTGAGTCACGTTGCATCACCTTCCCCTACTGCATCTCGCTGCAATGTCCATTAAAGTCAATGGAACATGCTAAAGTTCTTGCGAAGCGATGATATGCTCCGACAACGGTCCAGCTGAGACAGAAGCTTCAGTACATTGTAGTGCACAGCATACAGTACTGAAAGTGATGCAAGCAAAGTCAATGTGAGCATGTTGATTTAATTTTTTTCTTGGGGTAGCGGTGCAGTGCGTATGCGTGGATGCAGAACTTGAAGTCTTTCATTGGTCTCCAGTGTCCCCAGACCCTGAGAACCTTAGTAAATCAGATCCAAAGTAAAGGCCATTTCAGTGGAACACAAATCATATCATAATTTTTGGACTGCCAGAGGTAATCTGCACACATATGGATTCTTCCTTGTTTATAGAATGTGATAACTAGCTAAACGGTATGTTTTTCTGATAGTTCTATGACATGTGGCCCATATGCAATTTTATCTCCTAAGTTTTCTCCTAGGAGATAATGTTCATATTCTGTTTAAAATAACTTTTCATCACTTTGTAATTTAAAAAGTACTAAAAAGTAGATGAAACAGAATATATTAAAATTATTTTGAGTATCTTCTTGCCTGCTTAAAAGCTTAAAGTGTACCAGAGATCTAAAAATAGCAAATATCGATATTTACCCGGGGCTTACCCAGGTCTTCCTCCAGCCCTATAAACACGTCTGAGTCCCTCGCAGTTGTCCTCCCGCGATCTGCCGGGATCAGCCCCAGTAACTGGCTCAGTCGGGTCCAGCCTGGGTCTACTGCGCATGCGCAGACCATCCACACATGCGCATCAGACCCCGACTGACGCGAATGAGCCAGTTACTGGAGCTGATCGTGGCTGAACGGCAGACGGGAGGAAGTTGAGGGACTCAGACGTGTTTATGGGGCTGGAGGAGGCCCCTGGTAAGTATCGATTCTTGCTATTTTTAGAGCTCTGGTTTACCTTAAAACACATTTATTGACAAGATGTGAAAATATCACCAAGGAAAAAACTCAGGAGAAAACGTTAATTGCTGTTTTACTTGTTTCATTTTGCTGCCTGAAAGATTTAATTTTTAGGCGTGGAAGTGACAGCTTCTGTCTTGTCAGAACCTTGTCAGGAATATAGTGAACCTCACTGATAAGCTAATTACAGCCATAAAAGTTTTCCTGGCAGAATACAACTTATGTGGGCAGGGAGAGATAAAATACATGAACTATTGACCTTTTTCTAACTTTGGGACACTTAATGCAGGCTGCCATAGATTAGAGACAGTAAAACATTCAACCTACATTGTAAATGTTTACATATAAAAGAAAATCATGGGACTCTTAAAAAGTCATTTTTAGGAGTAGGAGGATAAATATAATTGTTTATCTCATTAGTTTATTTTCACCTCGGGTTCACTTTAAAGCAGTGACCAGGAACACGGCATAGCAAGACATGAAGGCAAAGCAGTTCCTGGTCTGGCAGACATTTCATATAATTCCGTATAGTTCATCTTTTCCTGCCGGTACTTGGGTAACTCTGTTTACTCGCCTTTCTCAGAAGCCAATGCGAAGCAGCCAGTTTAATTTCAGACATGCCATGTACTGTCTTTAGATTTCCTGCAATGAAGCTTTCCGCATCATGAGCGATAGGACTATACATCTAAAGGGATGACATATTTTTCTCTAAAACAACTCCATTCTCCGGGAGGCAAAACTGCATGTGTCACTGCAAATTCATATTTAGGAAATAACATGAACTATCTAACGTGCATCAAAGCAAAGTGCTTATTCCAGATGGTAATGCAGTCACACAAATTGTAATAGCAAGATGGAAACATATATAAAATACAGCTGTGTGGAGTAATATCCAGCAGTTTCCCTGCGATCACCTCATAATCGGAGATCTCCACTATAACATTTCATACTCACATCATTAGGAACCTTATCTGCCCGCATAAACTTACACTCCTTCCTATTCACACACACAGGCGATACAAGCTATAAATAATTGGAATCAAGGAGATAAGTTTTGCTTAATAAAGTCAAGCTGATAGTGGGCAGTTTAAATAAATAAAACATGTGGTTAAAAGTAAAAAAAAAAAAAAGAGAGAGAGAAAGAGAGAGAAAGAGAATAAAGATTAAAACTCATGGCAGTAAGCCATAATGTAGCCTAAAAAAGAAGAAAATGGACTCTTGCACACTACATGCGATTCTGATTTTTTATACGATCCGATTTTTTGATTCCGATTAAAAAACGTAAGAGCATGCAGTATTTTTTTTAATCGGAATTAAAAATTGGATCGTATAAAAAAATCGGAAACGCATGTAGTGTGCAAGAGGCCTAACACATATTTGTCTGTATATGGACAAAGGGAGAAAACTGCGAGATATTTAAATATTAAACTTTCAATTCTTCCTTCATATCAGCCTTATTTTAGAGACTTATGGTATGTTTTACTGCCTTACATTTTGCTTTGTTTTACATACCTTTCCCATAAGATCAAGAATCATTATTACAGTGGAATGCGAAGGTTTGGGCAACCTTGTTAATCGTCATGATTTTCCTGTATAAATCGTTGGTTGTTACGATAAAAAATGTCAGTTAAATATATCATATAAGAGACACACACAGTGATATTTGAGAAGTGAAATAAAGTTTATTGGATTTACAGAAAGTGCGCAATAATTGTTTAAATTAAATTAGGCAGGTGCATGTATTTGGGCACTGTTGTAATTTTATTGATTCCAAAACCTTTAGCACTAATTCTTGGAACTCAAATTGGCTTGGGAAGCTCAGTGACTTCTGACCTACATAAACAGGTGAATCCAATTATTAGAAAGAGTATTTAAGGGGGTCAATTGTACGTTTCCCTCCTCTTTTAATTTTCTCTGAAGAGTAGCAACATGGGGGTCTCAAAACAACTCTCAAATGATTTGAAGACAAAGATTGTTTACCATCATGGTTTAGGGGAAGGATACAGAAAGCTGTCTAAGAGATTTCAGCTGTCTGTTTCCACAGTTAGGGACATATTGAGGAAATGGAAGACCACAGGCTCAGTTCAAGTTAAGGCTCAAAGTGGCAGACCAAGAAAAATCTCGGATAGACAGAGGTCAGGTGACGAATGGTGAGAACAGTCAGAGTCAACCCACAGATCAGCACCAAAGACCTACAACATCATATTGCTGCAGATGGAGTCACTCTGCATTGTTAAACCATTTGGCGCACTGCACACAAGGAGATGCTGTATGCAAGAGTGATGCAGAGGAAGCCTTTTCTCCTCCCACAGCACAAACAGAGCTGCTTGAGGTATGCTAAAGCACATTTGGACAAGCCAGATTCATTTTGGAATAAGGTGCTGTGGACTGATGAAACTAAAATGGAGTTATTCGTGCATAACAAGGGGCATTATGCATGGAGGAAAAACAACACAGCATTCCAAGAAAAACACTTGCTACCTACAGTAAAATATGGTGGTGGTTCCATCATGATGTGGGGCTCTGTGGCCAGTGCAGGGACTGGGAATCTTGAAAAAGTTCAGGGATGCATGGATTCCACCCAGTATCAGTAGATTCTGGAGACCAATGTCCAGGAATCAGTGACAAAGCTGAAGCTGCACCAGGGCTGGGTCTTTCAACAAGTCAACGGCCCTAAACACTGCTCAAAATCCACTAAGGTATTCATGCAGATGAACAAGTACAACATTCTGGAATGGCTTTATCAGTCCCCAGACCTGAATATAATTGAAAATCTGTGGTGTGAGTTAAAGAGAGCTGTCCATCCTTGGAAGCCATCAAACCTGAATGAACTAGAGATGCTGTGTAAAGAGGAATGGACCAAAATACCCTAAAGCAGAATCCAGACTCTCATTGGAACCTACAGGAAGCATTTAGAGGCTGTAATTTCTGCAAAAGGAGGATATATTAATTTCATTTCATTTTTGTGATGCTCAAATTTATGCACCTGCCTAATTGTGTTTAAACAATTATTGCACACTTTCTGTAAATCCAATAAACTTCATTTAACTTCTCAAATATCACTGTGTGTGTCTCCTATATGATATACTTAACTGACATTTTTTATCATAACAACCAGCGATTTATGCAGGAAAATCATGGCGGTTTACAAGGTTGCCCAAACTTTTGCATCCCACTGTATATGAAATCACCTACTGGTCTGTTTACACTGAGAGAATTCCAAAGGGCGCTCACCTTTCTGTCTTTCTCTCTCTCTCTCTCTCTCTCTCTCTCTCTCTCTCTCTCTCTCTCTCTCTCTCTCTCTCTCTCTCTCTCTCTCTCTCTCTCTCTCTCTCTCTCTCTCTCTCTCTCTCTCTCTCTCTCTCTATATATATATATATATATATATATATATATATATATATCGGTATATATATATTTTTTTTTCTTAAAACAGAAAGTATTTGCAGTATCTGTGAGTCAGTCAGGAGCCGCTTTCATTGGCTCCTGACCCTGTCTTTCAATGTAAGCCAATGGGAGTTGCTTACATTGAAAGACAGGGCCAGGAGCCAATGAAATCGGCTCCTGTCCCGCTCACAGGGCTCTGCCGTCATAGAGACAGGCAGAGCGAGTGAGCAGTGATGGGAGATGCCGGGGATTCAGCGGGAGACGGCGAGATTGGCGGGAGCGACAAAAACGTCGGATACGCACAGCGGCGGTGAGTTGAAATCTACGCCCTGGCAGTCAGAAAGCCATCAAAACAGGGCATAGATTTCAACTACTAAGGCCCTTAAGTAGTTAATGCCAGTGTGTGGTGGGGGGTCTGAGGTCCCCGGGCCCCTCATTTTAGTGTTAGTTGTCCCTCCTGATGGGGGCACTGACCATATACCAGCAGTCCTCAAGGCATGAGCTTTGTTACATAAGAATGATATATGGACTGCAGCAGCAGGTTTTGTTGAAGCTGCTTGACTTCTCACTGGCTGGGACTAGTGTTGGGCGAACAGTGTTCGCCACTGTTCGGGTTCTGCAGAACATCACCCTGTTCGGGTGATGTTCGGGTTCGGCCGAACACCTGATGGTGTTCGGCCAAACTGTTCGGCCATATGGCCGAACTAAGAGCGCATGGCCGAACGTTACCCGAACGTTCGGCTAGCGCTGTGATTGGCCGAACGGGTCACGTGTAGAGTTGGGCGAACATCTAGATGTTCGGGTTCGGGCCGAACATGGCCGAACTCCGAACATAATGGAAGTCAATGGGGACCCGAACTTTCGTGCTTTGTAAAGCCTCCTTACATGCTACATACCCCAAATTTACAGGGTATGTGCACCTTGGGAGTGGGTACAAGAGGAAAAAATTTTTTTGCAAAAAGAGCTTATAGTTTTTGAGAAAATCGATTTTAAAGTTTCAAAGGGAAAACTGTCTTTTAAATGCGGGAAATGTCTGTTTTCTTTGCACAGGTAACATGCTTTTTGTCGGCATGCAGTCATAAATGTAATACATATAAGAGGTTCCAGGAAAAGGGACCGGTAACGCTAACCCAGCAGCAGCACACGTGATGGAACAAGAGGAGGGTGGCGCAGGAGGAGAAGGCCACGCTTTGAGACACAACAACCCAGGCCTTGCATGAGGACAAGAAGCGTGCGGATAGCAATTTGCATTTTGTCGCCATGCAGTCATAAATGTAATACAGATGAGAGGTTCAATAAACAGGGACCGGAAACGCTAACCCATCACAGATGTTCATTGTTCATGCTACTTGGTTGGGGTCCGGGAGTGTTGCGTAGTCGTTTCCAATCCAGGATTGATTCATTTTAATTTGAGTCAGACGGTCTGCATTTTCTGTGGAGAGGCGGATACGCCGCCGATCTGTGACGATGCCTCCGGCAGCACTGAAACAGCGTTCCGACATAACGCTGGCTGCCGGGCAAGCCAGCACCTCTATTGCGTACATTGCCAGTTTGTGCCAGGTGTCTAGCTTCGATACCCAATAGTTGAAGGGTGCAGATGGATTGTTCAACACAGCTACGCCATCTGACATGTAGTCCTTGACCATCTTCTCCAGGCGATCGGTGTTGGAGGTGGATCTGCACGCTTGCTGTTCTGTGTGCTGCTGCATGGGTGTCAGAAAATTTTCCCACTCCAAGGACACTGCCGATACCATTCCCTTTTGGGCACTAGCTGCGGCTTGTGTTGTTTGCTGCCCTCCTGGTCGTCCTGGGTTTGCGGAAGTCAGTCTGTCGGCGTACAACTGGCTAGAGGAGGGGGAGGATGTCAATCTCCTCTCTAAAGTCTCCACAAGGGCCTGCTGGTATTCTTCCATTTTGACCTGTCTGGCTCTTTCTTCAAGCAGTTTTGGAACATTGTGTTTGTACCGTGGATCCAGAAGGGTATAAACCCAGTAATTGGTGTTGTCCAGAATGCGCACAATGCGTGGGTCGCGTTCAATGCAGTCCTAGGCCGAAGAGGTCATAGCCTAGGGTCACAAAACCTGTTTATTGGGCAATTTCAATGGTGGCGAGTCTGACGTACATAAATCGCAGCAATGGCCGTTAGCAACGTCTGAATCTCACGAAATGTCTCATGCAGGTAGAAGACATATTGTTAGACTTGGGCTCCAAAGATGGGTTCCCTACATCTCTGCAAACCAGAGTTACAGGGCTCCAAATTTGGTAAAATCCCCCATAGGCTTTCATTGGGCCTCCTATTTACAGTTCCAAAATCTCACATCTTTTCAAAGGGCAATTACTCAGCAGTGGCAAATTTTCTAGCATTGTAGGGACCCTTAGGGGGAACATGACTGGTGAGTTTCGGGCCCCTAGGCCGAAGAGGTCATAGCCTAGGGTCACAAAAACCTGTTTATTGGGGCTATTTCAATGGTAGTGATGGTGACGTACATAAATCGCAGCAATGGCCGTTAGCAAAGTCTGAATCTCACGAACTGTCTCATGCAGGTAGAAGACATATTGTTAGACTTGGATTCCAAAGATGGGGTCCCTACATCTCTGCAAACCAGAGTTACAGGGGTCCAAAATTGGTAAAATCCCCCATAGGATTTCATTGGCTCCCTATTTCACTTTCCAAAATCTCACATCTTTTCAAAGGGCAATGGCTCAGCAGTACCAAATTTTCTAGCATTGTAGGGACCCTTAGGGGGAACATGACTGGTGAGTTTCGGGCCCCTAGGCCGAAGAGGTCATAGCCTAGGGTCACAAAAACCTGTTTATTTGGGCTATTTCAATGGTAGTGATGGTGGCGTACATAAATCTCAGCCATGGCCGTTAGCAACGTCTGAATCTCACGAAATGTCTCATGCAGGTAGAAGACATATTGTTAGACTTAGATTCCAAAGATGGGGTCCCTACATCTCTGCAAACCAGAGTTACAGGGGTCCAAAATTGGTAAAATCCCCCATAGGCTTTCATTGGGCCTCCTATTTACCGTTCCAAAATCTCACACCATTTCAAAGGGCAATGGCTCAGCAGTGGCAAAACTCACCAGTCATGATCCCCCTAAGGGTCCCTACAATGCTAGAAAATTTGGTACTGCTGAGCCATTGCCCTTTGAAAAGATGTGAGATTTTGGAAAGTGAAATAGGGAGCCAATGAAATCCTATGGGGGATTTTACCAATTTTGGACCCCTGTAACTCTGGTTTGCAGAGATGTAGGGACCCCATCTTTGGAATCCAAGTCTAACAATATGTCTTCTACCTGCATGAGACATTTCGTGAGATTCAGACTTTGCTAACGGCCATTGCTGCGATTTATGTACGTCACCATCACTACCATTGAAATAGCCCCAATAAACAGGTTTTTGTGACCCTAGGCTATGACCTCTTCGGCCTAGGGGCCCGAAACTCACCAGTCATGTTCCCCCTAAGGGTCCCTACAATGCTAGAAAATTTGGTACTGCTGAGCCATTGCCCTTTGAAAAGATGTGAGATTTTGGAAAGTGAAATAGGGAGCCAATGAAATCCTATTGGGGATTTTACCAATTTTGGACCCCTGTAACTCTGGTTTGCAGAGATGTAGGGACCCCATCTTTGGAATCCAAGTCTAACAATATGTCTTCTACCTGCATGAGACATTTCGTGAGATTCAGACTTTGCTAACGGCCATTGCTGCGATTTATGTACGTCACCATCACTACCATTGAAATAGCCCCAATAAACAGGTTTTTGTGACCCTAGGCTATGACCTCTTTGGCCTAGGGGCCCGAAACTCACCAGTCATGTTCCCCCTAAGGGTCCCTACAATGCTAGAAAATTTGCCACTGCTGAGTAATTGCCCTTTGAAAAGATGTGAGATTTTGGAACTGTACATAGGAGGCCCAATGAAAGCCTATGGGGGATTTTACCAAATTTGGAGCCCTGTAACTCTGGTTTGCAGAGATGTAGGGAACCCATCTTTGGAGCCCAAGTCTAACAATATGTCTTCTACCTGCATGAGACATTTCGTGAGATTCAGACGTTGCTAACGGCCATTGCTGCGATTTATGTACGTCAGACTCGCCACCATTGAAATTGCCCAATAAACAGGTTTTGTGACCCTAGGCTATGACCTCTTCGGCCTAGGACTGCATTGAACGCGACCCACGCATTGTGCGCATTCTGGACAACACCAATTACTGGGTTTATACCCTTCTGGATCCACGGTACAAACACAATGTTCCAAAACTGCTTGAAGAAAGAGCCAGACAGGTCAAAATGGAAGAATACCAGCAGGCCCTTGTGGAGACTTTAGAGAGGAGATTGACATCCTCCCCCTCCTCTAGCCAGTTGTACGCCGACAGACTGACTTCCGCAAACCCAGGACGACCAGGAGGGCAGCAAACAACACAAGCCGCAGCTAGTGCCCAAAAGGGAATGGTATCGGCAGTGTCCTTGGAGTGGGAAAATTTTCTGACACCCATGCAGCAGCACACAGAACAGCAAGCGTGCAGATCCACCTCCAACACCGATCGCCTGGAGAAGATGGTCAAGGACTACATGTCAGATGGCGTAGCTGTGTTGAACAATCCATCTGCACCCTTCAACTATTGGGTATCGAAGCTAGACACCTGGCACAAACTGGCAATGTACGCAATAGAGGTGCTGGCTTGCCCGGCAGCCAGCGTTATGTCGGAACGCTGTTTCAGTGCTGCCGGAGGCATCGTCACAGATCGGCGGCGTATCCGCCTCTCCACAGAAAATGCAGACCGTCTGACTCAAATTAAAATGAATCAATCCTGAATTGGAAACGACTACGCAACACTCCCGGACCCCAACCAAGTAGCATGAACAATGAACATCTGTGATGGGTTAGCGTTTCCGGTCCCTGTTTATTGAACCTCTCATCTGTATTACATTTATGACTGCATGGCGACAAAATGCAAATTGCTATCCGCACGCTTCTTGTCCTCATGCAAGGCCTGGGTTGTTGTGTCTCAAAGCGTGGCCTTCTCCTCCTGCGCCACCCTCCTCTTGTTCCATCACGTGTGCTGCTGCTGGGTTAGCGTTACCGGTCCCTTTTCCTGGAACCTCTTATATGTATTACATTTATGACTGCATGCCGACAAAAAGCATGTTACCTGTGCAAAGAAAACAGACATTTCCCGCATTTAAAAGACAGTTTTCCCTTTGAAACTTTAAAATCGATTTTCTCAAAAACTATAAGCTCTTTTTGCTAAATTTTTTTTCCTCTTGTACCCACTCCCAAGGTGCACATACCCTGTAAATTTGGGGTATGTAGCATGTAAGGAGGCTTTACAAAGCACAAAAGTTCGGGTCCCCATTGACTTCCATTATGTTCGGAGTTCGGGTCGAACACCCGAACATCGCGGCCATGTTCGGCCTGTTCGGCCCGAACATCTAGATGTTCGCCCAACACTAGCTGGGACCATAACGTGTTTTCACTAAACAGAGACACTCAGTACTTATGTACAGCTCACATTATATTTTAACCACTTAAGCCTATCTGGATGAATATGTTCATTCAAATAGGCTGTACCGCTGTCAGTGTGCAGTGCGCGTGATCCTGGGCGCTCCCGCCACCCACCGTTAACCCCCGATCAATGAATGGGAATATACTTCCCATTCCTCGATCCCTGTCCCCCGCAGAAAAAACGATGGTCTATTATCAGAGACCGTGGTATTACTGCAAAAAAAAAGTAAGTTCCCCGTCCTCTTTCTACTTCCTGGAAGCGTGATCGTATGCTTACCGGACCTTTTTTTTGTAGTAAACTACACCCACATGTTTTTTTTTTACAAATAAATACATTCTATTACATTTAAAAATTAGCTGTCTACTTCCCACACAAAAAAAAAATATAAAAAAATTACAATTTCAAAAAATTTTTTTGAATAGTTACCGTACTTAAGGGTCATTTTAAATATGCATGTCGAGAGAGCATGTTAATATAATTTTTTAAATTATAGGCTTGTAAATAGTGATGGACACAAATTGAAAAACTACACCTTTATTTCCAAATAAAATATCGGCGGCATAAATTGTGATAGGGACATCATTTCAACGGCGTAATAACCGGGACCAATTGGCAAATAAAATACATGGGTTTTTAATTACGGTAGCATGCATTAATGTTAAACTATAATGACCAAAAACTGAGAAATAATGCATTTTTCCATTTCTTTCTTAATCTTCCTGTTAAAATGGATTTAGAATAAAATAATTCTTAGCAAAATGTACCCTTCAATGAAAGCCTAAATGGTGGTGGAAAAAACAAGATATAAATAATTTTATTGTGATAAGTAGTGATAAAGTTATTGGCGAATGAATGGGAGGTGAAAGTTGCTCAGATGCAAAAATTCCTGTGGGCTTAAGTGGTTTATGTAGAAGAGGAAAGGAAGACTGAAGTTACAGGTGATTCTTTGTCTAACTAAATAAATACAAAAGCAAGCTGTTGGGAACTGGTTAAATTCCCTTTCTTAAGGTGGCCACACACGATACAATAAAATGATCCGATTTTACGGCAATTCGATAAAAACAATCGGATCTCCCCAAAAAATCGAAAGCTTTTTTTTCATTCGGCTGAAAAATCGTGATTTCCCGTCTTTTTCTATTTTTATCGAACTGGAATGCCAGATATTTTTTTTCAATCTTTCTAAAGATTTTATGGTGTGTGTTAGATTGTCATTTTATTAATATGCACACCCTAGCAATTTTCTCAGATTTTTCAATCATTTTTATCATAACTGGGGACAAAACTGAACATACGTGTGTGCTACATTGGTCATATTTTTGAAATGTAATGGCCCGTACTCACGGGCTGCAGAAGTGGCCTGTCGCCAGCACACGTGAGCGTGCTAGCGACAGGCCGGCGACAGCTTCTCTCCAGGTCCCTCCGCGTACACACGCGGAAGAGGGACCAGCGGCGAGACGGAAGCTGTCGCCGACGTTCCTCCTCCCCCCGCCGGAAGCTCCATTTACCTCTATGGAGGTTGCTGTCGCTAGTCCGCGTACTCACGCGGACTAGCGACAGTTGCGGCGGAGGTGCGGCGGCGACTGTTGCCATGCGATTGAAACTTTCAATCGCATGGCGACAAGAGCGACGGGCGACAGTTCGGGGTGCGCGCGCGTGCAACGGCCCATACTCACGGGCGACCTGTCGCCGCAACACGCGCGCGCCGCGTGTTGAGGCGACAAAAGTCCCTCGTGAGTATGGGCCATTACAATCAGTCAGAAAAATGTATTGTAATTCTTAAATTGAACAGATATTTCAAAAATTGTATGGTGTGTGGCCACCTTTAGGGGAACCAAGGAAATCCCCATTCCAGAACAGGGACTGACCCTCCAATAGAGTGACACTTGTGAGAAAAGGGGCTCTCCTATGTGACTACAATCCAGCTTGCTAGAAACTCACACAGATGCAGTCACTGACACGCCCACTGCCTTGCTCCAGGGGTTGTCTGCAAAGTGTCATCACTGTCTGCTGCCTTGACACAGGTGATGTTTACTGGTCTAGCTCTGAAATAGCATGTCTGAGTGCCGAAATGAAACTATTATTCACAGCTTCCAGATCAGAAAGCAGCTGAAAGAAGGAACGTATGATATCTGCCCTCATTGGCCTCAATTTAATAAGCTTTATCAAACACTTTATCGAACGTTTGATAATTTACCTCATCAGAAAAATCTAATTTTGAATTCACTAAGGTGTTATAGATTTATTGAACGATTTATTGATAAAACATTCGATGAATCTATAACAACTTAGTGAATTCAAAATTAGATTTTACTCATTAGGTAAATTATCAAACATTCGATAAAGTGTTTGATAAAGCTCAGTGAATTGAGGCCATTTTGTCATGATTTATGGAATTACTATTTCTAGCAAAAGTGAGAAACTACCAATGAAACAACTGATCCATAGCTTAATGCAAGAAAATTAAGCACAAATGTATTCTTACCTCTGTGCTTAGACAGCTAAAAAGGTTTAAAGGGAACCCGAGGTGAGAAGGATATGGAGGCTACTATATTTATTTTCTTTTAGGTACCATTTGCCTGGCAGTCCCACTGATCCTTTGCTTCTAATACTTTTAGCCATAAACCCTGGACAAGCATGCAGCAGATCAGGTACTCTGGCTCAGCTGACTCAGGTTTTACTGGGTTAGCCATATGCTTGTTTCAGGGTTTTGACTCAGACACCACGTATGCCAGAAGATCAATAGGGCTACCAGGCAACTAGCATTGTTTACAAGGAAATAAATATGGCAGCCTCCATATCCCTCTCATCTCGGGTTCCCTTTAAAGTGTACCAGTTGGCTGATAGTGTAATGGTTAAGGGCTCTGCCTCTGACACAGGAGACCTGGGTTCGAATCTCGGCTCTGCCTGTTCAGTAAGCCAGCACTAATTCAGTAGGAGACCTTTGGCAAGTCTCCCTTACACTGCTACTGCCAATAGAGCGCGCCCTAGTGGCTGCTGCTCTGCTCTGGCACTTTGAGTCCGCAAGGAGAAAAGCGCAATATAAATGTTATTTGTCTTGTCTTGTCTTGTCTACCTCAGGCGACAAAAAAAAACAAAAACAAAAAACAAAAACTAAGAAAAGGGAAGCCTTTGGATCCTGCAGAGGCTTCACATGTCCTCCTGGTCCCCACTATTGCCACGCAGACTCCAAAAAGAAATCCAACAAGAGCTTGTCGGATTTATGATCGCGACCGTGCTCCTCTCCATGCACAAGTGCAGCCGTACTGAGCTTGTAAAAGTATGACTGCGTCATTAAGCCAGTGCTGCTCATGCACGAGCTACTCCATGCTACTGCGGGGGCGTGGCCATACTCACGTGTGCAGAAGGACATTCTTTTGCACAAAGAGCAGCACAGTCATAATCTTCAGTGGGGTCTCAGGCAGCGATGGTAGAGGCGGGGAGGACACAGGAAGTCTCTGGAGGATTCAGAAGCTCCTCTCTACCTAGGTAAGTATCATTTTGTGGGCCAGGGTTCACCTCAGGTTTATTTTAACCCTTTGTGGACCGGCCGCCTAACCCCCCTTAGCCCCCCTAGCCCCCCCCCCCCCCCGAATTTGTATGCGGGGTAGGCACGTTTGGGGGGGGGGTCAGGCAGCCGGATCCCTGAAGGGGCTTGCTGGGCCCCCTGTATGCAGCAACCTTTACTCCCTTCCCAGGCTCCAGCGATAAGCCGCTGTGCACCCCTCTGCTCTCGTCGGCATCCCCACTCGTATTGCCACTCAGTTGCGGGTCGCAGCTTGATGCCACATTAGCACTATCCAGGAGCGCCACGGGGAGGCTTCCCAATGCCCCCATACAACCGGGGGACTGCGGGGTCCCAGGCACTCTCACCGGCTGGGAACCACAGCAGCACCCCGGAGGGGGAGGCTGGGTGGCGCAGGCGACCCCACCAAGCGTGGCCAGCGCCGAGGGGAGCCGTCCGCTCCAACCTCCCAATATTAAAAACAGGCACTTACCTTAACGTCCATTGCGTTCTGCTACATGCGCATTAACTTGGGGGCACCACATGAGAAAGGAGTGAAGCATGGGTCACCCCAAGCTGAAATGCTGAAATGCATATTTGCATGATCATTGCCTCATGAATAACCAATTGAGCCAGATTTGCAGAGCCAGACTTGCTAGGGTTAAAACTTGGTGTTAGAGCACGCATACATTTTCCTCAGGTAAGCATGTTTTGTGGTTGTATCCTTTGGAGGCAGGTGGAAGATGGCTTGCTCTGGTGGTGTGAGCCCTGGAGTCAGTTGTTTGCACCTGTCCTCCCCCCCCCCTCTGGAGTGTTGTGTGTGAGCCAGCCCTGAGCTCTAAAGCTTGGGGTGACCCATGCTTCACTCCTTTCTCATGTGGTGCCCCCAAGTTAATGCGCATGTAGCAGAACGCAATGGCTGTTAAGGTAAGTGCCTGTTTTTAATTTTGGGAGGTTGGAGCGGACGGCAACCCCCGGTGCTGGCCACGCTTGGGGGGGTCGCCTGTGCCACCCAGCCTCCCCCTCCAAGGTGCTGCTGCGGTTCCCAGGGGGTGAGAGTGCCTGGGACCCCGCGGTCCCCCGGTTGTATGGGGGCATTGGGAAGCCTCCCGTGGCGCTCCTGGATAGTGCTTATGTGGCATGAACTAATTCCCGCAGGGCGACCACTTTGCGGTATTCGTTTTTTGACCCTGCATAGTTTGGCGTGCGAAAGCAAATGCATATTTGCATGAGCATTGCCTCATGAATAGCCAATTGAGCCAGATTTGCAGAGCCAGACTTGCTAGGATTAAAACTTGGTGTTAGAGCACACATAAATTTTCCTCAGGTAAGCATTTTTTGTGGTTGTATCCTTTGGAGGCAGGTGGAAGATGGCTTGCTCTGGTGGTGTGAGCCCTGGAGTGAGTTGTTTGCACCTGTCCTCCCCCCCCCCCCCTCTGGAGTGTTGTGTTGTGTGTAGCCAATTGTGCCAGATTTGCAGAGCCAGACTTGCTAGGGTTAAAACTTGGTGTTAAAGCACGCATAAATTTTCCTCAGGTAAGCATCTCTTTAAAGGCTAGTCGGGTTTCCTCGAGATTCCTTCCACATCCCAAAAACATACAGATAAGGTAATTGGCTTATCCCTAAATTGTCCCTAGACTAAAAGGGACAGTTAGTGAATGACATGAATATGTACTGTGTAAAGCCCTGTGGAAGATGTTGGAGCTATATAAATACTAAATAATAATAATAATAATGCAAACACAGCAAGTTTGGGAAACACTAATATCCCAACAGCTTATGTGCTTGCCCAGAGTTATGCACTGACTTCCTATTCCTGCTTTCTGCATTAATTAAATTGCAATCTGTGAAGGTAGACTTGAACTGGAGATGTGATGAAACAAGGGAACTGAGCCCCTACCAACATAGAAAGGGCCTTGAATCTAGAGTGTCTAAAGCTGCCATGATGCGTCTGGAGGGCCAGATCAGCTCAGGCAAGTGCATTGTCCCCTTATCCTCATTCCTTGTAAACCACTTGTTCATGCATTGTGCAGTCATCCATCCTCCCCACTCCATAGCAACAGTTTACGTCGCTCAGCTGTAGCCTAGCAACGCATCTGTACTTGACCCCAGTTGAATGACAGTCATTGTGCAAGTGTACACACCCTAAGTTTTGTTCCTAGAGTACTACATTAAATCGGTATGAGCTCATCTACTGGTATAGTGATCATCCCATCTCACCAAAGTAAAGTCTTATGGAGAGGTGCTGCTCACACATATCAAAGGGGCCATTACTGATATAATTCTCCGCACAATCGGTCGTCCGATTATATCGCAATATTGATTGGATATCGCAAGGAAGGATGTTCCACTACACCATGGGTAGGGTATAAAGAAATCTTCAGTTTATTGTCACATCAGTAAATACACATAAGGCTCATGCGTATCGGAGCTCACTATGACAGCCATTGTGAGCTCTGATATGCGTGAGCCTTATGTGTATCTACTGATGTGACAATAAACTGAAGATTTCTTTATACCCTACCCATGGTGCAGCAGAACATCCTTCCTTGCTGCTTGTATTAAGACCTATGATTCCTGCTCCCCTGGGTCATGCATCGGTGGTGTCAGCGTTTCCACTTTCTGCTCGTTACCTCATTGATTGGAAACCATCGTTCGGGATCACTAACGGAAAGAAAGCTGCTATGCATTCTATCAATTAAATGGAATCAATCCGATTCTATAGATCTGATTAAATTGCATTGCAATGTTCCTTCTGTTAGTTGGCCCGAACGATCATTTACCATTGATCGAATTGGAAGATTGATTATCTTGAGAATTATATTGCTAATGGCCACCTTAAGACAAAATCATGTTCAAAGCTTTACTAGAAAAAGTGCAGTTTACATTATGAACCTACTGAACATGGGGAGCCAGCTCCTTGTCTGTGTTTACATGTGTCGGCACGTCTTACAACTCCTTTGCAGACAGAGAAATGTACCATTCTCCATAGGAGGGATTTATTTAAGGTGATGTGAACAACAATGTTTTTCTTTTTTCAGTATGAATGATGCTATTGTAATCCTAAAACACCTGGACAACTCTTCAAAGTAAAAAATACATTTGGTTGTGAAGATTTCTTTGACAATGTCAGTTGGTGGTTATAACACTTGTGACACTTGGCGTCCTAAAATAACTTCATTCTTTGACAACAATGACAACAGCAAACTTTGTTTTCACAGTAGAGGGAACGTTTTGACACTGTGTAGCAGCCTGGTTACTTTACTTCTATCCTTGCTGAAAGCTGCCATTGTGAGTGTGACATTCGTGCATGAAGCTGCCCACAGGCTATCAGGTTTTTTAGGGTCGAGAACTCTGCCCCACTTAATTATGCCACCTGGATGGCTTCCAAAGCTTTTTCTGTGAAAAAAAAATGTAATTCTTAAGTACTGACAAAGAAAAAAGCATTATGTGCTACATATATTTCTCCAGGACGTTCCTATAGCCTTCTTGCAGAATTTACTTTTTTAATCATTTACACTTAAGTCATGCTCTTGCTTTACAATTTATGTCCGCAATATCCTCAAGAAATTAGGTCTTATATTTTTTTGTACAGCAATAACACTGAAGCTGCTGAACTGGATCCTTTTTAAGCAAAGCTGGGCTATTTTTTCTTCCTTCTTATTAAATAATTGAACATGTAATCAATTTAATTGTCTAACAGACCAGAAATAAAAAAGAAATCTACTATTATATAATATGCATTTGGAAAGAAAAGAAATCAGCAGCACGATCACTAATAGGTCTTTTTACTGACCACGTTTTGTTCAGATTTTTGGATCGCACGCGATTTGTATGCACTTAGCCAATCGCAAGGGCGTCATGATTAGCATGGAAATAAGGGCGCTTCTTATATACTGATGCTGTTCTATTTTCCCCTTAAACTTAAATGTAGTGCAGGCTGCCAAACCTTATGGGGAGAGGAAGGGAGTTCCATTGAGAAGCTCTGGAGAACTCCCGAAGCGAGTGATGTGAGGTGTAAACATCCGCAGAAGAGGAGTGGCAGATGTAATGAATAAGCCTGCCATATTTGCAGGTGTTCATTGGGAGTTTAATTTCCTGCAAAAACATACTCTCAAAAACATACAGACATCCAAATAGGCATATCCACAAATTAGCCGTAAGGTGGGAAAGTTAATTTTGGGCACTGGGGGGCTTCAGTGAATACTGGAACTGCAGAAGCAGGTGTGACCACAAGATCTGTCATGTGACAGGGACAGAAGCTGCACAGTGGTTGGCTGGCTGCACAGCATTTGTACAAGATGAGTGAAGAGGACCTGTATCGCCACCAGATGAGGGTAACATACTACACTCAGCTGCAGCTCTGCATGCCACAGGACCATGCTCCCCAAGCTGAAGACTCTCCTCCTCCCCCTCCCCGGACAACGGCAGGGGTCGCAGGGGCTTTTGTTACACCTATGAGTGACTTTAAACATACAAGAATATCCTTATCTACCGCTTAAAGGGCCATGAACTAATACATTGTCCACAGTTAACAGTTTGAATATTGGGTGTCCTGGTTCTCCCAGCTAGCAGCATGCCCATGCTATTGGAAACAGCTGAAAAACAACATTTTAGACGGAAAGTAAACATTACTATTTTAACGTAGATCATCTTGGCTTGCTAACATTGTCTACATGGAGCAAGCAAGACATCGTCATTTAGCAGAGGTGTCACTAGGGATGATGTCATCCGGTGCATAAACTCATGATGTCACCCCTCTCTTACCCATGAACCTCCAACCTTACAAGGCTAAACAAAACCAATAATACTTTTTTGTAGTATTGTTACATTTGTTGAGAATGGTGTTGGGAATGGGTTATACTGGACCCATTTGCTATAGGGGAGAGAGGAGTTGGGCAATAGTCTGGTCTATATTTACATAGCCCTACTCCACTGTCCCTTAGCCTGGAGCTTGGTGTTATCCCCTCTGCTGGTGACACCCTACTGCGCCCCACTAGTGACGCTACTGTCATTTGCTAATCTCAGATTCAACTGCACCATTTTTGTAAATACTATCAGGATTGGTTTATGTTATCTTAGCTACACTATCACCAGAATTTTCTTTACACTGTCACCACCATTACAGTGAAACAGAATATAAGCATGAACCCTTGCAAGGTTTGTATTGGTGTCTGTGTCTCTTCCTCGTTTCCTTCCAAGTGATTGGATCTCAACATGAAAAGGGGGACATCTCTGCAAAGTGGATTAACATGTAATGGGGCCCTAGTCAATGTAGTAGATTTGTGGTCCTTTTAATAAGCTAAAGCGGAGAGAGGTCAGATAAGGTAGCAGGCGGGCCCTTGGCACCCACTTGGCCCCAGGCAGCTGCCTAGCCTGCCTGGTGGATGATCCTGCTCTGCATCTCTGCAATTGGAACAGAGAAGGCTATTTTGAAATAGTAATAAAAAAATTGTTACAGTACTTTGGGGAAGCTTTGATTTTTTTTTACTGCTGTCTGTGTCCCTCTTTAGGAAGCACCACCTTGCTCTTTGTCCTGGTGATTTGGCATACTTCCACAGGAAATAAGTGAGAACGTTTCCAGCAGGATATAAACAGCAATAACAAACATCCTGAAAAAAATTCTACCCTCACTGTTCTTTACATTAAACTAAAATGAAAGTTTTAACTGGAGTTGCACTTTAAACTCTGTAACAAAATGTTCAGCCTTATTTCTTCTATCCTATAAGTTCCTATACCTTTTCTAATGTGGTCTGTCTTACTGCAGCCTTTCCTAGTTGCACAGTGGCTGTATTATCTCTGGTATCTAATCTAATCTTCTAATCTCATCTTCTTTCCTTTGTCAGCTTTGTCGGCTCAGGCTGGAATGTGTTGCTCTGCTTGTGATAGGAAGAAGCTATACACACCCTCTCCACGCCCTCTCCAGGCTCTGTGTGAGTCACAGACTGAGCTCCTCTCAGCCTATCACATGCTGGTTAGCAGCCATGTCTTTTGTTTGTAAACACTGCCTAAAACTGGCAATTACAAGCCAGGATTGCAGCAGGGAGTGGCAGAAACAGCACAGAGGGGCCCAGGAGAACATAATGAATATAATGGTATGCTTTTTATTGTAAGAATTTGAGAGTACAGATTCTCTTTAA
Organism: Hyperolius riggenbachi; assembly: GCF_040937935.1. Lineage (NCBI taxonomy): Eukaryota > Metazoa > Chordata > Amphibia > Anura > Hyperoliidae > Hyperolius > Hyperolius riggenbachi. The sequence goes on from NC_090646.1 coordinate 545,784,417, forward strand.
GAGCTCAAATAAATATTCATCCTCAAAGCGGCTACAAGTTCAATCTCAGTGTTTTCCATACAAGTCATGCATAGCTTTTTTTTTTCTTATAAGCCGAATGTCATCCTTGCAAACAATCTTGCTCTCAAATGATGGGAGTTTTCCAGGCGGCTATGATGGATATATTAGAATTCTGATGAATCATAATGCTCCCCTATCATTCAGTCTCTGCATCTGACTGTGACTTACAGATGCTTCAACCCTGATTGCATTACATGAAAATAATCATACATATTGCAGATGGGAGAATATAAGCAAAACAGACTGGGACCTACATTTACATACCGAAATCACGCTTTTAACACTTCATCCTAATGTCACTTGTCAGGATTTAACCAGCACTGGATGATTCCAGGATATTCTGAGGTGACTGGCTTCCAGACAGAGAAAGACCGCAGCCTATAGACCGGCCCAGTCGATAAATGCTTTGTCTAATACTGTCAATGACAGACGTGAAGTTCAAATTCCTGTGTCAGCTCCATGAGACAAAAGCCCTATCCTGGTGCCGTGAACATCAAAAGTAGATTATATGCTTCACTGAGCAGGAAACTGCATAAGGCTCTCTATATATAAAGTCTACAAGGTTATGATAATCTCACATTCACAAATCACAGTGTGCGGCTGTGTGTTCATTTTAAGCTGAAATCTAAACTATGCTGCAATGAGATGTGTCTAAAGATAATTAATGAAGGTTAGACAATTCAAGAGACACTGCTTTATATAAATCATAGGCAAGCAGGTACGACTATATTAGTATCATTATTATATATACCGTATATATATTTTTTTGTAAGGTTATTTGTGGACAATATTTTACACACTCAGTCTTGTGTTTTAAAATGAGTGCTTCATACAATCACTTATCCACAATATCTATTGTATCTATTCTAACTTTGTGTAGATAAATTTTGCAAATTAACACTATGGGTTTGATTCACTAAACTGTGATAACTCAAATATCCCACCTTATCAAAGTTAACACGCCTTATGAGAGTACTATAGCGAGTGCTACGAACTTATGTCTGCTAATTGGCAATGGCACTCGTCCTGCCCGTAGCACTCGCTATGCTACTCTGATAAGGCGTGTTAACTTTGATAAGGTGTGATATCTTTGATAAGGTGTGATATTTGAGTTATCACGGTTTAGTGACTCAAGCCCCCATGGGTGAGTTCCCCTCACAAAAACAACTCTACACATTCTGCTGTTTCCCTTTTTCATAGCAGAATCTTTTTGAAAGACATTTTGAAGAGCATATAGCAATAATTTGCTGTTTGAACTTAATATTACATGACACTCCAGTGTAAACACACGACTCTCAGGATTGCTTGGAGGTTGAGATAACCCTTTACAGTTGGAAACAGGTGACACGTAACATACATGCCAATTTTTTGCAGCGATAACAGTTCCTGTGAGGGAGTGAAAGCAAACGATTCTGCAGCACTAAGCAACAAAGTGACATGATGTCATATGCTGGTAAAACAATGCTAATTTGGCAGATAAAATGGAGGAAAAATTAATTCAGGTTTACTTAAAGAGAATCTGTACTCTAAAATTCTTACAATAAAAAGCATTCCATTCTATTCCTTATGTTCTCCTGGGCCCCTCTGTGCTGTTTCTGCCACTCCCTGCTGCAATCCTGGCTTGTAAATGAGAGTTTTAGGCAGTGTTTACAAACTAACTAACCAGCTTGTGATAGGCTCAGACTGTGACTCACACAGAGTGTGGAGGGGGTGTGTATAGCTTCTGCCAATGACAAGCAGTGCAGCACATTCCACACATTCCAGCCTCAGCCGACAGACCTGACAGAAGAGAGAAGATTAGATCATGTAACAGAGATAACACAGCCACTGTGCAAGTAGGAAAGGCTGTAGTTAGACAGAGCACATTAGAACAGGTATAGGAACTTATAGAATAGAAGAAATAAGGCTGAAAATTTTGTTACAGAGTCTCTTTAAAAGAAGAAGTTCCTAGGTAGGAGTTACAGGGGATAAATATCAACTCGGCACATTGCATTTGAATGCCAACTCCTAAAAATGACAGTATCGGCAAAGTAATTGTTGATACATGGTTATTTTGATACAGTGTTTTATGATGATGATAAATACCCTTTTTGACATCTAAGCCAACCTCCCCAAATGTTCAAACCTTTCTGATGCTTAACCCTAACCACTCCCTAGTGTTAAATCCTCTTTGATAACTTACCCTAACCTTGTAACCTCAATAACTAATTCTAACTTCCCCACAACAGGGAGTGTATGCAAAAAAAAAGTGTAAAGCAGAATTACGTGCATAAAGTCTTAGCCACTAACAGTGGAGTGTAATGCATTGCATTTAATGTTTACAGTGAAACCTTATGCACATACTTCTGTTTAATGCAGTTTACTGCATACACCCCCATATGCCCTAACTATAACCCTCCTAATCTCAGCACTCAGTAGTGGTAGCAAAGAAAAGAGACTCATATTTGTATTTTCAATTATATAGCTTTTATTTTTTATAACATTGCATCATAGTGTCACAGTTGCAGTTTTAAAACCACACTCTGACTTTTAAGCTATACAACTAAGCAGAATAATGACCCTTTGAACTTTCCTGCAGTAAAACCTTATCTCAAGCTGTATCTCGCTGTTTCTTGGCTGTTTAAGTGCTTAGGAAAACAGTACTGTATTGGACCAAGCTGCGCCGAATAGCTCAGTGAAGCTCTCTTGCATAGATAACAACTGAAGGGTTTTAACAAATTCTGTACTGAAAACAGTATGAGACTCTTTTCTTTGCTACTAATATTGTATTTCTTAGCTGTACTACACATTTCATTATCTCATAGGTTTATTTTCACTTTAGGTTTGCTTTAAGCAGGCTTGGGGGAAAGTTTAAGGTAAACCACAAATCAAAAACATACAGTATAGGGGTGATCATTACCAGTCCTTGATGGCCTCTCCCAACCAGAGGCCCCGAATCAGGCAGCACCTTTATATCCTCAACTGCTATACCACTGACTCTCCTTTGACTTTTAAAATAGTTGAACTATCTAAATTTATTTTTTTGCGTATGTCTATTTTAAGGCTTTCTTTTAAGGATCTTTTTGTATGTACGTGGTTCTCTCCACTTCCTTCTCTTTGTAAACGAGGTAAAAATGTGCAAGCTTGCACAAATAACAACCTCCTTCCTAAAAAGTGTCTGCATTCAAAATGATCACTGGAACAAAATAATTTGTAATAGAACGTGATTGAGCCAGTAACTCTAGTTTTTTAAAGTCTTTTAAACTACTTTGGCATATATGCAATTCACTTTTTATCCTGAGTTTTCTCCTAGGTGATAATTTTCATATGCTTTTTAACCACTTAAAGAGACACTGAAGCGAGAATAAATCTCGCTTCAGTGCTTATATTCAGCAGGGGCATGTGTGCCCCTGCTAAAACGCCGCTATCCCGCGGCTAAACGGGGGTCCCTTACCTCCCAAATCCCCTCCGTGCAGCGCGGGGATCACTTCCGCATTGAGGCATGGCTAATGGCCGCAGCCCTGCCTCACGCGCGTCTGTCAGCGCGTATCTCCGCCTCTCCCCCGCCCCTCTCAGTCTTCCTTCGCTGAGAGGGGCGGGGGAGAGGCGGCGATGCGCCGCTGATAGACGGCGCTGAGAGGCAGGGCTGCAGCCGTTAGCCCTGCCTCAAGAGCAGCAAAATCTACGACCAAGTTGGTCGTTGATTTTGCAGGGGGGGATTTGGGGGTGAAGGGACCCCCGTTCAGCCGCGGGATAGCGGCGTTTTAGCAGGGGCACACATGCCCCTGCTGAATATAAGCACTGAAGCGAGATTTATTCTCACTTCAGTGTCTCTTTAAGCCCGAAGGGTTTATTTTTTGCATCTGAGCAACTTTCACCTCCCATTCATTTTCTAATAACTTTATCACTACTCATCACAATCAATTGGTCTATATCTTGTTTTTCCCGCCACCAATTAAGCTTTCTTTGGGTGATACATTTTGCTAAGAATTATTTTATTCTAAATCCATTTTAACAGGAATATTAAGAAATAAATGGAAAAAAATCATTATTTCTCAGTTTTTGGCCATTATAGTTAAATTAATACATGCTACCGTAATTAAAACCCATGTATTTTATTTGCCCATTTGTCCCGCTTATTACACCATTTAAATTATGTCCCTATCACAATGTATGGCGCAATATTTTAATTGGAATTAAAGGTGCATTTTTTCAATTTGCGTCCATCACTATTTACAAGCCCATAATTTTAAAAATGATATTAATATACTCCTTTGACATGCATATTTAAAAAGTTCAGACCCTTAGGTAACTATTTATGTTTGTTCGTTTTTGTTTTTTTAATTGTAATTTTTTTTTTGTATTAAAATTGTATGTGTGGGTAATTTTTGGTGTGGGAGGTAAACAGCTAATTTTAAATGTAAAATGTTTTATTTATTTATTAAAAAATGGATGTGTGTGTAGTTTTACTATTTGGCCACAAGATGGGCACAGTGAAAAAGTCCTGGAAGCGTCATCGTACGCTTCCAGGAAGAAGAATGAAGACGGGGAACTTTTTGAACTCAGGAAAACCGCAGCGTCTGATGAGACACTGTCGGCTTTTCTGCGGGGGGCTTCGATCAATGAAAGGGATCTATAATCCCTTTCATTGGTCGCCGGGCTAACGGCTACAAGAGCGCGCCCGGGAGCGTGCGTGGCCCACGGGAGTGCGCGCAGCCCAACTGGATGAGAATGTTCATCCAGTTGAGCTTAAGTGTTTAAAATAACTTTTCAGCATTTTACAACAGCAAAAGTACCCATAAGTTGAAGAAAAAAAACTATCAAAATTATCCTAAGTATTTTCTTGCTTGCTGGGGGCTTAAAGGGCACTTTATGACAAGGAGTGAAAATATTCCCTAGGAGAAAACTCAGGAGAAAAAGTGAATTACATATGGGCCTTTGTGCAGTACAGAATGATCAATTTGGATCAAAACCATTTGAAATATTCCAATTTGTCTGATTTTTGATCCATCAGACAATTTTTGATCCATTAGACCTTAAAAATGGATTAAAATAAATTCATCAATATTCAGTGTAACAGCAGATTTGCTAAAATCCTAACTTTTGAAGTCCATTGTTCCCATTGGGCCAGTATGGCCATCTTAGGCTAGATCCATTCATTCCTGCACAGCTCACTGCCCACGTAAGTCTCACTGTCTGGTGAGACTGCATAATATTTTGCCGTTTTGAACTAAAAAAATCTGGATATTTTCTTAGGTAGGCTTCATTTCCTGCCACAGGTGTTTTATGGAGCAATACACTCTGCACATAAAAATAGGTAAAATGACTTGTACTACATCCACGTATCACTAAATTTATGGTTTTGCTTTTTAAGGCTCTAGCTCAGGGAGGATTCTTTATAGTTACATTTTCCAGGAATGCAACTATAAAATGTGCATTCAAAATTATAAACAGTTTTATAACATAAAAATGTAAAGTTCTGGCTGTAAGCTGTCGGCAGTGGCCAACTCTGCATTGCCTCTTTATGTGAGAATCTCATTCCTGGCAGTGACATTATCATGGAGGAATAGGGTTGATTGATATAGCCACACCTCCTTAGTGACTGACAGGCCAGGGTAAGCAGTCAGGCACTAAGAAGATGTGACTGTGGTAAGTATCGTAACTGATGCCATCCCACATGGGATAAATCACATTTACCACATTACATGCATAGAGGAGGGGCTGCTTTCTTTTGGAAGGAAGGATGAGGGAAAGAGAGAAAGCCTCAGCTGTTTTCACAGTGGTCCAAGAAAGGGCTGATAGCTTCAAACCTGATATTAGGATTTTTTGTGCAAATGTTTATTTATTTTTTTTGTAAAGAAAGAAATCCAGCTATAAAATAACTGTTTAATGAAGTTCTTCTTTAAAGGCATATTTCATTTCAGTGTATAGAAATGTGGAAGCATTGCCCATAGATCCCGGGTATCACTTTTCTAGTGAAGCAGGTAATTTGGGTGCCATCATAGGTGCCCATGTTGATAATAGTCGTGATTAACAGCTTTCACTGGAAATTTGGGAGCCAATGGCACCTGATAAAATAGCAGGCATCGTGGCTGCCTACTATACAAACTGGGGATATGAATAGCACATGCTATGTAGAAACCTCTGGCACCCACTATTTCCAACTGCAGTTTGGTTAAGGTTAGGCATAGATAGTGGCACAAATATTTGCCAAGATTTTGGTGAAGGGGTCTGTTAGGGTTAGACATTAGTTGAGGGGGTTGGTTAGGGTTAGGCATTGGGTGGGCGGGTCCATTAAGGTTAGGCATTAGTTGGGGTCATCAGTTAGGGTTAGGCATCAGATGGGGGGATTGGTTAGGGTTAGGCATTGGTTGGGGAAGTCAGTTAGGGTTAGGCATTGGTTGGGGGTCAGTTAGGGTTAGGCATCAGATGGGGGATTGGTTAGGGTTAGGCATTGGTTGTGGGAGTCAGTTAGGGTTAGGCATTGGTTGGGGGTCAGTTAGGGTTAGGCATCAGATGGGGGATTGGTTAGGGTTAGGCATTGGTTGGGGGAGTCAGTTAGGGTTAGGCATCAGTTGGGGGGGTCAGTTAAGGTTATGCATTGGATGGGGGCTGGTTAGGGTTAGGCATCGGTTGAGGGGGCGGTTAGGGTCAGGCATTAGTTGAGGGGTCGGTTAGGGTTTGGCATTGGTAGGGGGTTGGTTAGGGTTAGGCATTGGTTGGAGGGGTTGGCATCGATAGATGGAGGGTCCAAGTAAGAATGGGGTCAGGTTAGGTGAAAGTAAAATATCAGCAAAAAAGACTGATGCTTTACTATTGTAATTACAAAGAGCCTAATAGTACAATATGGGTAATTTTATTGATATTCTACAGCGATATCCGGCACTAATATTTCTGGGCCTCTTTTTATGCGGGTATGTCTTTTCTACTGCAGGTTAGAAAATTAAAGCTATTTATGTAATTGGCTGCAACAGTTTTCTATAAGGTGTGACGAGACGCACCGGGCAATCTTATCGTTCTCAAACATATTTTATTCTATTGATCCTCAGCTATTTATTTTGCCCAGCCATAAGTTATGTTCTGGCACAGTTGAAGAATTGATGGTGAATGTAAAAGGTCACCATTTGAACTTTACTCATATCCTTTGCTTAAATACTCCATCTAACGTCTATTTGAAGAATTTGATATAAATACAGTCGGGATTGTTTAGCATGCAAGCTCATCTTTTGTTTTATTTTACATATGCAAGCTCCTTCTTCACAGCTACAAAGTAATCACAGTTGTGGGTATAAATTCCTCGTAACTGATTGCTTCTCCACACCAGTGAGTTCATTGCACACATTCCCTGAAAATACATATACATTACTTAGCCTTGGTTGTCTGACGATGAGCAGATGCACTGTACATTTGTACCTCATTTTTCTGCCAATATTTCTTTTCTTAAAGTACGTGTCAAGATGACATAACTTAATTAAGTCTGTTCCATGTCTTCTACATATTCCTTTCATATTCCTTTCATTAAGGCATGAAAAATAACCTTTAATAAGGCACGATCACTTTTCAAAGTAAAGTGCATATACTGTGATTTCGGTACTATAGTCGTAAAATTTCAATAGTCTACAGTGTTTCCTTTGACTGCTCAACAGAGATAGGAAAGAGAAGAAAGCATCTTCCCCTCTGCCAATACCAACTCATGCTCTTAAAAGAAGCCTGAAATGAATGAAGGCACCATGGTTGTTTTCGTTTTAGAAAACATTACTTTAGACTCCTGGGAACTACCGTATATAATATGTGTGTTCGCACACACTTTCTTAATCTGCTACCCCTGCCCAGTCTAGGGCCAGTTTCTTAGGGGGAAGCCAATCTACCTAACAGTACATACTTCGTTTGTAGGAAATTGGAAGAAACCAAAGTCCTGAATGAAGCCCCACAAACATAAGGAAAACCTACAAAATCAACACAGATAATATCCAGCCCTGGAATAATGCCTTGAACTTAACCTGAGACTTTAAACTGACACTGAAGCAAAAAAAAAACGTATGGTATAATGAATTATATGCACCGACGTAACAATAGGGGATGCGACCCCTGCCCCCCTAGGGCCCGCTAGGGGCCATTTTGGGGGGCAGGAGGGGTTGCAGCATAAGAGGAGAGCGTGGCCGCAGATCGGTGGGGAGGGGGGACATTCCCCCCCCCCTCCCTCACATTAGGCTCTCATCTCCTGCAATCTTTAGTGACAGCAGGCAGCAGCAGCGGCAGGCAGGTCACATACCTCCTTCGCCCCGGAGGTCTCCGATGTCTAAGAGCTTCATGTCCCTTCCTGTTTACACAGGAAGTGACATGAAGCACTTACTTGATCGGAGACCTCCGGGGCGAAGGAGGTATGTGACCTGCCTGCCGCCGCTGCTGCTGCCCGCTGTCACTAAAGATTGCAGGAGGGGAGTGCTGAGAGGAGAGCCCATGTCCCCCCTCCCCACCGATCTTCGGCCATGCTCTCCTCTTATGCTGTGATCCCTCCTGCCCCCCAAAAGTCCCTGAGCGGGCCCTGGGGGGGGGGGCGGATTTTTTTTCTGCAGGGGGGCCCGGGGATTTCTAGTTACGTCCCTGATTATATGTGTAGAACGGGTAATTCATAGAGCATTAGTAGCAAAGAAAAGTGTCTCGTATTTTTATCTTCATTTATATAGTTATTTTTTTTAACATTGCATCAGGCTCTAATATTTGCAGTTTACAAACTATACTCTGTGTTTTAAACTATGAAACAGAGTAGGAAAGTTCAAAGGGTCATTAGCTCTACAGTAAAATCTTAAACAAACAGGGAACAGTGAGAGACAGGTTGAGATAAGTGCTTCAGAAAAGAGCACTGCTAAATTAGTTGGAGAGCTCAGAGAAGCTCTTTTGCATAGATAACAACTGTAGTTTCTTAAAGAGACTGTAACAAAAAAAAAACCCTCTGGGGGATACTGATCTCGGGAGGAGGAAGCCTCAGGGTCTCAATGAGGCGTCCCCGTGCTCTGTAGCTTGGGGGAATCCAGCAATGGCTGCCCGAAAGTCCCTCGACAAATCCTGACAAGTGGTGAGCCTGCACGGCAATATTTACCTACCGCGATCCTGCGCAGGCGCAGTAGCGGCTCTTCGTTCGAGCTAAGGAGGAAATGGCTGATACGATCGTATCTGCTCTACTGCACAGGCACAAAGGACTCGCACCTGCACAGTAGAGCGGATACGATCTGGCTCGGCTAATTCTGCATTAGCCCGAACAAAGAGCCACTACTGCACCTGCGCTGGATCGCAGTAGGTAAATATTTACCTCGCCGCTATCCAGGGGGTCACAGCGCTGGATTGCCGAGACGATGGGGGAAACTTCATTAGGATCCAGAGGCTTCCCTCTCCTGAGGTAAGTGTGCCCCAGAGGGGGGTTTTATGTTACACTTTTTCTTTAACTCTTCCTGTACTGGAAACAATATGAGACTCATATCTGTGCTACTAATGTTCTATTTCTTAGCTGTACTACACATAGTAATCATTATATCATAAGTTTATTTTCACTTTAGATTCCCTTTAAGCCACCATGATACCCACTGCTTTGTGGTGCAGCTCTGCGCCCACTTATATAGTAGTGAGGGTCACTAAGCCCAGTGAAACAATATCACTTTATTCATTTTCTTTAAAGTGACACTAAACTGATGAAACAATTGTATCTATCCTCCTACTCCTAAAAATGACTTTTAGATATCCCACAGTATTATGCTGTTTAAAAAACATTTTAAAATATTTATTGTTTTTGTCTCAGCTAAATGCCCCATGTCTCAGAGTGCTAAAATATTTGAACTATTGACCTTTTTATCTATCACCTGCATTTTATGGCTGTAATCCCTTATCAGTGAGTCTGACTGGGTCTCGACTTGATGCTTTTAGGGAGAAAAGAAGAGGAGCAACACAGCAAATTTATAGGTGCGCTTGGCACTGTATATACATGTCTATCTCTTCATGTCACATGTCACTTAAAGAGGAACTCCAGTGAAAATATTGTAATAAATAAAGTGCTTAACTTTTACAATACTAAGGAAAAAATGCTTTGGTCAGTGTTTGCCCATGGTAAAAGCTATCCTCTCCCTGATTTACATTCTTTCATTTATCACATGGTGACATTTTTACTGCTGGTAGGTGATGTCAGTGGAAGTAGCTGCTACTTGCTTTTTTGGCAGTTGGAAACAGCTGTAAACAGCTATTTCCCACAATGCAATGAGGTTCACAAACAGGAAACTGCCAGGACCATGGTCCTTACAGTTTCCTGTGGGAGGGGTTTCACCACAATAGCAGCCATACAGAGCCCCCTGATGATCCATTTGTGAAAAGGAAAAGATTTCCCATGTAAAAGGGGGTATCAGCTACTGATTGGGATGAAGTTCAATTCTTGGTCACGGTTTCTCTTTAAGCTTTCCTTTAAGGTTACAAACATACTCAGTAATATGAACTGGATGGCTGCTGGCTTATGAATGCTACTGCCTTATCTAAATGACGAGACCTGACAATGGGCATGCTACAGGTCTCTAGGACATTCTCCACAGGAAAAGTATCCATGGGGTCTAATTTACATTGTACACCATCCTGTATTTGTATGTACAAAAGTTTCTGTTAGAATAAAAAATTTTATTCCAGCAGAATACTGTAAAACTCAGTATCCACAGAAGGCACCAATGATGGAATTATTTAACTTTTACTTTAATGTTTTTGCAACTGGCAAATCAGTGAATCTGGCTAGGAAAAATGAAAATTAGAACTACATTTTTTCAGTTCTGTTGTTCTACTTATTATGACTGAAGGCAGTAGAGACGTTTCGGAGCCAAGAGCCCCAATGCCAAAATTATATAGGTATAATATATACTGTATACATTTATATAGGTAGTCCCCTACTACAGTATCTGTTCCCGGGAGATTGGTTGTAAGTTGAATTTGTTTGTAAGTTGAGTCCTGTGTTAAACATGGTGAAACGTGGATTTACTTTTAGACAACTCTGGATTTGGACATACAGTATAAACACATTTTTTTGGGTGTTTTCAATGTGCTTTTAAAATGTAACATATAGTGTAAAAATGTAACATTTAACAACAAAAAAGTATTAAATAACATTATTGAATATTTTGTAACACACAAAAAGTTCTGTACAAGCAGGGAAAGGTAATCTGTCAACAAAGGAAGGACCGACAATGTCCGCAAAACTTAGTAGCATGATATGGTGATTTGGATATGTCCATAATAAAATAACTTGTCTTTTGCGGACATTGTGCGGTCCTTCCCTTGTTGACAGTTTACTCTTGGATTGGCTATCCTGGTCCCGGCACTGTCCTGGAACAGAGTGAGCGGTTTCCACCCGCCTTTTTGTTCAGGGAAAGGTTATATAGTGATGCACCCAGGAAGGCTTGTGGCTACTGCCATCACCCTGCACCCAGGGCATCTGTCACGGAAAGTACACTACCACGTTGCCAATACTGCAAATGTATGGGTTTTGTTTTGTTTCACTAAATATGCTCCTGTCAGTGGCTGCATAGTGCAATGGTTAAGGGCTCTGCCTCTGACACAGGCGACCTGGATTCAAATCTCGCCTCTTACTGCTCAGTAAGCCAACACTTATTCAGCAAGGAGTCCTTGGGCAAGACACCCTAACACTTCTACTGCCTATTGAGTGTGCCCTAGTGGCTGCCTTGCAAGTGCTTTGAGTCTGACAGGAGAAAAGTGTTATACAAATATTGGAATTCATATTTTACTGAAGCAATAAACAGCTTGTAGTGCTAGACCCTTCTTTTCTCTGGTTTGCCAAGTATTGAATATTTTGTTCATGAAAACAACTCAAGTAATTTATAAGTAGGGGACTGTCTGTACTGCCCCCCCCCCCTCCCCCCACCCCTCCAGCACTATGCATATCATCTGATACAAAGCATTTAAAACTGCTTTCTAAGTCAGCAAGAGAATGTGAGAGGTCTAAGCATCCCCTATCGCTGCACCACTGACTGTAGGTAAAAATGTTGACAAAGTGTGCTAGGAAGAAAGACGGCACCCGTCCCTAGATACTACAGTACTTGTTGACAGTGGTTGGCAGTGGCTACTGCTTATATATACAAGATACATACTTTGAGCATGACACGACACAGACACATTTATGAAACTTTCATGCATGTAAGTTATACTGTATATTTCCCTTCCAGCAACTTTCGGCTGCCAGACTGGAAAGTGACATCCTAGCACACATCAGCTGTCAGAAGATAGGTCATGTATGTGCCAGAGCTGCGCTCCTGCTAATCACCTCCCTATTAATCCTCACCTAGTATCCTCAGAATGCCAGAGCCAATGATGAAAGGCTCAACACAACTCATACATCTAAAGGAAATATATAAATTGCTGTTACTGATATTAACATCAGTCCATATATAGACCAGACAGTGGGAAATCCAAGGACTCTTCATATCTTTTTTGTTGAAAGGTACCTACCCCGTGTATACTGTTCAGTTTTACTAACCATTGACTTTCCTAAGGCACCATAGATGATTTCTCATGCCTGTTCTTTTTTTTGTCTGCATGGGAGCTGCCACCTTGCTAGTTATGCCAAAACGAGGCACAAATCCGGCAGAATTCACATCATTTTGAGGCTGAAGTAAAAAGAAAACAGTTAAAGGACACATACAAGCAATTTAAAACAAAAGATCTACTTACCCGGGGCTTCCTCCAGCCCCTGGCAGCCAATATGTCCCTAAGCGCAGCTCCAGCATCCCGAGATCCCGTCCGTTGGAGATGCCGACCTAGCCAGGTCGGCATCTTCTGCGCCTGTGTGAGCGTGCAGCCGCGCCACTCGCGCAGGCGCAAAGATGCTGACCTCCAACAGAGGGGATCCGGGGACACCAGAGCTGCGGCGAAGGACAGATAGGCTGCCAGAGGCTGGATACAGCCCCAGGTAAGTAAATCTTTTTTTTTTTTTTTAATTGCTTCTTTAACTGTCAGACAGAAGTTGTTTTTCATCAATTCCTTGTTTGTACAAGGGCTGGTGAAATCTTCCTAATGGTTGCATTTCTCAATATAATCTTCTGCGAATCATAGTGATCTACTGTCAATCCTGCACTTTTTTTGAGTTGGTAGTCACACAAGTGGAGTTTGTAAAGTATGTAAGTATGTTCAGAAGTGGCACACCGTGTGTAACAAATTGTATATAATTATATTTCTAGTATTCTTGTATTTTTTAAGATTTTGATTTATAGGGGTGCATTTACAAAATAATGGTAATTTCAATGTGCGAAGACAGTGCATGTTATGATTTACGTAATTTACATAGCTATCAATGTAAATTGTGTAATTCATTATATACATTATTTACATTACCTGTTACTCAAGCAATGTAAGTGTTGCAAGTTAAAAGAGGAACTGTAGTAAAAAAGACATAATGGGCTTGATTCACAAAACGGTGCTAACTGTTAGCATGGCTGTTACCACGGCATTTTGCACGTCTTCGCGTGAAAAACTGGGTTTCGCATGAAAAACCGGTTAGAATTTTTGCGCGTGATAACCGTTATCACACGAAATTGTGCGCGAAGCACTTTTCACAGCGTGCTAACAGTTAGCACCGTTTTGTGAATCAAGCCCTATGAAAACGATTGCTTATTGTTTACAATATTCATTTATAAGATTATTTAGTTCGAGTTTTTAATTGATTTACATTCTGAAATGCCAGGTGATCTGTACAGAATGTTTGTTACAGAGAGTTCTATGCACAGAGGAAGATATTGCTTGCTTGGCAGTTGGCAGTTGTAAAAAGCCGTTATTCCCCACAATGCAACGAGGTTCACAGACAGCAAACTGTAAGGACCATGGTCATTACATAACACTGTGGGAGGGGTTACACCACAATATCGGATTGCCGCAGAAATCGGATTGCCACAGAAATTTTAGGCCAATCAGAAAACTCTGATTGGCCTGTGGATTCCCGATAATAGCGTACATCAGCAAAAGATATCTGTTTCAGCAAAAAACAATGTATTTTTATTTTTACAATTAACAAACTTTTTTTTACAATTAACTAACATTATCGATTTCCAGAAATCTGAATTGAAAATCCATTGGAATCGGAAATTGACATTTCTAACCATCCCTACTGCCTGTTACTTTCCCCCTAAAAGTCTTAATTATTTATTTATTGAAAAACTTTTTTTGCACTAGACTTTTACTTCCATAGTTTAACTTCATATCCTAACTTCATTCTTCTACCTTCCAGTATTCTTCTCTATCCCTCTCTCTTTGAAATAAGTGAGCAGGAAAAGTATATTGTAATGTGATGTCTTACACAGTGATGTGAGCATGATGCTAAGCCAAGGGCTGGGCTGTGTGCCAGCTGTCATAGAAATGGAAGTGTATCACCGCAAAGGATGGAAGACAGATGTCTGACAGATGCCCACTAATCTGATAGACTCACCTATTCTTCCTCGGCCGCATTACGCGGGTATTTTGTCTCTTCGGGTGTGAAAGGCGCTAGCTCACTGTAACACAGACATTTTACCATACAGAGATTCATAGGCTGGATACAGGCGTTAGATGATAGCTGACCATGCAAAGCACAATCTGACTATTATCTTTCACTTAGCCCACTGATCCCTGTACCTACAGGAAGGCTGAGCACAGCTTCATATTTTCTCTTATATTTCTCTCTGAAATAGAAAGACAAAGTCCACAATGTTAGTATGGGCAGCAGAAGGCAGAGCAGGATCATACACAAGGCAAAACTAGGCAGGTGCCTAGGGCCTAAAGGATATCAAGGGGCCCAGCAGCCACCTTCTCTGTCCCCTCGATTACCTTACATTACCAAAAAGACTATGGGAGGAGCTAAAACTACTAATAGCATTGGGCCCCATTTTATTTTAATCCTTCTCTGGCAGGAGGTATAACAGACAATCATAAAAAAAAATGAAACTGTCATTCTGTGCCACAAATCCTCTTTTTTATGCTAATTAATCCCTTGCTAGGGCTGCTTTTTATATCAGGAGTACCCAGGAGCCTGTCTCCAGAGCTACCCAGGAGCCTGTCTCCAGAGCTACCCAGGAGCCTGTCTCCAGAGCTACCCAGGGGCCTGTCTCCACAGCTACCCAGGAGCCTGTCTCCAGAGCTACCCAGGAGCCTGTCTCCAGAGCTACCCAGGGGCCTGTCTCCAGAGCTACCCAGGAGCCTGTCTCCAGAGCTACCCAGGAGCCTGTCTCCAGAACTACCCAGGAGCCTGTCTCCAGAGCTACCCAGGAGCCTGTCTCCAGAGCTACCCAGGAGCCTGTCTCCAGAGCTACCCAGGAGCCTGTCTCCAGAGCTACCCAGGAGCCTGTCTCCAGAGCTACTCAGGAGCCTGTGTCCACAGCTACCCAGGAGCCTGTCTCCAGAGCTACCCAGGAGCCTGTCTCCAGAGCTACCCAGGAGCCTGTCTCCAAAGCTACCCAGGAACCTGTCTCCAGAGTTATCCAGGAGCCTGTCTCCAGAGCTACCCAGGAGCCTGTCTCCAGAGCTACCCAGGAGCCTGTCTCCAGAGCTACCCAGGAGCCTGTCTCCAGAGCTACCCAGGAGCCTGTCTCCAGAGCTACCCAGGGGCCTGTCTCCACAGCTACCCAGGAGCCTGTCTCCAGAGCTACCCAGGAGCCTGTCTCCAGAACTACCCAGGAGCCTGTCTCCAGAGCTGCCCAGGAGCCTGTCTCCAGAGCTGCCCAGGAGCCTGTCTCCAGAGCTACCCAGGAACCTGTCTCCAGAGCTGTGTCTCTCTCACCCACTGTCTGTGCCACCCCCCTCTATTTACCCCAAAATGAGGGTGGCTGAATGATGCCTCCAGAACCCTGATTGGGAGTGGTAATGAGTGTCAGCACAGCTATACCTCACTCCCAAAATGCCAAGCTCCTCCTCCTGAAGAGTGAAATAGGACTTGGAGCAGTTTTTTTTTACTTTCTAACCCCTAGTGTGGATAGGTGAGGAAGATGTGAGAAAATGATACCTTTTACTTATTCACCTGAGTGAGGGTAGCTATTTAGTCACCTCTTTATTGAGGAGTGACCAGAAAGCATCACAATCTGCTATTCTGTTCAGTAATAACCCACCTCATATTTTGGGGCATACAAAGACGAGACAGTAGTACTTTATGAGAAACAGGGAAGGGGAATATCCCCCTCCATGATGTATTTTCAAAGTGCAACACAAACACGGTTAAAATGCAGAGAAAAAATGCAATAAGGTAGGAATCACACTTGAGGGAATTGCATATGCTTTTCTGTGATACAAAATCGTAACTGAAAGCGCCTTTTTTGATTCCCTATTGACAATCGCATTAGAGTGCTACCAATTGAGTGTTTCCACGCGCAGGAAAAAAATACCTGCTCTGTTTCTTTTTATCGCACACCGCGTGCAATTCCAATTGCCAACAGTCAGCTGTTGTCAGGTGGCTGTTGGCCAAGTGTGCCAAAAATGCAAAGGATCACCCGCAGAAAACCAAAGGTATTTACCACGGACTCAAGCGTAATCCCTGTTTTATACTACGTTCATTTTGCTGCATTTTCCAACCGTATGCAAATCGCAAAAACGGAAGGGTATCAGCAAAAGTATGAAAATCACAGGCAGTCTTTCATTCCAGTGCAATTGCAATGCAATTTTGCCTGATCCCAAAATTCCTGCATGTAGTATTTTTCTGCGTTTCCTCGGTGTGTTTTTAGCATCTATTGAAAATTGCCGCAAAACCTCAGCAAAATCGCATTGCATTTGAGACTTGAAGTAAAATAGCCCTAAACCAGCTGTGTACACAATACTTATGCTACCACAACGCCTCTCTCTTTAGGCTTCAACCACAATACACAAGACAAAGCATTCCAGTAGGCACAAGCTCACAAATAATCATCACTCATTTTACAGTCTTTCCCAACTGGGAATAATCATTCTCGCATGTCTTTGGATCCGATATTTATTGTGTAATATATTAACCACAATCCTGTCAGCACCAAAAGAGTGATAAATAACTAGATGA
The DNA here is from genome assembly GCF_040937935.1 of Hyperolius riggenbachi. Classification (NCBI taxonomy): domain Eukaryota; kingdom Metazoa; phylum Chordata; class Amphibia; order Anura; family Hyperoliidae; genus Hyperolius; species Hyperolius riggenbachi. The sequence goes on from NC_090646.1 coordinate 545,801,482, forward strand.
ACTTTAATTATGTCAACCAGCATTTTCCATTTCTCACCTTATTAAACTTATTCATCTTGACTGGGGAAACTTCGGAAGGATGTTTTAGCCAAGCTATAAAAGCTGTTTTGAAAACACCGTTTAGGAAATAATGAATGCATGTGGAAAGCTAGCCATTGACAGTTAATGGAAGGGTTACCAATAAATTTGACCTACAAATGTTCTTTCTCTCTCAGGAACTAAAAGCACAAAACAGATGTGCCCTCACCCAACAAGCATACACACGTACCTTCATACCTATTCACACACGTACCTTCATACCTATTCTGTCAGCACGGCAGGAGGCGTGGTACACATTCTACAAGTTCATTTAAAGTCTCAGGATTTAAAGCCATCCTTTTAAAAGAGATTCTAAGCATTCAAAAAGATGATCAAAAAATATATACATATATTGCTTTTACGCAATGAAGCTCAGAGATTTCCTTTAACACTCATTTAAATCTCAGGTACAAAAATGTAACAAGAAATATTGCAATACTACAGCCTTAGGGCTCTGTTCCACTAGCAATTGCCTAATGCAAACGCAAGTGATTGCGATTTTTCATGAAAAATTTCGTTAATAGCATTAGAACTTATAGTTTTTGAGGTAGTTATCATTTTAGAAGTTTCCAACGTTATCGTTTTTGTAATATTATTTCGTTAATAAGTACAGATTTTACGTTTCCAAATGTATTATTGTTAATATATGTAAAAGGGTGTTTCTGCAGAGGGAGTGGTTAGGGTTAGGCACCACCAGGGGGAGTGGTTAGGGTTAGGCACCACCTAAGCGGCGGTTAGTTTTAGGCAACACAAGGGGTGGTGGTTAGGGTTAGTCACCACCAGGGGGGTGGTCAGGGGTTAGGCACCACTGGGGGGGTTAGGCTTAGGAACCACCAGGGGGTGATTAGGGTTAGGCACTACCAGGGGGGTGGTTAGTGTTTGGTGTGTTTTAATACTCTAATTCCCTATAAACTAAATAAACCACGCCCTCAGGTTTTCAGAGAGCCTTGGCAGTAGCAATGGCTCATGGGAGCTCAGTCTGGGCAGGAGGAGGAGGAGGTGTTACTAGCCATTGATTTCAGAGGCAGAGGGGAGGAAGGAGGAGGAGGGATTAGGTTTTTTCCACAGGCTTAGTGATCAAGATACAGATAAGCCTGCCTCTGTGTAATGTTTACAAACAACATGGCTGCTGTCATTGTATCACAGGAAGAAATAATAATTTTCTATTAAAACTGTTTGCAGCTATATTTGCTGTGTAAACTATCTAAACTTTAGATAAGATATATAGACAAGTTACTTGTTATAGTTAGTTTTTCATCTCGGATCCGCTTTAAGGTTTTTAAATACACAGACAGATAATTGATTGTTTACAAAGAAGCATTAGCAATAATCTAAATGATTGCTTGTAATTAAATATTTATATTGCTATTTCATATTTAACTGATCAGGATAAATTTAAAACCATAAATATATATAGTTTTGTACTGTAAATGTAGATGGTAATCAGATGTCTTCCCACACATCGGTTTCTGGTAAGACATTTGTGCATCTGCAGATAAGATTCTTGCTATAAAAATTTCCATTCAGTAATGCCAGTATGCATATTCCAGCTAATGTTGTGTGGCAATTATAGTACGGTAGAAATTATTTCTAGAGATGCCTCGAACATCAAATTTTCGGTTTGCAAACTTCAAAAGCGAATTTCTGCAAAAATTCTCCATAGACTTTAATGGCATGCGAACGGCCACCAACTGAAGCGGTTAATAGCAAAGCCCCCTTACCTGCTAGAAACACCAAATTGTAGGTTATTTGGAGGAGGACAGTGGGTACAAGAGGATTTTTTTTTAAAAAAGACCTTATCGTTTTTGAGAAAATTGGTTTTAAAATTTTTGTTCTGTGTGTGGGGAATGTTTTCCTGGCCACCGACTTTAGTGGTTAATAGAAAAGCCCCCTTACATGCTAGAAACACCAAATTTCCTGTGTATGTGGATGAGGATAGTGGGTACAAGAGGAAAACACTTTTTCAAAAAGACTTTATAGTTTTTGAGAAAATCGATTTTAAGATTCTTGTTATGTGTGTGGGGGATGTTTCCCTGGCTGCTGACTTTAGCAGTTAATATAAAAGCCCCCTTATGTGCTAAAAACACCAAATTTGCTGGGTATGTAGAGGAGGAAAGTTGGTAGAAAAAGGCCAGGAGGATCCCCATTGGTCTGTTAAGGACCCAATGGGGAACTTTGGAGCCAGAATTTAAAGATGCTTTTGCTCTCAAATATATTTGTAGTATAACTGAAACACCAAATTTCATGCCAGCAAATTTGGTGTTTCTAGCACGTAAGGGGGCTTTGATATTAACCGCTAAAGTCCGCGGCCAGTGACTTCAATGTAAAAAGCATTAACGCAATTTTTTTTAAAAAATTGCGTTAAACGTGAGCGGCGAACAGCCCATGTTCGCAGAGAACTGTTCTCCTGGTGAACTGTTTGGGACATTGATTTCTGAAGCGCTCAAGAAAAGATCATTTTCAAAACTGTAATACTCTAGATTGTTTTTGTTTTTTATCTAAGGTGTAGAACCCAGAGAGCGAAATGCCCCAAACACACACTAAGACTGAAGATACAGTAAGTTCGAGATGTGAACATACTGTAGGGTTGGTTCAGAAAATTGTCTCATAAATCATCTTGCCTTATCTGCTTTTCATCTCATCTCGATTAAAGTGGACCTGAACTCTTGCACAGGACAGAAGGATAACATAGAGAAATGCACCCTGTATGTATTTAGAGAGTTTGGCCTGTGTCTAATTCCCCCTCATTTGTGTCTAATCACAAGTTGTAATCTGATCTATCCTTGTCACATGACCGCCATGGCAGATAAGGCAGATAAGCTCATTTGAAAGCACAGGATGTTAACAATGTGTCTGTCCCCATGAATCAGGAAGTAGAAACAGTGCAGATTTATTGTAAAATTTGTATCAGCTGTAACAAAGAAATGTTTTTTGTTTAAAGGTTATTATGTTTTAGAGCAGAGAGGACTTCTGAGTTCAGGTCCGCTTTAAACCCAACATGCAAAAAGAAAAACCTACTAAACATATGGAAAGACAATTACCATGAAGGCTAAGTTAAATAGGAAAAGTTTCCTTCAGTTATATTTTGCTTTGAAAGTGCTAAAAAGTTATTTATAGATTAGGAAAGAAATATAATTCATGAAATAAGTTTTTTTGCATTGAGCTGTATCTGAATTATTATTTTGCGAAGTTATCATGGAAAAATTGTTCCCATTAGCGATCGGGGGCAGTTTGGACATGTACACACAATACAACTTTCCATCAGATTACCTGTCATAATCGTACGGAAAAATTGAATCATAAGTAACTAGCATTTAGGCTGGTTTCACAATTAGACGTTACAGGCGCACGTTAGAGCAGCCTGTAACGCACCCCACCGCACAGCAATGAAAAATCAATGGGCTGTTCACAGTGCCCACGTTGCGTTACTTAGTAACGCTGCGCCATAAGGCAACGTACTGCATGCAGTACTTTATAAGCGGCAGAGCCGCGTTAGACTGCTTGCACATGTTCAGTAATGTTGGGGAGGAGGGGAGAGCGGTCGGGCACATGGCTAATTAATATTCACTGCACTCAGTGACGTGCAGTGTTTACTTCCTGGAGCGGCCGCTCTGTGCGGCGATGCGTCCAAGAATACGCATCACGGCATCACGGACGCCAGAGTGAGCTGCACAACGCGGCTCACTCTGACATCCACATCAGAGAGCACCAGGCGTTGCGTTAGGGGCACGTTATGCGACCTTAACGTCCCCTAAAACGCAATGTCCTGGTGTGAAACCAGCCTAAAGGTTCATTGCAACTGTCACGTTTTATTGCTGTCTGGCTCTTCGTTGAAGGTACCCCCCACACAACCTGACCAGGCAACCCTCAGATGCCCTATTGTCACTTGTCAGTAATTGGAGTCCGACTCCTCACCATATTAACTGTGGTGAGTGAGAAACGAGAAAGAAAGAAAGAAAGAAAGAAAGAAAGAAAGAAAGAAAGAAAGAAAGAAAGAAAGAAAGAAAAGAAAACTAGATCGTTCTGACACATAGACAGATAAGTGTGCTTTATCTATAGGAAATGTTGCATTCTTGATACTTGCTCTAGATCAGGGATGTCAAACCGGTCCTACGAGGGCCGAGGTCCTCACACAATTTTGACACAGCTCAAATTAATTGAAGGGTCTGAATCAGGAAAGGTGTGGTCCATCAGGTATAACACATTCCACTTCTTCAGTCTATCCTAAACACTGGCATGGATCTGGCCCTCCAGGCCTGGAGTTCAACACATGTGCTCTAGATGATTGCCTGCAGTAAGCCAGTAGGGCCACTAAGGTGTTGTAACATCCTTACCTTCCAGCGGCAGGTCCCGCAGCGTCTCCGGCATGGTCCGGGTGAGCAGCGGGGTTTCAGTGCCGACATCCTCTGGCAGCATCCCTGACGTCCCGCTGTGGTGACTTCCACGTGGTTGCCTGTAGTTTTCATGTGTATTTAAAGAGAATCTGTATTGTTAAAATCGCACAAAAGTAAACATACCAGTGCGTTAGGGGACATCTCCTATTACCCTCTGTCACAATTTCACCGCTCCTCGCCGCATTAAAAGTGGTTAAAAACAGTTTTAAAAAGTTTGTTTATAAACAAACAAAATGGCCACCAAAACAGGAAGTAGGTTGATGTACAGTATGTCCACACTTAGAAAATACATCCATACACAAGCAGGCTGTATACACCCTTCCTTTTGAATCTCAAGAGATCATTTGTGTGTTTCTTTCCCCCTGCATCTCTCATGCACTGAAGTTTCAGGCTGCTCTTTTCTTCCTGCAAACAGCTTTGCTCTTGTTTGTAATTCCTCAGTATGTGAAAGCCCAGCCAGCTCAGAGGAAGATTTATCCAGCTTGTAAAAGATGAGAGAGAAGAGAGAAGCTGCCCTAATCTAAATAATACACAGGCAGTGTGCATAGAGGGGCCTGGAAGGGGGAGTTCATATCAGACCACAACACTGAAGAACTTGGCAGCCTTCCAGACACAGGCCGACAAGTCTGACAGCGGAAAGATACATTGATTTATTACAGAGACTGTGGTAGTAGAAAGTGCTGTAGTAAGCCAGAACACATTAGAATAGCTTTTGGAACTTGTAGGATGATAAAAAACAGGATGCAATTTTTGTTACGGAGTCTCTTTAAGGTCTGAGCTCTCAGTCACTCGTTGGCTTTGAAACTAATCAGTTCGCTGGTTCCTAGCCTAGATAGCTTCCTTGAGCTACATTGATATATTGTGTAGACGCACAATATATATGTACTCCAGTTAGTCAGTCTTTATTATTTTCCTATTTATATTCTCATAATATTATTATTGTAACATCTCATTGTATATTATCTGTGTACCGACTTTTGCCAGCCTTTTGACCTCGCTCCTGTCTAGTCCTACTGTACTGCTGCCATCAGATATTCGTTACCGACTCGGCCTATCCCTGACTACATTATTGCCTAATCCTTACATTACGACTGACATCTGACCTTTGTCCATAAGTTAGCCTGGTTACTGACTTCGATTCTCTTTATGACTTTGTACCTCGATATCTCTGACCTTGTGTACGACTTCAGGCCTGAAACTGACTACGCTTACTTCTGCTGTTGACTAGAACTAGTCACACTACCTACACGCAGAGAAGCGTGACAGGTGTGTAGTGAACGTAGCGAATATAAATATCTTCATGCAGACTGTGAATGTTTTCTGTTATTAACCTCCTTGGCGGTTAATTTTTTCTGCAAAAATTGCAGAAATCCAATTTTTTTTTATGTTACATGTAAAGCTACCAGAGTGGTAGCTACATGAAACTCCACTAGAGGGCGCATGTGTCCCTCTAGTTTGATCGTCGCCGGCAACAATATCAAACAGGGGAACGCGTATATAACGCGCTCCCCTGTTTGGCTTCTCCTGTCGCCATGGCGACGATCGGAATGACGTCATGGACGTCAGCGGACGTCCTGACGTCAGACGTCTCCGATCCAGCCCATAGCGCTGCCCGGAACTCATTGGTCCGGGCAGCGCAGGGCTCTGGCGGGGGGGGGGGGGCCCTCTTGCACCGCTGCGTGCGGGCAATCGCCGCAGAGCGGCGCCGATGAAGCTGTACGCGCGGCTAGCAAAGTGCTAGCTGCGCGTACAGCACTTTACAGCATGAAAATCGCCCCACCAGGGGCTGAGATCTCCCCCTGCGCGGCATAGCCCGAGCTCAGCTCGGGCTTACCGCCAGGGAGGTTAAGTGATATTTTCTCAACAGCAGTTATGAGGCCTCCATATATCAAGAGGAGTAGCTATGGTGGGCAAGGGGGACATATGGCATATCCTCAGATGCAGTACTGTGAGGGCGCTCAGCATGGCCATTGCCCCCCCCCCCCCCCACATGCATGAGAGGCGGCTCGCTGGCTGCCCGAAGTGCCCATGCTTCTATCCCTCCCTCTGCCGAAGTGTTAACAGCAGCAGAATAAGGCTATCTAAAGGGGGCACATCTGGCTATCTAAACAGGGTGAAGGAAGGCACATCTGGCTAACTACAGAGGCAAATATTTGGCTATTTAAAGGGGTGCACATCTGGCTATCTGAATGGGTTAAGGGGGCACATATAGCTATCTAAATAACTTTTGACTCCACCCACATTCTGATGTGTGGCCACGCCCAGGTACTGAAAACCATAGCTACGCCTCTACAGATATCATTCTGGATACAGAAGAAGTTGAGGAATGCATGTGAATATGAGACACCTTCCGGGGAAAGGATTTTTCTCTCAATAGGATTTTGCTCTGAAATGTTAAAGTTTTCAACCATTTACTTGGATATGATGTTAGTATATAAATTGGGTACCAGGGAAAGTACTTGTGGCCAACATGAATAGAGTCAGTTAACCATCCTAGCTGATAGAGGTGTAAAATCATTTGTATTATTGCTGTTTTCAGTAAAATGGCAATGTCTTCATGAATATGATCTTAGGTATTTAAAAAGTAAAGCTAAAGTGTGTCCATCTGGCTCATCTACCCTCTCCAGAGGGTGGTCAAGCAGCATGCCTGTACGGTGATCATTGTGAAACTGCTATCCTATAGAGATAATTTTGGGTGGCAAAAGCTTAGAGATATATCCAGCTTAAAGGGGCCTGTAATACCTCCCCCCCCCCCAACCCCCCCCCCCCCCCCCCCCAAAAAAAAAAAAACATTACCAACAAAATAGTTAGTGCCCTAGACACATATATAAACCCTTTTTCTAAACTAGTTTCCTATATGTCCCCCAATTTTTTTTCTTTTTACCTGGTCTGGGTGCCTTTGCCTACTTGCAAGAACTGTGCAGAGCCAGCAGGATTATATGAAGTTTTTGTTTAAGCTACAGTAACAAGCTTATTTCAGCAGGAAAATTACATTAAGCTTCCTATTTTGGATAATATAAGGACACTATGACCAGAAGGTGATCGAATGCCCCTCCCTTTGAAGAATTGACGTAATGATGTAAGCCTGTTGTCTAGGTGATGCTTGCTGTGGGAGGGACAGTAAACTGTGGCAGTAGGGAGGGAAAATCAACCATGAGCTGGATTAAAAGAAAATAACATTTCTCCTAAATCTGGCAGTGAACACTAAAAGTAACAGAATAAATAATTTCTTAATGGATGTTTTTTATTTTTAATTTCATTTAATATAGAGTTTGGTCCACTTTAAGAGACATCACGAAATTTACTGGAAATTTATCTTGGGGCTTCAATATAGGAAGAGATCATAGGAGTTTTATTTTATGAACGGAAACATAAAACAAATGAAGGATTGCCTTTGGAAGTGTCTAGAACTTGTGATACCTTTTATTTTAATCTCTCTCTAATCCGTGTTTTGGACAATAAACGGAGAGACTATTAATGCAGCCTTAAATCTTCATTTGGCAAAGGCAGCCCTCTCCAAGAGTCTCAGAGCTCAACTGCATTTGGCATTAAAATGCATTGGAAGCAGAACAGCTTTTTGTAGCTGCTTTGAATCGTAAGTTTAGTTCACTGGATTAAAGCCAGACCTGTCAAGTTTCCTACTAGTCGTCCATAGATAATTTCCATCCCTCCTCCTATTCCTAACATTCATTTTCTGTAGATCGGAGGCCAACCTGGAACAAATCTCTGGATATGAAACTAAGTTGTCAACTCCACAACTAAAACACTGAACACATGCTTCAAAACTGTGATGTTGTCATTAGTAAAATTTGCAGTGTGCTTATAACATTTGACACTACTCAAAGCGATCATTTAGAGATGACAGGGAGAAGGAGATGAAAGACTGTATTCTTGCTAATAAATGGAGATCTAATCTCGTTCTTAATAAATTGAAATCCAACACAATGGAATGCCTCACCCATATGGTTTGTGTACATGAAATGATTTGTGTGCCAAAGATAGCGGTGCAGGAAAACTCAGGAATTTACATTTTTCTTTCCAAAGCTTTTAAAAATGTGCAATAATAACAAAGTTAAATTTGTTTTCAAGAGTTATATATAAGGTACTATCTGGTGGCGCGCGCTACGCTGTGTGGGTCAGGAGGCGCGCACCATCTCTCTGGGTGTCACTCGCACCATCCTGCTGCACGTACGTCATGCTGCCATATGCATGTGCCATCCAATAAGCACTGCATCCAATCACAGTGGTCAATCATGGCAGGAGGGGGCGTGTCTGGGTTAGGCAGACACACATACATACAGCGAATGACTCAGAAATTATTATTATTACTGATATATCTTTTAGTAAGTGTATTTTCCTCCTTGTACATAGATATGAGCACAGCCATGCCTCTAGTTTATTTTATAGTAGATTTATAGGGTCTGATGTCTGACATCACTGCACCTAAGGCCGGACTTACAATAAGGCACTGTAGGCACGTGTATATAGGCACCTGATGATGGAAAGGCGGGTCAATCCTCTCCCCAAGCATCTCCTTCCCTCTTCAGAGTCCTGATGAGAATGTAAATGAGAGGTTACTCACCCTGCTCTCTGCGTTCCACTGACAGATCTCCATTCAGTCGGGGCACCTCTAGCTACTTAATACTGAGGTTCCTCTAGTTACCTAATACTTGGGGGCACCTCTGAATACTTAATATTTCAGGTACTTCTGGCTACCTAATACTAAGGGGCACCTGTAGCCACCTATGACGGGCAAGGGAAGTAAGGGAGAAGTGACAACTGGGCCAGCCAGCACACTTACGGTGCAGTTTGGTGGAGTTTGTAGGTTCATGGAGGGCAAACTCAAAGATGCCAGGACATCTGTGCCAATAGGCTTCTGTGAGGTAAATCCGGGCCTGACTGTACCTGGTGTGTGATAATGTAACTGCCCAAAAACTTGGGTGCAGATGGACAGTGGTAACTAAGTGACAGTGGGCAACAAAGAGGAGGACCCAGATGGAAAAACACCTAATTCATCAACACTGTCATATCCTGTGAGGGGGGAAGCAGCAGCAGGACTGGCAGAGTAGTGGTCACCAAGGAAAGCACTGAAAGAGGCTCTGTATCTCAGACCACAGGGGATGCCTCCTCAGAAGTTTGCCAGTGCTTACACCTATTAGATTTTAACCTTATTATTTTTCTCTTTCCATATTTTCTTGCTGGTTGGTGGCTTAAAGAAAACCTGTGAAGAAGTAAAAATAAAAATAAAAAGTTGAACTTACCTGGAGCTTCTACCAGCCCCTGCAGACATCCTGTGCCCGCGCCGGGACAAAACGATTCTCCAGTCCCTCGCTGCGGCTCAGTTTCATTTTTGCAGTCGGCGGGCCACTGCAACTGCGCAGACCTGGCCGACCATGTCCTCGCTTCCTGGGAGCATGCTGCGTAGGCGTAGTAAGAGGCTTTCCTGTACTGCGCCTGCACATGACGATACCGGCAATGATAGTGCTGCAGGGTGCTGAAAAGTTATTTTAAACAGCCAATGAAAAATTATCTCCTAGAAGAAAACATAGGAGAAAAAGTGAATTGCGGGCCCAAGTTTCTCTCTCCGTCACTCTCCGACCCCCCCCCCCCCCCCCTCCATCTCTCTGGCTCTCTCTCTCTCCCACGCTCTCTCTCCCCCCTCACCCACGCTCTTTCTCCCTCTCTTCTTCCCTTCTCTCTTCCTCCCTCCCTCCCCCTCTCTCCCCCCCTCTCCCTCTCTTTCTCCCTCACCCTCAACTCTCTTCCTCTTTCTTCTGCTCTCTCTCTCTCTCAATTTCTCTCTCTCTCGCCCCCCCCCCCCCCCCCCCCCCTCTCTTTCGCCTGCTCTTTTTTTCACTTTCTTGCTCTTTATCCCAGGATGAGTCATGCAACTGTCCTTTTCTAAAAGAAAATGAAAATGGTAGCCACCATATTATTCCCAATTCATGTATTCTTGACGATAGTCATTTGGTTGATGTTCCCACTTAAAAAAAAATAGAGTAGTTTGGTTCTGTTTTAGTACTTTAAATGGAAAAGGGTATGGTTAGCATTTTCTTATCAAAGATCCATTTATGTTTCATAATTACGTATGAATACTGCTGCAAGCTTCCTAATCCATAGGTGCGCACGCTGGGTTTTACTATGAGATTAAATTAGAATAATATATCTTCCTATATATAGTGTGCTCAGGTTGATACAAGGAGCCGTTACAGCACAGAAATACAGAAAGCTATTAACAGACCTGCCAATACAAATGTCTAATGAAGACTAACTGCTTTGTATTTGAACTCTGAAGACAGCCTGAAGGCAATTACCCAGAGTTCATGAGAAATCCACTGCAGTGGAGAATATGGGCAGAAAGTGATCATTTCTCTATAAAGCTATTATTGTTCATGTGTTCTAACTACTCTTCACGTGAGTCTAGTGGCATTGTGGGAAGAACTGGGCCATCAAATTACCCTTGTTACTCAGCCCAGTGCCTGTTAGATCGGAAAATTAGATCTGGGCTACATCTAGGGAAAACAATTTATAAGGAACAATAAGCTCATTCACACCTTACAAATAGAAAATAAGAAACCCACCATCGCTGTGCCAAAAGGAATATAAAATGTAAATACATGCAATATTGTAAGCATTTCACTAAACCATACTGGAGCAAAAATCTGGAAACCATTGTTATTTCATATGAGGCTCACAAAAGCTGTTATTCAATCTCGCACTGATTAAGTCAGCAAGCAAAATATACTTTGAACTGTTTTAATCTATGCTTCATTAGTATGCAGTTTATTCTTGCTCTGACGGCAAGTGTTGTGCCAGCTTGTCAAAAGACCTAGTACATGGCCCCCCACCCACATCAACATCTTCTGAGGGACTGTAAAAAAAAGAACTTCAAGGCTTTAAGTCATTTCCTTTAAATTTAGGGCATTTTGGGGCAGTTTCAATAGAAATAATATCTGTTTATCAACCCTTATACGCTTTTCCATTATTTCTATAGATTCTGTAATTTTACTCTGTAAGGGCGCCTCCATAGTGTCATTAACATTAAACTATTGATTAATTCTTTGCAGTCCAGTGTCTGATATTGGCATTTTCTAGTACAGCACCAATGTCGGATATAGTTTGACACATGAAATTATGGCTGCCGCTAGGGGTGCCACTGCCATTGTTAATGTTTGATCTAGTACCGCACAGTTACTAGACCTACACCTGCTCCTTGCTCCACCTCCCACCACGTAATATCAGTATTATGTGGGCGTGTTTGCGCTCCCCACTAAGGATGCCGTTGCTAGTTTGGCAAGGCATCAGCCTATTTGAATTACAGCTTTGGACAAAATCCAACACTTTAATCCTCTTAGGCACCACACTGTGCCGCATAATAGCATTATTATGCTGGCATCCATGCAATGGGAGGTGGACCTGCAGCGGTGAGCATAAGCTAACGCCATCCAGGGGCTGCAATAACAAGCCAGAGGGGCCACACACAGGTGCCTTGCTGGGAGGGCTGGCCAGTCATTTTTCCTGTGACAAATGGGAAGTGAAGGGACAGAAGGTGCATCGTGAAGATTTGAGAGAGAGGACACCGGGACTTGGGATATTGCAGATACTGTGTAAATTTGTTGTTTTCTGTGGGATATGGCTGGCCTGCTCTGGTGAGTTCATAGTTTGGCCAGCTAAGTAAGGAAAAAAGCAGGGATGCTCGGATATTACTTTTTAAAATCCGAATTGATCCGGATCCGGATATCCAGATATCCGAATCCGGTTCGGATATCCGAATCCGACCTTTTAGATATCCACGTAAATGCGGATATCCGAACGCATTATCTGCGGATATCCGACCTATTCGGATATCCGGTTAGACAAACCGGAAGTGCCTGTTAAAATGGTTTAAAAACGTTTTTAACCTTCAAAAACACCTCCTCCCTTTCCCTGATTTTGTCTTCCAGGGATTTGTAGGCTGTCAAAAGCAAGCTCACATACATTGGCCAGGAATCGAACCCAGGTCAACTGCTTGGAAGGTATGCTCACCACTATACCACCATTGGCCGGGAATCGAACCCAGGTCAACTAACATTACAGGCTGAAGCAAGCCATTTCACTTATCTCTTCAACTACAAGAAAGGCCTAGGAGAAGTCTTAGCTACCGTAATATCTATGTTACAGCAGGGCCCTTATTACACTTTCTCTTACAGAGCTATGGAAACCGTTTTGTAAGCAGACTGCAGAGTGGTGCAGTGGAAGTGTGCTGGGCCCATAACCCAGAGGTTGATGGATCAAAACCATCCTCTGCTATAAGTTTTGCACCTCGCTTTATCGCATGGGCAAAACGGTTTCCATAGCTCTGTAAGAGAAACTGTAATAAGGGCCCTGCTGTAACCAAGATATTACGGTAGTTAAGACTACTCCTGGGCCTTTCTTGAAGTTGAAGAGATGAGTGAAATGGCTGGCTTCAGCCTGTTATGTTAGTTGACCTGGGTTCGATTCCCGTCCAATGGTGGTATAGTGGTGAGCATAGCTGCCTTCCAAGCAGTTGACCTGGGTTTGATTCCTGGCCAATGTATGTGAGCTTGCTTTTGACAGCCTACAAATCCCTGGAAGACAAAATCAGAGAGAGAGAGAGAGAGAGAGAGAGAGAGAGGTGGTGGTGGTGGTGGGGTTACCCGGATATCTGGAATCCGTATGAGCATCCCTGGAAAGGAGCAAGTTCTTCACTAAATGGCTGCATCAGTCAGCCATTTCATGTATTGGCCGGCCAAATCTCGGAGTGGTCAACTTCGGGATCTGGCCATAAGATATAAGAGGATTCTCTTAGTAGGAGTAGGCTCTTATCAATATTGTTGTTGATCATATATCTTTGCCCGCTGGCAGTGATTGTTCCTGTGTATCTATTAGTAAGTCTAAAGCATGTGAAAGTCCCACAGGTGTAGTTTCCTAGAGAGAGAGCAACCAAGATTGCCTCTGACCACTTCTCTCCCTGCCCACTCCATCTTCCAACCTCTGCCTTCCGCAGTGAGATACTGGTCAGCTGTAACAAAAACTTTCAGCCCAGGCACAGGAACAGTTTCTTCCTTCAGGCGGTAGCCCTGGTTAATGCAGAACCACGCTATTTCTGAAACTGCTAGGACTTAAACACACACATTGAACAGAACTGGAGCTAGAAAATGAATGCTTCATCCCATTTTCCAATTATTTTAACTATTTTACTGTCCTTGATTTGTAATTATCTATACTGTCTGTCCTTGTATCATATTGTCAGTGTCCGTTACGCGAGTGCCAAATCAAATTCTTTCTCAGTGCAAACTTATTTGCCCAAATAAAATGATTCTGATTTAGAATCTGTATCATCTGTCTTATCTCTTTGCCTGTTAATATAACTGTGCCGTCTTGTCAGGCAGAATGGGCAGCTTGGGTAATACGAGTTAAGTCAATCAAACTTGCAGTGATAACAAGAGGACATTTTACTTTACCAACATTATTAGCAAAGAGAGCCACAAAGCATACTGAATGTACTTCTGTGTGTTGGTGTAAAGACTTTAGTGAGTTCCTTAGATGGATAAAGTAATGAGAATTGCATGTCCTTTTTATGTGTTTGCTTTGGAATGCAGACTTGACACCTCCGTATAATAATACAAACAATTCTGGTTTCAATATTGGAAATGAGATGATATTGAAAAACTAACCTCAGATAAAGAAAATTATTATCATTGATACCAAAGCCTAATCTGGTAACTCTACAGTTCTACTTGGCTTAAAAATAATACCTCCAGAGGCGTGCAGGAAAAAAGGGCACAGTGAAAAAAGGGCCCGGCTCGATAACGAAATGGGGCCTGTGGATAACGAAATCTGATAACGATAAACGTTGTTGTCAAACTTGGTTAACGATGAATACCGTTGTAAAAATAGACAGGAAATAATTCAACAATACAGCTTAACCCAACCTTACTCTCACACAGAATCCTCCCCTTGTGGTGCCAAAACTAACCACTCCCTTGGTGGTGCCTAACCCTAACCCCCCCCCCCGGAGGTGCCTAACCCTAACCACCCCCCCCGAGGTGCCTAACCACTCCCCCTGGTGGTGCCTAAACCTAAACACTCCCTCTGCAGAAACACCCTTTTACACATAGAAACGATAATATCTTTGATAACATTAAATCTGTACATACAAACAACAATATATGACAATAAACTATAACGTTGCAAGCTTCTAAAACGATACCATACTTCAAAAACTTTAATGTTCTAATGTTCTTAACGATGTTTATCGCGCCATTTTTTATGCTTTTTTCCCTATATTAACAATAATTGCATTAAAGACTATGACAGCACCTTTTTCCTCCACCCTCAGCCAGTGCCTTTTTTCCTGCTACCTTCCAGAGTATTTTTACTTATTATTATAGCATCCTTATAGTTTGTCAGTAAATGGAATTAAACCCAACTGGGGTTAAACCCTGCCCCCTTTTAATAAAAGCCATGGCAGTTTTTGCCCAAAGCCTGCAGAGAAGTCCAGAGCTCTTTGGCCACCCCCACCCGTGTTACCATGGTGCACTCACAGCTCAGCTGCCGCGGTCAAGGCTTCAAGTCTTCAACAGGGGCAGGGTTTAACAATAATGGTTATTTACCATCAAAATTACCAGAATATATCATATATTCACCCATTCAATCCCCAGAGTTGCATCCAGGAACTAAAAGAATGCCATTACGTATTACGTGCTTAAAATTTTAAAGGGAACCTTAACTGAGAGGGATATGGATGTTTCCTTTTAACTACTTAAAGACCGCCCCACGCCAATGGGCGTGGTCGCGGCGGCTGCCCCAGGACCACCTAACCAGGGCTGGGCCGAGGCATAGGCTGGAGAGGCTCCAGCCTCAGGGCGCAGTGTAGGAGGGGGCGCACAATTCATTCAGCTGTCATTCCCAATTGTGTATGAAGCAGAAAGAAATAAGAAAAGGGGATACATAGCAGTGACTGCGAGCCAGATAACTAGATATTAAGGTGTTGGGGAGGTTGTGGGCCCTGTGGCCCTCTTAGTCTAATAGCAATCAGAGTGTGACGGCTGGGGTGGGAGGGATGGAGGGGCGCACTTTGGTGTCTCAGCCTTGGGTGCTGGAGGACCTTGTCCCGGCTCTGTACCTAACACCAATTGGCGTCAAGTCCTGGAGCTGCATTTTGCAGGAGATCACGCGCATCTCCTGCTCGGGGGGCGGAGCTCTGCCCCTTCTTCCGTCTCTGAGCGGCAATCGCCGCTCGGGAGACTGTTAGATGGCGTGATTGCCATCTATTTACATGTACAGCTCTGCAATCGGCAGCAGCGCTGTACTGGGGACAGCCGTGTGACACGGCTGTGCCCTCCTGAGACTGGGGAGTGATCGTCTGTCATAGGCTGAAGCCTTTGACAGCTGATCACCCTGATTGGCTGGCGGGGGGAGGGAGGGAGCAGGGGAATATAAATTTAAAAAAAGCAAAATTTATTAAAAATAAATAAAATAAATATTTATAAAAAAACAAAACAAATGTGGAGCGTTCAGACCCCACCAACAGAGAGCTCTGTTGGTGGGGAGAAAAGGGGAGGGGGGAATCACTTGTGTGCAGTGTTGTGTGACCCTGCAGCTTGGCCTTAAAGCTGCAGTGGCCAATTAACAATAAAAAGGCCTGGTCTTTAGGGGGGTTTAACACTGCGGTCCTCAAGTGGTTAAACAATACCAGTTGCCTGGCAGTCCTGCTGATCTCTTTGGCTGCAGTAGTGGCTGTCTCACACACCTGAAACAAGCATGCAGCAAACCAGTCTGACTTCAGTCAGAGCACCTGATCTGCATGCTTATTGAGGGGCTGTGGCTAAAAGTATTACAGACTCCGGATCAGCAGGAGAGTCAGGCAACTGATATTATTTTAAAAGGAAAAATCCATATCCTTCTCAGTTTAGGTTTCCTTTAAGTAACATACACTGGATGTGTTCTTAAAACATGGCAGGATCATGTATGTATCTATATACAAAGTTTTCTCTCATATCACTTATTCTCAGTAAGTATTTGTAGTAAATCCACCGCCAGTAAGCTGCTCTTATGCAGTTGCTACATCTTGCCACAGACAGTGCAGAGGCATCCTCTGCATTGAGTTACATTATGTCGCCAGATCGATTCCCGTCTCTTATCGTCTGTTCATTTTCCTTATCTTTTTCCATTGTATCGCCCACGTTATCGAGCACGGAATCGATCCGGGGGGTGATCGGACATGTCGGAAATTATCAATCAAGCCATCTAATGGAAAAAAGAAAATTTAAAGATTTCTTGTGGGAAAGAGGGTATCCGCTACTAAATCCCAATAGTAGCTTAGCATATATTTCTGAATAGTTAACCACTTGCCGACCAGAGGATTTTTCAGTGATCGGTGCTGCGTGGGCTCTACAGCCGCAGCACCGATCAGGAGTGCAGCAGGGCGATCAGACTACCCCCCTTTTTTCCCCACTAGGGGGATGTCCTGCTGGGGGGGTCTGATCACCGCTGGCTGCATTTGCTTAGCGGGGGGGGGGGGGGGCTCTTCAAAGCCCCCCTCCGCAGCGTTCTCTGCCGTCTCTCCCGCTCCCTCCCTCTCCCTGCCCCTGTGAGCTGCGCAGGACAGATTTCCGTCCTGCGCATTGAAGGATAGGCTTCAGCCTATCATATGCCGGCGATCCCCCGCCAATCAGAGGCCGGATATCGCCGATCTGCCTTACGGCGCTGCTGCGCAGCAGCGTCGTATGATGTAAACAGCAGGGATTTCTTCCCCGCCTGTTTACATTTTGCCGGCGAGCCGCGATCGGCGGCTCTCCGGCTGTTCACGGAGACACCCTCCGTGAACTGACATGGAAAGGCCGCTCGATCGAGCGGCCGTGTTTCCATGGTAACCCGCAGACGACCAGTTTACGCCAATCGGCGTTAGCTGGTCGTCAAGAGGTTATAGAGTAAAAAAAAAAAAAAGTCTAATGAAAGTGACCACAAATCTAATAGTGATGCTTATGATATAGGTATGAATACCTGGAGGCACACACATTATATCAGTTATTTCAAGTTCTTATACAAAATGAAATCCCATCTCCAGACACAAACCTTCACACAACATCTAATGACTTAGTAATCTGAGGGTTGAGGGAGTTTCAGGCTTGGTGAGTGGGGCTACTGCTGTTGATTGGATTGCATCATCCTGCTGTGCAGACTGCAAGGCGGCAGGCACAGACTCAATATTTGTGGGCAGATTACAACCTATAATAGTGACAGACCATATACAGTGCAGAAAGAGAGCCAATGTATGGGCTCCTAAAAAAAACACTTTAAGGCCTCTTGCACACTGCAAGTGATTCTGATTCAGATTCCGCTTTTTAATCAGTTTTTACATCCGATTCAGATTCCGATTTGCAGTGTGCAGGGAGCAAACTGCAAATCGGAATCTGAATCGGATGTAAAAACTGATTAAAAAGCGGAATCTGAATCGGAATAACTTGCAGTGTGCAAGAGGCCTAATGTGTACCTGAGCTGAAGTTCGGGTACAAAATCACATACTTACCTAAGAAGAAGCAAGCCTCTGGATCCTCATGAAGTTTCCCCTCACTGTCCTCTGGTCCCCCATCACTGAGCGCAGACCCTCCAAAGATTACCATCAAGTACTTGTCAGTAATCTGATCTGGCCCATACTCTTCTTTAAACACGAGCCAACCGCACTGTGCCTACATGAGTATGGCCACACCTGCCCATTAAACCAGAGCCGCTCGTGTCGTGTATGAGCAGCTTCATGTTTCTGTGCAGGCATGTCCGTGCTCACGCAGCTGCATCACGGCTGTGCTCATGTCAAAAGAGGAGCAAAGGTTCTTCAGGATCTGCTGAAGGGTCCCAGGAAGGGGCCGAGGTCTGAAGGACCAGAGCACAGCGAGGGAAGTCTCAATAGGATCCAGGGACTTAGGTAAGTATGTGTTTCTGAACCCGACTTTCAGCTAAGGTTCTCTTTAAAAAGATATTTATTTCACAACAGCAACTCAGGGAAGTTATACTCAGACAAAGACAAGCCATACCAGAGTATGAATTTAAGTTAAATATTTAAGTTAAATATTAACAAAACAAAAACATATAAAAATAATTTATTTATCAAATAATATAAAAATATGCAGTAAATACAGATTATAAACGTTCAATAGTTTCTCTTCATGAAATGTACCAGAGCCAACTCAGCCCTATGGCTATTGTATTAACAAGACTTACTGTCCGACAATTTGTTTTAAATGTGATTTCATTTATATATTTGCCACCTTTTAACATGCAATCATTTCAGTTATGTTCATAACATTTCAAGATCAAAACCACCATGAATAATTCTATGAATACAGTGGCATTATTGTTCAAAACCCAGAAAACAGAACCCAGCACTGCCATTCATGAAAGAGGCCAAGAGTGTACTGTAGTACAGTGTGCACAATACACTGTACTCCAGCTGTGGGATGTGTTTTTTAAATTAACTGTAATGAATTGAGATCACATTCTTCGCATTGCCCCACGTGACCTTACATTTTGTGAATAGAGATTCCTGGTTTGTGGGTGAGAGCGACTGTAAGATGGTACACAATACTTTTGTAGAGTCAGAATTTTCTTTGAGTCTTGATGCTTTGAAACAGTGTTTTGAGTGTTGACCCCCTCTTGCTGGAAACTGCCAGGGCACTGACATTCTGCACTGTCAGAGAACAGCTTTTCTATCAGCTGCTGGGATACTGAAAATTCCCATATCTGTATTTCTGAGAAGCATCAGCGAGTTAACGTCTTCCTTCATGTGCTAAAGTCATGATGCACGATAGCCAAGTTCAATGTAATAGAAAAAAAAAAGTGAAGTTAAATACACAAAACTATGAAGCTAAATACACAAAGAAAACTTAAAGCACCACTATTGTGAAAATGTGTGCAATTTGAAATACATGTACACGTGAATCTAAGAAGCACATTACTCACAAAACAAAATGCACCATTATTTACTTGGTTCCTATGTTGCTGTCCCTTACAGCAGTTAGTAAAAATCTTGCAGATCTGACAGGTTGTGGACTAGTCCATCTCCTCATGGAGGATTCTCAGTAGTTCCTTTGTTTTTTACAAAAACACTCCCCGAAAAGGATCGATATAAACATGCAAGTCTGCCTGCTCTTTTTCACACTACGTACTGGCAATTGGACTGTGTAACTGCTGTTCAGTAACCGCTTTTGAATAGGTTCCTTTGAATCCACCATGAGGAGATGGACTAGATCAAAACCTGTCAGAGTTGTAAGATTTTTACTACTTATTGTTGTTTGAAGAGACATAGGAAAAAAGTACTTGCTTATTTACATGCATTTTACTGTGAGACAAATGCACATCTTATATGTATGTGCAAATGTGTATTTTGAATGTTACTATTTTTCGTAATACTGGTCCTTTAACATGCTACTAGTGAATCCATGGTGTAACCTGAAACAGAACATTTATATCGCACTTTTCTCCTGGCGGACTCATGTCGCCAGAGCTGCAGCCACTAGCACGCGCTCTATAGGCAGTAGCAGTGTTAGAGAGTCTTGCCTAAAGTCTCCTACTGAATAGGTGCTGGGTTACTGAACAGGAAGAGACAAGATTTAAAGCCTGGTTTTCTGTGCCCTATGTTTATAAAACACAGCAGAGTTTTATAAATGTACAGCTGTTGACTGTTACCCTGATAATCTTTTATTCCGTCTTATGCAGTCACAGCAAAATCCTGCACTTTAAATTAACCTCTGAATAGTCAAGTCACAGCTGAACTTTCTGACGCTACATGATCACTCCTCACCACTCCCTTCTGATGACTAAAACTGTCTGGGTGGAGAGCAGACAGCATGATTCATTAGAAGGTACGGGGTCAGGAGAGATCCAGTGGGAGTCAGTAACATGCTTGAGTGAACTGTAGGATATTCATGTGACTGTAAAAAAAAATGCATTCGGAATAGGAAGGCTTTTTGAAAATCTTGTCATGTTACAATTTGCCATGGTCTGGAGCAGCTGCTGCCTAAGTGGTTGGACATGGAATACAGGGCTACAGCTTGCAGTCAGGAACATCCCTGACAGCAAATGAAAAAGGTACAAATGGAAGTCTGACGTAGAAGATGGTTGCCAAGGGAGAGCTAGTGAATTAAAGAGAGGATTTTTTTTGTATCTGAGTCAAACAGCTGCTGCAAACTAAGATTGCAAATGGAGTTGGAGGAGAGCTGCTGCACGTGAGAGTTGTATGAGGATGAAGGGGGGGGGGGGGGGGGCATCGGGGAAGTGTTGCTGCTGCACATGGCAGGGGGGTTGGAACATTTGAAAGGTGGCTGCACATAGGAGGCAAAAGAATGTTTGCTTAGGGGGAGAGGTAAGATATGTAAATCTGCATCTGTCCTTTGATCAAATATACTATCTCACTCCAATGCACAATTGCAGGAATTCTCTAGGGCTGCTCCCACTCTCTGGCAGCCACCAGACTCACCTCCACCTTTAAACATGCACTCAAGACCTTTTTTTGCCACCTACCCCCCACATCAGTACTATAATATGTTCTGCTGGGCACCCTCTCAGCAGATGCACCTTATTGTCTTCCCCTACCCTATAGATAGCAAGCCTCTGGCTGGGCCCTCCCTCCCCCTAGTGTTTCCAGCTTGATTATGCAATCTTACTGTCTGTCACTCCTCTTTTGAACTAAAACAGTCTCTATTTTGACCAAAGACACTGAACTACTGTTATCAAATTATTTGCATGATCTTGCTTTGTTGTGAGCTCCTTGTATGTCCTACCTTGTATGTTAATCCACTTATCTATTGTGCAGCGCTACGTAATATGTTGGCACTTTATAAATACAATAAATAACAATAATATTAATACTTCTGTGTCATTGATCCACTACAGGGTCTCTTTAAAGTGAAGATCTGGACAATTTTCAGCAAAACCTAAACTAAACTTTCCTTCACTTGATCTCATCTCTGCAATGTTTTGCATCCTTACATAACATAGTTTTACTAATTCATTTGAAAGGAAGATGTATATTTTTGCTTGGAGTAGCACTTGAAAGTGGAACCTCCAGGCAAGCAATTGAATGCACAATAAAAATAATTCTATGTGAACTATTTTACGGCCAGAGGGTTTGTAATTCCATCCAACCACACCTCTGTCACACAGGACAGTAAGTCAGGTGAAGGCATTGTTTCCTATTTCAGCTCTGTAGCTTTCTGTCACACACTGGTTCACCGGACAAGGAGTTAGAATTAATGCACTGCTCGTTAATTTACCAGCAAGAAAGCAAAGAACAAAGGAATCTGCAAATCTGAAACACAAAATAGTGCTGGTTATTCAGTGTAGCTGTGGGTAACAATTCACAGGAAACCTGAGATGGGGGAATACCAACATTTATACAAACCGAAGGCTTCCTTTATCCCCTTCAAGCTGTTTGCTTTATTTTTTTTTATAAAACAAAAAACTCCAGGAATGCTATAATCACATGGATGGATTTCAGGTATCTGAAATGTCTTTGCTGCTAAAGGATACACAGTTCTGATCACTAGTTGTACTTGAGACAGGGGACTAAAAAACTGTATACTGTACATACCCGGGGCTTCCTCCAGCCCCCTTCAGGCTGTTCGCTTCCTCGGCGCTGACCTCCTCTGCCTGGATCCTTCGCTAGCTGTCCCAGTAATTTCTCTAGTTGCGGCATACTGCGCATGTACAGGCCAGCTGCGCACGTGTGACCCTTTCACCCTCCTGTCGCCAGGTGCATTCTCCAGCTGAGCAGTATTACTGCGCAGACACAGACTGCTCCCAGCAATGGGAACGCAATGTGGGCAGGCGCACATTACAGGGACAGCTAGCAAAAGGATCCAGGTGGCCTGGGAGGACGACGAGGGAGCGAACAGCCTGAAGGGGGCTGGAGTCCTACGGGAGAAAATCGCTTTACAAATGTTATATGTTGTTGTTGTTGGAGGAAGCCCCGGGTATGTATACATTTGTTTAGTCCCCTGTCTCTGGTCACTTCAAGTGGTCAGAACTATGTATCTTTTAGCAGCAAAAACATTACAGATCCCTCAAATTCATCTATGTGATTAAGACATTCCTGGAGTTTTTTCTTTTTCTTTTATACAAAAAATAAATTCTCTAAAGTATACAATTTATTTACAACTAAAAATGTCATTCTCTATTGATGCTAGTGTGCCAGTATACACGAGTGGCTTTTCAGGGCATCACTTCTGAGCATCCAAGTTATGATGACATGCAGCTTCTGGGGACTGATCATCAGAGATACAATTTCATCTAAACATGCCCAAACATATTTGGTTAAACACCGCCAAGCATCTAGGGCCCAGATAATAAATGTTACCTGATAGCATTTCAGAAATGCATCAGTTTTTTTTAAGTCAAAGTATGCTCAGTCAAAAGGTAAATGAAAGGTTGACAAAAAGGTATTTTTGCTCCCGTAGAAGCAGTAGAGTGTTGTTGTGTTAGCCATCAGTAAAAGCAAGGAGTTTTGAATCAGGATGATACCATTTATTGGCTAACTTAGAGATGAATAAACAGTAAGCTTTCGGCTTATAAAAAGTCTTCGTTGGTTTGCTCCCGTAAAGACTCTGTAATAAAGTATGAATCTAAGAAGTCTTTCAGTGGGCTCATGCTTCCTCCCTCAGCTGTTTCAATAAAAAAAAGCAATATCGTTCAGACAGAATCCACCCGTTCTGTTTTTGGGAGCTGCCAGTCAAGCATTTGTGGACATACTGTACATCTTACTCCAAAGAAACCTGCCAGAAAACCAGCTAGACTGACAGCTTAGGGAATATTAAAATCTAATGTAACAACAACATTTTAAATTCAATTCAATTAATTTTTTTTATTATTATTCTATATTTCATCTATTTATCTAAAATATCATACAAATCATTTTGTCCATTTCCATCCATGAAGATAATTGTCTTCCATCCCTTTACGGGCCTCCATTTTCTTTTATTTATTGCATCTCTTAATGATCTACATGCCTTATTATCTCACCCACGAGAGCAAGTAGAAGTAATACTGTACTCATGTGTGTTTGAGGAGGGGGCCGCGGCAGAGAATATTAAGTTACCTGCATGCCTGACTCTTGCCGCACCTCTCCATGTTGTTCTCCATCCTCCTGACACTTCCTGCTTCAGAGCCACAGCTCATGAAGGAGTGTTGGAAGGATGGAGAGCAGTGTGGAGTGTCGCAGCAAGAAGTGGACATGCAGGTGACAACCCTTTCTGCCACGGCTCCCTCCATGAACACATGTAGGTATAGCTTTGCTTCTCACAAGGGCCCATATGCAATTCACTTTTTCACCTGAGTTTTCTCCAAGGTGATATTTTCACAATGTGTAAATGAAATGCCTTTTAACTCACCAACAAGCAAACAAATACTCAAAATAATTTTGACAGTACTTTTACACCTACTTGTTGGTACTTTTTCCATTGTAAAGTGCTAAAAAGTTATTTTAAATCGAAGATGAAAAATTATCTCCTAGGAGAAAACTTAGGAGAAAAAGTGAATTGCATATGGGCCAAAGTGTAGTAAGTACAAGGATAGACAGGTGGTGACATCACAGAATAGGCATAGTTTCCAAGGGGCATCCCTAACATCACTGTGTAGTCCAGCTACATTCCACCATTGCTGAAAGCATAGCTGTTACAATTTCAGTATTTATATTACTTATTCTTCTGTATATCCCCTGATGAGTCATTGATGAAACGCGTTGGGTAAGGCCTGGGTAGGAAGTGACTATTGTGGAGTATGAGGAGACATCCTCGTTTTATGCTGTTATTTTAGCCACGTTTGTGAGTATAACTCTTCTTAATAGCCAATAAATCTGATGATTTTACACATTGGGGGCTGCTTCAGTTTGCAGATTGGTTTAAAGGTGTATGTGGGTTCATGTGGAAAGCATTGGAGAGATCCTCCTGTAACACGAGCTATATATGCTGTCTGTGGATGTGTGACAGCCATTGAAGAAGGTGAGCTTGGTCCCTGCTGGTGGTGGGCACGGTGCTTACTGTGGTGGCCCTGATTATATTTCACTCTGGCTTATAGTCTCCCCTGGTTACATAGTTACATAGTTATTTTGGCTGAAAAAAGACATACGTCCATCGAGTTCAACCAGTACAAAGTACAACTCCAGCCCGTCCCCCACATACCCCTGTTGATCCAGAGGAAGGCGAAAAAAACCCCACCAGGCATGGTCCAATTAGCCCCAATTGGGAAAAATTCCTTCCTGACTCCAGATGGCAATCAGATAAAATCCCTGGATCAACATCACTAGGCATAACCTAGTAATTGTAGCCATGGATGTCTTTCAACGCAAGGAAAGCATCTAAGCCCCCTTTAAATGCAGGTATAGAGTTTGCCATAACGACTTCCTGTGGCAATGCATTCCACGTCTTAACCACTCTTACTGTAAAGAACCCTTTCCTAAATAAATGGCTAAAACGTTTTTCCTCCATGCGCAGCTCATGTCCTCTAGTCCTTTGAGAAGGCCTAGGGACAAAAAGCTCATCCGCCAAGCTATTATATTGCCCTCTAATGTATTTATACATGTTAATTAGATCTCCTCTAAGGCGTCTTTTCTCTAGACTAAATAAACCCAGTTTATCTAACCTTTCTTGGTAAGCGAGACCTTCCATCCCACGTATCAATTTTGTAGCTCGTCTCTGCACCTGCTCTAAAACTGCAATATCTTTTTTGTAATGTGGTGCCCAGAACTGAATTCCATATTCCAGATGTGGCCTTACTAGAGAGTTAAACAGGGGCAATATTATGCTAGCATCTCGAGTTTTTATTTCCCTTTTAATGCATCCCAAAATTTTGTTCGCTTTAGCTGCAGCGGCTTGGCATTGAGTACGATTATTTAACTTGTTGTCGATGAGTACTCCTAAGTCCTTCTCCAAGTTTGATGTTCCCAACTGTATCCCATTTATTTTGTATGGTGCTAGACCATTGGTACGACCAAAATGCATGACTTTACATTTGTCAACATTGAATTTCATCTGCCATGTATGTGCCCATATAGCCATCCTATCCAGATCCTGTTGCAATATGACACTATCTTCCTGAGAGTTGATGATTCTGCACAATTTTGTATCATCTGCAAAAATAGCAACATTGCTCACTACTGCATCTACTAGGTCATTAATAAATAAATTGAAGAGCACTGGACCCAGTACAGACCCCTGTGGGACCCCACTGCTAACAGTCTCCCATTTTGAGTACGATCCATTGACCACAACTCTTTGTTTTCTGTCCATTAGCCAGTTCCCTATCCATGCACACAAACTCTTCCCCAGTCCTTGCATCCTCAACTTTTGCACCAGACTTCTGTGGGGAACAGTGTCGAAGGCCTTTGCAAAGTCCAAGTATATCACATCTACAGCATTCCCAATATCCATATTAGCATTCACTACCTCATAAAAGCTGAGCATGTTAGTCAAACAGGACCTGTCTTTAGTAAACCCATGTTGATGCTGAGAAATAAGATTATTTTCTACTATGAAGTCATGTATAGTATCTCTTAGTAACCCCTCAAATTGTTTGCATACAACTGATGTTAAGCTTACAGGTCTATAATTTCCTGGATCAGATTTTTTGCCCTTCTTAAATAATGGGAAAACGTGGGCTGTACGCCAATCCACTGGGACTCTGCTAGTTGCAAGAGAGTCACAAAAGATAAGATAAAGGGGCTTAGCTATAACTGAACTTAATTCTCTTAGGACCCGAGGATGCATGCCATCCGGGCCAGGTGCCTTGTCTATTTTTAATTTATTTAGTCTTGCCTTTACTTCTTCCTGCGTTAAGTATTTAATATTACAGTTAGAAGATTGAGACTCTTCTGCCTCTGTAATTTGCAACAGTGCTGTTTCCTTTGTGAAGACAGAAGCAAAGAAAGCATTTAATAACTCTGCCTTACCTTGGTCGTCCACCATTGAGTTCCCACCCTCATCCTTTAGGATTCCTATACAGTCAACCTTTCTTTTTTTAGAGTTGATGTACTTGTAAAACTTTTTTGGGTTAGATTTGATATCCCTAGCGATTTGATTTTCAGCTTCGATCTTTGCCAGCCTAATTTCTTTTTTACAATTTTTATTGCACTCCTTATAATTGCTTAGTGCAGCCTCAGTCCCCTCCTGTTTTAGGACCTTATAGGCATTCTTTTTCCTCTTCATTTTATCCCTAACCTTTCTATTCATCCATAGAGGCCTTTTTTTATTCCTAGACATTTTGTTTCCATATGGGATATACATACTACAATATTGATTGAGAATACGTTTAAAAGCTTGCCATTTCCCTTCAGTGTCGTCCCCTTGTAGTACATTATCCCAGTTCACCAAACTTAGTGCCTGCCTAATTTGATTGAACTTTGCTTTTCTAAAATTCATAGTTTTAGTGGTCCCGCTGCCCCGTGGCCTATCAGTCACCAGATCAAACGTTATCATGTTGTGATCACTATTTCCCAAATGTTCTTGAACCTGCACATTTGATACATTATCTGGTCTATTAGAAATGATCAGATCCAGTAACGCATTCCCCCTAGTTGGTTCCGTTACCATTTGAGTCAAGTAATTGTCCTGTAGTGCTGCCAGAAATCTGCTGCTTTTACCAGAATGGGTAGCCTCAATACCCCAGTCAATGTCTGGAAAGTTGAAGTCGCCCATAATTATGACCTCGTTTTTACTTGCAGCTTTTTCAATCTGCTGTAGTAATCGCAGTTCTTCAGCCTCCTGGTGTTGGTGGAGGAGATACTGATTAACGAAACAGCCTGTGCAATGAGATGTGTTTGTTTTGATTGCACGAGGACTGTATAGGAAGAAACATCGGAGGAAGGAGCTGCATTACTGCATTGCCAGGGGGATTTGATAAAATACTTGTGGTGCTGTCTGTGGGTCTGGGCAGCTACCACGCCAGGTGAGCAAACTGCCAAGAGGTGATGGGTTCACACCAAGCGTGCCCTGGGTGTTTTTAGATCAGAACACATGGGATCTCTGTTTTAGTGAGGGGGAACTATACACTATTGCTACAAAATCTGTTGATGCAGACTACGCTATGATTCTCTGTTTTTGTCTTACTTTTACTTTGAGGTACTGATTGATGGAAGCCATCCTAACAGCGCTTGGACAGTTACACTTGTGGAGACTATCAGAAGGCATATAATTGGACTATACTAGACATAAGACTATATGAATGGTGGGAGTGGTAGTGCATGTTTTTGTATAGAATATATTATAGAGGGATGTTTTGATGTGACATTATCCACATGCAGCAAGTCATATCTCGCTGAAATTTGTGATTCGTGAGTTCTGGGGAGTGCTCATTTTAGGGCTTTTTTTCTGACTGCATATGCATTGTTCTGGGTCGCTGGAGCTGGGAACATTCTGTGCAAGCACAGTTACCGAGCATACGCAGAACGCACCCAGCCATGGGAATGCATGAAAAGTGGATGCACGGACGTTAGTGTGTTCAGGCCTTCAAAGATTGTGATTTGCAATGTGAGGGCAGTGAGGTGGGCCCAGTAGGTTTGCCCAGTAGGGGGCCCAAAAATTTCTGATGGTGGCCCTGGCTTGGATTGAGCATGGCATCGATATTAATGACAAAGGTCTGAAGAGCCAGGGCTTTTTTGTGCCTTTAGGTTCCTGAAATGTAAACAAGGTCCTGGCAACTTGGCAAGTAAGCATGACGTTTACAGGTAAATCCTCACCAAAAACCAGGGGTAAATGGGGGGACTCTTCATAAAAATAATAAAAGCAATCCTCCTCAGTGGATGCTCACTCTGGTCCATTTTACATGCAAGTAAGCATGCCTCCAGAATGGCCAAGCCAGTTCGATCCCACGTTACAATGTTCCTGGCTTGCTGTCCCCACCCATCTAATGCTTTTCCTACCCTTTTAACTGATGCACAGGATGTGGGCAGAAATGTCTCAGAGCATGTAGCACATGATGACATCACTGCCTGCACTCACAAACAACTCTGTGACAAAAGAGGAGGGTGGCCATGGAAGGCCCTCTCAGGGCCCTTTTCCACCAGCGCTGGCTGAATCGCAAAGTCGCAAACCGCTAGCGATTTTACAATCGCTACGGTTTGCTTTTTAACATAGGAATCGCGGTAGGTCATTTCCACTACCGCGATTCATTTTTTACCCGAACGCGAACGCGCGGCGGAGCGATATTTGCCGCGATTTTGCTATGCAGTGCATAGCATAGCAAAATCGCGGCCGCAAAACGTCGGGGAATCCCCGATTTTGCGATTCAGCAATCGCTAGCGTTCAGCGTGAACGCTAGCGACTGCAGGTGGAAAAGGGCCCTAAAGGTATATACGGTAAACAGCGGCATTTTGAGATGGTGGGGAGGGGGGTTGGGATTTCTGGTGCCTAGAATTCCCTTTCACCATTGTGTCAATCTAACTATTTATATAGCACTGAGTATATAGTTCTGTCACTGGCTGTCTTCTGAGAGGCTCACAATGTAATCCCTATCATCCTATTGTTATTATTATCTATCATTTTTTTTTTTGACATATCTTTTTATTAAAGTTTTTCCAAGCAGAACAGTAATCTTAAATTATCTATCATGTTAATGTTCTACCATATCATTATTATGTATTTATATGGCACTGACATTTCTTGCAGCACGTTACAGAGTACATAGTCATGTCACTGACTGTCCTCAGAGGAGCTCACAATCGAATCCTGTCATAGTCTTATGTCCTACCATATGATTATATTGTGCTGGGCTGAGAGAGACCTTTAATACCCCTGAAAAAGGTATGTAGGGAAGAAGTAGCTGAGAGGGGCTTCTCAGATGGGGCCTCTGTGTTTTCTTCATGGGTATAAGTACCCCTCCTGAACCCTCCAACAGATAAAAAGAAACATAAAATACTGTTTTGCACACAAATGGCAATTAGGATGGCATTGTGTTTGGTTTTATGACTTCACCATCAGTTCTGTCACATTTGTCATCTCTTTAAACCAGGCATGGGCAAACTTGGCCCTCCAGCTGTTAAGGAACTGCAAGTCCCACAATGCATTTTCCTTTATGGGTCATGACTGTGGCTGTAAGACTCCTGCAATGCATTGTGGGACTTGTAGTTCCTTAACAGCTGGAGGGCCAAGTTTGCCCATGCCTGCTTTAAACCTATATAATTACAACCTAACGTGTATATCACAAACAATATATATATATGTATATAAAATGTAAAATCATTTACATTTGTTGATGTCAAGAGTTAAAGATTTTTGTTGAGAGGATCAAAACAGTCTTGTTAAATAATATTGCTGAGTGAAAACAGTTTGCAGTGAGTGATGTCAGTGTTTCTCATGCTTTTTATGACTTCGACCAGACCTGCATCACTGAGCCTCCCAGGCATTTTGAGTAAGAGAAAGTAAAACTGTCTTCATCTGTGTGCCACGCCTCTTTCATTTACAACCACTTCCAAGCATTCAAAGAAATCTTTAAGGAAAAAATGGTTTGCATACACTGCTCTCATTATTGTGAGACTAGGCTAATACCCCAAATACTGCTGCCAAATAATTGTGCTGCTGGCTATTGATAAAACCTTGAAAATGTTGGCTCCTGCTCTCTAGAGGTACAAGAGATGAATGGGTGTATCAAACGGGAGACATTATTCACATAAGAGTTATTATTCTTACTTTGCTGGCAGTGAAAACAGTGACTGTATAGACTCCCTTCCCATTATAGAGCAAAACCGTAATTTTTTTGTGTCCGTTCTACCGCAATGGAAAACTGACACTTGTCAGGCGATAAGCGTAATGCAAATTTTGGATCTACATGATTTTTTTTTCCAGATAGCGGTTGCATTTACAACAGAAGTCTATGATGAAAATACATCTACAACAGGACTGAAGAGATCACGGCGCCTAGAGGTGAGGTGAGTAACTTCTGCAGTTCTTGTACAGCGCTCCTGTCATGACTCTGCAATGGCCAAGCAAGAGGGGGAGGACTCGGGGGATGGGAGCTCCTCCTGAGCCTCTACCTTGGCCCAAGGTATTTTCCCTCCAGTGGGACTAGGTTACAATAGTTGGAACATATACAAACGTGGTGTGATCTGCAAGACAAGATGTACTGGAACCAACTGAGAGCATTTCCTCTTAGACCATAGTAGCCCTTTAACCACTGGATTAATATTTCATGGTCCACAGTATTTAAAGTCTTTTCTTGGTTATGTATTTGGGGCGGGTACTGTTCAGCCGTTTAGTATTGGGACACTGGCTTGATTGTCCACAGGGTTATTATGCAATACTGGTAATATAAATATGGGACATTTTTATCTTAGTGCATTATTGAGAGGTGTGGGGTGGAAAGTAGTTACTGAAAAAGAAACCTTAGCAATCCTCCTAAACCTTTGAAAGACTACCTGTGACTTATACCCTGGTCCAACAACGTTCATGTTGAATTGCACTGACCAGCGTAGACCAGCATTTCACAAAATAGTCAGCAGTTCCTTACAAGCAGGGAGGTTTCCCACCTGCCTGAAAGACGCAATCGTCAGGCCGCTACTCAAGAAACCATAAACTCAGATACTAAAGGTGGCCATACACTGGTCGATGTGCCATTAGATCGACCAGCTGACAGATCCCTATCTGATCGAATCTGATCAGATAGGGATCGTATGGCTGCCTTTACTGCAAACAGATTGTGAATCGATTTCAGCCTGAAACCGATCACAATCTGTTCAGCTGCTCCTGCCGCCTGTCCCCCCCCCCCCCGTATACATTACCTGAGGCTGGCTCCCGGGCGTCTTCTCCGCACTGCACCGCACCGCTGTTCTTGCTCCATCCCGGCGCTTCCTGTGTTACTCCGTGACCAGGAAGTTCAAATAGAGCGCCCTCTATTTCAACTTCCTGGTCACCGGAGTGACACAGGAAGTATAAGCGTACACTGGGACATGCGGAAATGCGGTGCAGCGAGGAGAAGAGGACCCCGGAGCCAGCTTCAGGTAATGTATACATGCTCGGATCGGGCCCGAATCGTACGCCGCAAGCGACGCGCTCCTACCGCCGGGCGATCGAGGGTAATTTCCCGCACGGCGCGATCGACGGTCCGATCCGATTTCGGGAGGGAATCGGATCGGCGGGTGCGTTTAGCGCAAGCGATTGGCAGCAGATCCGATCCCAGGATCGGATCTGCTGTCGAAACGGCCGTGAATCGAGCCAGTGTATGGCCTGCTTAAGAGAAGCTACAGACCAATCTCCAACCTCTCCTTTCTGGGAAGAGTTATTGAAAAGGCTGTCTATCTCCAACTTGAAGACAGGCGCTAGAGAAACAACATCTTTGACCCTCTACAATCTGGCTTCACATCACAGCTGTCCCTCACTCAGATCTGCATGGCAAGAGACCGAGGCTGAGCTTCAAGAGGGCATGAATGACAACTGGCTAAAACTAAATGCTGACAAAACAGAGGTTCTTGTCATCAGAGGTCAGTGCTTCACAGCAAAGCAGCTCCAGTTTCAATCAGCACCACTAAGGACAGAGCTTTTAGACTTGAGTAGCTCAGAAATTGTGCACAGCTTGGATGTGCTGACTGATGGGGAAATAAACTTCAGGAATAAAATCTCAGCTTTTGTGAAATATATATTTTTTTCACATAAGGAACATAACAAAAATTAGACACCCTATACCTCCAGCAGATCTACCAACCCTTATTCGTCCCTTTATCA
Organism: Hyperolius riggenbachi; assembly: GCF_040937935.1. Taxonomy (NCBI): domain Eukaryota; kingdom Metazoa; phylum Chordata; class Amphibia; order Anura; family Hyperoliidae; genus Hyperolius; species Hyperolius riggenbachi. Next base: position 545,833,655 of record NC_090646.1, read on the forward strand.
CCTCACATCTGGACTTGCAATGCTCTCTCTGCAGGCCTTCCAAATAAAGACCTGCACCCCTTGCAGTTGGTAGAGAATGAAGCCACAATAAACCAACCCCGCCAATGTCACATAACACCATTCCTTAACTCACTTCACTGGCTACCTGTGAAATGGAGAATCCTCTTCAAGACTGACCTTTTAGCATTTAAATCTTTACACAATTTGAACCCAGGATTCCCGAAGGATTTGTTGCAACTGCATCACATCTCCCCAATCTGAGGTCAAAAGGATCTAATAACTTGGTCACCCTCACAGTTCACCTTAAAGTGACCCTGAGCAGGTCTTAAAAATGAAAATCTACACTTACCTGGGGCTTCCTCCAGCCAAACCCCCCCCCCCCCCCCCCGTAGCCCTCGACAGGTCCCTCAGCATCCTCTGGGTCCCCTCCATGGTCCCACTGGTGGCTCTGTTAACCCATTGACTTTGGTCGAAGTCGTGAGCACATGTGTGGCCCGTCCGCGTACCCGGCTCAATAACACACCTGTCGACGTAAGCCTCCTGCACATGTGTGGTTTTTGTAAAAACTGCATGGTTTTTGTGGTCATGCTACCATCCCATCCGGCTGAAGTTCAAATGATCATGCGGGAAGTTAAGAGTGCACGCTACACTGACAGGACTGCACGTAGCGTGCGCTCGCATGTATTCACCCGCGCTGCTTGTTATTGTTAGTGGATCAACCCCATGATGAGGTAGACATGTGTATGTATGGTACCAAGCACACAACTATGCTGTGTTTTGTTTCTTTTTCTGTCTGAAAGAGGTAAACATTGTCTATGCAAGTGTCACTTTTCCTCCAGTCGAGACCTAGTAGTCAGACTATAGCATAACACTCACTGCTAGGAAATGACAGCTATAAAACTCTTTCCTGACAGTGTCTACTATATGATATATTTAACTGACATTTTTTATTGTAACAACCAATGATTTATACAGGAAAATCACGACGATTAACAAAAATTTGCCCAAACTTTCGCATCCCACTGTATATAAGAGCCCCCAGATCGCAATGTGGTACTGTACATCTTCAATTCAATCCCATTACCTCAAGCCAAATATATACCAACCTGTGCTTTAGAGAGCAAATATCCCTTACCTACACTTTTAATAGGGTGTACTGCAAAGGAAGTACTGTCTACTACTTTAATATTTTCCTACAATAAGTATCTAATAAGACAGGACTGTTGATACAAATAGTAAAACTAAACATTAATAGCAGAGATGATTTAATTGAACAGCCTAAAAATAGAGCAAGCTTTCTTCCTCCAAATACATCCAAGACGCCAACAAGACAACTTAATTGTTTGTTTCTCTGAGGGAAGGAGCTAAACCAGAGAATTAATTTGATTCAGCATGTGAAACAATTCGTTTACTCAGCCTAATTCTACGAATTAAAGAAGCTTTCTCGTACACAATCAACATGTAAATCAGTCCAGAAGAGTAAAGATGATGTCGCCTAAGTCTTTTATACCGATAAAGGCTAGAATATAAAAGGAGCTTGTTTAAGCCATCTAAGCATTAAAGAAGTTCAAATGACGTCATTGGTAACTTGGCTCATTTGGGGAGGCCTCGAGAGGTTGGGGGCCACACAACAGGGGATTAGCAAACCTATGTGAGTACTTTCAATTTTTGGAAGCCTGTGTTGCCTCAGAACCAACCATTTAGGTGTGCCGACAGCAGGAGATAATCAAAAGCAGAATGAAAATCAGGAGTATTCCTATAAGTTGATCATTCTATATAGTTGGCAGAGGTGACAAGTTATACGACTATACTACGGCCAGAGTTTTGCAAATATTTTCAAATTGCAGAGTCTTGCAGATAACACTCATTCAGAAGGTCAATTCTACAAAAAGAGAAAAACCTTCAGTTATTTATTTGTGCGTTAACTTAACGATACACATAAAAATCAATTATTCCATGGATTGTTAGTATGTACACAGCCAACAATCCAGGAAAATAATGTTAGCAAGCTAATTTGGGTGCTGGGTGTACCAAAGAAAAAAAATGGTTTAAAGGGTGCAAAAAACATCTAGTAGTAGAAGATCGGTAAATTTACAGGTATTCTACTACTTAATTCATAGGGCTTGATTCACAAAGCGGTGCTAACAGTTAGCACGCTGGTGAAAAGCCCTTTATCACGCCTAAACTCAGTTTAGGCGTGATAAGTTTAGGTGTGATAAGTTTAGGCGTGATAAGTTTAGGTGTGATAAGTTTAAGTGTGATAAGTTTAGGCGTGATAACTATAGCACCAACTGGGTTAGCACCGCAGTGCAAAGCTGATCAAAAGTTTTGCGCTGCCAAAGTCTGGTGCACTTCGCATAGAGTTTAATGGCGCTGCTTTTCGTACGGGACTTTGCGCGCAATCTAAACTTGTCTAAACTTATCACGCCTAAACATATCACGCCTAAACTTATCACGCCTAAATTTATCACGCCTAAACTGGCTTTTCACCAGCGTTGTGCAATGGTTATCACGCCTAAAGTCTCTAACTGGGTTAGTACCGCTTTGTGAATCAAGCCCATAAAGTGAAATATAAGTAATATTTGCTGAAATTTCACTACGATCTAACCTTTCCTCACTCTCACACAGAACTCCCTTGGTGATGCCTTTCCCTAACCTCCCCTGGTGGGTGCCTAAACTTAATCTTCCCCTGGTGTGTTAATCTTCCCCTGGTGTGCCCCCAACTTTAACCCCCCATGTGGCGTGGGTGCCTAACTTTAACCTCCCCTGGTGGATGCCTAATCTTAATGCTCCCTGGTAGGTGCCTAAGCTGAACGCCCACTGGTGGACGCCTAACTTTAACATTTCCTGGTGGGTGCCTAACCTTAACCTCCCTGGTGAGTGCATAGCCTTAACACCCCCCATTGGGCACTTATCTTTTTCCCCTCTGGTAGGCAACGTACCCTTACCCCCCCCCCTCCTCAGTGGGCGTCTTACCTTAACCCCCCAGTGGGCAATTATCCTTAATCCTGCGGCCACCTAACCTTACTTCTTCAGTTTTAATAAGTGAAGGAGACTCATGAACAGACACCTCATAAATACAGGTAATTCTATTATTTCAGACAATAGTGCCAATAGCGTTGTTAGAGTAGCACACACTATGTAAGCAGAGTAGTGTGTGTTTCACTACCATCACTTGCGTTGCCTAGGTAATGCGAGTGCGCCAATTGCGCAACATGCACTACCTTGTCCTAATAAATAATGGTAAATAAATGGCCTGGAAAGTTTATCGTGCTTTTTTGATTATGGCCCTGAATCTTATAAGAGAACAACCCAGGAGAAAATGCTACATATCATTAAGGGGGCGGTACTGAAGAAAACACCCCTGAAGTCATTAAAGTGGTTGTCTGCCGGACAACCCATCCTTGTAAGTATTATTACACTCTCAGTACCTACCAGCTGATTAGCATTGATAATACACAAAACCCCATATGCAATTAACCTTTTCTCCTGAGTTTTCTCCTGTGTGATATTTTTACATTTGTCAATAAAATGCATTTTAAGTCATCATAAAGCAAGTAAATGCTCAAAATAATTTTGATAGTCCTTTTTCATTTACTTTTTGGTACCTTTTTAGTTGAAAAGTGCTGGAAAGTTATTTTAATTTGAAGATGAAAAATTATCTCCTAGGAGAAAACTCAGGTGAAAAAGTGAATTGCATGTGGCTCCAGGTCTGGTTTCCTGATTTTTCTTTTGTGCAAAAGCTTCCTCCCCTGTTTAGAAATTATTGTTCCAGTTTGACATATATGACCTCTTTCATCGCTCAAACATTAAGAGCCCTTTTCCACTGCACAGCTGAATTGCTAAATCGCAAATCGCTAGGTTTGTTACTTTATCATAGAAATCATGAGAAGTATTTTCCACTATAGTGATTAGATTTGGAAATCGCAAATCGCAATCGCTTTCTGGAGTGATTTTAAGAGTGATAATGCAATGCAAATGAAAAATCGAGATAGCTTGCTTGTAGAAAAGAGCCCTACTTCAGCTTTCTTTTTACCTTGATTTTAACCAAGAGATTGCTAACAGTACAATGCTTAAAGAGACTCTGTAACAAAATGTTGAGCCTTATTTCTTCTATCCTATAAGTTCCTATCCCTGTTCTAATGTGATCTGGATTACTGCAGCCTTTCCTAGTTGCACAGTGGCTGTATTATCTCTGTTATATGATCTAATCTTCTCTCCTCTGTAGGCTCTGTCGGGCTGAGGCAGTCAGGCAGGAATATGCTGTGCTGCTTGTGATTGGATAGAAGCTATACACACCCTCTCCAGGCCCCCTGCACACTCTGTATGACTCACACACGGAGCTACTCTCAGCCTATCACTGGCTATGTCTTTTGTTTGTAAACACTGTATAAAATGGCAATTACAAGCCAGGATTGCAGCAGGGAGTGGCAGAAACAGAACAGAGGGGCCCAGGAGAACATAATGAATAGAATGGTATGCTTTTTATTGTAAAAATTTTAGAGTACAGATTCTCTTTAATGGGTGTGTACTGCTCAATGCAGATCATTACTCCAGAGCAGCAATGCTTCCAGCTCTGTGCAGCTAATTTCTTATGCAGGAAAATGAGAGTTGCTGCTGTACCACAAAGGCAGAATGTACTGATTTCATTTTTGTAAGTTAATGCTGCTTGAACTTACATTTCCTCTTAGACGGGCATAGCTGGCTAAACTAAATTAAAAAATGATTTGTGTAACTCTGATACAAGTTATAGAATTTTTGTAACAAAGATGGAATTTTATTTTAATAATAGAAATAACAAGTCTGAGGGGCAGAAAGGTTGCCTGGCTCTTCTGAAAATGTTCCATAATCATATTATAACCAATTCTACTTAGGAAAAAAACCCTAGACCAGTGATTTAATTTTAAACTGATGCTAAAGGATTTGTCACATGGGGACATACGAGCCTCAACTATACCACAAAAACATACATAACTTTATTCGCTTCTGTTTAGCATTACAATATATGGTTTTCATACTCTGTGTACAGCTTACCTGTTTTACAATCTATAGTTTAGTTTAGGCTAAAACACCTGTTAATTATTATTTTGTCCAGTGTATGGTGAGCATAGCATGGCTGCGCAACTACAAAAACATTACTGTCCTTGTTGCTGATGCCACCTTTTATCTTACTAGAAAGAGCCAATCGCACTCTTCTGGCACACCACCCTATATCAAAGCAAGGGGGTGAGGTGTGCAGGACTTGTCTCCGGATACCACAGAGATGTAAATATGTAGATCAAATGGAAGTCCGCACCGCCTCTTAGGGTAAATCCTGTTTTATTATAGGTATCAAAAAGACAAACACATTAAAAAGAACCACTAGGCAAGGCAGTCCGCTGTTTCGGGCTCCTGCCCTTCTTCATGTTGCCAGGTTCTGAATACATGTTCACACACAACACATATATATACAACAGAGTAACCAATCAGATCAAATTCCCACAGAAGAGGACCTGATGGGGAACTGCTTAATTTGAATACAGGACTCCACCCTCCCATGTAGCTCAGTAGGTCCATGGGACACTAGTGTATTTTAGTTATGCATTAAGTGCACAAAAAATAAACCCCAATTTAATTCAATAAAGGTTAAATATACCTGTACAAAATGTCCCCATACATCAGGAGGTTCCCCTGGCTACAGATCGCATCCACATAGGTAAAGTAGTATATCGCCGGCTTGTAAACAAACCACCGTGGCTGCTGTCCAATCGGAGCACTCTGCCTATCACCGTCATGGTCAGAGGTACGCCCATGCTGTGCCGACCAATCAGAAACGAAAGCGTCAAATTACGCATATGACGCGGCCTAATATCCGCACACAATATGCCGACCAATAGGATCATGCGCCGCCTGCCGACCAATCAGAGGGGAGAAACGCTCCAACTCGTAATGCCAACGCGGCCATACGGCCGTTATGACACGCATAAAAAACGCAGACAAATGCCACAAAAATGCAAAAAAACAGTAAGGACGCAAAACATCCCCCAGACAAGGCACCGCTGTGTCAAAGGGGAGGGCACGCGTCACCATGTAAACAAAAACAAGTACCGATAAATGCGTGATTCAAGCGGGACATGGTATCAAATACCATGTCCCACAGGAAACGATCATATGTTGCCAGAAGAACCCTCATTAATTTTTACTGACTATTGTACTCTGGAATAAAATACTAATATAATAAAGGATCCCTAGTGAACTATACAAATATATATACAACACGAGCAGACCAACTACCAATCCAGGCGTAAATCATAATCCCTATTTAATCCAGAATTAATCGTATCCAATTCCCTGATCAGTAAAATAGTCAGTAAAAATTAATGAGGGTTCTTCTGGCAACATATGATCGTATCCTGCGGGACATGGTATTTGATACCATGTCCCGCTTGAATCACGCGTTTATCGGTACTTGTTTTTGTTTACATGGTGACGCGTGCCCTCCCCTTTGACACAGCGGTGCCTTGTCTGGGGGATGTCTTGCGTCCTTACTGTTTTTTGCATTTTTGTGGCATTTGTCGGCGTTTTTTATGCGTGTCATAGCGGCCGTATGGCCGCGTTGGCATTACAAGTTGGAGCGTTTCTTCCCTCTGATTGGTCGGCAGGCGGCGCATGATCCTATTGGTCGGCATATTGTGTGCGGATATTATGCCGCGTCATATGCGTAATTTGACGCTTTCGTTTCTGATTGGTCGGCACAGCATGGGCTTACCTCTGACCATGACGGTGATAGGCAGAGCGCTCCGATTGGACAGCAGCCACGGTGGTTTGTTTACAAGCCGGCGATATACTACTTTACCTATGTGGATGCGATCTGTAGCCAGGGGAACCTCCTGATGTATGGGGACATTTTGTACAGGTATATTTAACCTTTATTGAATTAAATTGGGGTTTATTTTTTGTGCACTTAATGCATAACTAAAATACACTAGTGTCCCATGGACCTACTGAGTTACATGGGAGGGTGGAGTCCTGTATTCAAATTAAGCAGTTCCCCATCAGGTCCTCTTCTGTGGGCATTTGATCTGATTGGTTACTCTGTTGTATATATATGTGTTGTGTGTGAACATGTATTCAGAACCTGGCAACATGAAGAAGGGCAGGAGCCTGAAACAGCGGACTGTCTTGCCTAGTGGTTCTTTTTAATGTGTTTGTCTTTTTGATACCTATAATAAAACAGGATTTACCCTAAGAGGCGGTGCGGACTTCCATTTGATCTACCTTTTATCTTACTGACACGGAGTTAACTTCCACCAAAACAACATCTTGTTGCTTCCTGCTATGATGTATTTGTTAGAGGCCAGAACTTGATGAGTTTTTAAATTGTGTTTTACTCTACTTGCTCCCCCATTCATTACTTCTCACCTTGACAAGCTAATTATAATCAGCTCTCGCTAACATACAGCATGCTTTATGACTTGCAGCCCAGAGATCAATGGTATTCTGACCACGGCAAACCCGTCTGACAGAATAAGAATGAAAATGTACTCACCTTGTACTTATACTTTATGTGTAATATAATAATATAAAGAGCCTCAATGGGGATATGGTAGCAGTAGAACAGATCCATGGGACTATTTTGATTACTTTGTATAATTTAGTCGTTTGACAAACATATTACAGTATAAGTATTTTAGGGCAACGTGCTAGCTATAACTATGTGAAAAGGGTAGTAATGCGTTGTAGCCAATCAGATTTTAGTTCACTGCATTTAAATTAAGAAATGTTAGTTGGCTGTTCTGGCTTTTTATACAACCATGTATTATCAGCTTCTTGAACACTACTATTTATTTTAACTTTAATAGTGTAACGATTGTGAAACTTTCTCCGTGATCAGCGCACAACGCGTGCGCTGACACGGCGGAAATCCTCCACAAGCGTATATTTGCAGGCACCCAGCAAAAGGTGCTACGCACCTGTAGAGGGAAATTCCTGTCGGCAGATGGCGCTGGGGAGTGCAGAGGAACCAATCCTCTGTACCTCCACAAGTGCCAGACAGGAATTGTACGAAGCGCAGAACGCAATCGCAAGAGAGGCAATTGCGAATGAGATTGAGCAAAGGGACAGGTTGTATGTGTGTGCGCCAATCCAAACGCCACCCCGCGACCGCGCACACACAACAGCAGATATGAAATAGGAACGCGATCGCGAGAGGTGCGATCGCCAGACGTGACACAAGGCAGATCAGAATAGAATACGAGCGTAGCAAAGGCACAGCAAATAATACAATAAGGAGATACGGAAAATAACAAACGCTAGCTAACCGCGAACACCGCACTCATTCGCAACAGTGCACGCGGTTATGCGCGGTCTCCACGTGATAAGCACAATAGAGACAAGCACGCCTAACTAACCATCAACAGACAAACATGAAACAGAGGACGCGAGCGCTTGCTTAACGGTTACCTCACCGAGCCTCCAGCAAGCGTAGCAGACAAGACAGACACACGAAAACAGGGACAAGCGCGAAATAGGATCCCCTGCGCTAGCGAAAAGTAGCTAGCGCGATCCCAGGAGACAGAACAGAAGAGATAGCTGGTAGCAACCGCTGCACCAGCTATACTCCAAGAACAGAAATCAGAACCATTTCCTGTCGACCACCGTGGGACAGGACAATGGCAACAGGCAAGACAAGACAGAACAGGCAATACAGATAATACAACCTGACTGGGCTAGAAGGGGAGCCTAAAGCAACCCCCAGGAATTAACTATACTAGATAGCAATGGCTGACACTCCAGCAGTGTCCATCAGGAACAGACCATGGAAGGGAAATGACCAGCAAAGCCTTCTGGGAAACATAAAGCTCTTATAGTGCCAGTCATCAAAGAAGGCAGGTAGGGGATTTGCATAACGAATGTATGCAAATTCCCCAGCAAGAGAACAGACCAGAAACTTGCAATGGAAAGACAGGTCTCTGTTCCAGAGACCTGCAGCCCACAGACTAGAGGAATGGACAAACAGCTGTCTGCCTGTGCAGCCAGCTGAGCGGATCATCACAAATAGCTACTTCACCTTTTTAGTACTCGCAAAAATAATTTAAATTCGACTTTTGAGTAAAAATGCCTCGAAAAACATTTTGTAATATGTTTGTGACGTTTTGCTTTTTTGCGTTTTCTGCAAATTTTCGCATTGGAAAGAAAAATTTGTTTTTCTTGACCGTATTATAACGTACTAGTAGACCCATGCCCATTTAAAAACGGGCTCTAGGTCATTTTTTGCTACCGCCGCCGCCAGTTACTGCGCATGCGCGCACACCCACCGCACGTGCCTGCCGCGCGCACGCAACTGCCCGCCCACCTCGCTCCCTGGTCCCTCCAGCTGTCTGTTATAACAAAATAACAGGGACACAGAGACGCTGCATACCGTATTTTTCGGACTATAAGACGCACTTTTTCTCCCCCAAAAGTGGGGAAAAAAAGTTGCTGCGTCTTATAGTCCGAATGTAACATGTTATAGTCCTACCTCCCCTGGTGCTGGTTTCCGTCAGTTGTACATGGAGTAGCAGGCGGCAGCAGCGCGATCCAGAGTGTTAAGTGGCTTAGCAGCAGCCACTGTAATTATGCAAATTGCTGGTCCTTTGATCTAAATCTTCTTAGCGGGCCCCGCAGCAGCGCGATCCATAATGTTTCTATGCGGCATAGAAGCCGCTGATATCCCCAATGCTGGTCCTTTAATCTTACATTCTTTATATGTCCCGCAGCAGCGCGATCCGTAATGTTTCTATGCGGCATAGGAGAGGCCGCCGATATCCCCAATGCCAGTCTGTCCCGCAGCAGCGCGATCTGTAATGGTTGTATGCGGCCGTTCGTCCCAATGCTGGTGCTTTGATCTCGCCCAGCATCAGTGCAATCCCGGTGTATTCAGCCGCTATAGCGCAGGGTCCTCAGAGGCTTCCGTACTACATTGTTTATGTGCGTCACCCCATGACCCGGCACACGTGCGCCTCAGGTCATGAGAGGGCGCAAGTAGACAGGGCAGTACGGAAGCCTCTGAGGACCCTGCGCTATAGCAGCTGAATACACCGGGATTGCACTGATGCTGGGCGAGATCAAAGCACCAGCATTGGGAAAAACGGCCGCATACAACCATTACAGATCGCGCTGCTGCGGGACAGACTGGCATTGGGGATATCGGCGGCTTCTCCTATGCCGCATAGAAGCATTACGGATCGCGCTGCTGTGGGACATATAAAGAATGTAAGATTAAAGGACCAGCATTGGGGATATCAGCGGCTTCAACTATGCCACATTGTGGAACATGCTCCTGCGGGGCAAGAAGGGGAGATTAAGATCAAAGGACCAGTAATCTGCATATTTACAGCGGCTGCTGCTAAGACACTTTGAAACATTGTGGATCACATGGTGCTGCTGCTGCCACCCCACTGTGCATCTCATTAAGATCAATTGCACAGCATGGACACCCAGGCTGGTGAGATATCATTTAATGTAATGTTATTGGTTAGTTAGTATAGCTGAGGAAAAGGGGGAGGAGGTTGTGTAGTGTAGTGTAGTGTAGTGCAGTGTAGCTGGGAGGGGGATGAGGAGGGAGCAGGGGTTTGTGTAGTGCAGTGTAGCTGGGGTGGGGGGCAGCGGGGGCACTGAAGTTTAGTTTAGTTTGTGGGGGCAGCACTGGTTAATGTAGCTAGGCAGTATAACAGACAGAAACATCTAGGGGGGGGGAAGGAAAGGTCCATAAGACACTCCTGGACCATGGATGCACCCAGGTTTAGTATGTATTTTTTTCTCCTGGTTTTTGTCCTCTAAACCTAGGTGCGTCTTATGGTCCGGAGCGTCTTATAGTCCGAAAAATACGGTAACTGCTGGACGCTAATTATTATATAGGATTGTAATGTATTCTTGAAGAAGAAATGTGGTGTTCATTACAGATGTGGCGAACGGTTCCCGAACCGTTTGCCGGCGAACATCTCCAAATCCCTGTGGCTTTTACTACTTCCGGGTCGCACTGACCCGGAGTAGTACGCCTGCGCTGCCCGGCGGAGAGCGTCCTAGATCGCGCTCCTGTTGCCGGGCACTTTCTGCGCATGAGCGTGACGTCACGCTCATGCGTAGAGAGTGCCCGGCAACAGGAGCGCGATCTAGGACGCGCTCCGCCATGCAGCGCAGGCGTACTACTCTGGGTCAGTGTGACCCTTGAAGTAGTAAAAGCCCCAGAGATGTTCGCCGGGCGAACAGTTCGCCACATCTCTAGTGTTCATACCTCTGGCTATAGTAAACTCAGTCCTCAGGTCCCGACCATGTGTCTGTATAAATATACAATTTAAGATGAATACAAAAACCCTACTGTATCTGTCAAAAATGGATAAAGTACCCCTTTGGCATAGTGTGATTGTGCACTCAACCAGCATTAGGCTTGGTATGGTGATTGTAATTTGGCATTATTTGCTGTTGTGTGACTAATTTTAGTGATGTTTCAATGTCCAAGAACTGGTGACAAAATGAATGCATGTACAACATGCCAAAGATGAATTTTGTAGCAATTGGGCAGTAAAGTTCTGCTAGCCAATGTGTATGTATTCTCTACTAGCACGAACTTTCGCTCCTTATCATTGGCAAAATGGTTTAAATGAGGGAGCGAGGAACCTGGCAGGATGTAGATTCCCATAATTCCCTGCCTTCACAACTATGCCTGAAATATGGAATCCATCTGTCAGAGAAGGAGAGTGTTTTTATAGATATGGACACATAAACAGTGGAGATGCCTTTTTGAGCATACATTTAAAAAGAGCACAGCGGTAATTTGGGCACTGAGAAAAGCCGCTAGTGGAATGTTGGTAAAATTAACTAATTCCAATAGTAAAATATAGGTAATATTTTACTATGGCCTCACCTCACCTAACTTTCATACAAGCCCTTCCTCTCAATGCCTAAAGGTGGCCACACACCATACAATTTTTTAAATATCTGTTCAATTTAAGAATTGCAATCAATTTTTCTGACTGATTTTAACATTTCAAAAATATGACCAATGTATCACACATATGTATGTTCAATTTTTTTATTATAAAAATGATTGGAAACGCTGACAAAATTGCTAGGGTGTGTATATTTATAAATTGACAATCTAACACACACCATACAATCTTTAGAAAGATTGAAGAAAAATATCTGGCATTCCAGATCGATACAAATCGAAGAAAATGGGAAATCCGATCAGATTTTTCAGTCGAATTAAAAAAAAGCTTTTGATTTTTTCAGAAGATGCAATTGTTTTTATCGCATTGCCCTAAAATCCAATCATTTTATTGTATCGTGAGAACCCCCTGGCAATACCTAAACCTAAGACCCCGCGCTGATGCCCAACCCTAAAACCCAGCACAATGCCTAAAACTAATACCTTCCCCCCTCACCAATGCCTAGCCCTAAGACCCTCCCACAATGGTGCCTAGATCTAAGATACCCGCCACCCCGATGATGCCGGGCGTTGCCATAGGTGGTGCCTATGTTAATAGCTGTGATTAGTGGCTATTACGGGTAATTCTGGGGCCGTCCGCTATGTAAACTGCAGCTATAAAAAGTGGTTGCTTTCATGCCCAAATTACCCATGATAGCTGCTAATAACTGCTATTACCTTAGGCACCTATAGCAACATCCATTTTACCCAGGTGCCTCTGCTTTACTTTAAAGAGACTCTTTAACAAAAAAAGTTCCCCTGGGGCGTACTCACCTCGGGAGGGGGAAGCCTCAGGGTCCCAATGAGGCTTCCCCCTCTGCTGTAGCTGCAGGCAGTCCAGCGCTGGCTCCCCCGAAGCGACCTTCCCTGGCTCCAGCTGAGGCGCTGTTGTGGCTCTCAGCAAAGAGATAGTCGATCTGTTGGGTCCGCTCTACTACGCAGGCGCCTAAGCAGTAGAGCGGACCAACAGCGATCAGATATTTCAGCCTATCTCATAACAGAGCCGATACTGCCCCTGCGCTAGAGCCGGGAAGGTAAATATTTACATCCCCGCACAGCAAGACCGCCGTGGGACACAGGAGGACGGGGGAGCCTCGATAGGATCCGAAGGCTTCCCGCACCCGAGGTGAGTACCCCCCAGGGGAACTTTTTCTCACTACAGGTTTTCTTTAACTGCCTAAGGACCGCATCACGCCAATGGGTGTGACTGAGGTGGCAGCCCCAGGACTACCTAACGCTGATCGGCGTAAAGTCCTGGGGCTTGCTTTTGCAGGAGATCGCACTCATCTCCTGCTTGGTAGGCGTAACTCCGCTCCGCCTTCAGTCTCCCAGCAGTGATCACCGCTCAGAGACTGTTAGACGGCGAAACAGCCGTCTAATTACCCGTACAGCACTGCGATCTAAGGCAGCGCTGTACTGGGGACAGCCGTGTGACACGGCTGTCCCCTCTGTGGGCTCTGAAGTGCTCAGCTCTCATAGGCTGAAGCCTATGACAGCTGATCACGCTGATTGGCTGGTGGGGGGAGGGAGGGTTTAGTGTAAAAAAAAAATAAGGAAATGTATTTAAAAATAAATAAAATAAATATTTATAAAAAAAAAAAAACAAGCGATCAGATCTCACCAACAGTGAGCTCTGTTGGTGGGGAAAAACATGAGGGGGGGAGGGGGGGATCACTTGTGTGCTGTGTTGTGTGGCCCTGCAGCTTGGCCTTAAAGCTGCAGTGGTCTATTTGACAAAAAATGTCCTGGTCTTTGGGGGGGGGGGGGGGGGGGAGGGTAAAGCCGGTGGTCCTGAAGTGGTTAATGAACTGGTGAAGCGTCTTTGGGTCTCTTCAGCTGTTCAATGTGAGACAAGTTGATTTATCTGGTGGTATAAATGGGTGCATTCCCAGGCATAAGACAGGTAACCTCAGGGGCTTCTATTCCTTACATTAAACCTTGCTTCACTGATTTTTTTCAGGGAAGTGCTACAGGCAGCTCTTCTCTTCACTCTAATCCTACCTTATTTTATAAATGTTAGTGCTGTCTCAAGCTACATCTGTGCTCTCTTATTTACTTCCATGGATATAGTTACTATTTACAGTCCCCGAGTCATTCATTGACATCATTAATGCAGAACTGTAACTTGTACCTCTTTCTCTCACTTACATCATCAGACAAGAAATAATTGTACATCAGACCTGAGATCTACTATAAACACATTCCAGAAATCCTCTAATCTTATCAGCATTCTTTTTGTTCTGTTTAAATAATAAATTGTGATGATTCTGCATTTGGAAGATGTTATACATACATAAATTATGACCGTCCGTATTACCTCACTTTAAACGCTCACTAAAAACACAATGCACTGCACCGGCTTTTCATATTTTCATTTATCATCACAAATTATAGGCCAGGACTTCTAAAGACAACTGAGATGAAACATCAGACGTCTTAAAAGTAGCTAAGAGCCTATGTGTGTGTAAGCAGATATCATTAGTATACCTTCCAGACATTGCTCACTGTAGACAGGATTCAAAGCTTTGTGGAGATGACACATGGTGAATAGCTCAAGTTCAAACATGTGCCACCTATCAGCTAACTGTGAACCGGCATAGAAGTAATATATCAGCATCTCCCATCCCTGTGTTAATGGCTAAACATTAAGGGGCGTAGCACATGCACTGTTAGTGCTATATTTGCTCAGTATAAATTGCAGGTCTTCTGAACTTCTTACAAGCTTGAATCATTAAAAATGAAACGCTGACCATGGTATTGGCCAACAGTGCAGTGATTTCAGTATTATTATTATTTTGTCTTACAACACATCATTTATGTTTATTTTCTTGTATACAACATAATGTTTTGGTTCATAATGGCCTGGACATAAACATCTGAAGTCACTTTTATTTATCATAAACAAGTCTAGTATGTGGCTGTCCTTCCATGAGGAATGGGGTAGCTAGGTGTACATCTAAAAAGGTTGTTGCAGTAATTTGGTGTCGAAGATAGCCACTAATAGAATATTGGTAAAAATCACTTATGGGGCCTGATTCACAAAGCGATGATAACTCAGTTATCACGCCTAAAAGACTTTAGGCGTGATAACCTTTGCACTAGCAAAGTTATCACCGCTTTCTGATGTAACTCGCGCGAAGCTCCTGCGCGCAAAGTTTTGCGCACGCAAACGCGCAGGCTCAAGGTCCCATAGGGCTTAATGGGCGGTGCGCGCAAAGTGCGGTGCGCGATTGCACGCGCAAAACTTTGCGCGCAGGAATTTCGCGCGAGTTTCATTTTATCACGCCTAAACTGAGTTTAGGCATGATAAAGGGCTTTTCACAGGCGTGCAAACACTTTGCACCGCTTTGTGAATCAGGCCCATAGTCTACTATCGGGCAGTGGTAATTCCAATAGTAAAATTGTATGTTTTACCAATATTTTACTATTGCTAATTCTAACCCTACTCCCAGACAAGCCCCCTCTCTACCGATGCCAATATTTACCATTAACCCATTCCCTGCCAGGGTAAACTTGTTCTCCATGCATCTAACGTTGTGTGTGTCCTAGCATTTGTGTTCTCATAAAGCAGGGAGAGAATTTCTCCTGACGGACTCAAAGCACTTGAGCTGCAGCCACTAGGGAGCACTCAGTAGGCAGTAGCAGTGTTAGGAAGTCTAGCCCAAAGACCCTTTACTGAACAGGAAGAGCTGAAAATTGAACCCTGGTTTCCTGTGTTAAAGGCAGAGCCCTTAACCATTATACTGTCCAGCCACAGCAGGAAAATGAAGACATATATTGCACACTCTTATAGAACTTTTTCCACATATTAATACTAAAATACTTTACTTCCTTTCTGTAGTCATAAAGCCACTATTACACATACTGTACATACTAGGCCTGAACGATAAATCAGATTTAAATCGAAATCGTGATCACCAAGCTCACAATTTCGGAATCGTCAAAGTGGCAATTTTTGCGATGACGTTATTTCCACATGGGGGAAGTTTGAAGAAGCAGCTTCAAACTTCCCCCAAATCCGCAGCATCGGCAGTGTTGGACATAGGAGTCGAACGCTGCCAGCTCTTGTGCACGGTGTAGTTCCTGGTTCACATGACATACAGGAATTATGCTGCAGTTTGGGGGACATGGGGCACAGAGAGAGACCAAAAGGGTGCACAAAGAGAGAGACAGGGACAGCGGGGCACAGAGGGGAAACAAAGCTTGATTTGAAGGAAATCGTAAATTAATTCGAAATCATGATTTCGAACAGAAATCGCTCAATTCCATTTTTTCCTAAAATCGTTCAGGCCTAGTACATACTCCACATTGTCTATGATTGGATTGGATCAGACTGACTTCCACAAGTTCTGTAGATGTAAATAAGAGCTACAAATGTGTAGTCACCCTAAAGGGAAAAAAAGACAGCAAGACATCTGGCAGCCAATGTTACATAACATTTCTTACCTGTCTCTGCTCTAATTTATAGATTTTTAAACATAAACAAAGCCCTTTAACCAATTCTGACTGAATATTTACACAAAATATATATTAACACACCTCTACAAAACAGATATTGTTGGATCCACATATCCACGGACATGTGGGCGAGCCAGCGTCGAAGCCAATCTCATTCAGGGGTGCTGCTAGTGGTGGATGCAATTACTTTATATACATATAATGTGCATGTTCATGATAGTACACATATCTTCAGTGATTGGATAAAAAGCTTGTCAGCAGACTTGCTTGAATTTGCTTGCAGGGCCTTGTGCCCCACGCCCCAAATTAGCTGCCCCATCTCCATCTAGCCCCACACTATGTTGAGTAACCCCTGCCACATCATAGCCCTGCTCCCATAATTCCTCTAAACAGAAAACATGCCTGCATCCAACTGATGACAAAGGGAGGGGGTGGTCACCATGTTATTATGTAGACTATGTCACTGCAATAACATGGGGCCCCACCCAAAACCCAACATGGTGTCTTCAGTAGAAATTCAGTGGGTGAGTATAGGGATGATTTTGAGGTGTCATTGGTCCTACATAGTGTTAGGCAGGAGGCCGAATAAATATATGTAAACAGGCTTTAAGCATGTACAAAGGAGGGTGGGGAAGAGGAGAGAAATCAAACATTACAGATAGCAGCAAGGACAAATGACATCCCACTTGCTCTTTTAGACCCATAGATTAAGAAAATATTTATGGACTAAGGCTGGTTTCACAGCGGGACATTAAAGTCCCACGTTATAGCAGCCAGTAATGCAGCATAACTCACAGCATTGTAAAATCAATTGTGCTGTTCACAGTGCCCCCACGTTGCGTTACATAGTAACGCAGCACGTTTAAACAAAGTGCTGCATGCTGTACGTTTATACTGGGCTAAGCCACGTTAGACTGTTTGCACATGCTCAGTAATGTTGGAGGAGGAGGTCTCCCCTCCTCCTCCGCGGCCGTCCACATGGCTAATTAATATTCACTGCACTGCAGAGACTCGTGATAGGACTGTAGTGTTGTCCGGATCATGAACGAATCGTTGATTTGAACCGGATCTTTTTTGTGAGTCGAATCATCCAGATCATCACAATGAAAGATTTGGTTCACAGTGGATGTCTGTCTGGAAGAAACAGGAACATACAGAATGTACAGTTCAGGGAAAGTCCTGTCCTGCTAGTCATTTCACCCAGTCTGCTTCCCTAGCAAAATGATTCAAATGATGCGGTTCAAAGATCCGGATCTTTTCAATGATTCGATTCAAATGATCCAAATCCTGAAAAAGATCAGGACTTCCTATCACTAACCTGGAGTGGCTGCTTTGAGAGCTGCATAACGCAGCTCAATCTGACGTCCAACTTCAACACCACCATACGTTGCGTTAGGGGCACGTTATGTGACCATAACGTCCCCTAAAACACAACATCTTGGTGTGTAAGTAGCCTAAAACTGATCTGCAAATATATATATATATATATATATATATATATATACACACATATATATATGTATGTATATATATATATGAATAGTTTTCTTACAAAGTTTTTGCACTTTTCAGAAGTACTACAAGCTGGCATTGATGGCAAGAGTTCAGGTCTACTTTACCGTCCGTGATATAATATAGTTTCCAGCTCTATATTTGTTATTGTATGCATGCAACTGAGACCTCGCTCTTATTTTAGATTACATGCTGGATTAACTGGCGCTCTTTGCTAGTTGGCAAGGAAGAGGTAGAAGGAATATGTATTTGGTTTTCTGTACTTGGTGAATTACGCTTCCAATTCTGCATCCCTTTTATCTCTAGTTCTATTTCTGATTTGAAACAACTGCGAGGTCTGTGGCTGTTTCAGACTGGAAGTTCAGACAAAAATCTACAGAATGCATACTAATAAGCACTCCATTTTCATTTCAGATTAGCAACAAATGGCCTCTGCTGGTTATCAGGAATAAGTGCTAGAGCATGTGTATTTAGGATTACTGTGGTGAGCACATTAGCCTCTTCACATTAGCCTGTTAGGGGCAAGGAGCGATGTGATCAGTGCACTGTGCAGATTATTGCGGAATTTCTCAGTGTTATGGAAATTAATAAAATACGTTGGCCATGATCCACTGTACTTTTCCCATTAATTCTCCTACCTTATCTGTATAGTGCATTTTAAGCTCCTGGTAGAAGAAAAATTGATAAAAGTAAGTTCAAAAAGTAACTTGAAACTTTATTTGGTAATGGACAATTCATTTCAAGGGCTTTTTTTTTTTTTGCTTTTCAGGTGCTGAAAAGGTATTGTATAGATAAGTTAAAAAAACAGGAGAAACAAAAACTTCCAAGAGAAATGTAATGAATCTAAAATGCATATAGGCATATCAGACACCTCATGCACATCTATTGTCAATAAATTCAGTAACTAAAAAGCTTACAAGTTACTTCTGAAGCCATCTTTACAATGTTTGAAGAAATGACAGTGGCGCGCTCCTATTGCAAATCAGCTGCTGCGCCGTCACTTTACTGTCACATAAGCTATAGGAAGACAATAGAAGTGGTATTGATGGACAGCTCTTGGGGCCTTCATTACAAATAACATACTTAGGTGGCATGACCCCTAAATAACATATCTAGGCAGCAGGTCCCCAAATACCATATTTAATCAGCATGACTCCAATTAGGTAGCATGATCTCAAATAACATAGGTACATATCATACTCCAAATAACAATTAGCATAACCCCAAACACCTGGTAGGAACTGGAATGTATCTGGCATCCTGTGGGCACGCATGCATCCTATGTGTTCCCACTATGCTCTTCGTCGATTTGTCAGACTGATGGCCCATACTCACCGGCTACAATTGTCGCCGCAACGCGCGGCGCGCGCGTGTTACGGCGGCAGATCGCCCGTGAGTATGAGACGCAACACGGGCGCACACCCCAAACCGTCTCTCATCGCTGCTGTCGCCAGGCGATTGGAGCGGGCCGCAACTCCGCTAGTCCGCGTGGGTATGCGGACTAGCGACAGCAACAAGCAGGGAATACCTTGAGCTTCCGGCGGGGGGAGGAATAACAGCGACAGCTTCCGCCACATCAGTTGCCAGGTCCCTCCGCCGTGTGTATGCGGAGGGACCTGGCGACGAGCTGTCGCCGGCCTGTCGCGCACACGCTCCCGTGTGCTAGCGACAGGCCACAAATGTAGCCTGTGAGTATGGGCCATGAGAGCTGGCAAGAGTGTTGCTGTCACCCAATGACAGCTCTAGGTACTGGCTAGTTTATCCTGTATCTATAATTATGGTTCTTCCTGACCCCCTCATGATGGCCATGCAGCCAGACAAGGGGATATCTGTACTTCAGGAAATAGTGCGTCCCAACCTAGCAATAATCATTAGTGCTCAAATATGTAGGGAACTAGAGAACACTTATGGGGGTGACAGACCCCAGAGCCCTGTGCAGTTGCATCTTTTGCACCGTTGTTACAAATAGAAATGGAGCAATAGGATGATTTTTAGATGGGGCGTTGTCCTGCAGGGTAATTTTAAGCAGTATTACTGCAATAAAACAGGAAGTAGACGGGTTGAAAAGGATGAAGAGTAGAGATGGCCCGAACGGTTCGGCTCTTGAAGGCTTGTTAGCTTGCTCCTGGCTGATTGTTATTGCTAAAATAGCACCCCTCAACAGCTCTTTTGAGAGCTAATGTTCTCCTGATGTGTTTTTTTTTTGTGTTGCCCACTGACACTGCATTATACAGCCCTATCTGTTGCAGCTGGACCTCGGTAATTGCTATTACTGTGCCAGCCAGGCCCTGCCTAACTATCTATACTGGGACACCTACCTATGCCTACCTAACTACTGGGGCACCTACTTACCTATACGGGGACACCTACCTATGCCTACCTACCTAAACTAGGGCACCTACCTATGCCTACCTACGTATACTAGGGCACCTACCTATGCCTACCTACCTATACTAGGGCACCTACCTATGCCTACCTATCTATACTATCTATACTGGGTCTCCTACCTATGCCTACCTAACTACTGGGGCACCTACTTACCTATACAGGGACACCTACCTATGTCTACCTACCTATGCTGGGTCTCCTACCTATGTGTACCTAACTACTGGGGCACCTACTTACCTATACAGGGACACCTACTGATGCCTACCTACCTACCTATACTAGGGCACCTACCTATGCCTACCTACCTATACTAGGGCACCTACCTACCTATACTTGGACTCCTACCTATGCCTAGCTAACTACTGGGGCACCTACCTATGCCTATCTACCTATACTGGGACTCCTACCTATGCCTAACTAACTACTGGGGCACCTACCTATGCCTATCTACCTATACTGGGACTCCTTCCTATGCCTACCTACCTATACTGGCACTCCTACCTATGCCTAGCTATCTACTGGGGCACCTACCTATACCTATCTACCTATACTGGGACTCCTACCTATGCCTAACTAACTACTGGGGGACCTACCTATGCCTATCTACCTTTACTGGGACTCCTTCCTATGCCTACCTACCTATACTGGCACTCCTACCTATGCCTAGCTATCTACTGGGGCACCTACCTATGCCTATCTACCTATACTGGGACACCTACCTATGCCTACCTACCTGTACTGGGACACCTACCCATCTATACTGGGACTCCTACCTATGCCTAGCTAACTACTGGGGCACCTACCTATGCCTATCTACCTATACTGGGACACCTACTTATGCCTACCTACCTATACTGGGACTCCTACCTATGCCTACCTACCTATACTTGGACTCCTACCTATGCCTAACTAACTACTGGGGCACCTACCTATGCCTATCTACCTATATTGGGACACCTACCTATGCCTACCTACCTATACTGGCACTCCTACCTATGCCTAGCTATCTACTGGGGCACCTACCTATGCCTATCTATCTATACTGGAACACCTACCTATGCCTACCTACCTGTACTGGGACTCCTACCTATCTATACTGGGACTCCTACCTATGCCTAGCTAACTACTGGGGCACCTACCTATGCCTATCTACCTATACTGGGACACCTACCTATGCCTACCTACCTATACTGGGACTCCTACCTATGCCTAGCTAAATACTGGGGCACCTACCTATGCCTACCTACCTATACTGGGGCACCTACCTATGCCTACCTACATACAAGAAGATAATAAGGTCGTTGCTTCATTGTGGACAGACCAAATTTGATCAGCTGGACAGTCACTGTTGTTCTATCATTGAGCTACCACAGCCCGGCGACCATATGGGCTTGAAAACCGCTATCGCCATGGTGCGCACCAGTCCAGCACGGCCGTCACTAGGCAAACAGCTGTTTGCAGTGCGTTACACAGTGAGTTTGGTGTGTCAGTGTGAAGCAGTACTCTAATTAGACTTCCTGATTGATGTATACACATGCAAGATGTTTTAAAGCACTTTAGTCCTGCAATTTAGCATTCAATGTGATTTCTGCCCTTAAAATGCTGCTTTGCGTCAAATTCAGATTTTTTCCCTGGGACTTTTGGCATCCATCCCATTCATCCATGCCCCCCTCCAGGTGTTAGACCCCTTGAAACATCTTTTCCATCACTTTTGTGGCCAGCATAAATGTTTCTAGTTTTAAAGTTTGCATCCCCATTGAAGTGTATTGCGGTTTGTGAAAGTTTGCGCGAACCGAACCTTTTGCAGAAGTTCGCGAACCCAGTTCGCGAACCGAAAATCGGAGGTTTGGGCCATCTCTAATGAAGAGGTGGATCCAGAACCAGTGGGATTTAGAAGGGTAAACTGACTATTAATTCTTCTCTGTGCCTGGAGTAAAAAAACATTAATAAACGCAGCATCAATAACTATTGGAGTCTGCAGCACTTACCGTGGTCAAAAAGAACCATAATGAGAGGTGGGAAGAAATGCATTGTGGCTGTGGCCTTATAAGTTGTGTGTAGGCAATTATGCAAGAGAATCCATTTTTTCGTCATTTACAGATGACCACTAAACTGTTTAGATGTTTGTAAATCATGTCCAGCATAAGCACAGGCGTCCCAACCGTCAAGACAGACCATAAGATCTTCAAGCAAAGAAGAAAGCTGGAGTTCTACAGTGGTAAGGTGTTTCATGAGAGAATAAGGTATGAGTGGTCAGAAATATTCATTTCGTAAGCATGTTATTACATTTTGTATGCGTAAAGAGGACATACAGTTAGTAAACTTCCGAAAACCTTTCAAAGCAGATTACAAGAAAGGTGAAATAATTTTACTACATCATGTGACACACATTGTAGTTCAATTTGTATGTATGACAATGATATGATAGTTGTGAAGCTGACAGCAGACCTTTATTTGTGTCTATATCTAGCTTTCTTTCTTTTTTGGTTTTAGCCTGTCTATGTTGGATCATAGAGCTGCATATGAGTAGGATTTCCAGATCGCGCCATCAAGGGGAATATCCAATCCCCCCCCCCCCCCCCCTCATATCTAGCTTTGGATCCCTAATCCACTAGCATCCATGCACCTCATAGATCAGCCTACACATTGATACTTTTCCAGGTTTCACTGCTGCAAAATACAGGCAGTCTGGGAGGTGAGGATAACTTGTGTCAGGAAATCAGATGTTGCTGAAGACTGGCCAGTGAGCAGAAAGAGAGCAGCTCAAGCAGCTTTCCTGGCTATGTGATTCTGTTTTATCAGTTGTGTGCTCTGATCATCCCTGGAAGGTCAGGTTGGCATCTGCGAGCACAAAGATGGTGACCTTGTGGTCACACACAAACTCTGACAGAACAAAGAGAGGATTCATGCATCTGTGCCGTACAAAATCATTAAGACAACATGATCAGTTTCAGGGTCTAATATTTAAATGAGCAAATGGAGACACATGCTCTCAGGAGGTTGTAGAAGGAATTTCTCCATATTCCGCAGACCGTATTTGAAGGTCTGGCTATAGGCTGAAGATGCTCCTTGGCATTCAGGCTGTGTAGCTATAACAGTAGTGTAGTGTTTCTATAACCAGCAAAGCAGACATGTGAATGGCACAAAGATGCTGATTTATAAAGGGTGGAGAGATGCAAAAAAAACCTGGGCTGGATTTTTTAAATGTTTCTACTACCCTTGCCTGGGTCATATCATAGTGAATTACAGTTTGCACTACTGCAGTACATACTGTATACTCACCCACAATGCTAACTTAACTTGTTAAAATCCAGCTTAGATTTACTAAAAGGAAAGTCCTCACTCTGTGTGCTGTGTAACATTTCTGATGTGCTCGCTAATCAGCAACCCACTTTGTTCTGATCAGGGAGGGTAGCAAATTGTTACATCTGATGGTAGATAAAAATGACAGTCCATGTTTGCTGGTTGACTTAGGCCACTTCCACACAGGATGCTTAAAGGGAACCTGAACCGAGTAAAATGATTTAAAATAAACACATGATGCACCTGCAGATAAATATTACATACTTACCACACCGTCAGTTCCTCTCAGAAGTTCACCATTTGCTTCTAACAATGATTCCTTCCAGTCCTTACAAGATTTCGATCTCCTCTCCTTATGTAATGTTCATACAAAATGTTTAACCTGATCCAGAAAGTAGAATATGACTCTGCATATGAATTATCAGCTTCAAAAAAACCTATGGAGTTTTTAACTATAAAAACAATATAAACAAGTTTTTCTTGCTATCGTATTTCATCATTATACACAAATTGTTGTATAAAAAAAAAATTCCTTAAAAACAACAATAATGGAAAACAGTACAAAATACTGAATAATTGCATATCCTTATTCCGTATTACTTCCATATATTATAGCATGCATCTATAAAACTCAAGGTTAAACATCAGTAACCATGCCTGATGCACATTTCATGACTACAGCGTCACATCCTCAGAGAATAAATGTGTTTCAATCACTTGTTCATACATAATATGCAACCTGATTTGCATTTGCCCTGTATGTCTCCATACCCATTGGTGTGGTGATTTAACATACAGGGCAAGAGTCACACATTAGGAGTGAGCAACTACTGTAATGATCTCAATATCAGATGCATAACATCCAAGGTAAGAGCTAAAATACTAATCAGTCCGTATGTGAGTATTATTATTCATATATAAGCATTCATATAGAGCTGACATCTTCCGCATAACTGTACAGAGTATATTGTCTTGTCACTTAACTGTGCCTCAGAGGGGCTCACAATCTAATCCCTACCATAGTCCTATGTCTATGTGTGTTTCATAGTCTAAGGCCAGTTTTGTGTATTGTGTAGTGCATGTATTGTAGCCTAGCAGAGCCAGGACAAGGTCCTCCAGCACCCAAGGCTGAGACACCAAAGTGCGCCCCCCATCCCTCCCACCCCAGCCATCACACACTGATTGCTATTAGACTAAGAGGCACCCCAGGGCCCCCAACCCCCTCCAACACCTTCATC